>NC_051074.1:19922557-20522557 GCF_004664715.2 Peromyscus leucopus | reverse complement strand
CTACCAACAATCCCTAGGCTTTACTTAGAACGCATGCTCAGATACTGGCCACTCACCTCTATGGGACCTCTAAGCCAGGGACCCAGCATCCATACCAACCAATGTGTGCTGACTGGTTCTATCCAGGCAATTAACCACAGGATTTATAGGCAATGTTGAAAAGGTTTCTTATATGCTTTTATTTCATCCTATGCTACCTGAAACAGAACTTATTATCTTAAAGTTTCTTCATCTACAACTTGCAGATATAAGTTGCTTGTCTCTTTACCTGGAGTCAATGTTTTAGGCAGTGGAATGTCTGCTGACTAAGCACTTACACATGGAGAAATTCTCCACAGCACACTCTTCCTTTAGCAAAAAGTGTGTCCTTTAAAAAAGAAAGATGGGTTTCAGAAGATTTTTTCCAAGGAGATACTCAGTAAACCCAGGAAGATTTTAAGATTACTTGGCAGAGAAACGATGGCCTTCTCCTGTCTCATTGCACAGGGCCCCTATTCTGAACTTTTTTTCTTACTCACGACCCAAACGCTAACTTCTTTAATAGATTCTTGTAGCACAAATCTGAAAAGGTCTTGCCAGCTTCTCAGCTGATCTTGTTTCCTCAACCTGGAAGCCTCTGAGTTCTCACCCAAATGGATCTCAGCTGAAATGCTGCTCAAAAGCCTAAAAGCTTAAAAAGCCTAAAAAGCCGCTAGTTCCTGGTCCTCATGCCTTATATACCTTTCTGCTTTCTGCCATCACTTCCTAGAATTAAAGGCCTGTGTCTTTCCCAAGCAAGACATGAGATCTCAAGTCCTGGGATTAAAGATGTGTGCCACGATGCCTGGCTCTGTTTCCAGTGTGGCCTTGAACTCATAGAGATCTGGATCTCTGCCTCCAGAATGCTAGGATTAAAGGCATGTGCTACCACTGCCTATCCTCTATGTTTAATATTGTAGCTCTTCTGTTCTCTGACCCCCAGATAAGTTTATTGGGGTGCACAATACATCAACCACAGATTCTTAGTATCTCATGCCGGTAATATAAGGAGGATATTGACCCTGATAAGACACACTTGATGAAGAGTAAGAAAAGTACATATAAGTCAGGCCAAACATTTTTACAAAATATGTAAAGACAAACAAATTGGTTAACAGACAAATGGTGGCCAGTGTAGATGTATTTGCATAGGCAAAGCTGTACACACCAACTGAAATGTTAGCAGTTTTGTTGCTAAGACGCATATTAGGCAACAGTTTGGGTTCTTATTAATTTACTTACTATATTTTCCAGATTTGTTTTTTTTAACAACAGCAAACTATACTTTGCAATAAGTTTACCCAAACTAGACAAAGAATAGTGAACTGCTTTCTCTGTTTCAACTAGTTCATCTTTGGTTTACAGAAACATTACTGATTTTGTATGTCAATTTCATATAACTTTACTGAGATTGCCTTTCTTTACAAGTTTATCTTCTCTGACAATACTTTTGTAAAGTCTATAAGTTTCTCTCCAGATTATTGTGCTGCCTGGTCACAGGACCCTAGTGGTTTTGTATGCATTTGCTTATATGATGTATGTGTACTTTGAAGGGAGAAGAAGGTGATCTACAGATAAAAGATCAGAAATTTTCAAAATATCAGTCTACTCTGATGTGAATGTGTGTTGGGTTCTCTATCAACATATGGTTTCTAGGAACAAATTTTGCCTTATCTTTTAGAGAGAAAGGTGTTACCACAATCGTGACCACAGAAGTCCCAGAACTTTCTGTTTAAACCAGGTTTCATGCTCTGTAGACAAAATTAGGCCCTCATGAAACTATTTAAAACATAATCAGTATCGAGTAAGTGCTGTGGGATGATCCTTCTGTACACTGTGAATATGTATTACTCTCATTTGCTAATAAAATGCTGATTGGCCATAGCAAGGCAGGATAAAGTTAGGTGGGGACAATCAAACTGGGGACTCTGAGGAAGAAGGGAGGAGTTGAGAGAGACGTGAGCCAGCTGCCCAAGAAGCAAGATGCCAGAGAACAGGTAAAGCCACAGCCTCGTGACAATACATAGATGAATAGAAATGAGTTGATTTAAATGTAAGAGCGAGTTAATAATAAACCTGAGCTAATGGCTGAGCATTCTGTAATTGATATAAACTTTTGTGTGTTTATTTGTGGTGGGGCAGTTGGGACAAAAAAACTCAGCCTATGTTTACATATGGTGCTCCAATGTGGTGCATGTACATCTACATAAAGCCTGAGAAAACCTTTTAAAAAAGGGTTCTAGACACACAAAAATGGAGCCAAGAGCAGCTTCATAGTTCACGTCTCTCATATGGGCTGCAGTACAGAGACGTGTCCCCTGGCCGTGGCACGTGTACTTGAGCTACAGCACGGAGGATTCCCTCAGTCTCACGCAGGCTAGTTAATAATAAGCCTGAGCCACAGGCCGAGCATTCTGTAATTAATATAGGCTTTTGTGTGTTTATTTGGGACTGGGCAGTCAGGACAAAAATCTCTGCCACAGTTAAGTGAGATGGCTTAGTGCCAATGAACCTGAGTTCAACCCTCAAGTTGTCCTCTGACCTACAATGTGTGCTGTGGCATACCAAGCTCATGCTCACACACCTGTTCAAGTGTGGTTTTTTTTTTTTTTTGTTGTGTGTGTGTGTGTGTGTGTGTGTGTGTGTGTGTGTGGTGTGTGTGTATGTGTGTGTGTGTATACAGAGTCACTGGCTTTTGTCTGGTTCAAGCAGTCAAGAACATTCTGAGCACAGCTTGTCCCACTGACCCTGTTTGCTGCTTTACAGTAATATGTTAGCCTCCCTTTATGCCCAGAAATCTAAGACTACCCAGTCTAAAGCCATAAATTATACAGGGAGATCTTTGCAGAGATCGAATCTGACTTACTCTATGGCCTTTATTCATGCCAAATGCATGCAGCCTGCCTTTTCCTGGAGAGAAGGTGCCTCCCACAGCAGGGGATACAGAAACACGGCTTACATGATCAGAAACCCCATTTTTCCCTGTTTCCCTCTTGCCCTCAACCATCAGCCTAACTCAGAATCAGACTGCCCTCCTCCTGATGGCACATAATTCCAAGACAGTGAGAACTGGCAGCTCAGATCAGTGAAGAAATGTCCAGAACCCTTCCCAGATGATTCCCAAGTGACTTTGACATAGCAGAAGGCACCATCTTCAAACCTAGGGACTCTAAGATATGACTGCCTGGAACTCATCCTCCATAGTTAGAAACTGTACAGAAATAGGAACACAGGGACCCATGATTTTTCAGACATGCCATCCTATGGAAATAGTGCAATTTTTGAGCAACCAGCAACAAAAGGCTGGAGGGTTGGAAGATGTAGATAATATCTTCTGGCCTGTGCTCTTCCAGCCTCACCCAAACCCAGCAGAGCAGCCAAGTGTCTGCCATGTTCTGGAGTCAGGAAATGTGCAGGACACCAAAACTGTACGCTGATCACTGGTCCAGACACTGACTGTGACTCTGATTCTGGAGCTGCCTCTGGCCAATTTCTTTGGGTCCATGATCTTTTTGTTAGCTACAATTAAGCAAAATTCCCTTGAAATGGCTTTAAGGCAAATGATCTGGGATCTATAGCTCACATAGAAGCCAATGAGCTGATCCTCAGAATCAACTGGAATTGGGAATGAGAAACCCACCTGCACTAGCTCGTTTTCTGTTGCTGTAATAAAATAGCACAACCAAAAGCAACTTATAGAAGAGTTTGTCTGGGCATACAGTTCTGGAGGGCTAGATGTCTGTAACGATTGGGAAGGCATCAGGAGCGGGGAACTCGGAGAACACATCTTAACCACACACAGGAAGGTGAGAGCCAAAACAGGAAGTAAGGGCAAGGCTATAAACCCTCAAAGCCTGCCCCATTGATATAACTTCATCCAGCAAAGCATCACTTCCTAAAGGTTCAGTAGCCTCCCCAACCAGAGAATAAGTGTTAAAACGTAAGATGCCTCACACATCAAAACAGTGTCGCTCCTCAGTCTTGTCCCTTCCTTTCTCATCTACTTTCAATGTGGATGATGTCCTCCATAGTGCATGCCCTAAGTGTAAACATCTCAGTCACTAACACAACTGAACTGACAGGCGTAGCTGAGCCTCAGTCACCAGGTTTCAGGTTGGAGACTCCGCCTACATGCATTGGATCAGTCAGCTGTGGTCTGGAACAGGAAGAGGTAGTCAATGAAACTTATACACGCCGAGGAAGGGGCAGGGAGCTTGACTAGGCACCAGAATGGGCTTCTTGGCCTGGGCAAAGTGTTAGGATGTATGGGTGCTAGCATTTAGCCTGCTTCAGTTCCATCCCTCAAGGAGTTTAAACTTCTACTTCCTAAAGCACTCTCCTGATTACATACTTGGTGAACCTTGAGTTCTGGTCAAGAGGGCCATCAACAGGCACTGGGGGAACATTGCTGAGCTCTTGGTCCTGGGAAGAGCAGACAGTCCCTGAACTGAAGCAGTTAATCCCTTGGTTTCAAATGAAAGAGAGAGGTGAACTGTAAGACAAGAATTGAAAGCATAGACCTATGGACCTAAGACACCAAACATGCCAATCCTTCTCTAAGCCATCATCCCCAGTGCCAAGCATCCAAATGGCTGTGGTCCTCCCACTCCCTTTAATTAACCCATTAAGGCGCATGGAAGTCCTACATTGTTGTTGTGCAAATGTTTCTGAAGTTCCAAATATAATACTGAGGTTATCAGATACCCAACCGTTAGAAAAAAAAAAATGTCACCCTAAATACACAGCTTTGTCCCAGAAAATACATGCAGCCTGTAGTGGGTAACAGGCAGCTTCATGTGCATGCCAAGAGTCTGTTCACAGGTATTTACACAGGTAATGGTGACACACCCCTGGCTTGCATGGGAACATGTGCTCTGCATCCAATAAATGAGCCTTGGTAGGATTTCAGACTGTAGTACCTTCATACTGGCTTACTTCTCATTTAGCCACAAATCACCTTTTTTTTTTTCCCATTTCTATCTCCCTGCAAGTATTTGAAAAAATGATAGGGTTTCCTTCAATGACAGTTACTTCTGAATCAAGTACATTTAGCTACTGTCTTGGTGTTTTTCTAAATTACTGTCTTCAGCAAATGCTTAGATAAAACAGTCTTTTTATTATTCTGATGGAATTCAGCAAACAGTGTCTATGGGACTTTTGTTTTGGTGAAGTGCTCTGTTGCCAGGATACCCAGGGTGAAGATGTCAAAAGAAGACACATTGAAAGGACAAGCTATAGTGAATATTCCCAAGCCTGCTCCTTGAATACTAATCATTTTGGTTTACCTATGCCTTTTCTGGTTGCTATAGGAAAGATACTAGCCCATAGTTTTAAAATAATAAACTATCCATAGAACAGAAAACATGTAGTATTAAAGAATCCCATGTATATCCAACTCTCTTTTTCTTTATTCTCTTTTTGTTTAAATTATAGGATTCTGACCATTAGAGAAAAATTATGTTTTTCACATTAATGCATGTTGAGAGATGAAAGTGAAATGTATTTCTTCTCAATGACTTCAAAAAAAAGATAAAACACACTGAAGAGACAAATTAAAGGGTGAGACAAATGGAACACTAGTGGCATGGCTCTAATTTTGTCTGCTTACTTTAAAAGCGTATGCCAGGCATTTTAAGAAGCGTTAGTAAGCACCTACTAGGTATATAGTATGGCACTAAGACTCAAGACCTAAACATAACTAAATGCACTTAAGATTGAATGCTGGAAAATTCAACACCAGAATAAATAAAATGGAAACCCCCAAAAACCAAATAGGGAGACATGAACATTATCTTGGCTGTTATATCAAAGACTACAGAAGAAAAAGTTTATAATAAGCAAATGGTAACATGTATCAGGGAGTGAGAGCAATTCATTTTGGACTTTCTGAATTCTTCTAGTCTGGCCACATAAATATATTGTATTATTAGGAGGTGGCTTACCATACTGGATATCATATGAAGTAGGTTCACACAGGTATAATATTTCAAGAATAAAATATTGGCTAACCATATTCATCCTACATGAGTGTCACAAGCTTATGGAGGTATAGATGGAGAAGTGGGGGAAGTCCTAAAAAGTAACCCTTTCAAAATAACCACTTACAGAACTGAGTATATTTAAGTCAAGAGAATGGTAGACTATTGGTGAAATGCTATTGAAGTACTGAAGGCATCAAACCAACCAAGAGTTATCAAGAGCTCTAATTATCTATTGTTCTCTCGTTACTCAAAAGAACAGAAACTTAAATGCTATGTTTTCCAAGGAGAACTTGGTGGGTATCTCCTCACTTGCCCATGTACTGCTATGCTAAGTCATAGTGCGGGGCATGGAGTCTGTGAACATCTTCTTTCACCGTAAGAGAAGCAGAAAGGCAACTCAGGGGCGAATCTGCTGTCCCCTGCAGCAAGGAGATTTCTCTGTGCCAATGACAAGATCTAAGAGCACTGTGGGACAATGGGAGCCAGCACCTGGAAATGAGCTATTGCCTCAAGAAGATGCACACCGTGGATTCTGAAACATGCTCATAACTAAAATTCAAATGAAGAATGAAGTCCAGTCTTTAGAAAGTACATACCAAAAAAAAAAGGCAATACAAGGTGAAATTTATGCTCCTCAGAATCTTTATTAAACTATTCTGCAAGTCCCAGTGAAGACCATCTGAGTCCACCAAAGCTGGTTATAAAGGAAGAACTAACTGTCTGCTCTTCCTCTCTTCATGATGCCAGCTTGATTCTCAAAATAACAAGGGGCATCAAGATTCCTAGGAAAGTATCTGACCATGAAGCACCACAAACGTGAGAGTCAGCCTAGCCATCTTGTATGAATGTCAATTGGAGTTTTATACTGAAAAAGATAAATCATCCAACATATTACCTTGACCATAAAATTATCAACATTTTATAGGGCAAAATAAGAGTTGCTAATATATGTTTTAGAAAATTCAACCAATAACTATCATGTTAAATTTTTCAAATAATTTGAGGAAAATGAAATATGAAATTATATAAATATAATTGAATATTCATAATCATGCCAAGACCTTAACAGTTATCTCATTTGAATGGTAGAATTACATATATTTCCTATAATAAACTTTGGTGGTGAGGATTATTAAATGAAATTTTTTGGAGGTTTTACTTCTCAGTTTATCCTTATTCAGAAAAAGCAATAAATGGGTCATAAAGAGAGGAGAAAGGGGAGTCCTTTCTATTGAACATTTATACTTGGCAGACACATCACGTTGCTTCAGTATAACTCATGTTTAACCAGCTGCAAACAGCTGCCTAAGCATGGTTGTGTCTGGACTGGCTTTTCTGGTGATCTTGCCAGTTTGGCAACGCTGTTTCACTTGCTTCATATTTAGTAGACCCAGATTCCCAAACATCTCCCTTTTTCCACAGAAATGCTGCTTCAGAGGGAAGCCAGGCTTGTCTCAGAGAACATAAGAGATGGAATAGAACATAGAAAAGCCTTAAGATATGAAATATGCAAGAGCTCCCAAACACACTGTGGAGAATCCCAGTGCAATAATTAAGCAGCCCTAAGTGGAAATGATTTCCCAGCTATATTTCAAATCAGCATTCTTCTGTCTTGCAACAGAGTTATTTCTAACTCATTTTCACCTTTTCCCTCAAGCTCTCTTCTTTCACTGAATTCTCTAGTACACTCCATTTCTCCCCTTCTCTCCTTACACACACAGGCATGTACACACACACAGACACACGCACACACACACACACACACAAACACACACACACTATACTCATGTGAAGAGACATGACATATAAACAAATGCAGTAAGTCCCTATTGGAGCCCAGGTATTTGTAGATGTTTGTATATGCATATATAGATAGAAGATGGTAGATAAATAGATATACAAATAGATACCTAGATAATAGATAGATAGATAGATAGATAGATAGATAGATAGATAGATAGATGGGTAGATGATGATGATGGATAGATAGATAGATAGATAGGTAGATGATGATGATGGATAGATAGATAGGTTGATAGATAGATAGATAGATAGATAGATAGATAGATAGATAGATAGATAGGTAGATAGATAGACAATCTTAATTAATTCTCCTATGAGCTCTAGATGTTGCTATCATCTAGTCCATAAATGAGGAAACTGGAGCTCAGGGAAACTTTTTTTAAAAATCACCTGTCACATTATCAATGACAGATCTGGGGTTTAGAATTCTTTTGTTGTGCATTCATATGTGCATATATCTGTGTGCACATTTGTGTACATTTTAATGTGAGTGCATATGTGTGTAGATGTGGATGCATGTGTGTGCATTTAATATATAAGCCAGACGACAACCTTAGATATTGTTTCTCCTCATGTGACATTCACCTAGTTTCCTTGAGATGGGATCTCTCATTGGCCTTGGGCTCACTGATAAGGCTAAGCTAGCTGCCCAGTGAGCCCCAGGAATTCACCTACTTGTCTGTATATCTCTAGTGCTAGAATTACACACATCTGGTATTTCTGCATAGGTTCTGGATCAAACTCAGGCCTCATGTTCACATAGTAAGCATTTTGCAGGCTGTATTATTTTCCAAGCTGATAGGTTTCTAGTTGGAACTCCATTTTTCTATTTCACCATGGTAAAATCCCTGCTAGCTGACATCTTCTCTGGGTCCCCTGGACAAAGAATTATCATGAATCTTCTCTTCCAAGCTGTCTATAACTGCATAGATGCTAACTCAGACCACCCAGCAGAACAGGGCTTGTCAGGGGAGAAGGCACGTAAAATATAACCCAGGGCCTCCTAAAATTCATCTCCAAAATGCCCGTGTGCACAAAGTTCTGTTGCCTTAAAACCTAATGCAATGAAAATGCTAGCTAAGTGGGACCCACAGAGTCATTTGTGTGCCCCCTGGAAACCATCTTGACAAAAACATGATAAAATTCAACCAGAATAGCTACTCAAAATAATCAAGTGAAAGGAAACTCTATAATTAAAATATAATTAAAGATAGAAAATTTGAAGTTGACTTTTAACGGTTCAAAAACAAGAGGTACTTCCTCTCTGTATCAAAAATATGACTCATAAAGCCATTTTTGGCTGAAATGTGAGTGCCAACAAACGTACCTTGTACAACAGCATGCAGCCAGATGCAGCATTCAAAATGGCCACTCTCCATGGGCCTGTGCTAGAAGCATGGTGGGTCCAAACAATTCAAAGCACAGCCAGCTCCACTGGCTAAGACTGAAGAGGTCCACGCCAATAGTTGTGTTTTTTTTTAAAAAAAAAAAAAATGTGCATCTCTTTCCTCCTACCTAGATACCCTCATCAGTATATCAGAGGACCTGCATTCAGCTAGATCTTTCCATTGAACAATACTCACATATACAAAAGCCAACTTCTCCATTCATTTAGTGGCAACCATGGATGGCTGACTGGCTGGCGGTTGCATGAGCCTGTCTGTGGTTAAGCTAGGACAGAAGCAGCACTGTATAGCTTTGAAGTAGGTGGTTCTGTCCCCCAAGGGGACCCTTCAAAACCTACTCTTCAAAGGGATTCAAGATTTGTCAGTCACCCCTAGTCACTGCTTCTGAGCCAATTGGCTTTGCTCTCTGGCAAAAAGAATCCAAGCTTCCAGGTTGCAACAGCCTCAGATGAAACTGCGTTGGAGGCAAATGAACTCCTAGTTATTGAATAGGAAATGTTAGGCTGTGACAAGCCACGGCCACAGAGAAAGGAAAAACAAAGACGTAACATTGTACGTTGCTATGAAGAAGCATTTTTAAAGAAGTGTATGTCTTATCACAGTATTATAAAGTTAGAAAAAAAAAAGCCCTACAAACTACAAGTATTTTTCAAAATCAATGCAAATCATCTTTGTGGAACCTGGATTCTCTAGTCGGATCTCTTGGGACTGAGACACACGGAATATTTTCTCTAAATCTGGGTGTTTTCTAGTTCCTGTAGAGTAGTCATGTGCCCCTCTCTCCTGCGTCATGAGCACCCCAGTTCACTGGGTGCTGAGGAGTTCGTGTGCATTTTCTCATCATACCTAGGAGAGGGCACCTGAGGGATCAGCATACCATGGTAGTGGAAGGGCTGGAGTCTAGACTATGATTTCCAGTTGTGCTTCTCCTAGTCACTGGGCAAGGGACTTTGGAAATTAATTAGGTTTATGCCCCAGTTGCCTCTGCTTCAGAAGATGGAGAGGGGTAAGAATGGGACTTAACTCATGGAACTGTTTAAGAATCGGGTCAATATATGTAAAAGCTCAAAACTGGCACCTGAAAGTGATACATCCTATATGAATGTTGATTATCATTGTGGATAATAAGAACACATTGATGGCTTTTCAGTTGGACATGTCTTGCTTGTCCGTGTTTGCACCCCATTGTGTTCTGAGCAGAACGTAAGTCAACTAACAAAAAAAAAAAAAAAAGAAAAAAACAAGTTCAGGACAATAAGCATAATTTTCAAGTAAGGTGGAGCTAAAATTAAAAAAAAATGACAGTTATTTTTGTTTTTTATTGTATATTGATCTGTTAAAGATGATTAGAAAGAAAGACAACAGCTAGATAGATGCATGGGAAAGGAGATTCCCCATATATTATTGACCTAATAATTTTCTGGTTGATGTCTCATGATTGCTTCCCTGAAGTCAGTATTCTCCGGTGTTGACCTCTTTTCTTCTTATCGATGATCTCTAAAGCTCATGTCTGAAATATAAGCAGACCTTGGACCATGCAGCTGAGATGAAGGGGGAGAGAGAGAGAGAGAGAGAGAGAGAGAGAGAGAGAGAGAGAGAGAGAGAGAGAGAGAACATTGATGCTAAGAACAGAGTCAGAAACAGACCAGTAGGGAAGGAAGAGAAGGAAAAATGGTTTAAGGTAATATCCTTCCTGCCTGGTTCTATAAATCTATTACCTACAGATGTGTTCTCTCCACCCTAGAGGGCTCTGCGGCACTCAGAACCTACAGGGAGCTCCTGGCCTGACCTCTGCTTCCAATTAATGCTAACCATTAACATTTTCATGAGGTGATACACTTGTCTTCTGAATATGGTAATGATCTCAGACTTCTTCCCAGTGTTGTGAGGATTTATTCACCACAAGTGTCTGTTCCAGGAACCAATTAGAAGAACACAGTCTTAAAGAATTTCACCAGGGCTTCAACAGCAAGATTAACTCTGGCATAGGTCATGTTTATGTCATAAACAAAGAAGTTATTGCTATTCCACAACTAGGTGACTCAAAGAGCAATTCGAAGTCAGACACATGAAGCTGAAATGGGACCTTTTAGAGAATGTGGAAAACTGCTTCTTTTTTTTTCCAACTGAGATAGACTTCCTCTAAACCATACCTTCTTATTAGAGCAAGCATAGACACACAAAATTACATTTTCTTTATTAAAAGGTCTAAGCAGAGCACCATGTGAATTTCTTGTTTGTTTAAGTCTGTCAATTTGAAGGCATCTCTGACTGCTCTAAGATGTGCCTTCAGAGCTCTGTGTACAGAACTCTTCCCAGCTTCTCTGAGACCTCTTTTGAACCTTCCCAATGGTCCAGCTACCATCTGTCATGACAAACATTGCTATTTCTCATGAGAATCACTTATTTGAGCAGTGCTGCCATTTTTCAGGGGGAAGCCTATTGCTTGAATCTTAGATGGTCTTATAATAAAAAACCCAGAGCCAGATATTGAGGTGAAAGCTGAAAGATCAGAGAAGCAGAGCAAACCACAGCCACAACCTATTACCTCACCAAATCTATGAATCCTCTGACTGAAATCCTCTGAGTCTTCACCCGAGAGGATCTCAGCTGAACTGCTTTAGTTTGTGTTTCCTCACACCTTATATTCCTTTCTCCACCCTGTCGTCACTTCCTGGGATTAAAGGCATATGTGGTTCCCAGTTCTGGGATTAAAGGTGTGTGCCACCACTGCCTGGCTCTCTTTCCAGTGTGGCCTTGAACTCACAGAGATCCAGATGGATCTCTGCCTCCTGAGTGAAAGGATTAAGGATATGTGCCACCATATCCTTAGGTGTCTGACCTCTATGTCTAATCTAGTGGCTGGCTCTGTCCTCTGATCCTCAAGGCAAGCTTTATTAGGGTACATAACATATCACCACAGAAACCACAACATCAAGTTATTACATTGGAAAGCATACTTTCATTAAAAATTTCCTCAATGAACTCTACCTCGAAATATCCAGAAATGTGGTTGAGAAGGGATCAGCTTCTGGAGACAGAATCCTTGGCCATCAACTAGAGCATGGTAGGCAAACTTCTTGAAATCTTTCTTCACACGTGAAATGGAGACTATAACAGAGGTGCATGAGAGGTGATCTTCACAAATGAGAATGCCATGAACAAGTAACACAGGGCTACAGAGATGGCCTGTTGGTTCAGAGCGCTTGCTCCTCTTGCAGAGGACCTAGGTTCAGTTCTCAGCACCTACATGGCAGCTTAACCATGTGTAACACCAGTCTCAGGGGATCCAACCTCTCTTCTGAACTTTGCGGTCTCCTGAACACACGTGGTGCACATACATACACTCAGGCACACACACACACACACACACACACACACACACACACACACACAACTAAATAAATATTTCTTAAAGTAAAGTACCAGTGCATGCAGGCACCAAATACAGCCATAGATGCAGCTGTGAGGCAGATGAGCACTCATTAGGTTGGACACTATACTAGAGAGTAGTGGCCTGCTGTAAGGAGACCAGTGTGTGCCATAGATATCATTGAGTTATTTCCATAGTTCACTCTTAGGACAGTCCTCTACAAGGCTTCTCCTGCCTCCTCTCCTTCACTCTCAGGGCACAGCACTTTCCAAGCTACCTCAATTTTTGCCCAACGACTCCACTCAACAAGACCTTGTTGGAACACACACACACACACACACACACACACACACACACACACACACACACACTTGGCTGATCTCCCATTGTTTGAGTCTATATCCAGGATAGGACAAGAACAGGAGGGATCAAGACCGAAGAGATTACAAGCATAAGTACCTGTGGGATTGGCATACGAAGGAGAAAAGCACATAGGATCCAAGAAGCACACAAACCTTGACTACAACTTGTGGACATATTGAATAGTTTTGAAGGTCCGCTTTCATATCCACTTATGGGCATTTTGAATAACTTTAGGTAGATATAAAATGATTCCTTGAGGCTTTGTCAAAAGCCTTTAACTAAAACCTTTGTGTTGTTAGTCATTCCTTTCCCTTCTCTGTTGACCTTTGTCCTTCCTACCCAGATGGAGTCCTTCCCCATCATTCCATCGCTCACTCCATACCTCCTGTAATCTGCCATTCCCCTCTCCAGTGCCACCACCCTTGACCTATGACCCCTTTGTATTTTTCCTGGCTTCTGTGGGTCCTTTATTCAGTATACTCACTCCTAAAGATTTAGAGCTAGGAACCACAGACGAGAGAGATCATACAGCCTTTGCCGTTCTGGGTCTGGGTGACCTCACCCAATATAACCATTTCTAGGCCCATCATTTTTTTTTTACAACTGAATGTTAATTCTAGTGCACATATATAAACTACATCATCATCATTACCCATTTGTGTGTTGAAGAACATTTAGTTTGTCTCCATTTCTTGGCTATGGGTAGGGTAGCATTGAACATTGCTGAGCAAGTATCTATGGATTATGATGTTTGAGCATATAATGTTGGACATATGCCAAGGTATGGTACAGCTGGATCCTGTGGTAGATTTATTAAGTTTTATAAGGATTCTCCATTGTGATTTACTGAGTGCCTATTCCAATTTGCATTCCCTCCAATATTAAATGATGTTTCTTCTTTCGCCACAATCTTACCAGCATTTGATGTCATAAGAAACCTCCTTTTGTATGGTTGGTCAGGGTAGTACAAGTGACTCCGTAAATAATATAGAATATAGACACATTCTATATTCTATGTTGGTTGTCTCTCAGGGGGTGAAGGTGGGCCATGATTGCTGAAGACACTGCACACTTAAGAGGACTTTAATGATTAGAGATAGATCTGACCTGAAAGCTTCATTCCTGCAGTCTACCTTCAATGGTTCCAGAAAATACTAGGCAAGCTGCCAGGGGAGAGAGGCAATTAAATTGTCCTAACCAACTTCAAAGCCTATGAGCCATGACAATAACCAGCATGGCAAATATGCATAGAGGTGCTGTAAGTGGCACTCACATGTTGGCGGTAACCAACAGCTATCTAATTAGACTTAAGGCTCGCTCAGCATGAGGAAAACCATCCCTGGTGCTGGAAACTAAGCCAGGTTCCTGGTGCATCAGCTGGCTCTAGGCTCCCTACAGGATCATCCCTACTTGCACTCACCCACAGGTGTGGTGATATTTTATTCATTCAAGCCTATCTGAGAATCAGAGGAAAAAGCAAGCCACTATATTAAACATAGAAGTCAGGCAATGGTACCACATGCCTTGAATCCCAGAACTAACCATAGAGGTCTGGAGGTCTATAGAGACAGAGAGGAAGTGATGTAGCTGGGCAAAGAGAGGAAGTGAGATGCAGAACAGAAAGGCATATAGGCGTGAGTATGCAGGAAGTAGGTCTCTTTGGCTGAGGATTTCCAAGTGGTAAGAACATGGCTGGCTTCTTTCTGCTTTTCTGATCTCTCAGATTTTACCCCAATATCTGGCTCTGGGTTTTTATTAATAAGACCATTTAGCAATTTGTCTTACACACAGGTCCCTTCTTGACAGCCTCCACCACCCTACTGGGTTCCCAGATTTAACCCTTCCTCCACTAGGCTCTAAGCTAGTACCCTGACCGCCATGCTCACATTTTGCTGCAGCTCACTAGCTTTATCTGGGTGTTTTAACCAGTACACCAATACACTCTAGCCTTCCTTGCTGGGAAGAAGCTCTAGATTTGGGACAGGACTCCCTCTGCCTATCCCCCAAACCACAAGACCCGCCTATTTCATATCCAAACTTTCTGCTCAGACAAATCTACCCACATAACCCGGGCTTGGAACAGGAAGCATATTTGTGTACCAGAACAGTTCCCCTCTGCCCACCTGACTTCATTCCAGATATTCCCACCCTCTAGACTCAACCTGCTCCTACATCTGTTCTTCTTCCTCAAGTTGTTTTATCCATAAGAAACTCAGAACTAACAAAGAAGTCCACATGCCAGGTAGCATTTCCAGGAATAACAATATGAAAGGTCAAGCCAGTACCATTTCTCCAAAACCTAACAGTCCTGTAGAAATGCTTGCCAATGAGAATTACCTACATGAACCCCAGGACACCAAGTTTAAAAGAATTATCATAAACTCCAACAAAAAATTCAGGAAGCTTAAAGAAGACACAGTTCAAAGAAATCAAGTGAAAAAGCTCAGAGACCCAACAGGTGAGTGATGCCCAGGAAAACACAAACAAAATGCTGATGGAAATGGCAAAAACAACCCAAGATTGAGACAGAATTCAATCAGGAGATAGAAACAGAAAAGGGCTCAAGCCGAAATGAAGGGGGAATTGAAACGAAGGGGGAATTGAAAAACTCAGTAGCCCAACTAGGAAACTCAGAAGGAACTTTACAGGCAGAGTGAACCAAGCAGAAGACATGCTATCAGGCTTTCAAGATGAAACAGAGGATCTAGACCAAATTAAAAAAAAAAAACATGAAAGGTTTTTGAACACACAGGAAATATGAAATATCACAAAAAAAACAAACTTTTGAATTATAGACATAAACAAGGGAGAAGAATCCTAAGCCAATGGCATAGTCCAAATCTTCAACAAGATCATGGAAGAAAACTTGCCAAGCTAAAGAAGGACACACTCATAGAAATATAAGAAACACACAGAATGCCATATAGACAGGACCTAAAAAGAAAAATCTCCATAGCACACATAGTTAAAAGACTAAGTACTCATAACAAAGAAAGTATAACATTGAAAGCTCTAAGGGGAAAAAAATCAAATCATGTTTCCAAATAACAGCTGATTTCTCAATGGATACTTATAAAGTCAGATGTGCCTGCAACAATGAATTCCAAGTCCTAAAATGCTATGAAGCCTAGTATAATATACCCAGCAAAACTATATATATATATATATATATATATATATATATATATATATATATATATATATATATATATATCAAACCAAACCTAAAGAAAATACAGAAAGTATTCTTCGTGGCTGAAGAGAGGAATAAGCATAGCAGAGAGACAGTGGAAAGAAATATGAGGCCATAATTATTAAAAGACAAAATAGCACTGAGAACACAAACACCACCAAAATTCAACAACACAATGACCACAACTAACACACATTGCAGTAATAAATTTAAATATCAGTGGCTTCAGTTCTCCGATCAGAAGACTGAATGAATGGATCAAGAAAGAAAACCCATCTGCTGCCCACAAGAAGCACACTAGTTTTGAAGATGGGGACTGTTTGCAGAGCAGTGGTTCTCAACCTTCCTAATGCTGCCACCTTTTAATATAGTTCCTCAGTTGTGGTGACCCCCCCCCAACCATATAATTATTTCATTGCTACTTCATGACTGTAATTTTTCTAGTTTTATAAATTGTAATGTAAATATCTATGTTTTCTGATGGTCTTAGGTGACCCCTGTGAAAGGTCATTTGACCCTCAAAGGTGTCTTGACCCACAAGTTGAGAACCCCTGCTTTAGAGTGAAAGAATGAACAAAAGTATTCCAATCCAATGGGACCAGAAAGCAACAAGGCTTTGTTATAACATCTGACAAAATAGACTTCGAAATATAACTATCTTAAGAAATAAGAGGGACATTATATTCTAGCAAGAGAATAGTTAACCAAGAAGACAGTACTAGCCTAAACATGTATGCACCAAAGCTGGGGTGCCCAATTTCACTAAAAAAAAAAAAAAAAAAAAAAAAAAAAAAAAAAAAAAAAAAAAAAAAAAAAGTCTAGTATCAGGCCTGGAGAGATGGCTCAGTGGTTAAGAGCACCTGACTGCTATTCCAGAGGTCCTGAGTTCAATTCCCAGTACCCATATGGTGGCTCACAACCATCTGTTATGGAATCAGATTCCTTCTGGTGTGCATAAAGACAGAGCACTCATAAACATAAAATACATAAATAAATAAATCTTTAAAAAGATCTACTATCACATTAAAAGACACAAATTAATAACTATCCATTAGTAGGAGGTTATTTAAATATACCATTTCTCCTAATAGGTCATCTGGCCTCATGCATTAAAAGGACTTAATAGGTCAGGGGGTGATGGCACATGCTTTTAATCCCAGCACTTGGGACACAGAGCCAGGCGGATCTCAGTGAGTTCAAGGCCAGACTGATCTACAGAGTGAGATCCAGGACAGGCACCAAAACTACACATAGAAACCTTGTTTCAAAACGAACAAAGAAACAAACAAACAAACAAAAAGGACTTAACAGATATCTATAAAATACTCCATGCAAACACCGAAACACTAAAGAATACACATTTTACTCAGCAGCACATGGAACCTTCTATAAAATAAACCATATCCTGGGACACAAAACAAATCTTTACAAAATAAAAAAAGATGGAAATCACCCACTGAATCTGACCACAATGCAATAAAACTTAAAATTGACACCATTAAAACCAAGTTGACTTTATCCCTGAAATGCAGGGATGGTTCAGCATACACCAGTCAATCATGAAATAAACCCCATAAATGGACTTAAAGACAAAAAAAAAAAAATGATCATCTCATTAATTGCAGAAAAAGCCTTTGACAAAAATGAACATGCCCCCCACCCAAAAAAATAAAGAAAAATGAAACAAAAAAATGAACAAGCCTCAAAAAAACAAACAAGGGCTGGAGAGATGGCTCAGAGGTTAAGAACACTGGTTGTTCTTCCAGAGGTCCTGAGTTCAATTCCCAGCACCCACATGGTAGCTCATAACCATCTGTAATGAGATCTGGCTCCCTTTTCTGGTGTGCAGGGACATATGCAAACAGAACACTGTGTACGTAATAAATAAATGAATAAAAACAAACAAACAAACAAAAAAGAAAAACAACAGAAAAGAACATGCCTTTGTGCTGTGAAATAATCATCTTGTACACTGTAAAGATTTGTCACTCAAATTGGTTTAATAAAATGCTGATTGGCCAGCAGCCAGGCAGGAAGTATAGGTGGGGCAACCACACTAAGAATTCTGGGAAGAGGAAGGGTGGAGTCAGGAGTCCCCAGCCACATAGAGGAAGCAAGATGAAAATGTTGGGCTGAGAAAAGGTACCAAACCACATGGCTAAACATAGATAAAAATTATGGGTTAGTATAAGAGTTGGTAATAAGTCTGAGCTACCAGCTAAATATTTATAATTAATATAAGTCTCTGTGTGGTAATTTGGGAAGCAGATGCTGGGTATTTGGGAGTTGCTGGCAGGAGAGAAACTTCTGCCTATACCTTTGTGATAAAGGTTTTTGAAAATAGGGCTAGTGTGTACATACCTCAACACAATAAAAGCCATATACAAGGAAGCCACAGCCAACAGCATCCTAAGCAGAGAAAAGCTTGAAGCAATCCCACTGAAGTCAGGAAGGAGACAGGGATGCCTACCATCCCTAACACTTTTCAGCACTGTGCTCTAAGCACCAGCTCAACAATAAGGTGAGAGAAGGAAATTAAAGGGGAAAAACAAGGAAAGAAAAACTCAAACTATCACTATTTGGAAAGGATATGACACTATACTTTAGAAATCCCTAAAAGTCTAAGAAAAGTTCTGGAAATGATAAACAAATTCACTAACATGCCAGGAAAGAAACAAGCTCTTCTATCCACAACAACACACAGAGAAGGAGATCGTGGACCCATTCACAGTAGGCTTACATAAAATAAAATATCTGTGGAAAAAAAACCTAACCAAGGAAGTGAAGGATTTCTATAATGAAAACTTTAAACTCCTGAAGAAAAAGATAGATGAAAGTACTTATAAATGGAAAGATGCTGGGCAGTGGTGGCACATGCCTTTAGTCCCAGCACTCGAGAGGCAGAGTCAGGCAGATCTCTGTGAGTTTGAGTCCAGCCTGGGCTACAGAGTGAGATCCAGGACAGGCTCCAAAACTACACAGAGAAACCCTGTCACAAAAAATAAAATTAAAAAAAAAATGGAAAGACATCTCAATGCAATCCCAATTAAAACCACCATCTCATTCTTTGCAGAAATAGAGAAAAAGAAAAAAAAACCTATCCTAAAGTTCATATGAACCCTCAAAAGACTCCAGATAGTCTGAGCAAAACATACTGAGCAAAAAGAACAATACTGGCGGGATTACCACTACAGATCTTAGGATATATTAGGAAGTCTAATAATAAAAACAATATGGTACTGACAGAAAAACCAACAAGTAGACCAATGGAACAAAACTGAAGACCCAAACATAAGCGCATGTAACTTTAGTCACTTAATATTTGACAAAGATGCCAGAACATAAACTGGTGAACAGGAAGCATCATCAACAAATGGTTTGGGGAAACTAAATGTCCACGTGCAGAAGAATGACATTAGAATGGTATTGCTTTGTACAAAAACTATCTGCACATGATCAAAGACCTAAACTTGAAACCTAAAATAGTGAAGCTTCTAGAAAAATACACAGGCAGTAGCTTATGTGATATAGGTGTAGGAAAGGACTTCCTGAATAGGACTCCATGTGTCCAAAATTGACAAGTGGGACTTCACAAAAGTAAAAATCTTCTGCACAGCTAAATGAACTATCAACCAGGTGAAGAAGAAGCCCACAGAATTGGAAAGGATCTCTGCCAGCTCTACATTTGACAGAGGATTGATATCCAGAATATACAAATAACTCAAAATGCAAAAGTAAATAATAATAATAATAATAATACTTTTGAAAAATGATCCTGGGACCTGAACAGTGTTGCAAATCAAAACAACTTTGAAATTTTATCTTCCCCAGTTAGACTGACAAAGACCACAGAACAGCAGACATCAAATGCTGGGGTCCGGAGAAGGGAGAACCCTTAGTCACTGTTGGTGGGATTGCACATGGGTGCAGCCACTGTGAAAATCAGGGTGGAGAATTCCCAAAAAGACAGAAATAAATCTACCCTATGACCAGCGACACCACTCCTTGACACCTGCTCAAAGGACCTGCCATCATACTCCACAATCATGTTCATGGCTGTTCTATTCATCAAAGCTAGGAAATGAAAACCATGTAAATGTCCTATAGCCAACAAATGCATGGTTAAAATGTGGTACATATACACTACAGAATACTACTCAGCTGTAAAGAAAAACGAAATCATGAGTTTGGCAGGTAAATGGGAGAAACTAGAAAAGATCATATTGAGTGAGGTAGCCCAGACCCAGAAAGACAAATGCTGCTTGCTCTCTCTTAGCAGAGGCTCCTTGCTCCACAAATGCAAATGTGAGTACCCAGCTGTTAGTAGCTACAGAAACCAGGGATGTAAGATGGAACCAAAGAATAGCAGGGTACAAATGTTCTGAACAGGGAAACGGGAAACAGGAGCTATTTAGGGGGTGGGAGGGAGGTACATACGTATGAAGGTGGGAGGCAGGCAAAGGGGAATAAATAGCAGGATACAGGTGGGATAGGGGAAATGGGAAATGGAGGGCTTGTTAGGAGAGGAAATGGAATTAAATATAAAAAAGAGGGGAGATGAGTAAAATAAAAATAAGGATACCTAAAAACCATAGTATTAAGTATTTACCTAAAAATCCTATAATGCATATAATTCAATGTATAAATATACATATATAGTTTTAATGAATTTTTCTCATCTGAACTGATAGCTCTCCCTCCAAGAGCTAAAGATCATCTTACAAAATCCTCATACCAGGCATGAGAACCCCTCCTCTGAGATGTTGGTCAGGGCTGCCCAACAGTCTCCCAAAACATACAGCCTATTTATGCCCCCTAGTTATACCCCAGTGGTGAAAGATAAGACCCTAATCCTGAAGGCATCATGCATTTCAGAAACAGGGCCCAAGACTCTTGAGCTGGGACCAACCTGAAAGCCCCGTTCCTGAGCACCATCTTTCATGGTACCAGAAGGCGTCAATGCAAACTTCCAGAAGACGGAGGCAACCAACCATTCTACCAGTTACGATGTCTATGAACCACATCGATGACCAGCATGGTACGACAACCCTAAGGGTACACGCAGTAGTGTAAATATACCTAGGCAGTAACCAGCAGGTCTCTAACTGTGCTTCAGACCCATTTGATCAGAGGGAGACCATGAGTGGTACTGGAAACCCAGCTAACTACTCAGTGCTAATGAAGCCTTGGTATGGGAGGAGCATCTAAAAGGACTAATGTACTAAGCCATCACTAACAGTCTATAAGTATTTGTCCTTATAGCTGCAGATAAGTGGAGTCTTCACCCCTCCCCAAGGAAACTTCTCTTTAAAACAGATGGAGACCACTACAGAAAGCCACGACCAATCAAATTGCAGAGTTGTGGATCCCAGGCTTCCAATGGGTCTGCAACACATTCCTGCAACTAAGACTCAGGAAACATTGCAGAAGAGGGAGCAAGAGATGGTGAGAGCCAGAGGATCAGATTGTATCCCCTAGTAATGTCAGAAGCTATACCCGTAAAGTCTCACTAACATAACTGCTCAAATGTGGGCTGAACCAGGATGACATCAATGAACGTGTGAACTGGGTGGAGAAAAGCCCACAGAGACTCAACCTACACAAAAAAACTATAGGCAACTGAGTAGTCTGGGAGAGGGAAAGGTGGTCTTCCCCAGGGACATCAATTGGTTGTCCAGTTCCAAATGGCCACCCCTGTAAATGTATATACAGGGTATATATATGGCAGGTATATGTTTAGGGATATGTATGTACATATAGGTATGTATATAAATATACACATATATGCATGCATAACATTTAGTGTAAAAAGAGGTCATGAATTTGAAGAAGCATTCTGTGTGCAGGGAGTGGGGTTGAAGGGAGGAAAAGGGAAGGAGAAATGTAATTATAATCTCAAAAATAAAATTTAAAAATTGGGGGAAAGAGGAGAAGCCGGGGAGGGAGGGAATGGAGAGGTTGACCCAGCATGTGTTAACTTGGTAGACAGTGGTTGCTGGAAGCTGCTTGCTATCAAAGGTGTCTCAGGAGCAGCACACTGATTGCCCAGAAGCTCTTGGCTACATCCCCCAGGGCTGAGGTTTCCAAGAGTGTGACCATCAGTCACTGTGCCTTCACTACAGAGGTGCTCTGATGATTCTCTGGGTCCTGGTTCTTGGGGGACACATTCACTTTTTCAGTAGAGCTCTTAAGATGCATGTCCATCAGGATATGCATCATTTGACTGTTTTTTAAAAAAAATCCATACATCCCAAATGACATTCAGGCACCACTTGTTGCCTTTTAAGCATTTTATGTACATTCTCTGAGGAAGTGCTTGCCAATTAGAGGTATACATTGCCATCCTGAATTAAGTCTCTTGTCCATAGAAATCTTACCCATTCAAACCACTTATTTCCAGATTGTGTTTCTTTAAAGTTGAACACCTATTTCTTCTGAATGCATCCATTATTCCCCACCACTTACAGGTGCCTTGCCCACTAACTGTACATACATTTCTTAAACACTTGATTCTACTGAGTTCCTCTAACACGTTCAATGTATTTTTTATGGAAATGGTTTTCTCTCCTTACATTTATCATCAGTCTAAATGAGATTAATAAGTTCAATGATGACAATCTGAAGGATAACTGGGCAGGAGAGACTTAGAAACGAATACAATTGACTCTTGATTCACACACAGGCATGCAGGCACTGTGGGTACAGGGGTATAATGTAAAGCTGAACTGATGGTAAGCTGTTCATAGTCAGTGTGTTTGGAGAAGAAAGGGAGGACAATCAGTCAGATCCATAAGGAGTTGGGTATGACACAGTCATGACTTCGTGGTCACTAAGAGATTCATATTATGTTATTCTCAACTGTCAAAGCATTCCTTCCGGTGGTGAAGAACAGTTTTCCAGGAAACTTATCATTCATCACAAGAACTAAAATTCAGAGGTAGTGATTGGGCTGACATGTAGCTATTGAGTGCCTGCATGTGCCAGGCACTATTCTGGGCACGGGGTGACAGATTCAGCTGTGGAGCTTGTCACAGTGGGTGTTCTTCTGTAAGGAGGCTGTTGGGCTTGCCTTCTCTGCTCCAGCAAAACTGGTAAAATTATGTCTGCCTGACTCAGTCAGCGAAGAGTTCTCTCAAGGCTGTCCTGAGACGGGATGGATGAGACAGCAGAATTTTTCCTTGTGTCTGGTTAAATGATGCTATCATTTACTGCATGCACAGCGTGCTGTTTATGGTACAGTAGATTGATTACAATGCCTGCAGCCGAGTGATAGATAAGACATGGCCACAGCGGTAGCAGGGGGAAAAAAGCAAGGAAAAATAGCTATAATTAACATACAGAGTCATAGGAATGCAGTTTTGTCTTCTTTTATTTAAGCAATTTCTAAATTTGAGATGAACCCTTTAATTATATAGCCGAGGCATTTTCATTTTCAGTTTTTATCTCTGCCTTCAAATGGCTTCAAAAGTTCTGCTCGCTACGTTCAGCGAAAAGGCTCTTGCCTTAAGGATGAAATGCTGTTGAGAAGCTTACAGGAATATTTGCACTGAGGAACAGGACCACAGGTTCAGATTCTGGACTTTGTGTTGTCTACCTGCCTGTATAGACCTACCCATCTTTCTGCCTGTAATCAGTAACTCTCCTCTTTCCTTGGATCCCATACTCCAAGGCGGACATCTCTTTTGCATGCACACACCTACTTCAAGGTCGGATAACCCACTAGGAGCAGCTTCTTCCTTCCTCCCATGAACTGAACCCCAGACTTTTGCTAAGTAAGCCATGAAGGGTCCGTCCCTCTAAATAAGCTTTTCCCCCTCCTCTGCTTCTGTCCCACAAGTGAAAAAAGTACACTCCATGAATAATCTTTAGACGTGACCAAGTTCAAACTCTCTGGTGAATGAGAAGCCTGAAAGTGGCTATTCCTGGAATGCTGTACAACTGGGACCCAGCCCAAGGTCCTTTGTCCCCTTGTGAGCCTCCCTTCCTACGGTGTCACACTGCTGCAGCTTTCGTTGTTTTAGCTCTTACTCACGCAGAACTGCCCTAAACTCAAATCAACCTGATTTAGGTATGTAGAACATGACCGCCAGCTAACACACAGGTGCCTGGAAGAGAAGGCATGCACAGAGCAGAAGGACGCTGGCTGAGGGGACATGGAAGCAATTAACTAAACTTCAAACCAGGCGGCACCCGCTCTTCCCTCCCTGCCCCGCAATGATCTCAGCCAGCACAGCAGCACGTGTCCGGTTGCATCTCCAGACCGTCCCTCCCCCCATGCTTTTGATTAACTTCTGTGTTTTTTTCAGCCTTTGCCATGCTGAGGAATCCATTCTTTTCCCCCAAGTGGGTATAGAGCAGCAGGTAACAGGCAGTTAATAAGCTTAACAGGTAGGGACAGAGGCTCATTAATGGTTGCTCTGTGATTTGTGGCCAGTTCCCCCAGCACCTAAATCTTGAAATAAATATATTCAGAGACTCTGTTATCCCGGAAGAGGACATGGATCATTTTTCTTTCATTAACAATGGAGCCGCTACGACAATGTTTTTATTTATATGCACATTCCAAGCCTAAAAGCTTGTCCCTTTAAACCTGCTCGCACTAAATTTTGATCAGCCCTTGATGAAAGAAGACTTATGGATGGGAGACAACCTGGTAACCATCTGTACCAGATGCATATTAAAGGGAATGTAAATTCACAAAGGGCTCCCCAGCATACATCAGCTCCTCCATCCTGGGAAGACAGAGCGTGATTAGAGAATCTGTGACCAGATCTCTGGATTCAGGAGGGTCATGCTAATGAGGTGCTCGGTGGAAATGCGCAGCAGGAAGGTTCCTTTAAGAGAAGAAATTTCTTGATAGCTGGTAGATCTAAATTTCTTCTCTATATGAAATGATAGATACTTTAAAGGATCTCTATTGAGCCGGGCGGTGGTGGCGCACGCCTTTAATCCCAGCACTAGGGAGGCAGAGCCAGGCGGATCTCTGTGAGTTCGAGGCCAGCCTGGGCTACCAAGTGAGCTCCAGGAAAGGCGCAAAGCTACGCAGAGAAACCCTGTCTCGAAAAACCAAAAAAAAAAAAAAAAAAAGGATCTCTATTGAACTGTGATATTCTACCTAACACACACACACACACACACACACACCCCTTTGAGCTCAAAATCTTGGGAAATATAGGGCCTGGTAGCCATGCTAATATTCTCTGTTAATGTTCTCTGACCTTCTTTGCACACTGACGTACCTGACATACCTCCCTGCAACCATAGCCTTGGATCTGTTTTGGGTACTGCACTGGCTGTTAGCCATGTGCGTGCAGAGATTAGAACTCAAGACACTTGTCACAGCCCTCGCCCTGAAACCTTTTAGCCTTCTCTGACCTAGTTCAAACCCATCAGGCTCCTCTCTGCGAACCTGCGGCTGCTCTGTGAGGATGAGTTCCCTCCCCTGTGTGCTGGAACTGCCAGATTTACAAAACTGGAAGGTGAGTGGTGGCCATCTTCTGACACGAGCGCGGAGCAAAAGCAAAGCTGGGGGGTGATAAAAATAAATAAAACACAAATACTGTGACAAGTGGACAGGTCAGAGAGAGGGGTTGCAGGAGACAGAAAGACAGACAGACAGGAAGGTGAGACCGAAAGTATATTGCTGACCAAACACTTTCAGATTCTGGGTCCAAAACAAGCCACAGTGTCTCCCGGGTTTCTGGAGACACCCACTTCCTAAGCATCGGCCCTGTGCTTTGCTGGAGTTTATGTGTGAGGAAAACTGAAGGAGTCTTTCATCCAAGAGCAAGCAGGGCACACCACTGGCTCTGGCCAGGTCCCCTGCACAGCCTTGGCTCTGCATTAGCACACAGACAGCTGGGAGCCTAATGCCAGGGACACCACCTATAAACTCACTACCTGCCTGGCCTCTTTTGGAAGTAGGCCCTTCTGCTGGCCCTGTCCTCCCCAGAATCACTGAGATGGGAGATGAAGGTACCTGGAATCAGAGGAGACTCGGTCAGAAGTGAGAGCAAAGCCAGTGATAGCTGTGGGCAACTGCATCACTTCAGTCTGTCCCCACATCTCCCCAGGTCACTTCCAGCATCCGCCCTTCACATTGGAAGCTGTAGCCTTGAGTTAGTTCCTGCGGGGGCAACACAACAATGGACCACAAGGAAAGCCAGGCAGAAAACAAACGCCCTTCATCTCCATACAATTGAGGGCCCCCACTTTACCTTCAAAGCTATTTTGGCCATATATCAAAAATGCGGCACCTAACCTGACCAAAGATGGCTTCTCGGCAGCGGCAGCACACATTTTAGGGACTGAAATCAGTGGGGAAAGAGTCCCCCTCCACCAAGCCACACAGAAAGATCAGCCCCAGCTCTCTTGGTGGCACTTCCCACCCTCCTTCCTCGCGACAAGCATCCCTTTCAGTCTTGGGACTGCCCGAGTGAAAAGGAGCAATTAAACTCCACATGGGACACCTGATCCTGAGAAGGCTAAATATGAGTTAAGACTCGTGACTCTTTTCAGCGCTAATCGCGGACTAATTTTTCTGATAAAGTCGCTGCAGCTTTCCATTCAGCCCAGACCCTTGGCTTCAGGCCTGGGAGCTGTTCTGGGTCTAAGCGGAGCATACCCTGCGATCTAAGCTCAGGCAGTCACCACATCCCTCCCTCCTGGAACCTTTTAACCTGCTTTGTTTTGATTATTTTAGAATCCTGCCAAACCCATTAAGACTAATGCTTGGCTGAAAGCAGCCGCGACCTCTTGTCGGCATTTAGCACCGCCAGGCCAGTGGGGACAGGAGGAAGCCCAGGTCTCCACTGAAAGGCGCCAGAACACCCTGTTTCCAAAGGAGGCGAGAGCAGGAGGGGACTGGGAAATACACCTCGCCTTAAACCTCTGAAATCAGAGGCCTGCGTCCCCTGCAGCTCCCCCGGCCCTTTGAAGGCTGCGAGCAGCTGCAGAAGCTCCATGATTCAAACAGTCTCACCAGCCGCTCTCTGTGTTTGTAATCAGAACACAGCGCACCTGTGTTTTGGCAAGCTTCAAAGGGGATAGGAGCTGTGAGCAAGGGCTAGGCTACAAAAAAGAGACCTGATAGCTACACAGACGCGCCACGAAGCTCTGCCGCCTCTGCTGCTCTGTGACCTTGAGGGCGGCACCCAGTGGACCCCAGGCTTATGAGAATTTCAGTGTGAACTTAAAAAAAAGCTTCTCCCTCTCTCTCAGGAATGCAGTCCGCAGTGGAAGAACTCCCTACAGCCTCAACCTTCCCTGTCTCAGATTGGCGCCTTTGTTATAGTATTGAATGGAAGGTTCCTCCCTTTGTTCTTACCTCTCCCTCTACTCCAGTCTGGAATATTCTCTAAGATGAGGTTAAGTCGCTTTGTCTTTGTCTTAGTTAGGGTATCTATCGCTGTGATGAAACACCATGACCAAAACCAAGTTGGGGACGAAAGGGTTTATTTGGCTTACACTTCCACATTGTAGTCTCTCATTGAAGGAAGTCAGAGGCCATGGAGGGGTGCTGCTTACTAGTTTTCTCCTTGTGACTTACTCAGCCTGCTTTCTTATTTTTTTTAATTTTATAATTAATTTAATTTTACATATCAACCACGGATTCCCCTGTCCTCCCTTCTCCCGCCCCTCCCTCACCCTTCCCCAATCCACCCCCCATTCCCATCTCCTCCAGGGCAAGGACTCCCCTGGGGATTCAGCTCATGAGCCAGAGATGTTGAGATCATGGTTGGAAAAAGCACAGGGACAAATAGCCAAACTAGTGGAAACACATGAACTGTGAACCAATAGCTGAGGAGCCCCCATGGAACTGGATCAAGGCCCTCTGGATAAGTGAGACAGTCGATTAGCTTGAACTGTTTGGGAGGCTCCAGGCAGTGGAACCAGGACCTGTCCTTAGTGCATGAGCTGGCTTCTTGGAGCCTGAGGCCTATGCTGAGACACTTTGCTCAGCCTAGGTGAAAGGAGGAGGGGACTGGACCTGCCTCAGCCTGCTTTCTTATAGAACCCAGGACCACCAGCCTAGGGGTGGTACCACTCACAATGGACTGGGCCCTTTTCCATCAATCACTAATTAAGAAAATGCCCAATAGATGGAGCTGATGGAAGCATTTTCTCAACCGAAGTTCCCTCTTCCCAAGTGACCCTCGCTTGTGTCAAGTTGACATAAAACTAGTCAGGACAGTCTTTGACATCTCCTGTCTCTCCCAGACCTAGAGGTTCCTCCTATGACTGCCACAGAGAGTTACAAGCCACTGAGCAGTTATCTTTTTTTTTTCTTTGTATTGTTCAAGCTTATTCTCTCCATGGCAATATTGTATCCTTCCGTATCACAGTCATTCTCTGCCCTCTCAGATTCTATGCTAACCTTAGGAAGAAAATTAATAACAAAGGCGTGGAAGGACGCCTTCCAGGGCTTGGCTGCCTAGCAGCTCCGAGCAGGCACACTTTAAGTTGCACACACAAACAGCACCATGTCAGGTCTAAAGGTCAGAGAAAGGTAACGACAGCTGTCCAGTGAAAGGCTAGAAAAGCATCGCCATCGGGATGTCCTCTCTTTGTATTCTTGTGCAGTCTTCTTTGTCCAATTCTGTCCGGGGTTACGCTAACAAAGCATCAGAGACCATGAAACTCAGGAAGTAAAGTGACCAATTTAACCCATAATTTTGATGGCCAGCCAGTCTCAAAAACATGGCACCATTGTCACGGGGTGGGACCTCTGGCTGCCTCCTAACACGGTAAAGAAGCAGAAAGGGCCCCACACATGGTGGTCTTGCTCTCTAGTAATCTGCTCTTGTGAAAACTAACCCCGTCCTGGCCTAACCGCACAGAGCCCTTCTGAGGGTGGTGGCATCATGTTGTCTGTAGCAGGAATCTTAATAGTTCTTATTAATAAAATCAAACCTGGAGCCAGTTATTGGGGTGAATGCTAGAAGATCAGAGAAGCAGAACAAGCCACAGCTAACCTCACTTGGCCAACTTCTCAGCTGGTCTTGTTTCCTAGGACTGGAAGCCTCTGTGTCCTCATCTGAATGACTCTCAGCTAAACTGTGCTCCAAAGCCTGAAAGCTTAACCAGCCAAATGCTTAACCAGCCAAAGGCTTAACCAGCCAAATGCTGCTAGTTTCTGGTCTCCACGCCTTATATAGCTTTCTGTTTTTTTCCATCACTCCCTGGGATTAAAGACTCACTTCTTGGGATTAAAGTTGTTTGTCACCATGCCTGGCTGTTTCCAGTGTGGCCTTGAACTCACAGAGATCCAGAGGGATTTCTACCTCTGGAATGCTAGAATTAAAGGTGTGAGTGCCACCATTTTCTGGCCTAGTGGCTGTTCTGTTCTCTGACCCCAGATAAGTTTATTAGGGTGCACAATATTTTGGGGAATACAATACCACCACAGTTGTCACCTCCCTGTAGTAGGCCTTTCTCTCTTAGGGACCAATTTTTAGCATTTAAACTTTTGGGAGACAAACTGTCTCCAAACTAGAGCACTAGTGGAGGACACAGCAGTCGTGGAAGACACCACAGTCGTGGTGGCTTCCAATTCCTAAATGCAACATCTTCCATTCAGACACTAAGCTAGAACCCAAGCCTTTTCATTAGCAGGCAAAGGCGAGACCCAGTGTCCATTAACCCCAGGAAGTAATGGCAGGACCACAAATCCCCTGCAGCTGCTGCAAGGGACCAGGAGTGGTCAGTAATCACAGGAATGTCCACGGGGACTCTGAACAATGACTTCACCTTGAGTATCCTTGGAAGATAACTCTGGTTGAGATGGGAATTGAGGAAAATTGAAAGGAGGCTTTGCAATGAGTTTCTGAATAAGGCTCACTCTAGGAGGCTGCACAATAAAAATCCCTAAGCAACAGAAGGAAAGCATCCTCCACCCGCAACACAACTCCAGTGTCTATACAGGCATGCTCTGGTGAGGGCTTCCTAAGAGCTTCCCCTTCTGGGTGCCACAGGAGAGTAGAGGAGGTCCTTTATCAGCTTCTTGCTTAGTCTCAGTGGTAGAAGAGGAAGAGAACAAGAGAAAACTCGCTCAAAGCCAGGTCCTAACAGAATTCAAATATCAGGAGTGCCGGGGGGCGGGCTGGGGTTCTGAGAGGGTGATGATGGTACCTGAGGTACCGGGGACTGAACTCTCGACCTTGTGAATGCCAGGCAAGCACTGTACTGTTGAGCAGCATCTCTAGTCCCTACAAGAGGTCTATTGTTTGTCTTCAACAGTTTATTATTTGACAGTTTTATACATTATATACATTCTGGTCATACTCACAACTCCACCTTCTCTCTCCCTCTCCGGCCAAGACCTCCTACTCCTCCATCCAACAAGCCCCTTTCCAATCTCAGGTCGTTTTGCTTTGTGACTACATTCATTAGTTTTTGTTTGTGTGTTTTGTCAAGCTAACAAAAGCTGTAAAGAAAAAATACCAATTTTTCTTTTGAGAAAAGAAAAATTGAGAAAACGGCTCCCTCAGATTGGCCTATAGACAGGCTCTAGGGGCAGTTTCTTGATTAATGATTTATGTGCAAGGACCCAGCCGACTATGGGTGGAGCCACCCCGGAACAGGTGGTCCTGTGCTGTGCAAAACAGTAAGCTGAATGAAGTATGAAGAGCAAGCCAGTGGGCAGCTTTACTCCGTGGTTTTTGCTTCAGTTTCTGCCCAGGTTTCCCTTAGCGATGGACGGTTGGTTACCTGGAAGGGTACGATGAAATTAGCCCTTGCTTCCCCGGGTTGCTCCTTGTCATGGGGCTTATCACAGCAACAGCAAGGGAAGTAGCACATTGACTCGCTGAGTTTAACAAGGACCACCCAGATAGGCACCATCGGTGTGGAGCTGTCCACCACAGGGTTGGTATCTTGTTAGCGGCTACACTGCTGAAGACGAGGACGAGGACTTCTCCTGCCCCGTTAGTCTGGAGGATCTGCACACTCAGTCACTGACTAATTTGTTCACACCCCATCCATCACAGACAATGAAGATTTGGGCTGAAACATTTCTAGATTGGCATATGAAGTGAGAAAAATATTTTGTTTTTAGGAAAAACATTGCGGAGAAACAGGAACAAACATAGTCTTATTTTACATGTGTGTATATTTGTAAGAGGGCGTGTGTATGTAGAGTGCACATGTGTGTGCCAGTGTATGGACATGTGTGCACATGTAAGAAGTCCAGAGGATAGCCTTTGATGGCATCCTCAGGAAGGCCATCCATGCAGAGTTAGGGTTTCTCAGTGGCCTGAGACTCCGTCATTCTGCTATGCTGCCTAGTCAGTGAACTCTGGGAATCCACCTGTCTCCACCTTCACAGCAACAAGATCACAAACGTGTGTCACCACACCTAGCATTTTATGTGGGTTCTGGGAACCAAACTCTGATCTTCACACTCACAGGCAAGTGCTATTGAACGACCTTCCTAAAAGCTTTCTTTTAAAAGTGTGATGTGTATGGTGTGTGTGATATGTATGGTGTGAGTGTGGTATGTAGTGTATGTGTGTTGAGTATGTGTATGTATAGTGCATATGGTGTGTGTTGTGTTTGTGTGTTATGTGTGTGTATGTGGTGTGTGTGTAGTACGTGTGATATGTGTATGGAGGCAGGGTTGTGTGTGTGTGGTGTGTGTGATATGTGTATGGGGGTTGTGTGTGTGTGTGTGTGGTGTGTGGGAGTGTTGTGTGTTTGTGGTGTATGTTGCATGTTGTGTGTAGTGTGTGGAGGGGGTGTTGTGTGTATGTAGTGTGTATGGTGTGGTGTGTGTAGTATACATGTGTGTGTGTGATATGTGTGTGTAGTGTCTTGTGTGCAATGTGTGGTGTGTGTGATATGTGTATGGAGGGTTGTGTATGTGTAGTGTGTGTGTCGTATGTGTGTAACGTGTATGTGTTGTGTGTGGTGTGTGGTGTGGGGGGGTGTTGTGTGTGCAGTGTGTGTGTCATATGTGTGTAATGTGTGTGTTATGTGTAATGTGTAGTGTGGGGGGGTGTTGTGTGTGTGGTGTGTGTGTACATATCTGGAATGCCTTTCTGATTTGGAATAGCACCTGCACACAGCACTAGACAGCACAGGGGTGTCTATCTCAGCCTTCCTATCCTGTGCTAGCCACTCCCCATTTCTTCTTCATGCTACACTCGGGCCCATGGCAGACACTGCTCCTCACTGCTCAGAAACAAGCCCAGCAGTCCCACAGCTGTCAGGAGAAATGCCTGTTATCAGGCTTATATGAGATTAAATTCAGTAATTATCATGGAGGAGTATTATCTGATGTTGACAAAATCCCTCAAAGTTCACAGTAGAGGACTTTAATTTCCACATTCAAATGAGATTTGAATTTGATCAGGCATCAGTTAAATTCTGGGCATTATGGAGTGACCCAACTTCTGAGGAAAAACCACTGCCTGCTCCATGCCAGTTTGACACAAAGATTGTTTCCTCTTGCAGACACTGTTGAGAAATGACAGATCAGACTTAGAGATGATGGGCAATATGTTCACACACACGTACACTGGACCTGTCATGCTTCCTATGACAAAGGCCATAATAGCCTAAATAACAGGCCCTGGTCCTGGATCAGCTCTGTGGTGCAGGGCACAGTGCTAGGTGACACTTAACACAAAGGTGTTAGAGCCACTAGACATGAGGTCACGTGTGCCTTGTCACTTCAGCCATGTCAAGGTCAGCCAATTTAATCAACCTTTCAAAATGTGCAGAGGCTCCTCAAAACTGACTGTAGATCGACTGTGGGATCAACTAGGCAGAGAACCAAGGGAGTGTTCAAAGAAACACCTGCATCCCTACATTCATTATAATACTACTCATAATAGGCAAAATATGGGACCAGGGTAGGTGTTCGTTAGTGAATGGATTTTTAAATATAGTACATATGCTCAGTGGAATGCCATTCAGTCATAAAAAGGCAATATTATTGGAACTGGAAAGCATGTGCTAACTGAAACAAGACATGCACAGAAGGACAAAGAATCTCTGAAATATGTGAAAAATAAACAAGTTGATTTCAGAGTACAAAAGAATGAACTCGTGAATGGTAGAATCTAGGAAGGATGGAGGAAAGAGCTGGAGAATAATAAACACAAAACCAAAGAGGTTGGAATAATAGGTTCTAGTGTTCTGTGGCACAGTCAGGTGAACTAGAGTTTATAAAATGTATTTTATGTTTGGGAAGGACTGGGAAAGAAAGCTCAAAATGTTGGAATATTAAAAATGAAAGTAGATGGGGACACTAATAACATCAACTTCTTTACCACATGCTGTATGCAAGCATCTAAAATGTTACACTGTGTTCCACAGAGATGTGCAACCATTTTATGTTGAATCAAAGGAAACAAGAGCCTGGGGAGGTTGCTCAGTGGTTAGACCACAGGCTGCCCTTCCAGGCGACCTGGGTTCAGTTCCCCAGCACCCACACGCCAGCTCACAACCATCTGGAACTTTGGTACCAGGAGATCCAATGCCCTCTTTTGACTTCTGTTGGCATCAGGCATTTATATGGTGCATAGACAGGCAGGCAAGACATGCACACACATAAAATAAATTTTAAAGAAAGAAAATGAAGTTGGCTCACCTTTCTGCAAAGTTCTCAATGCAAAACAAGTAGTTCAAGGGACTGAAGAACCAAACTTTTCAACCTCAGTTTCCTCATCAACAGCTTAGGAGGTGATAGTATCAATAGACCTGGGCGTGGTACGGAATACTATGGTCTTGGCAGTTGGCAGCTGGCACTGACACATGCCCCTTGGGGAAGAAATCATCTTCCATTTTCAATGATTTGCTCATTATTCATGTCAAACATACATTGGATACCTACCAAGCTATTGAGGGAGATAATATGGATAGAAAAGTGTCTGGGCTTTTGTTTTTAAAGAAGAGTTCCCTGCCTTCCAGGAGTCTGTAGCTTTAGGGTGAGGTGTACCCTCAGTGAGTTCGTGAGTCTGAATTTGAAGGAACATTCATAAGTGACTAGAAGCAGGAGGACCCTGTTGAGATAGCACCTGGAGCACAGATTTGAACGAGAATACCTTTGCAGACGCAGATGCAGGGAAGTGGTTCCAGTCTAAAGAAACGTCAAGCATTGTATCCTTGAAGCTGGGAGGGTCAAGTGCCTTCCTGTACCTCCAAACTGGCCTAAGTGTTTAATCTGGGGGTCGGGGGTGGTGAAGCAAGGGATGGAGGCCATGGTAAGCTCTAGAAAGGAATCAAAGATGTTTCTGCTTCGCCCAGCTGGTACCCATTTGTATCCAGTACAGACACCTACTAGAAGTAGATACTCCAGCAAACACAGATTAATACAAGGTTCAGAGCACCACTTCTGCATCTCACTTTTACTAATCAGATCAACTTTGGAGCAAGAAGGGATTAAAAGAGGGGAATCTGGTCCGGACTTCTTCCGGGAGAACTCTAGGCCATCATAATCGTCCTGCACAATCCATAAGAAGACACGTACAATAGTCCCGGCTCCATGATAGTAAGACTTGTGAATACTCAGGTGAGTATTTAGGGGCAGGATGCACTTACTCTAGGATTTAGATTTGAACCAGTACCCTGGGGGTATCCTCAGCACCCTTCGAACCAGGATCCAAGCATGTGGTTCAGGAGCTCAGGGAAAGGGGAATCCCTCACATCTGAGAGCACAAACATGGTGTGGGAATAGAAGTCTGGGCAAGTGGGATGGGAATGAAAGAGACCCAGAGGGCAAAGCAGGCATCTGCTCCTTTGCTCTGGGACTTTCTCAGCTTTGAAGCACGCCGTATCCTTCTGAAGCGGTTCACTACTGTTACAGCACGTATCGCTACAGGCAGACAAAGCATCTAAACCTTTGTGCATTTTGCTTATTGTTGGCACTCAGATTAAATAATGAATGATGGTAAAATTGTACACAGAAAGGTTTTTATTACTGGTGTGTTTGTATGTATTCAGTGTGTATGCGTGTGTGTGTGTGTGTGTGTGTGTGTGTGTGTGTGAGCACCAGTGTTCGAGTGTGTCCGTGTGTGTCCGTGCATATGTGCGCACATACTGTATGTGTACATATGTGTGTGTGAAGGCCCATACCTATGTGGAGATCAGAGAGTGACTTCTGGAGTCAGTTGTCTCCTTCCACTTCGGGCTTCTGAGATCAAACTCAGGTCATCAGGCTAGTGGAGAAGCGTTTTTACTCGCCGAGACATCTCACTAGCCCAAACTTACATATACCTATGGCTGATGATGGGAGACACCTGCCACACAGAAGGCCATTTTGAGTGCCAGCATTTCAGGACTCAGTTCCATGTATATCATGACCATTCAGTGTTGCCCAGTAGAGCAGTACACAGAAGGCCACGGACAGCGTGTTTCCTCCCACAGTCCCTGTTTCCAGGAGGCATGGAAACGTAACTTCTGGGTCTCTGGGAAAGGCGGGGCTAAGTGGGCTGCTTCTGAGGTCAGGGGAATATAACCCGGTTGATTATGAGAGAAAGATCTAGAATATTTTGCTCCCAGGAGTCTTCCCTGAAGGATTTGGCAGGATCTCTCCCAGAGAGAACGACTTGGATGCTGTCTCTACTGACTTTATCTTACATCTTGTCTGCTGTAACACAGGCTGAACAGGAGTCTTGGAGAGGAAAGTAGCACTGCTGATGCTCCATTTCTAATATTCCTTAGACTCCATCCTTTCTCTGCCTTTCGGCCTCTGTAAAGTCAGCAGCAGACAGACGACATATTCTTTGGAAGTCCAGGAGGTCTTCTGTGGTTCACTTGGAAGAGTCAAGTCGGGATCTCCTGGGCTGGGCAGAGCTTCCTGCCACAGCCATGCTGCTTCTACCTAGGAAATGGCCATTTCTGACATTCTATGAGAATCCTCTCCCACAAGCTCTCCCTGGCAAGGTCACCACGCATGAAAACTCTTGCACTCACAAGCCAGTCAAGACTGTGCTTATTAATTAGACTCCACGGTGATTTGGGTGAGCGGTCCGCATCACCTCATACAAGCCTCATTAACCACTTCCCACTTGGAGTCAGGCTTCTCTGACTTCATAGCTGCCGGTTGAGGGTGGTCTGGGATAGGCTGAGAAGGTCCCCACCTCATCAGACACCTTGCACTAACCAAGCAGGGAAGGAGCAGAGCTTCTGACATTTCCAACTTGGTTGTTTTGCAGTATTAGGACAACCTTGTCAAAGTATTTTACACTCAACAAACATGTTTAAAATCCTCGCTGTGGGCCGGGGATGCAGCCAGTGGGTGGTGTTTGTCTAGCTTGATTAAATAAGTATGTTGGCACATGCCTACAGTCTTAGCACTTGGAAGGTGAAAGGGGGACCATCAAATTTTAAGGTTCTGATCCCAGAGCCAGCTAGAAAATAGAGGCCAATGTGGGTTGCATAAGACCCTGTCTTTGAAAAAGAATAATCTGTGCACAGGTATCCACAGAGTCCATAGGAGCTAGTTATAGATTATCAACTACAATTGAGAATAAAAGGCAGATAAAATGTGATGAGATAGGATGCTATGAGAATTCACAAGAAGCTGTTGACTGCTTCGGATTCAAAGCATTGCACACCATCTGAAGAGTGCTATAAACAGTCGGTGGAATTGGAACATGTCTGGATGACAGTCTACATACACTAGCAGTGGCATGCTTTCTGCTTGTTAATAGTTGTGATCTAATATGAACCAACACCTTGTTTCCTGATCATCTTTTCTATAGCATGAATGACTCACACCAGCCAGCGAGTCTTTCTAGTATGAGACATGCACTCTAAAGAGGAAAGCAGCCAGTGCTAGGAAAGCCCATACTTAATTAGTGAGCTTTCTAGATTCACATTTTTTTTATTGGCATCAGGAAGAATTCTGACCCCCTCAGATATAAATGATAGAAAGTAAGATTTCTCAGCAACTCCTTTGGGGGATATAAGGTCAGTGGAGACAAATCACATATTTTGCTCCAAAGCAACGTGGCCCAAAGCCCTGCCTATGGCTTGGGAAGGTTCTGCAGGCTGAGCACACAGGTGTCGAGAGCAGAGCCTGGATGTAGAACAAACAACTTTACTGGAGTGCTGAGCCAGGGGCAGCAGCGGGGAGGCCACAGAAAACCTGGGTCACAAGGTCAAGTCCAGAATCCCCTAAGACGCTAAGACTGACCACAAGGACTTGCTGCATTGTGCCTCATAGACAAGCCTGCAAAAGCAGGCAGGGAGCCACATCACCCCAGAGATGGCACCGTGTCAGTCACCTCATATAATGATGACCCCTCAGCCAACCTGCAAAATCAGGGTCCCTAGAATGTGTTGCTGCCTGCCTGGGCCGGGCACGCAGGACCAGCTTCCAGGCTCCTGAGTTACCCGTGTGCCACCTAATGTCGGGAAGCCGCTGTCTTACCGTTCGGCTTTGCTGCTGCGAAAAGCAAGGGCCGTGATTGTGTCGGCACTGGCTAAGGAAAACGTGTGGCTCTAAAGAGCATTGTAAGAAGATGAGGGGGAGTGCCAAGATCACCTTCTGAAGTCAGAGCTGAGAACTGAGATGGCGGCAACTGTCGTTGTCAAAGGGATGCTAGGATCATCAGTAGGTCAGAGAACACAAGCTTTCCAGGTGGCACAGGGTCCCCATAGCGTGCTTGTCATCGTAAGAATTCCTGGGAGAGGATGGCTATGGACTGTCAACTAGAGAAATGGGGGAGCTGGTTTGGGGTAAACCTGGCGATACTAACAAACCAGAGAGCTAGAGAGACAGCTCAGGTTCATCAGTTAAGAGCAGAGGGTCCCGGGTTCGGTTCCTACTACATTATCACAGCCTGTAACTCCAGTTTAAGTTCCCAGGGGATGCAATGTCCTCAGGCCTCTGAAGACACCAGCATGCTTGTGACACATATAAACATGCACACAGCCACATCATACAAGTAAAATAGACCCTTTTTTAAAAAAAAAAATTCTGAGCGGAAGTTCCAACCAAAAGAAACATGACTCCTGTGTGTGTGGCTGCACCATCACACCAGCATCGCTAACCTGCAGCTCACACCCACTCCCAACTGTTGCCCCTCCATTTAACAGGCCACCGTCTTCCAGCTACCACTGACACCGTCTCTTCATGGCCATACCACTCAGAAAGCCGGGGTCCACCAGGGTGCTCTGTAAACACGGGCATCCCCATAGCTCTCCTCCCTGGTTCGCGATGGTATTTTGGGATACAGTCTGCGTTGTAAAATAGCTGCTGTTGATTTACTGGGGACACATGCTGATTTTATGTCAGAATGTCACACAAACTTCTCGAAAGAGTCTTAGTGGGGGAGAGATGGCAGGCGATAAGAGCATTCCTAAGTGTTGGCACGCATTAAAAATGTCCTGTACAAAATTGTTCCAACACCACAGGAGATAATTTGTCTATTTAACTGACTTTTTCCTCTTCCACCAGCCGTGTGAAAGGCAGGGAGGAAAATGGCAGGGGCTGGGGGAAGCATCCTGTTGATAGTATCTTTGATAAGTGATGAAGTAATGTAGAAGTTCTTCCTTTTTGAGAAGATACCTGTGTCTTCAAGTCTTCTCTTCATGTCGCCCTCTTTTAACCCCTAACCTCAACCAGCTTTCCGCTATCTTCATTTTCTCCAACATCATGTGTGCCCGGAGCTACGGAGGACCGGAAGTGCACTGGGCTATGAACACTTTATCTTGCCACCCCTAGGGCTTGGCACTGTGCCTGGCAGTTGTGGGCACTCAGTAAATTATTAAATCAGCAATTAAGTTGAAGGAAGATTGTGGTCGGTGCATCAGAAGGATGATCTGAAAGCTCCCGTGGTGAAGTCTGGGCCTCCTTTGTCATTATCCACTCTCCTGCCCTGTCAGTGGCTCAGATCTGTTGCAGTTGGCCATCAACACCTCTTTCTCCACAGGGACCCTTTTCTCTACCTGGAGGCACCTTGCCAGTGTGTGATTCTGTTTCAGTGTGCTGGGGCCCAACCCCAACCTAACTAAGTCTCCGTCTATCTCTCACTCTCCCCCTGTACAGTCTAAAGGCTTTCTTCCACCGTCCCTATGTCAACACAACTGTTTCAGGAAAGGAATTGATAAAAAGGACCCAGGCTTTAAAAAATAATCTCACCAAAGAGCCAGTTCTGAAGCCCATCAAAGTTGGCCAGTTGCTTTTGTGACGTGTGCGATGCTGACATATCTAGAACTTCTTGAGGAGAAATACCCAACCCCCAAGATTGGGGCTGTAAAGAATCAGCCTCCAAACATACTCTGCAGCCTGGCGTCACTACAAGGACAAATGGCGGGGCACTGGAGTCAGGCGACAAAGCAGCATCTCCTGACTCCATAAGAAAGACCTTCTCTCTGATTCATCAAAGTTGCACTCGGAAATGAGGAGACAGATCGGGAAGATCCCTGTTGTACAAGCACAAGAACCTGAGTTCAATTTATAGCACCCAGGGTACCTAGTACCCATGGCATCAATACACACCTGTCATCCCTGAGCTGGGGAGATGGAAATAGGAGGATTCTTGGGGCTTGCAGACCAACCAACTATGGGAGCTGAGGGTACAGAGAGAAACCACGTTGCTGTTGGGTTTTCTTTTACTCTAGTTCCATGTTGGTACACCAAAATGCTGTAGTTTGGTTTTGCTCTCTTGGGAGGCCCACCACCCAGCTCCCAAATAAATAACACACACAGAGACTCATTACTACTTTAAAAAGCCCAGCCTTATAGCTTGGCTTGTTTCTTGCCAGCTTTCTTTTATACATATATACATACATACATACATATATATAGAAGTATTTTATTTTATTTTTGAGATTATAATTACACTTCTTTCTTCCCTTTTGTCCCTCTAAATCCTCTAATATACCCTTCCCTGTTCTCTTTAAAATTCATGGCCTCCTTTTTTTCCTGATTGTTATTGCATGTATATCTGTTTATTAAAAATAAATATATTTATATATCAATATAGTTGTATATGTTTAAATATATTTATGGATTTAATTGATAATATTTAATATAGAAATGATAATTTTAGCAATTAATATATTCCTATATTTATATTATAATTATATATAATGTATTATATATAAATAAACACACACACAAATGTATATATGTATACCAATTTGTGTGCTCTTCCCTGGGAAAAATGACTTCTCCTGCTCCTAGCTTTCCTTAGTTCCTTAGTTGCCTATAGATATTTGTGTAGGATTGAGCCTCCTTGCCTTTTCTTTTTTTTTTTCTTTTAATTTTATTTTATAATTAATTTAATTTTACATATCAGCCATGGATTCCCCTGTCCTCCCTCCTCCCTCTCCCCTCCTCCATCCCCACCTTCCCCCTCAATCCATCCCCCATTCCTACCTCCTCCAAGGCAGAGATCCACGGCCAAGCCCCAGGTGGAGCTCCAGGAGTCCAATCAGTGAGAGAGGAGGGATTGTATGAGCAAGAGATGTTGAGACCATGATTAGAAAAAGCACAGGGACAAATAGCCAAACTAGTGGAAACACATGAACTATGAACTAATAGCTGAGGAGCCCCCATGGAACTGGATCAGGCCCTCTGGATAGATAAGTAAGACAGTTGATTAGTTTGAACTATTTAGGAGGCCCCCAGGCAGTGGGACCGGGACCTGTCCTTAGTGTATGAGCTGGCTTCTTGGAACCTAGGGCCTATGCTGAGACACTTTGCTCAGCCTTGGTGTAGGGAGGAGGGGACTGGACCTGCCTAGACTGAGTCTACCAGGCTGAGCTGAATTCCCAGGGGAGATTTTGCCAGCTTTCTTGACTTAGCTTGTCTACCTTTTGCCTTTGGGCTTTTACCTTTCTCTATTTCTGTATACCTTTCATTATTTCTTACTCTGTGGCTTGCTGGGTAGCTAAGTGGCTACCCCTCGATGTCCTCCTCATTCTTTTGCTCCTCCTTCCTCCCTCTTCTCAGAGCCTGCCAGCTCTGCCTATTTCTCTCTCCTGCCTCGATATGGGCCATTCAGCTCTTTATTAGACCATCAGGTGTTTTAGACAGGCACAGAAAAGCAGCTTCACAGAGTTAAACAAATGCAACATAATGAAAGTAACACACCTTAAAATAATATTCTACATTTACATTTTCTGAGGGGTCCCATATAGGCTCTCTAGTAAGGCCTTACTCAAGGTCAGAAAGTCTGAGCTTGCTTTGCCCAGCAGGGCTGCATAATGGGATGATTTGGCCAAAGGTGTGGTTACCAGGTATTTTGACATGTCTATACTTAGTTGTACGTTGTGCTTTGGTCTTGAAAGGGAGAGGTCTTTTGCCCCTCACCTTGCTAGTGTATAAAAAGCCCATTATAAATAAAGGTGGCTGGGTATTGACCAGGGCCCTCCCAAAGCTGTTCTGTGTCTCTTTCTCATTGTCTCTGTCTATATTTCTATCTAATACTTCCTTATTCCTCTCTCCTCCCTCCAAGGACCCTTCAACAGGTTGGAGCTGGTCTCCTACCATTTCTCCCTTTTGTCCAAATAAAAAGAAAGGTTTTAACTTTAACATAGTAAAACTATACACAATAAAAACAGTCATCAGGTAAGAATTATAATATTCTGTCCATTTGTAGTTGGCATATTCAGAGAAAATAATGCATTATCTATCTTATCTTAGTGAATCCAAGGTTTTACACCTAACTTACTTTCTATCATAACTAAGGAAAACTGCAACTGTGACTATGTAGTCTTCAACTCCATCAAAGACCCTAGAAGGATATAATATTATTTAACAACAGAGACATTTGGCTGTCTGGAAAGTCACTCAGAGTTCCTCTGTAATGTTGGGGCATCCATCTTCAGCCTACAGGCCCATAGTATCTGACAGACTTTTCAATGAAGCAGGAAATTTGAAAGACTGTTCTGCCTATATTGGCAAAGTTTGTCAGTCACTTTCCTCTGTGTTCTGCAGAATGTCTGGCAGTTTCCTCTGTGAAGTAAGAACGCTGAAGGACCATTCCACCTTGCTTTGGCTAAGTTCAGTAGTCACTTTCCTGTGGGTCCTGAATACAGTCAAGGAGTCCAGACAAGAACAGCTTCTTGCTAGCCTTGCCACATTGAAAGTAAACTTCATAAAGAGTTTCTTGATGCCCATATCATCTCTGAAGTAAATTGGTGCTGCCAAGAGCAGATGTGTCTCATTGTCATGAAAAGCCCTAAGTTAACAAAATATTTTAAGTATCATATTCTGTGAGTCTTTGAAAGGTTTGAAGACCATTTTTCTATCTAAAATATATCTCTATATGATCTTGAAAACATACCTGACATATCTACAAATTTGATCGCTATAGATGACTACTGACCTGTGTTTCTTGATTTATCCTAAATAGTTCATAATAATAGCTTTCAAAAACTACCTTACATTTTAAAATGAACTGCAAAGGTATAATACCTTAAACAAGAGTATAAACATATATACAGTATAACAAAAAACTCTAAATTTGTATTAATATACTATATTTCCCTAAATGATAACAAACATCTGTAACTCACCAAATAACCAAAAGCCTCCCACAAGCCCTCTTGGGAATGTGGGCATAGTATTCTCCAAACTGCTTCCTGTTGTCTGTGGATGAAGCAACTTTAGGGTCCCAGGGAGAAAACTTGAGATAATGACTAAGTCCTGAGAAGACCAGCACTAACCTTTGTTGATAGATATCACCTGTCAAGGTTCAGGAGGTCTCACCTGATCAAACCTGATCCATATTAACCCAGAAGGACTCCACAACCTCTCTTCTCCTGTGGGAACAAAACTCAAAAGCATTTTTGATTTCCATTTGACAAATATATTTTTTGACTTCTTTTTTAAAGTTAAAGAATTCCTAAAGGATTCCTAAAGGATCTAGATTGGTTCAGTTTAGCAATGCAGTTCCCAACCCCATATCTCTTAGCTGCTATTATTTGCTTGTCAACATTCAAAATATTTAAAATCAGCACAATAACATACAGGATCTAGACTCCTTGCATATTTCCCATCTCTGTGTGACTTATTCTTTTATTTTACTTGTACTGTCTCTTTGAAGACTTCACTTATTTTTTTAACTATTTATTTCTATAACTGTCTATACCCACTTTCTTTTCTTTCTTAAGCCTATGTGCACTGTAAAGCACCCTGGAACCTTTTTAGAGGTTTTTCCATGTGGACCTATTTTACTGCATATCTTTTAGACTTTTTTTGTCTGCATGAACTAAAAACTGCTAAGTGGAGTAGACCTCTGACCCCTGCTTTGGCGGCTGGCTCTGCCTGCTTCTTGGGTTGTGAAAGTCAAGTGTAAAGCTCATGCCCAATTGTAGGTAAGTGACCAAGAACTGCATTCAACCTTCCTATAGTTCTAGAATGCTGATGCTTGCACTGTGACAGGTATTTTTACTTAGTTATTTTGTTCCTAATTAACATTCTGGCTGCTCAAGGGCTTTCCAGCAGGCAGAAACTCTTGAAGGAGTCACATCCTTTTTTTTTTTTTTTTTTTTTTTTTTTTTTTCTCTTCAGCTTTCTTAAGCCCTACATGGAAATTCAGGCCCAAGTTAGAATGCCAAAATGTTATTTTACTTTCTCTTTGCCCTTTCCTTTTTTTAGGGACCCACCATTCAGCTCCCAAATAATCACACATGAAGGCTTACTCTTAATTATAAAACCCCAGCCTTAGCTTGGCTTGTTTCTTGTCAACTTTTTTTAACTTTAAATTATTCCATCTTTCTTTTGCCTCTGAGCTTTTATATTTCTCTAATCCTATATACGTTTCTTTGTTTCTTACTCTGTGGCTTGCTGGGTAGCTAGGTAGCTGGGTGGCTGGGCCCTGGAGTTTTCCTCTCTCCTTGTTATATTGCTCTTTCTTCTTATTCCTCCCAGATTGCTCCTTCTATATATTCTTTCTGTCTGCCAGCCCCACCCATCCTTTCTCATGCCTCACTATTGGCCATTCAGCTCTTTGTTAGACCACTGGGTGTTTTAGACAGGCACAGTAACACAGCTTCAAAGAGTTAAACAAATGCAGCACCTTAAACAAAACAGTTAAACAAAAGTAAAACACCTTAAAAGAATATCCTACAACACCATATCTCAAAAAATACAGTGAAGAGCAATTGAGAAAGACACTGGATGTGTGATTGTTTATTGATACACATGCATGTGTGCATGCATGCATGTGCGCGCACACACATCCTTAAGCATGAGAAACTAATGTAAAAAAAATAGACCATTAAATGAAAGGTAGAAATATATCACCATGGAACTACAATTTGCTACATTTATTTTACATATTGAAGAAACAATGGTAAACTTTAAAAGTTTCATCTTCAGGGAGCTTAATTTGGGAAAATAGAAGAAAGCAAGAATAAATAATTAAAAAGTGTAATGCTACATACTCATATATGCTCCAGAGAAATAGGGTTGAGAGAGATTGTGGTAAGACATCAGGGAGCAAGGACTGCTGTAGACAAGAGGCTCAGGGGAACACTGAAACTTCATCAAAGACCTGAGAGATACATCAGAGGGAGGGACAATAAATAAGCAAAGCCTGAGGACTAGATCATACAAGTAAGCCATGACTTGGACTTTATCATAGTCATGATGGGAACACACTGAAGAGCTTTAAATGAGAAGCAGCAGCATCTAAAAAGTCATGGAGGGTGTTATATGGAGTCTAGATTTGGAGTAAAATGGTGTATCTGAGCTGTTTGCACTAGTTCACATGAAAAAGGAAGGGCCCCTGGTCCTGATGTTGGTGGAAAGCAGCAAGATTTGATGTGCAGTCTGTGACTAGATGAAGCACAGGGCATGGAGGAGGCAGAACACTCACAGGACCCTCCCGGCAGTTCACTCTCAGTGGCTGAGTGATGTACTGGACACATGGAGTACAAAAAAATGTATTGGACATCGGAGATGCCATGAGGTACCTGGGTGTGCATTTGGAGCTCAGAAGAGGGCCCAGTACATGGACAGAGGGGAGACTGGGTACGACAGCCTAAGATCTCTCTCCCCATTTCTACATGTATCTTTGATGAATAAAGAGAGAAGGTGTTTCTTATGGAGTCAGGAGCTGCTGCTCTGGCACCGGCCTCCAGTTTTGTAATCTATGTGTTTCCATTTCAGACATTCCTCTGGGTTGTATACAAAAGATGGATAGTAGTTTCTCTCACTTTTCAATGTCAGGGAACAGCCAGAGCATCCTGTTCTGGCCAGAGAATAATCTACCATAGCCACGCTTTGGGTCTCCCATAAGTGATTTTATTAAGCATGAAGAACGCAGAAGTAAGACTGAGTAGTGGGTGGCAGACAGCAAAACATCTCTGTCTGAGTTAGAGTTTCTACTGCTGCGAAGAGACACCATGGCCACGACAACTCTTATAAAGGAAACATTTGAGGGGGCTTGCATACAGTTTCAGAGGTCCAGTCCATTATCATCATGGTGGGGAGCATGGCGGTATGGAGGTAGGCATGGTACTGGAGCTGAGAGTGCTACACCTTGCAGACAACAGGAAGTCGACTGTCACACTGGGCAGTATCCTGAGCACAGAATACTCAAAGCCCGCCCCCACATCAACACACTTCCTCCAACAAGGTCATACTCACTCCAACAAAGCCACACCTCCTAATAGTGCCACTCTCTATGAGATTATGGGGGTCGATTACATTCAAACTATCATGGTCTCCAAATCAGGCACTTAAAACATTCAGCAGAAGTGACTGATGAAACCCTGAGGGATTTGCAGGATTGCAGAGTGGCTTCCCATGGATGAACATCTAGTCATCATTCCAGCTGTTGGCACATTATGCTATGGGATAAACAGTAACAATGTCTGTCGGAAATGGATTACTTTAAAGCTATTCTCTTGGGTTCATTGCTGTTTGATGCCACTTTTCCTCTCTTTACAGAGCCAGGGTACAGCCTGCCCCAGGACAAGGAGTCTTGGGGTACATTTGAAATAAATACACTTGAGTCTGAGACAAGGAGCCCATCTCTTGTTCTCAGAGTCAGCTCTCAACAAAGGAAAAGGCACAGGACAATTTACCAATATAATTGCACAGATTACACATAGTTGAGTGACTTGTCCAAAGTCACCAGCTGATACCACATTAGATCCAGGACTGATGCCAAGTACGTGTCCTGGCCACAGCTCTTTCTGTTTTCCAATGTAACTCTATAGGCAACAAGCAATTAAAATACAACTTTCATGGAGTCAGTTCAAAGCAATTGGTTTAGCATCTCATGCAAATTACGTAAGCCAAACTTTGACAGATTCATTCGAGAGCAGTGTTTTCAACTTCAATCCACACCTGTCTTTCCCCCAATTATCCTAGACCAGAGATTCCGAACTAGCAGATGGCTGTTACCACTCATCAAGGGAGCACTTTTCTCCAGTACATCCTGCCTGTCCTTCCAGATGTATTTCACCTCCAATGGCAGCCTTGTCAAGGTTAGGCTTCATTCTGCTAGCATCTAGCCCCAGGACAGGCTAGAAACATATAAATGGCAAGAGAAAATGGGCTGGAATTACCTGCTCGCTGGACATGATGTTTCAATGCATAATCAGTTGACAGTTGTTCTGGTTGGGCAGATCTTATAATGACCAAATAAAGGCACAGTCTACAGGACTTAAACATAGGCATTTACAATTCTCTTCTTAATATAAATGAGAAATCATGGCATTTTTCTCCCTTAAACAGACATTCCCCTCTCTCTTTTCCAACTCTACTTAACTACCTAACTTGCCCTTTAGGAATATGCTCAGAATCCTCCAAGGAGAAAACTAAAGTGAGAGACAAGAGGATCCAAATCCAAAAGGTGGTTTTGGCTGCCTTGCCACATCTGCTCAGAGTTCTGTAGCTGGCAGAGTTCCAGGGACTGTAGGGATGGCTAATGAATCACACGGCTCCTAGTCTTCAGTGTGCTTATTCGAGTGCTCAGGGATTGGACCACAACTTCGAACATCAAGAATGGGAAGTGTGAGAGCTCCCAGACACCAGCTACCTCATCTCTTCCCCGCTCTGAGTCTTTCCATCCTGGCTAAGAGTTTAACAGATGCTTTAGCTGGTCCTGCTTTAAATATCTAAGTGATGGTGATGGTACCCCTCCCCTTTCACGGAGAGGCTATTACATGGTTCAGTAGATCTCGTCATCTGACTGTGTTTTCCAGAAACTCACTTGAAATTCATCTTCTGCTAATTTCTTACCATAACTCATGTTTATTCATCCTGGCAACTCACCTGCAAGCAGCCTTTCTCCCTCATTAGCAATTAAACAAGTAATTCTAAAAAGAAAGTTCATGAGCCAATCACGCCCTCCATTCCTTTTTTTTTTTTTTTTAAATGAATCCAGTATGCCAAAAAGCTTAGGGCATTGAAGACCCAGTAGCTTTATTTTCCTTTCACTCTGACTTTCTGGTTTTCACCTCATCACTCTCTGTCACTGCATGAACTGTTCTCGTCTAGCAGGCCTGGCGGGAGACTCAGTCATCAACACAACATAGTTTTCATCACTGATTCCTTCCCTGGTCCTAACTGCACCTCTGAAGGTTTTTAACAAATTCTACCTGGTACAGATTAGAGCATGGGGGCAGTCACCAGAAGGCGTACACTGCAGCCAAGGTCAAGGCGGAAGATTCCCCATCTTCAAAAGGCTCAGTGGTGATATTTTATTTGTGCTGAAATGTGGTGATATTTTATTTGTGCTTTAATAAATAAAGTTTGCCTGGAGATCAGAGGAAATAGCAAGCCATTTTAAGTAAACAAAGAAGTCAGGCAGTGGCAGCACACGCCCTTCATCCTATCTCTTAGCAGGCAGGATCTCTGTGTGTTCAAGGCCACACTAGGGAACAGAGCCAGGCATGGTGACACATGCCCTTAATCCCAGTACCAACCATAGAGACCTGAAGGTCTGTACAGACAGGAAGTGACAGAGCTGGCCAGGAAGAAGAAGTGATGTAGCTAGACAGAGAGCAAATCAGATGGCAGAACAGCAAGGCATATAAGCCTGGGTAGACAGGAAGTCACTCTCTGTGGAAGCTGCAGAGTTGGTGAGGTAAGGTTAGCTGGCGGCTTTCCCTATTTCCCTGATCTAAGGCTTTCACTTCTATATTTGGCTCCATGTTTATTTAATAAGACCATTTAGAAATTTGTCTACCAGGCTCTTCTTTTCCCACCATCTATCTTTCTACAGCATCTCTCCACTCATGCAGCCCACTGACACTGTTCCGTCAGCCCGTCCTCCTCTCTGACCACACACTCCTATTTCCAAATTCCCATGCAGTCTCCTTTTCTTTCTTCCTCCACCTCACCGTTCTCATGTCCACCCTCACTGCACCTGACTTTCCTGACTACATGTCCACCTCTTTCTGATAAAGACAGCCTGTGGACCACGCTACACCTTCTGCTTCTTTACCTTCTCATAGACTGACATATGAAGACAACGTGGTCAGGTGATCCTCAAACGACTTTTCCAAAACATACAATCCTATCAGCATCAGACAAAAGTCTGTGCTCTGACCTTGTGACGGCCTGTTTGTGCACGCTTTTTCTTCTACACAACACACGTCAGCAACATGCAGTGGGAACAGGGCTGCACGCCGGAGTATACTTATTGTACCTGCTTCCAGCTACTCTTTGTGTAAGATTGCATGTTGGATCTTGTTTTACACGATTAAAAAACAAAGGGATGGTTCCTTACAAAGTTAAATTATTTCTTTTTCTGCGGCACACTGAGGCCAGATGTGTTTGCTGAGCAGAAATGTTAGGCAAATTGTATGACAGCGGCAAAGCATTTTAAAAGGAGTTAAATTTTGAATCAAAAAATCCATTAGATGGATTTCTGAAAGACAACTTTTCTTTTGCTAAGTACTTGCTCAAATTAAACACCCACCCAGACAGAGCCAAACACAAAGCTTCCTTTGTCTGAGGAACTGATGTCTTCATGCGTTGTTCTGCCTTTAGCACATGCAGGTCTAAAGGGGGGGAAAACACACACACCTGGAAGGGAGCAGCAGCAGGGGAGGACTCACGTGTCTCTGCACTGACTATGAAACCTCTTTTAATGTCTTGTACAGTATGAGCTATAGCCAATTTATACCTGGCATTTTAGGCAGTTGTTTTTTTTAAATGTGCTACTCTGATTTAGTATCTCTGAACACACACACACACACACACACACACACACACACACACACACACACACACACGAACATGCACATGTGTGCTTTCACAGTGAGGACCAACTGCTTATCCCAGGCAAATTAAATGAAACTCCTGGCATGCAGCTAAAAGTTTGTTTCACCTAATTGAGCAGCTAATGGGTGTGAATAAATTTGAGATTCAGATAAAAATATTGCTTTTCAAGAGCCTCGCTGATTAGCATGCTCTGAAATGGGTAAGGGGAAATATTTATGCAGCCATTTTTGTAAGTATGTTCTGATATCAGAGAACTTCCTCCCATATCTCTCTAGGAGGGTCTGCTCACGGTTGAAGGAAGGACATGATTGTCTCTCTCCAGGGCTGTTTTGTGCTGTGTCTACACCTGGTCCACTTTAATGTGCCTTGTGGCCTATTCCTACATGTGTTTTCACTCAGTCACCATGTCTCCACTCTATTGTCTCCAACACTAAACAGGTTCATTTAATAAATGTCCCTAGTGTCGCTGAGCCACTGTTGAGACTAGTAGTGAGATGGAGGAAAGAAATGACAAATAGGAGTTCTTTGAGATGTTAACATTTTGAAACCTGGTGCTTAGTTTCCTGTCATTTTTCTGCATCTGCTTTGATACTGTTGAGTGTCAGGGATGATGATCATTTTTCTCTTTTACTTAAAAAAAAAGTCTTTTTAAAATCATCTTTCATTAGTACATTTCATTCCCACAATGCACAGTCATCCAAGAAACCAAACCCCAAACGTTACAGTGTTTAGACAACGTAGATGCCATTGTAAAGTTAGTAAAACAATTAAAGGCAGCTGTTTTAAATGACTGTCATTGTCACAGACGAATCTCAAAGCCCATTCGTTATCCTTGTACACAGGCTGGCTTCTGGGTGCCTGTGTTTGTTCATGGCCTTTAGTCATCTTTTGCCCACAACAGAGGAATTGGGGAAATACTGTACATATGGATTAGGAAACAAGTCCCCGAGCTTATTATGTTCTAGAAGTCATCCTCTCTGACCAAACCAGGGGTGTTCCAGCTAAAGGGATCCTCCACCCCCCCACACACCCCACACCTGCCCCCAAGCACTTTGCTTCATTGAATTCACAAGTGAGCTTGTATTCTACATTCACAGAAACTAGTAAATCTCTACAGTTCAGGGTCTTCCTAAGCATCAGTAACTGACTTTTCAGCTGGGTTCTGCCTCCAGGAAACATGCTCTCTCTACCTGCACACAAGAACTGGATCAAGGAAGGAAGACATAAACATGGCCATCTCCATGCCGTCTGACACCTACCTCTCTTGCTGGGGTAAGAGTACATTATCTGACAGAGATTTTCAAGTACGAGGCACCAAGTTACCATCTATTCTTTGGCTCTGTCCTGAACGGGCTTCCAGATGTACGGATGACCATCCCTCACCCTAAATGGGAAACAGTGTCTGTAAGGCAGAAAATTGTGACTTTTCTAATGTCTCTCTCCAGTTGACAGAGATTAAACTTCTCCCGGTTGAGTGGCAGAGTTTCGTCCTTGTGGGGCCTGTAAGACTGTAGGACTCTTCCTCCTACAAATTCACCAGGTGTCAAAAAGTTGCTCCTGTCCATGCTGAAATCATTTCCAATCACATGTTTGCTGGGTGCAGAAGTGACAGGTACTAACTGTACATCATTTCATTGTTGGTCACTAGATCAAAATGTTAAACCTCCTGACAAACCTTTCAGGATGTAGTGTTGCTTTTGTGGAAGAGACAAAGTGAGCTGAGAGAGGCAATGGTCGCTTGCATTTGAACGTTCTCTTTACCAAAAGTATCACTACTACAATGCTACATAAATACATCTATTCAAGCTCACTCCCTGAATGGAGGGAACTTGTAGAAGGTCTAGAAACCGGGGCATTGTTTAGTCCTTGTGCCCACAGCAGCTTCTCCTTGAAAGTTTCCAGCGTGTCAGGGCCAGGAGCAGTCAGGAGCACCTGGAGGTGGAGATCTTCTCCTCCTGGCTGTCAAGGCTGTGTTCACATGCCATCCATCTCACAGGCCCAGGAAGTGTTTAATGAAGCTGATTTGGATCAGTGGAGATCAGTGCTTAGGCTGTTCTCCAAGATTGCTGAATGGCTGGGAAATGTGCCCACCTTGGGCAAGGAGCTCAATACTTCTCATGGCTTTATTTTCCTTTATTCTAATTTTTATTTTGTGTGTGAACATTTTGCCTGCATATATATCTGAGCACCACTTGCTTGCCTGGTGCCAGCAGAGGCCAGAAGACAGGGTTGGATCCCCCAGAATTGGAATTAGAAACAGTTGTGAGCCGCCATGTGGGTGCAGGGAATCAAACCCAGGTCCTCTGGAAGAGCACCCAGCGATGCTAACCACTGAGCTGTCTCTCCAGACTCTGGTTTTATTTAAAAATAAATAAAGCAAAGCAAAGATACTCTTTACCAGTTTTCAGTTGCCCATTCTATTGAAAGCTTTCACTTATTCAAGTCAAACCAGTCAATTATTGAGTGCCTATTCTGTGCCAACCACAGCTACAGAACACAAAACTCTCTGAGTTATGATTCAAAGAGGTTGTGATGAGCCCCGAAGTAATACACGGAAACAGAATACAGGGGCTGTGGAAGAAGCACAGACAGCTGCAGGAATTCAGAGGAAGGAATTCAGGACTCTAGTAGAAGCCAGAAGAGATGCCGTGTATATGAAGTAAGCACCTAGAAATTTGTTCACAAGGTCATTCCGTAAACAAATGTTTAGTGAATATATACTAACATATACCAGACATTTGATGAGAATCAGAGATGCAAGGGAGACATGACCCCTCCATTCAAGGCATCTCTATTCTTATTCTAGGCATAAGACAATAAGAAAATAAATGAATAACATCTTGTATAGATAGTGGAATACAATGGTCTTTACTAGGTGTCACCCAAAGCAGAAGTAAGGAGACACACCCTCATAAGGCCACCAGCAGCCCAGGGAGTCCCGTTCTAAGTTACATTGCTCAAGTGATGGACAACATGGTTCAAAAAAACAAGCAAAGCTTAAAGTTGAAGTATCTAAAAATTATATAAAACTATATGAGTTCGTTTACTTAATTTTCCTAATGAATTTCCTTTTGTAAGCGAAACTGGGAGGTGATTTGGGGAAGTGCGCTGCTTAGATTTAGGGATATGTGAGGTGTGTGAACACCACTAAAGCCAAGACCACAAACATTCTGCATGAAATGTTTTTAACATCCTTCCTTGAGGGTTCTTTAGGCAAACACTGCCGTCTCTGTAGGCACTTTCCATTTTATCTGTTATTTTGATATGTCCCTTCCTGTGTCCTCTTAATTCTGCCTGTCCCTCTATCCTACCTCAGCCCTGGCTCGGGGGAGGGCACCTTCTTTAGAAAAGTGGACACAGAAGGTCTGGATAAGGGTGTGATTTTTGGTGGATACCTGAAGGATGAGTTAGAACCACTGAAAAGTGGAGAAGGTGATAAAGCCAAGCTAGAAACAAACAAATAAGAACCAGAGAGCTTGAGGTTAACTAGAAAGTCTCCAAATGTCACCGTGGTCTGACTGTGTAAACACAGAGCAGGCCAGCTGGAGATGCAGCCGGAGAAGCAAGTGGCTTCCGGCCTTACAAGGCAGCGGCCACCACACGGAGGGCATTTTCCCCTTGAAGGTAGCGTGCCCTTCAAATCAGCCAGTGGCCCTCGGACATTGTGAGTTCAGAGTACCGAGTAGAGAGCGGGCTGAGCTGAACAGCAACTTCAGGACGCAGCGCATTGATTCATCTGTGCCTGCGTTTCACAAATCCAGAGGTTAAAGGTGGGTCAATGAAAGATACATGTTGGAAAAAGAAGAGAAAGAGTTTACTAGATGGAATATGACCAGACTGTAGACAAAGTAAAGTAAACAAAAACCCAGAGGACAAAAGACACAGGGTGAATACAGGCTTTAGTGAGTGGACAGTAGGTAAATCAATAGCATTATTCCCCTTTACATGTGGAACGTGACTCTGAGTCTTTCACTTAAACCCAGCCTTGTTCCCCTGGCCCTCCCTCCATGTGACATGTTATTCCTGACAATAATCAGAATATTCAAGTACAGGTTATAGAGTTGAGACACCTAAGCAAACATTAAACATCCAGAATGAATTCTGTGTAGTATTTACTGCATAGGATTATGTCCTTTTAAAAATAGATAAATAGATAAACAAACAAACAGATAAACAAACAGATAGATTGATAGAAGATAGATAGATAGATAGATAGATAGATAGATAGATAGGATAGATAGATAGATAGATAGATAGATAGATAGATAGATAGATAGATAGATAGATAGATAGATAGATGGTAGGAGAGGCTTTGTGGCCAGGTAGTATAGAAAGTGACTTTTGAACCTGAGTTACAAAGCACATTCATATAGAAAAGACTCTGAGATACCCTTTAATAAAGAAACACTTTCAGTTTTGTTTGAGAGTTCTTTTTTTCCCCCCTTCTAATTAAACAGGGCCTTGGTGCCTTTGTTGCGCAGGCAGACACCAGGAATCCTTGGACTCGCTGACCTGGGCCACATGCCAGTGGTGTAATTTGCAGGCGCTGTACAAACTGAACACACTGGGCTCCTTGCTAAGAAAACCATTGCGAATTTGAAGACAAGGACAGCCCAGCAACAGCGCAGGTGGGAGGCTGCTCTGAGCCCGGAGCCCCATGGGATCCTTCAGAGTCCACACAGCCACAGGTCGGCCTTATAGGCTGATGAACTCATGTGATAGAATAGAAAACAAACCCAGAGAACAGAAGAGATCTCCTTGTGGTGCCGAGTGCAATCAGGCTTGGCCCCAAAGATGAACCTTAGCTGGGAGGTGAGGCAGACATTTGCGTGGGCTTTTCCTGTGGGTCCTGAAGTCACTGATATCAGGTCCCAGCATGGTGCAATAGCACCATATTTCATCTTGGCCTTATTATATACAGTAGGCTCTGACTCCCAAGGGCCTCTGCTAGCATGCCTCTAACTTGCCACTCAAGGGGATTCCAATGCCCTTTGTAGTCCCTATCTTGGTTTCTACTTAATCACAGCTATGACAGTTGTTCTCGGGGCTAAGTGTGGCTTTGGGACTATGAACAGAGTCGGAGGAGACGGTAAAGCAGATACAGTGCTTGTTGCCAAGATAACCAGAGTTCTATCCCTTGAACCCAAGTAAAGGCAGAAGAGAACTGGCCTTTGAGGGCTGTCCTCCAACCGCTACATAGGGAACACACAAAACAGTAAATAATAAATAACAAACACCAGCGATTCGGGCCAGAGAGAGCTTCAGCTCTGGTTTGAGTGCTGAGGTAAGAGAGCCAGTGGTCCGGTTCCGGTGCAGTCAGGCAGAAAGAATCCTCCCTATGCCTCCCTTCCTGGAGTATCTTCAGTTCTGTCCAGGCCTTCATCTGATGGCATAAGACCCATCTACACCGCAGTGGGTCATCTGGTTCTCTGGATTTATCAGTTTTAAAGGTTAGTCTTATCCAAAGCACCCATCATGCCAATACTCATCAAGTCTCGGGTCCTGTATTGGTCTCACCGAGTTATACATGGCATTAACCACCATGCCTGTACAACATCCAGCCATTGTTTGACTTCATGACAAGATTTTTTTTTTTTTTTTTTGAGTGGTTGGAGGAGCTCCGTCTGCTCATGCAGTTAATGTGATTGGGGAGGACCCAAACTCTGAATCTCTAGGAATAGTTGACAAGAACCCTCACTCCAGAGAGAGATTTCAGAGACAGGAAAGAACAGATGATTAAAATGAAAAAAAAAAACCTCTGCTGGGGTTGTTAAGCCAAGAAGCTATCAGGTAGAAACTGCTGGGAGCACTATCTGAGCACATAGAGACATAAGCAAGAAGGGCCGTGTGGTGTCTGGGGACATGTTCTGTTTGACCACTCTCTACATGTTGCCTACAACTTCCAGTTGTGTGAGTTACATGTGTTAGCTACAGGGTTTCATTTCATACTTAAAGTGGGCTTAAGGTGGGTCCTCATCTTCTGCAACTAATGAGTTTTGGCAATCGCTGTGAGTGCATTATGCTCAAAAAGAAGCCAAGGGAACGGGCCTGACTTATCTGAGAAGCGGCATGCTGGCAGCTGGCAGCTCTGAGATGTCCTTTTGAACTGTGTTACAGCATCACTGAAGTCAGATGATTGAGCCGGACTTAGCTCCCGAGGCTGAAACTAAATCCATCAACTACTAATGTCACACCATTAACTGTAAATGACTCCAGCCCTGAAATCCCATCACTTTGACAATGAAAACCATCTCTCGCTGTTTGATATGGGCATATACAGTACGCTGTCGGGCCGGATTGGGGAGAGAGCAGACGGGATAAAATTCCACTCCTATTGCTGTGAGGAAATGGGAACACAATTTGAACCCTGGATGGTTTCCGATTAGAAGCACAGGGTGGAAAGACAGAGACACTACACGTTAGCGCGAGTTCACACCGGTCCTGTGGTTCCCTGGATATTTCCTTTCCCCTCATCTTTGTACCCACTTCCACTATACACGGTTCCCACGCACTCTCCTCTTTCAAGCATGTGTCAGAACTATGAAAACCGGCACAAAAACATTTACGGACTGAAAAAGACAAATGTTGTCTATTTCCTCTTTTACACAGAATCTCAAATATACACATTTACACACATACAAAAGAAAGCAGAAGAAAGACAGGGACAAGGAAGGGATGAGTAAGAACAAGGAGGGAGATAGCAGAGAGTAATGGGAGGCTGATATGATCAAAATATGTCACATACTTACTAAAATATCTCTTTAAAACCCTTCGCTTTGTATAGTGAGAATATACAAACAAAAAATTAGTTAAGGCATTCCCCAATTACCCAGATGTGAGGTGGTGGAACATGGACCACATGAACTCTTATTTTCCTGAGCATTTAAAACATGGATCACTAGAAATGCTGTTTACAGGCTGGCTCTGGGAAGATTCCAGTGGTGGGAGGGTGGGACGTATGCGAGGCTGCTCCAGTGCAGTGCAGGGTATGTGCACAGCTTCATTAAAGAGTTCAGGTGCATTTAAACTGCTGAAAGGTTTGCTGAAACTCCTGCAGCAAAATAGGCAGTAGTGAGGCAGGGGACTTTTCCAGAATCCCTTGGGCCAGCTACATGGAATATAGATAGCAACAGCAGCAGGACAGACCCTGCCTCACTGAGCTGGACCTCCACAAGCTCACCTTGGTGCTCTGCCTGCACTCACACAAAAATACATGCTGAATGGATGACTAACTTTGGTTGGCTGTTTTTTACTCTTTTGGGGGCCCCCACCACTCAGTTTCTAAATAAATCACACATGGAGGTTTATTCTTAATTATAAATATCCAGCCTGAGTTTAGCTTGTTTCTTACCAGCTTTCCTGAACTTAAATTATCCCATCTTCCTTTTGCCTCTGGGCTTTTCCCATTCTCTTACTTCTGTAAATCTTACTCGTACTCTGTGGCTTGCTGTGTAGCTGGGTGACTGGCCCCTGATGTCTCCCTCTTTCTCTGGCTACTTCCTCTTTTTTTTTCCTCCCAGATTTCTCCTTCTATAGATTCTCTCTGCCTGCCAGCCCTGCCCACCCTGTCTCCTGCCTTGCTATTGGCCATTCGGTTCTTTATTAGACCATCAGGTGTTTTAGATAGGCACAGTATCAAAGTTTCACAGAGTTAAACAAATGCAACATCCACAAAAGTAACACATCTTAAAATAATATTCTACAACAAATAACTTCTATAAGATGCTTTCCTGGCTTTCTGACAAGTGCTGCCATCCCCTTTCCATGTAGTTTTATAAATATTTACCAAGGTTATTTATAGTTGAAAATGAAAACAAAAATGTCAGACCCCAAGGGATTATTTAATTAAACCCTGGTAATTTATGCAATAAAACACAATGTGTAGCAGGCTTTCATTTTCTGGGGGGGAGGGGAGGGCACCAACCGGGTCCCAAATCATGACATGGGGACTTCTTATGAGTTATGAATGTTCAGCCTTAGCTTGGACTCCTTTCCTGCTAGCTCTTATAACTTAATCTGTTTCTCTTTATATTTTAAAAGCCTTGGGGCTTTTTACCGTTTTTTCCTCTTCTGTATATTTCACTTTTTTGCTGACTCTATATCTGTCTGGCTGATGGCTGCCTGGCTGGCCCCAGGCATCTCCCCTTCCTTCTCATTCTCTTCTCCATCTTCTCTTCTTCGCTGGAGCCTAGATTTCTTCTCCTATTTATTCTCTATGCCTGGCCAGCCTTGCCTATCCCTCTTCTGCCTAGCTATTGACCATTCAGCTTTTTATTAGACTAATCAGGTGCCTTAGGCAGGCAAGGCAAACAGCAACACATCTTTACATAATTAAAAAAAATGCAGCCAAAGCAAACGTAACACACCTTTTCACAGTTAAAGTAATATTCCACAATGTAAGCAAATATAACACATCTTTATGTAGTTAAATATTCCACAACAACTATGCATTCATTTAAAGCCATTTTCTTTGCGAGAGTTGAATGGTGTGGACTCCAGAACAACAAGCAGATCCAACGGTATGGTACAGTCCTGGTGGAAAAGCAGATATTCTAAGGAGAAATAGTAAGTCTATCATGATATTAAAACACTGCTTCCTGAGAAATGCAAGTTTCCCCAGGAATCCCATGCTGAGAGAAGGCAAAAGCTGACGTCTGGGCCAGCTAGTGGGGGAACTCACCTCTGGGAATGGGACTGACAACCACCTTGCAGGAGAGACCAACAGAAACAACGATGAATTGATGATACACAGGACTCCACCTTGATCTGACCTGATAGGCTAGACATACCTCTTCCAACCATGGCAGGACCCAAAGAGGAGCTGAGGGGGTCACTAGGCCTCTTGGCTCCCTTTCCCAATGTGGCCTCATTGAATACATCTTTTTCGGCTTGTCATCACTGCCTGTTTAAATGGTCTCCTGGAGACCAGGGCTAGAGTCCAGTGTGTATGGGCTGCCAAGGTCCAGACTCTGACCCTAACAACTATGGCAACAATACTATGCATTATGTACAAATGAGTGAGAGAGAGAGAGAGAGAGAGAGAGAGAGAGAGAGAGAGAGAGAGACAGAGAAAGAGAGAGAGAGAAGCAGAGGGGTGAGGGGGTAAATGACACAGAGAGGCAATAGTGATTGTCTGTAGAGCTGGCGACTCTACTGTCTCTCTGGGTGTCTGCTCTTTTTTCAATGAGCTCATATCCCTTTTGTCATGAGAAAGAAAAGCAAATATTAAAACACATGTAGCTCTTCACTATATCCACACACAAAGCAGAGTGGTGTGGCAGGGAAGAAGAGTGAGGCAGCCCCCAGAGTGTGAGGCACGCAACTTAAAACTGGTTGTCAGGCCAGAGACTTTTCCCTGCCTCTAGATCTCTACAGAATAAGAGCCAAAGATATTCTATAGGGGTAGTCTGAATTAATGGAAATGATCTGAGTAAAATGCTAAGTCCTGGAACTGGCAATAGTGCTTTAAAAGTCTAAACTATTATTTAAAGAAAAAGAAAAGATTTTCCCGTCTTCCAGCTTGAAAAGATCTTTAAATCATTAGTGTTAGCAAGACTGAGATGAAGCGGAGCCTCTAATATAGCTGGACCGAGTCTAAACTGGGCGCTGCTTTCTGGAATGGGATGGTGCTATGTATTAGTATTCTAATCTCTGCGATCTCATCTTTAGGGTTCTGTCTAAGGAGACAGTCCTTGATGAGTCAGAGGGTCCTGTTAGGATTGGGATGGAGTGTGTATATACTGCTGAAAAATGAAAATGTTGGAAATGCCCACAACATCCAAGAATAAGGGTGCGATTAAATAAAATTTTAATTTTTAATTTAATGTAACAAACTGGAGAAAAACCCAAAAGTTATTTCAAGGCAAAATTTGTTTTGTGTTTCAAAAACCAGCTTTAAAAAAAAAGTAATAATTTAAAAATAACTTTACATTTCTAAAGAGCTTGATTTCAAGACTATGTATGTAAATCAGTGTAATAATATAAGAGATAGTAGGATGTCAATGACTTCAGGGCAGCTTTTCTTTTTTCTCAGTTGTCTGTCATGAGTATATGCTGGTTCAGAGCTAAGCCAACACTTTTTTTTTTTTTAATGTAGAGGCTTTTCAAAAAAGAAAATCATTTCATTCCCTCTGTAGATTTCATTGATCTTTGGAATGAAGAATGAAAGAAGAAAAAATATTCTTTGAAAAAGAGTGTATTTTAGATTCCTAGTCCCAAAACAACTTCAGAAAAGACAGCCCAGTGGACTTCCATCTCTTATTCAGGGAAGCAGCCATCGAAGGGGAACTTTGAAAGCCTGGAAATATCGAGGATCTCCTGCAGCTGCCCGAGGCGGGGTCCAAGCAACCTTTCCTTAGCTCAGGCCCACCTTGCTGGGCTCGCACGTCTAGCCATACCAGCCTCGCGGTGACAGTATTCACCCACGTATAAAGCACATTCTGATTCCTGTGACCCCACCTACTCTAATCTCCCTCCCACCCCCACTCAGGTCCACTCTCCACTACAGGTCTCTCTCCCACATTTGTGCCTTTGTGTTTACTCAGAGCGGGCTGGTTCTAAAATGGGCTGACGGAACAGAGCATGTACCAAGGTCCTGGATCCCTTAGGCCTCACGAACCGAGATACTGCGTAGAGCAAGGAGGAGAGAGTGTGTTTGGCGTCCTGTAAATCTACCATGCTTCCCAGGTTCTCCCCCTTCCTGTATCCTGTGCGTGGTAGGAAGATTATTCACCCTCCTTGGGCCCCAGTTTCCTGGTTCTTTCCAGGCGGTGCACACTGGTATACTGACCATCAAAATGTGGAAACACATGAAGGCAAGTTGGTGAGCTTCCCTCCAGGCTCCCCCAAAGCTGCCAGTCCACATCTCTCCCCAATCCTGCAAGATATGCAGAGAAGCCCTCGGGCCCCTGCTCACACACTGTGGTGGGGTGTCCTTTGAAGGACCCACGGAGGAACACCAGGAGCTGTTCTGCATTTTGAATATCATCTCTTGAGTGTGGGAATAAAACATGAGTAGGATGGGTCACGTGGCTGAGACGATGACCTACAGGGCTTTGAAATTTGTACAAGAAGCATGTATACACAGACTCTGCTCCAATCAGGAGGGTATATTCCCCTGGGGGACCAAGATACCTGCCCTGAAAAACTACAGAAACTGAAGCAAGGCCCTAAGAGCACAGTGTAGCGAGACCTCAGAGAAGCCTCTCAGCCTTTGAGCACCGCCAGCCCTGGCTCAGAGGAGGGGCAGGCTTCACCATTCATTAAGCCTTGTTATGAAGTGTTCACAACTGGCTGTCTTTACCTTGTTCTTGCAAAAGAAAAGAGCTAGGTTTGTGTAATAAAAATAGTCTTTTGAAAAGAAAGTCTTAGACTTTAAACAGATCATCTGAGATCTTCTGACATGGATGAAGCTGAAAAGCCAAACTTCTGTCCCACCTCACTTAAGGCCCAGGCTGCAGACTGGTCAGAAAACAGCAGCTCGGGGTGGGGGGTGGGAGTGGGGATGCTGAATGTATGGTTCTGATGTTTTCTCAAGGTTGCTTACTCCAGTCCTGCACAGACAGGTATATGTCAGTCTGATCAGAACTATTACATGGGAACCATCACTAATTCTGGTAGCTATTCCCATCACAGACAGTCAACATTTTCAGCCTTCAGATAGTGTGGTGGGAGAGAGAACTTGTAGGACAAAATCCTGAGAATCTCCTCACACTAAGAATCCCGCCAGTGTGTCAAGAAAAAGCATCAAGTCCAGGTTTCTGAGACACGTGCTCATTAGTGATACTAAATACACCTTATGCAAGAATAACTCCTGCCTCGTCCTTGATGACAACCCACACAGAACAGAGCATTTGACAGGCGAGATGAGGCAGTTCCCGGGAGTTGTAGTGCTTGGTAGGATGGTTATCCTAATCTGAGAGCACCGAAATTTGAAAGAATTCAGAGCTGGGTTTTTTGCGTGCTCAACTTCCTGTTACACATTTGCCTGTCTGAAGACTGTGTCTGCTCATTCTCAGTTCTTGGGAAGTCTGGGGCAAGGCAGCCACCACACACTCGTGCATGTGTCTTTTCTGGGTACTCACTTTGCATGCATGTTATACTAATTTGGAAACTTGATACTTGGAAGATTCCAGAAGCCCTAAAGATAATTTCATGAACTAGTATCATGTGGTTTTGTTTTGAATCCTCAGACCTTAGGAAATACTTCGAACTCATAACCATTCTTCACATGAGGGTAACGTACACTTCACAGGTGATCTGTCTGTGACAAAGGACAAATTGAGCTTCCAAAATGTCTCATCTGCTAGCTTTTTCTGGTGACTTCTATTTCAAGGTCTTCTCTCTCTAATTAGCCTCCCCAAATGGACTGTTGGGTGCATAACTAATCTTGAGCTTGCTCTTTCTCTTACTGGAGAGAAAATTGCACTTCGTTTTGGTGAGCCATGGGGCTTATGTTGCACATTTATCAACGAGTGATATTTTAGAATCCTACATGGCAGCTGTTTGGAACTTTCTCATCGGCAATATTAGATTGTGAATTACTAATGGCAAATATATAAACTCTCTTTAATATGCAATCCAATCAAAGTTGTTCTAAATAGCAAGCTTCCTAAATTCAAATCATTTTCCAAAGTAGATTAGTCTGATGAAACATTCTTTTTGCAATTTGCAGAAAGGTTGACAGCACTTAAAACATCCATACATGTTATTATTGATGTTATGTTATTATTGATAACAGCATAATTCGAGGTGTTGACTTGAACAGCTTCCTAGCTCCTCATCTATGCTATCTTAATGTACTTTCTCATTTTCTTCCCAGCAGCAAATAAAATATTTCAAAAAAAAAAAAAGTTTAGTCTGAGACAGACAGTTGGGCTTGCGTCTGGTCTGTTCTCCAAAGGCATTTTTAACATTTGCCTTTATTTGTTATTCTACTGAGAGTAAGAGAGTGGAACAAGATAAGCACACACCAGCTAAAATACGACTGGCAAGGAAAATTCACAACATGATTCTTGCAATGATTAATACCACGCTTCTTACAAGCAACTAACATCGGTCTCTTCCGTCTCACCAAGCAGAAGAGAATGAGAAACTGATGAGCTCAAGAATCTGTGGGAGGCTAGATGATAAAGTACGAAGAAGCCCAAGAACCAGAGAGCTGGTAAATGGTCCCAGCAGCCTTGCTAAGACCTATAGCCCTCCCTCTTTATATGTAATAGTCTTAGATCCAGTAGACAAGAACAAAGGCCAGAATGCCCTGGCTTTGTAAGTCAACAGATATACAACCAAAACCTGCTGCGTTGTAACAAGACACAGAGCCAAAGAACGGATGAGGATATAAAAAGTCACTATGTCAACAATGTCACAAAATAAAGAGGTGGTTAACCAGTGACAGGGGAAACCAAGTCCCGGGAATAGGGAACTGTAGAAGCAATTGGGAGCTCAGAACTAAAGTTAAGTACACACCCCATCCAGATCTGCATCCATTAGCAAGGTCACACAGATCTCAGCGGGTGGAAATTGCTACTGATTTCCAAATGATGTGCAGGACTGCCTCTTTAGGACTTGGAGTGAGGTGATCTAAATGCAGTTTTTCAACTCTTACCTTATCTCAAAAGAAGAGAATACACTAGTTGACATTAAGTAACTGGAGAACAGTGATTACGGAAAAAAAAAAATTCTTAGCACAGCGTGTACCACAGTGCCAAGTCAGTCCCACCCGCACTTACCCCAGCATGCCGAGGTGGCACTGGCCCTGGTCTGGCTTCTATGAGGATTTCAAGAAACCCCTGTTTTGTGATCTCTGATCCAGACTGGTTGGTATGTGATTCATGCCTGAGAAACAAAAATGTTATTGCCATGGTAGGAGTAGATGCCTACTAGGGGGTTAACGGAAAATTGGGCTATTTTATTTTCAAAGATGTTTTCAAAGATGAAGGTGTCCCACCAGGTACTCAGGGACTGTGGGAGGGAGAGCAAGGGATTAGCTAAAGCTTATGCTCCTATAACAAGGATTTCCAGAAATGGGCAGCCCCAAAGAACTTAGGAAGTCGGCTCAAATGTCCTTCTCAAATTGATGGCAATCCACTAAGACTTCCCCATACCCTTACCTCCTAGTCCCATCTTAAGGTATTTAAGAAGAATGCGGAGGAGAACTAGCAATCAAGCTAGTCACATTCTGCTCATTTCCCCAGAGGTACTGACAGGAAGGTGCTGGGCTATAACTTTCCAGGGGGTTGGAGTTTTGACTGAACATCCAGGTGATAGAACTGAGAATACTTTAGGTTTTATTTTCCAAGGAAAGTCAGGCACACCCACCACCAATTTCGTCTGAGCAGATAATTTCCCTAGGAGTGGATTTGCTTGCAGTGGTTGTAAGAAAACAAAATCAAGTGGCTCTGTGGTTTTCCCCTAACAGTCTTGTTTGTTGAGTGCTGCCTGGGTAAACAAGCAGGCAGGTTCAAACAGGCTGTAGACTGCCTCTAGAAATGAAAACACATGCGACTGAAGAGCTGCAAGATGGGCAAAACCTGAAAGTCCGCTGGAGACACCCGGGTGGGAATCCACGATGTGTTGAGGTAAGTAGAAGAGCCCGACTAAAGGGGAACCCTGTCAGCACCTCCTCCTGGCTGTAACTTTCAGAAGAAACTGTCTCTTGACTCAACGTCTAATTTCTCTGCATTGCAAAAACAAAATAAGGGCAGTCTGCTTGTACAGAATAAGCATTCCTCTGTTGTTCGCATCTTAGATGGTCTTTTAATAAAAAAAAAAAAAAAACCCAGAACCAGATTATCAGGGTGAGAGCTGAAAGAGCAGAGAAGCAGAACAGCCAGCCACTACTTACCTCTACAGAATCCTCAGCCTAAAGAGAGAGTTCCTGTTTCCTCACGCCTTATATACCTATCTCTGCCCTGCCATATTACTTCCTAGGATTAAAGGTGTGTGTGATTCCCAAGCAAAGGCCTGAGATCTCAAGTGCTGGGATTAAAGGTGTGTGCCACCGCTGCCTGGCTTCTATGTCTAATCTAATGGCTGGCTCTGTCCTCTGATCCTCAGGCAAGTTTATTAGGGTACACAATATATCACCACATTCCTCAGTGAACATTTTTTTTCAAAGAAAGTTGACATTTATGGGTGGGTGAGTGGTTCTGATTCTGGGAGCACACCTGCTTCACCTATCATGGAGGATGTTGTGTCTCACTGGGAAACAGCCTTGTGTGTGAGTTAGGGTAACAAGTGTGCTCTTCCAGAAACTCATCACTAGTACATGCCAACTACCCAAATTCCCATGTTCCTGGTCTGGAAAAGTAAGTCGATGCTAAAGGAGTTTATCAAGCTAGCTCTTCCAGTGGAACGTTGAGAGTCATGGTGACGGGGTACCGGAGGAAAATGAGCACCATTTGATTAAATGACAGGGCCACTCCAGTGTCTCTCATGTAACCGTCCCGCTTTCTAGCTACTCTATTTCTGCATATTGCACACAGAAATCGTTTGCTTCTGGTAAAGAATTACCAAGAACCATTACCATATTCAAGGTGGATCTCCCATTAAGTAGCGCAATGATCAAGACCAAGACATTTGCGTTCCAGACCTAAGCTTTATCATTTACTACAGGAAGGTTTAAGTTAGATCAGTAGAAAAAAATAAAACAAATGAGCTTTTTTGGTTTTTGTTGTTGTTGCTTTTTTGTTTTGGTTTTGGTTTTGGTTTTTTTGCTTGTTTGTTTTTGAAAACACACCCCAAGCCCCTCACTAGAAATTTGTGATTCGGGAGATAACAGGTAGGTCAACTGAAAAAGGTGATTTGCAACACATTAAAATATCCGACCTCGGCCGGGCAGTGGTGGCGCACGCCTTTAATCCCAGCACTCGGGAGGCAGAGCCAGGCGGATCTCTGTGAGTTCGAGGCCAGCCTGGGCTACCAAGTGAGCTCCAGGAAAGGCACAAAGCTACACAGAGAAACCCTGTCTCAAAAAAAAAAAACCAAAAAAAAAAAAAAAAAGAAAAAAAATATCCGACCTCTGTTGATGTAACCAACCGTCTTATTAAATAAGAAACACAGAAACAATGTAAAAGAGAAAGCCAAGAGGTCAGAGCTCAGAGCTAAATCTCACCCTTCCTTCTGCTGTCCCAGCTTCGCGAAAAGAGACCTACTTCCTGTCGGTTAGTTTTTTTTTAAAGTATGTTGTTCTGCCTTCTCATTGGTTGTAAACCCAAACACATGACTGCCTCGTCACTGTCTGAATGTACAGCCCCCTAGGTCTTAAAGGTATATGTCTCCAATGCTGACTGTATCCCTGAACACACAGAGATCTTATGGGATTAAAGGCGTGTGCCACCACCGCCACACTCTTGCTATGGCTCTAATAGCTCTGACCCTGAACACACAGATATCTATGGGATTAAAGGCGTGTGCCACCACCGCCACACTCTTGCTATGGCTCTAATAGCTCTGACCCCCAGACAACTTTATTTATTAACATACAATCAAAATAATAATTCTGTACAATTAGATTACCACCATAGACCTCCAAGCCCTCTAGCAGTGCGGACTCTGCCCTCTGTTTTAGTCTGCCCTGGCTGCTTGCTGAGTGTTTTCAGAACAAATGATGTCATATGAAGTCTAGTGCGCTTCGAGTAAACACTGGAAAGCTATAACCCGTGAGTAACAAGGATTCCTGTCATCATCCCACACCCCGGCACTTGGCTGAATGCACCCTGACCTGTTATCCCACTGACATGGGTTAGCTACATGACTGAACAAAATGTCCCCATCTGCCATGAGATGATACAATCCCGATTCTCGTCCCCACATGTCATTAAGTCTAGGAGTTGCCACATCTTTTCTGTCGGTAAAAACAAGTATTTATTCTCTCAGGAGGCATTGGCATTCTCTGTGTGGCAAAGAATGCTGGTCTAGGGGTTCCCAAAGCTACCACTCTGAGCATAGACAGAGCTTAATTCTCCATTTTCTAGCTAAAGGCAAAATTGATTTTGGATAGCTCAAAGTTCAGTTTCTTCCTGTGTGTTATTCTGCCTCCTTCCTTGCATCTCAGCCTTCCTATATTATCAAAAATACATGTTTATGTCGCACTTCACTGTGATACATAATGAAATGTCTTTAGTGTTATGCATTGTCCTCCGGGTCCTTGCCAGTTTTTAATGCTTTCTGGTGTGTTTGATCCAGTGCCCAGGAAACAGTGATGGTGTCCACTGAAGTGTGGTTGGTCTGTTTCAGTTCTCCATGCTGGGCATCCTGGCTCTGGGTGTAGAACGTGCTCCTGTGTTTTTCTTTTCTATGATAGTTCTTTTCTGCTCCACCGGTTCCTTCATCTTTCATTTCCCTCCGAGATACAGCATCATACAGGACAAGAAGAGACTGAGCGAGAGCTAGCGATCAGATCAGCCCTCTAGAGAATCCACATGTTTCTAAAGCCCAGCCTGGCACCATGTTAGACACACAGTCAAGCCAAACATGGTCTGAACATGTGCCAGAATGAAGCTGCTCTCATGGAGTGGGTTCCTACCACATCTCCCCGTCTACCTTTCAATCCCAGGAAGGCCACTGAGCTGGGTCATGCGTGTCTGATGACTTCAGTTCCTCTCTGCCCTCCTCTTTGCCAGCTTCTCAGAGAAATACAAAGGGCCTTTCCTGTTTCTTTCAGGTGGCTGGATTCCCTACAGCACCTATCACACCCCACCCCCAGCATGCGGGCTTATAAAAAGATGTAGTCATCTAGATTCCCTGGGCTCACATTTGATTTGTAAAAGAGATTTTGGCAGAAGGAAGCAACATCTTTTCCTTTCTCGGCAAAGCCTCAGAAAGCAACACCACGGACCCACTGTGAAGTGTTTTAAAATACAGTTTTCCACTGACAGACAAAAAAAAAAAAAAAAAATGACTTCCTTCTCCAACTTCTCCCCAAATGAAGAAGACCATTGGTTTCATAAGTGCAGAGGCACACAGCAAATGATTTCTGGGAATGAAGATGTCCACTCAATGCTTGCAAACATAGTCTTCCTGTCAAATAGTATTCTGGAGAGGTCTGCCTTTGGGAGACTGGCCACTAAGAGAGCCATTCATTGGAGACTAACGTATAGTGCCATAAATGGTAAGCTGCTTATGACCAACTATGACTGAGCTGTCCTTGGGGACCTCCTGCAGCCACCACAGCTCCAGCAACCGACCTGAGTGCAGCATACGAAAGGGAAGTCCAATAGAGCTCCGTACAGTGAAGACAGATGGCCTGTCTTTGGACTAGATGACATAATTGATGCCATTTCTTCATATCCTGATATCAGTCTAGCATTCCAATGGTGTTCCTCGCCCCTCACCTGTGTTAGCCTACTTTTGCCAGCACCCCAGGAACCCATGGACTTGCAGATCCACCGGAAGCATTCTGAGAGTGGGAGCTGCTCCTCCAGTTCCTCGGTGGGCACACCTGGGCCCTGGGGCTTCCAAGGGAACAGTGAGAGCAGGGAAGACAGCACAGGAGGCGATGGGTAAGAGAGGGTGATGCGATACGTGTGACGTCAAAACAGAAGAGAGAACTAACGGGAGAGGAAGAGCCCACAGAGGGGAGAGGGAGGATAAGGGAGATGAGTGGGGAACAACATATCCCAACAGATATAAAGTTCATTAAAAAGGAGCAGTAAAAAAAAAAAAAAAATGAATAGTCCCAAAAGAGGAATAGTGCAAAAATTCATGAGCATTATTAAAAATCCCATTCTCTTCCATGTGTTTTCATCAGACAAAAACTTGTGTTGTTATGGGAAGGAAATGTCGTATTTAGTTAGGCACTTTGAAAAAAAAAAGTGGGTTATAGTGATATCTTCCTTTGAGGGAAAAACAAATCATGCGTAATTACTGTTTGCTATACTTTGTCTATTCTTTAAAAACAACAACAACAACAACTTGTGAGTGGGAGCCACAAGACAGAGTCTGGCTCTGGGGTAAAGGAGAAAATGGAGCATAAGCACTAAGCCAGAAGGAGGGAGATGGTGCTTGTTACCATAGTGATGGACATCCATCCAGGCTGGATGGTGCTGTTGCTGACTTTTGCTAGAGGGTGGGAGGAAAACACTTCCTTTATGGACTGTGTAGCTGGGGACAGGAAGATCATAGAGAACCAAATTCACTCCCAGTTTGACAGTCTGGACCATGTCTCCACGAAGACACCCAGCTATGCAGTCTATGGGTGGCAGTCTACAGAGGGCAGTCTACTGGTGACAATCTATGGGTGGCTATAGGCAGAGTTTTCCTGTCCTGACTACCTGTTCCCAAATACCTGGCAGCTGCTTCCCAAATTACCCCACAGAGGCTTATATTATTATAAATGCTCAGCCGATAGCTCAGGCTTGTTATTAACTAGCTCTTACAACTTAATCCATTTCTATTTATTTATTGTCACGTGGCTCATGGCTTTACCTGTCCTCTAGTATGTCTTGCTTCTTGGGCGGCTGGCTGGCATCTCTCCTGACTCCACCCTCCTTCTTCCCATCCTTCTCAGTTTGGCTTTCCCACCTAATTTCCTGCCCAGCTACTGGCCTGTCAGCTTTTTATTAACCAATGAGAGTAATATATATTCATAGTGTAGAAAAGGATTGTTCCACAGCAGGTGGCAGTCTAGAGGTGGCAATCTATGGGTGGCAGCCTATGGGCTGCAATCTTCAGGTGACAATCTATGGTGGCAATCTATGGTAGTAATATATGGTGGCCATTTACAGGCTGCTTCAGAGGATCTAAGGTACCTGGACTCAGAAAGCAAAAGACTAAACTTCCATTTTAAGCATGAAGTACAATTCCAAGAGTGAAAACAATTTGTCTAGCATCTAATGACCTAGCTTGTGAAAGGACAGAGACGAGGGTTATATCTAAGTCTTGTTTTAGTTCAGCCTAATGCATTTTTAGTGGAGACCTATTTACACCAGGCCACATGTCATGGCAGGAAAATTCTAACCTCACCAACAGCACACTTCAGAAATCCATGGTGGGTGATTGCCCTAGATGAAGGCCGAGCCTCTCATTACTACTGCCCATGTCTTGTGAGTTTCCTAGAGAAATGGCTGCTGTCCCGTTTCTGACGTAGTTTTCTGATCACTGCTTAATTAAATGGTTAGGAAATGATCATAAATGACAGGCTTCAATGTTTGTCCATTAATGTGACAATATCACAATTCACTGCCTGTAATTAGTAAATGGAAGCATGCATCAATATGCATCTGTATACACAGTGTTCACATAAATGAATTATGCTCTACACATTGAGCTATAATTCTCATTTATCAAAATCCCTTAACAAATATTTACATGTCTTTATATATAATCTACTTTATCAATTGCTGTATAATGTTCTACAGTATTGATAGATGATAATTTTAGACAAATATAATTAATGAATATTCTAATTGTTTGTAATTTTAATCTATTCCAGAGGAAGGAAGGGTTGCAAACTTCCTATGAAGGATCAGATAATAAATATTTTTGGCTTATGCAAACATAAAGCCTCCATTTGCAGTTATCCAATCCTATTGTTGTGAAAACAAAACAGTCAGAGATGCTAAATTTAAAAATGAATATGGCTATTTTCCAATAATACTTTATTTTCAAAACTAGACCTTGCTGTGGTCTGTAGCTTGTGAATCTCTGATACAAGGTTTGGATAGATATTACTGTGTTCACATGGTCTTGCTTCTTCTATTAATTTTTAAATGCATATACACATGCATACACATATACAGTATCAGATAAGGTCATCATAACAAAATGCCGTAGTCTGGCAGCTTCAAACAACAAAGATGTCTTTTGCACAGTTCTGGAGACTGGGCTGCAAGGTGAAAATATGTGCTGGTTAGTTATTGGTGAGGGCTCTCCTTACGGAAGCCAGTAGCTTCATGATTCCTCATTTTTGTAGGGTTATTAAAGGTGTGGGAAGTAAAGAGAGAGAGAGCTCTTTTGGTGCTTCTTTTTTTAAAAAAAAAAATTAGTATACTTAACTCAATATACTATTTGTCTTTGTAAAATGTACAGCATTTAATCTAAACATTACAACTTTTTTTCAGCCTTTCTTGGGTACTGCGTCTTCAAAATTCAGTGTGTATTTTACCCTTTAGGGCACACCTTTCTCTCACTGTTTGATTACTATTATAATCAAATAGACACACTACACACATGTGGATGTATAACTACAACCTGCTGAGTCATTTAGTGTTGCTCATATGCCTGTGGTTTTAGGGCTAACCACTTAGTATTGTATGACCCCGATATCTGCCGTGAGATTGTGTCTTCTGTATGGAAAAGCTGCATCCGTTAAATGTCAGCAATGTGGTAGCCTAATCAAGACCTGAGCAATGACACCAGCGGCTAGTGGACATGCCAACAAAGATGTGGGAACTATCCCAAGATCCCACCCCTACATGAGGGGTTACAGGCAATTAATGCCTGCTGGTACCTCAATTTTTAAGGGCACTAAAAACCATCATAAGGGCCCCTCTTTCATGACTGTGTCTCTCCAAATATCACAGTGTAGGTTAGTACCCTACATACGAATTTTGGAGGAATGAAACAGTTCACAACATTGAATAGAAAAATGGATTTTGAAATTATAAATATTAATGTATATCATCTTATTTTCTACAGTTTACAGTTCCATCACAGTCCATGAGAGCATCCAATTTCCTACATGTTGTCACCAGAACCTAATTAGGGATTATTTTATTATTTGATAATCTAGTGGGTAAACATAATATTTTGGTTTGATTTGCATACATTTGATGATTCATGAAGATAATTTCATGTTTATTGGTAAACTATATGTTTTTTCATCGAGGAATCTCCAATGTATATCTTTGATCCATTTGCCTATGTTAACATTTTTCTCATTGATTTTTAGTAAATTCTTTATATGTGAGAAATGTCAAGTCTTGTTCACTTGTCCACATTATATGTCCCCATGACAACTAGATGTGACTTTTATAATACCCATCATATAGCACCTCTTCCTTGTTGTCCCTTATTCACCAGACCAAGTTTCTTGAGGTCAAGACTACTTATCTCCACTTTGTCCCTAGCAGTGACTACAGTTTCTGTCTCATAGCTGTTGTACCACAAGTGATTGTTAAATAAACTACTACTAACATATGTTGCAAATACTTTTTTCATTTTCTTTTAACTGTATAGCATCTTTAACAACATCATTTTTTTAAAAAAAATTTTTTTTTGTTTGGTTTTTTGAGACAGGGTTTCTCTGTTTAACAGCTCTGGCTGTCCTTTCCTGGGACTTGATTTACAGACCAGGCTGGCCTCGAACTCACAGACCTCCATTTGCCTCTGCCTCCCGAATGCTGGGATTAAAGGTGTGCACAACCACCAGCAGCATCATTTTTTTTAATTTTTCTAATCAAATTAGCTGATTTTTCTATGTAGTGCTCAAGTTTATCCCAAGGTTAGAAAGGCCTTTACTCTCAAACAAAGTATCTCCTTTTCACCCCACTGTACATACAGCCTCAGTTTTTGCAATTGGATCTTTAGTGTACAAATAAATTTTCATCTGAGACAAATTATTTAATTTTTCCTCCTAATTAATGCTCTACTGTTATTAAATGATCAACTCTATATCATCATCATATCCTATATCCAACTACCTGTGATACTGTACATTTTGGTATGTGATATGTATCTGTCTATTGTTTTATCTTCTGAATCTATTGTTTTGGCCAGGAATTGCGGCTCTATAGTTGCTGGCCTGCTTCTCTGGTAGTGGCCCAGGCGGGACTTTTACATCTCACCTCCTGCCGCTGCCACCAAATGCAGTTTTTAACTAAATCTCTATCATTCTATTTATCAATAAGACTTAGGAGTCAGAGGCTGGGGTGAAAACCTGCTAGCTCAGAGAGGTTGAGGAGCAACTAGCTGACCTTCTCTCTTCCCTGATGTCTCTGAAAAAAACTTCCCTCTACGCTGCCAAACCAAAAAGGACCAGGACACTCAGAGTCCCTCCCTATTACTTCTCTCTATCCAGCTTTATGATTACTTTCTAGTACTACTTAAGAGTTGCTGGCTCCACCTCCTGGCCCAAAGTTGATTTTATTTAATTAACACAAATGCAAACTCAGGGTTGACAGTGTTATATATCCCACAACATCTGTCTGTTTTTCCTCTTTTCCGAGTTTTACTCTTTACTATATTCATGTAAGAACACTTTCCTGGTAAGGGCAGTTTCGGTTTGTCAACTCGCTGTTGAGTCTGTCAGTCATTCCCCACAGGGTAAGCCAATCAGCAGTGCACTGGGTTGGGAAAGCTCATTTTTCAGCCTGGCTTTCTTTACTGGCTCCCTGGCTTTGTGCCACAAAACTTTCAAGGACCCATCCTCACATGGTCTGACCTGCTTCAGAGTTACTGTGAGACTGGACTTGGGGAAGGCGGGGGAGGGGGTGATGCGGGACTTCATCTGCATGTATGAAGTGCTCTGAAAATGAAAGGTTGCCAGGACGTGGAAACTACTCATATATTATATTAAAGATAAGTATCCAGTGATTCCATCTCTAGGAGACTTTAGTCAACATACTTAAATGTAAAAGGAGTGGCATTCTGTACAAATGGAGGTGAAATCACTGAAAACGTCTCCTGCTCTCCTTCCAGGTATCTTCTAAGCTTCCACATATTACACACCCCCATCAAAGCGGATGGAGTTCTGACCACCGCTGTGATCTTGGCACACCTGTATCTGTCGGGAATCCCCACGATCCCTCACTTAGCTCTTCATTCTCTGGCAGGGCCACAGGGTGCACAGAGTCTGCCCTAGGAGGCAGTCAGAAAGAATGATGAAAACGCTGTTAACACACCATAAACTTATTCTATCACGTTCTGGTTCCGATGGTGTCAGCAAGGACCACTCTTCCTCGGGGGAATTTGGGGACGTTGTTCCCTGGCTTCTACTCGGCATTCCCTCACTTGAGGTGACATCCCAACAGTGGCTGCCTCCGTGGTTTGGTCCTGCCATAGTCACATTGCCACCTGGTCTCTGTGTCTTCTAGTCCATCTCATCAGTACATTTGGCTGTGATCTTAAGGCCTGTTCAGGAACTCTGAGATGGTGTCTTCTCTACGCCTTTAACTTAATAACACCTGCCAAGGCCCTACCTCCAAATAAGGTCCTATTCATAGCCTGCAGGGGTTGGACCTGAATGCATCATTTTGGAAGCTACTATTGAAACCACTACCAGCGTCTCCTACGAGGACATGAATGTAAAGCAGGCTCAGTATATGTAGTGCTGAGTCAACTTGATAGCCACCTGGCCACAGCTGGTGTTAGCTAAATGAGCTTGAACTTCTGATATTTCTCTGTTCCTAAAATACACATATAACTAGACTTGGACTTTACTTTGACTGAGATTGGATTTTAAAAATATACATGAAATACACCTTCTTCCTCTTCACATTCTAAATAGAAAAGAGTCAAGACAGGAGCCGCCGACTAACACATGCCTCTGGTATCAGGACTCCTCCGGAGAGGAGACAAGGTTTCCATCAGCGCCCACCGCCATAGAAGGTGTGGTTCAGGCCCATCCCACAAGGAAGCCTTTGCTCTTCCTAACCAGTCCTTTCCCTTAGTTTTTCAGGGCAAGGCTATTATAAGACTAATTTTTTGTTTGTTTGTTTGTTTTTCGAGACAGGGTTTCTCTGTATAGCTTTGTGCCTTTCCTGGAACTCACTTTATAGCCCAGGCTGGCCTTGAATTCACAGAGATCCGCCTGGCTCTGCCTCCTGAGTGCTGGGATTAAAGGTGTGTGCTACCACTGCCTGACACAAGACTAATTTTTAACTTCAGGTAGCCCAAGACAAAAGATTTCCTCCTTTCTTCTTAAGATCCATTTATTTCTTTCTTTAATCTTTTTTTCCATCATGTGTATGTTTGTGAGTGTGTATATGGGTTTGTGCATGTGAGTGAGGGCCTGAGGAGACCAGAAGAGGGAGTCAGGATTCTTTGAGCTGTAGTCAGAGGCTGTTGTGGGTGTCCTACAGGGGGTGGTAGAACACAGGTCTTCTACAAGTGCATCAAATGCACTAGTGCTCCTAACTGCTGAGCCATCTCTCCAGCTCAGTGACCAAGTTCCTTGAGATCTGGTGGGTGCCCATCTCAGCCAGTCTACTAAAGGGAATTCTTGTTTCAGCCTCACTGGTCTGGACACATGACATTTATGAGCTTCCAGTAGAGACTCACAGTTGGGAACAGCTGTCTTCATACAGTCCTTTCAGAATTTTTCATACCACCCTTCAAATACTGTCTTCAACTTCTCCAGAGAAAAAAGCTTCAAGAACATAGTTTTTCTGATTTAGGTTGTTCAGGGGGAAGAAATCACTGGCATTTACAAATATAAAGAAAACAAAAATAAGTTTTTGTGTTAAGATCATTCTATTCCCAACCCTAAACACCCAAAGGTGTCCAACCAAAACAGGGAGACTTCAAAAGGTTATTTGGAAATAGCTATAAGTGTTGCCATGGGGAACCAGTTAAAATACATTTTATTTCATCTGTTGAAAGAACTCTTCCCAAACCAGAAAGTGTTCAGAAAACCTTATTTGGAAACTCTACAGTGTGGCTTTAATTAGACCAGGGGAAAAAACAATTTCTTAGGAGATGGAGTGACTTATTCAAGGTCCCACAGCAACATTTGGTATAATGAAGACTAGGATCCAGATTGGCAGACACCAATCCAGCGTTCCTTCTGTTGTTACCACCACACACTTCCTATTCTCTTCTCTAATTAACATCTCCTTCAAGTGACAACCCTGGCAATTCCCTCTGAAGTGGAAGCTCCTGTAAATAACCCTATTCGGCAATCCTCTAAGAGGTTGCTGCCTCCCCCTCACACCTTCTTTTCTGGAAAGAACCACTAGCGAATGTTTTCAGCTTTGCAAGCTCATCTCTACCATTTAGCTACAAAGAAGCCATACAAAATATGTAGAGAAACACTACCACTGATTCAGTGTGTTTATAAAAACAATCATTGGGCTAGCTCTGGCTATGGTTTTCAGACCCCTGCATAGACAATGGCTGGAATCCAGTTCCACCTGTCTTCACCTCTCTGTCCTATAAAATGAGTGTGACAAAGATGTGTACATTATAGTGTGGCTTTGAAGGTTAAAAGACAGGAGATAGGTCTACAATGCCTACTATGACATTATGAATGTTAGCTATCATGTAACAGTACTATGATTTTACTTCTGAAAGATGAAGAGAACAAAAAAGATTAACAATAGAGATATCTTCTTTCCCCTGTCGCTCCCCCACCCCACCCCTTGCTCCTCCTTAACCTAGTTTCTTCCTGTTGCTGTGACCTACATCATAACCAAAAAAGGAACTGGGAGAGAAAAGGGTTTATTTCACCTTACTGCTCTGGTTCTCAACATTCCTAACACTGTGACCCTTTGATATAGTTCCTTATGTTGTGGGGACCCCAAAGCATCAAATTATTGTTGTTGCTACTTCATATGGGACCTCTGTGAAACGGTGGTTCAAACCCCAGGTTGAGAACCATTACCTTATTACCATTTATCAGGAACTGAAGCTGAGCCCATGAAGGAAGGCTGCTTACTGGCTTGCTTTCGGGTGTCTTACTCAGCCTGCTTCCTTATACAACCCAGGACCATCTTTCCTGGGGGTGGAGGTGGATGGATGGTGGTGGGTCTTTAGTCATTAGTCAAGAAAACAAACTGTACCATGCCCATAGCCCCCCAATCTAATGGAGGCAAGTCATCAAGTGATGACTCAGTTTGTGTTGTTGACAAACACTAACCAGCACACTGCTTTCTAAACTTCAGTGTTCCAGAACGCAGAGGTAGCCTCACCCTCTCCATTTCCCATGCTTTGTATTGGCTGAGACAAGCAAATTGCCTTTTATTTGGAACTCTGGAAAGTTCACAACTCCAGACAACCTCCTGGTTCCTTGATATCAGGTGCCCAAATAGATAGTTCTTTTTAAAATATTAATCAGGTTCATTTTTATCGATTATTTCTGGGGATTTTAATGAAGCCAGGTGCAGCACTTCAAAGACCAACCATTTTTGCCATTACCATTCTGTTTCTTGTATTGCCTTTTAATTTGAATCATGTGCATCAAAGACATTCCCTTTCCCTTTATGTGTTAAAGTATCAAGAATAGATATGCGTGTCTCTGCTAGAACTCTCTAGAAAGTGCTCTCATTTCCCATCAGTAAATAGGGTAGAATTTGGGAGACGGTGGCCTAATCTCTTTACCTAATGTACATTTTCAGTGTGTGAAACAACCTTGTCCTTATAACAACAGTTTAATAGCATGGTCCCAAAAGATTGTATTATGACAAGGGTCTAATGAACGTTAAAATAAATGAACACTAAAATCTATAGATCATCTACAAAGATAAAACTATTTTCATATGTATCTTACTAATTTTTAATGTCTTGTCCATGAAACAAATATTCCTAAGTTTATGGTTGACAAATTAAACATAGCCCTAAAATAGATTTACTGAAGATAAATGAATGGAGCTACTTGAATAACCTTATAATAAATACTGTCCTGTCCAAACTTAGATTATATTTTACCTTTCCAGTCTTAGGGTTTCATTGTGGTATTTTATTACAGAGTTCTGGAATCAACAGACTCATGAATAAGGCATTTAAATTTCATAATTGCCTTAATGAAGCATGGCATGGCTATAATAATTTAAAAAAAACCCACAAATTCTGAGACATACCTGCATGTCCTTTCCTTCACAACAGATTAAACAACATGACCAGCTGGAGGTTTTTCTGGAAACTACACACATCCATATTTCCTTTCATATTCATAGTGTTTTTAAACCTGTGTTAACATACATACTGCCATTTATTTTCCTTATGTAGAGTAGAATGTCTAGATCCAGAATACAGGGATTCTTTAGTCAAGGACATTTCCTGTCTAACCTCTTATTAATTCTTTCCCAAATTCCCACCAAATTCTCTCAACCTTCTGTTCTCTCCCATCCTAACTAGGGATGAACCTACCCTTTAGGCTCAGCTGAGGTGCCCCCTCCTCTGAAATCCCAGAGTATCTGTCATTTATGCTAAAATACCCTTTTGTCTCCCATCTCAGGGCACCATAATTCTATCAGACTTCTTTAGAGGAGCGCTGCAGCGCTCAGTGTAGGTCCCTTACCCGATGAAAAAAATTGAGTTAATGTTTATTAATTGGCAGTGTGATTAAAAAAAAAAAAACTGGGAGTGGTTGCCTTCGGGTGTTATGGAATATTATTTTAACTAGGCAAACATGTGTTACATTTGTTCATGCTGCAGAATATTACTTTAACTGTGTAAAGGTGTGTTACTTCTGTTTATGCTGCATTTGTTTAATTATGTAAAGACATGTTACATCTGTTTCACCTTGCCTGCCTAAGGCACCTGATTGGTCTACTAAAGAGCTGAACGGCCAATAGATAGGCAGAGAGAAGATAGATAGGTGGGGCTGGTGAACAGAGAGAATAGATAGGAGGAGAAATCTAGGTTTGAGAGAGGACTGAGAAAAGGAGGAGAAGAGAGAATGAGGAAGATGTCAGGGGCCAGTCAGGCAGCCACCAGTCAGGGGACATGAGAAGCAGTAAGAATAAGACACACAGAAGGAAAGAAAAGTAAAAGGCAAAGGTAGATAAACAGAAACAAGTTAATTTAAATTAAAAGAGCCAGCCAGAAATAAGCCTAAGCTAGGTCAAGCATTCAAAACTAATAATAAGTCCCTGTGTCATGATTTGTGAGCTGGTTGGTGGCCCGAAAGAAAGATCTGAGTGTATTCAGATTGGATTAAAGATATCACAAATTCTGTGAAGATAAAGCTGTGAAGTTTACTACAATTTTACATTTCAAAACAGTATTCACTGTACTTAGAAAATACATTTAGGAAGACAAAAGATACAAGGGAGGCATAACTTTTTTTTTTTCTTCCTGATAAACCCACTTCATAGAGTCAGTGTGAGTTTATTTTGGTTCTGCCTATGACAAAGAAACCTGCTCCAGGAAAGGCAAATACCTTGAGCTTTCTGCTGCAGCCAAGCAATGACAGAAGCCTTTGGATTAGTGAAGCAGGACACACTTAGCACCAGGGACACACTGTCCTCACTGACACTCCCTTAGAGATCTTGGACTCTGCTGTGAATTACACCAAACACACGAACAAGCAAACAAAACCACGGAGCAATGCAGAGGTTGAGAATCCAGAACACTAGACCCCTAAGGTCAATCACCTTATTCAACACTACTCCACAGCTCCCTTCGTTTCTAGATTCAGAAATCCACACTTCAATCTCCAATGATACGAATCAAAAAATGTCTGCGGCTATTTAAGGGTGAGATGCTTCAGAGAAGCTAGCCACCACAGACTCAGTTTCCACATCTACCCCTTTCCTCCTCCCCCACATTGCATCTGTCTTTTTGGTTGACATTGGGAAGGTTCATCTTATATCACAGGAGTCAAAACCTCACATTTGAGTCAAAATGTTCTCTGTGTGGATATGTCAAGATAACCCTTCACTCATCAAGCATTACTCACATCATTGATTATTTGGCAATTTTTAAATTCCCCCTTCCCACCTTATGGTCAAGGAAAAAAATCCTCTCTGCTATATAATGAATTCATCAGTTTTATTAAACATTTTGGGGAAAATGTACAAGGTGGTTGGCAGCAGAAGAGACAGCATGAACCCTATATTCTCACATTCAGGTATACAACCAATGAAAAACCATTCAAGGAACATGCAATATTCAGCAAAGCATCTACACGAAAGTTGACTTCTGGAGTAGTGATGACACCCCGAGAGTGTCAGTTGAAATGAGCATGAAACATGATATTAAACTGAATTGACTTGGAAGTCAAGTGGCTTATCATTTCACGTGGAAGAAGTTAGGAGCTGATTCATTCAGCCACTCGAAAACATCAGAGACCTCGGCTCCTTCCTGTCTTCACTTGGTTTTATCTTGGTACTCAGGCTTGTGTTTGCAGGGTTGCAAATGTCTACACCAACTATCCCACAGTATTGACAGTGAACTTACTGCATGGAAGGAAGATGGTCGCTCCTCTTAAGACAGAGGGAAAGGGCCTCTTCCACAAGCCCTCAACTAACTTCCACTGACAGCTTCTTGATGGGAGTGTGTAACATGTCAATTCCCAAGGTAAACAGATAGCCTGGAAAGGGGAGTTAGATCAGTTTAGAACAGCATGATCCCATCCCTAAGTCCATGATACTTAAATGTTAAGGAATTTTCATCCTTTCATTCTGAAATCAAAATTTTTGCTTCTCAACATTTACATGAGTTGAACCTATTGTTACTTACTGAATGCGTGCTGTGGAATATTAGTTTAAGGTTTGTTACATTCATTTATGCAGTGGAACATTTGTTTAATGATGCAAAGATGTGTTGCATTCTTCTATGTTGCATTTGTTTAACTCTGTAAAGCTGTGTGCCATTTTGCCTGTCTAAAATACCTGATTGGTCTAATAAAGAGCTGAACAGCCAATAGCTAGGCAGGAAAAAGGATAGGCAGGGCTGGCATGCAGAGAGAATAAAGAGGAGGAGAAATCTAGGGAAGAGAGTGAGGAGAAAAGGAAAAGGAGAGGAGGATGCCAGGGGCCAGCCACACAGCGAGCCACAGAGTAAGAAGAAAAGAAAAATATATAGAATAAAGAAAGGGGAAAAGCCCAGAGGCTAAATATAGTTAAAGAGAAATGGGCTAATTTAAGTTAGAAAAGCTGGCTAGAAACAAGCCAAGCTAAGGCCAGACATTCATAAGTAAGAATAAGTCTCCATGTACTTTTTTGGGAGCTGGGTAGAGGGCCCCCAAAGAGCTAAAAAAAAACAAAACAAAAACAACAACCAAAAAACTACAAGCGAATATTTATGGGGGGGACTCCTGTTCTGTAAAGGATACAGAGCAGACAGGATGAAGAGCCTGTATTCTGGGCAAGTCCAACCTACTGGATGTCAGGCTTGGAAAGAGAAGCAAGGCAAGAAAATGACGTGTAGAAGAGCAGTGCTGGGGGGAGGGAACCAAACGCTTGCTGGCCAAAGGGAGATTCTGCAGACGAGCAGGGAGAGAAGGCTACCCCATGCAAAAAAGCCCTGTACAGCACGCCAGAGATCCATGTCAGTTCCCAAGGTAAACAGACAGCCTGGAAAAGGGAGTTAGGTCTCATGGATCACACCAGAGATCCATGAGGACCGTCAGTGGGGGAGAGGGGCAGCGTGGAAGACACAGCCACTGGTCTGACAGGATTTACCAAGTGGGCACAGTCAAGTTCAGGTCACGGAGGGTTCTTCAGCTTCGGCACAACTCTATGCCTCTTCAAGTGTGTCGGCAAACAGGAACAAACAAGGAAGAAGCCTGAATATTTTTTAGAAGCTCACTTTGGCATGTGTGGGGAAAAAGCAAAGCAAAACCTAAAATCAGTAGGCCTGCAAGCAGGCAGCTGTGAGGAGCCAGAAGTAACACTGGCACTTGGCACTGGGCATGTCTTCTGGCCTCTGTAGGACATAGAACTATTCCTAAATAGTCCTATTTAGGAAACATGCAGAGACTCCTAGGGTCCTAGACTGCTGGCTTGACCAGTGCTCACTGAGGGCACAGATTCTCAAGGAAGATGGGTAAAATTCAGATTCCAAGTCCCTTGGTCTGGGGTAGGGGCTGAGGGTTTGTGGTCCCAGCAAGTTTCCAGGATGGCCAGTGCTTTGGGTCTGACCACCACAGCGGGAGGAGGATTGGAGCAAAATGTGGCCTCAAATTTGGTCTAATGCTTGTCTGCTCTATTTACTTATACTTAGGACATGCTCCAGAAGAGGAGCCATATGCTGCCGTTCAAGTTGAATTAAATACTCAGCAAACGAGCTCCACCCATCCTGTTTCTAACATCCCAGGGCCACAGTGGCCAGTGGCTTCCACACTGGACAACACATACGTAGAGGAGTTTTCCTCTGTGGAGGTTTTGCGTAGCAGCTCTCTGTAGAGAGTGGAAACGTGTCCCAGTTGGCAGGTTGTGCCATGTGTTTCCATGTTTCCCCATTCTGGTCTTTAACAAGTCAGGCCTAAAGTCTATTCTGCGAAGATCAGATTAACCTTTTACAAATTACCTCATGACTTCTTCTATGAAACCTTTCCTGAAAGTCAAATCAGGTATACTCACTGCTTTCTCTAAATTTCCCATCTGCATTCGATTTTCCTCAGCAACGTGTTCCTACTGTACTTTGCCTGACATCGGAGACACCAACTCCTACCCAAAACACCCTTACCACCCTGAAGCCATTTCCATAGCTATAAATTCCCATTTTCCACCAATCCACCCACTCTACCATGTGGTTCACAAGCTTCTTAAGTCTGTGTCCTTAATGCAATCATTGGCATATGAAGAAGAGAGCCAGTGCCACTAACATGACACTACAAGACATGTGACATGTGCTACCCACAATGACATAAAGGTGCTCTTTCTACCAGGGGCTCTGCGACGTCTACACACGGGTCTGAGTCGTCTGGTGCTCATCGTGCCAATGAACAGAAAGCCCGAGAATGAGGACAGCAGTAGCAAAGGCAAGGCAAGAGATAAAGGCCAAACCTGGAAAACCTCACACTTGGTTTCTGCTGGATTGTGAGCACGGTGCATGCACGTTCTCCTGAACATCACTGACAGAAGGCAGTTTCCCATTTTAGATGGAGGCAGTTTGTACTGAAGGGTTCTTGCCCATTTTGGCCTCAAGGCATTTGTGTTCAGCTTGTGACAGGACAGCCACACTTGCTAATTCCTTCTCTACTGTAGGTTTTGATCCAACCACTCAAAACCAGACTCACTTCAGCTGCTTTCAAATCAACATTTGTAGGACGTGTTATGAACACATACTCACCTAAACCAAAAATTCTTTACCAGGTTTATTAACATTTCTGTAACATGCTGATAATCAAAATTTATGGAGCCAAGGACTTACTTTGTATTACTTCCCAGGTAGATATACTTTTACATATTTGTGTATACATATTATAATTTGCTGAATTTCTTTACTGCATGTCACCCGAAATAAGTCTAAGCTTCCCAGTTAGCATGCACCTGTGGACCTTCAGGACTCTTTGTCCTCACCAACTGGAGATTACTGGAGGAAGTCCTCAGCCCCTACAGCTGTGTGTTAGCCTGGACAGAGCAATGGCAGTATCGGGCATTCCATCTTCCCACCAGCTTTACTTTCTGGATCAATTTACAGGAACCTTCTTAGCTTCATATGCTCATTTCCCTCCATTTCCTGTTCTGTCCTGCTCTTTCCATACATAGAATCTGACCAGAGTCTTCCTATCATGTAGCTGGCTAGAGATGGATCCATGGATTCAACAGCTGGACAGGGCTCCAGACTCCAATCCAAAGGTCCTCCAAACAGGACGTGAAACTTACTAATATTCATCTGCCACCCATTCACAGAACCCTTTACTAACTAGAGCTGGAGTGAAGAACAATGGTTTCTTCATGAAGGAACAAAGAAAAGGCCCCCCACTGCTCCACCCTTTGTTATAAAAGTGTCAATACGTCTACTTACAAACAGGATTAAGAACTGCTCTAGAAGACAGTGCACAGGATAAGATTATATTTTATTAGAGATCTTATATTACATATTCCCAAAAAGTTATAAAAATCTTCCAAGAGAAAAATATCAAAACCTGTTGATTTCAATGAGCAAAATAATCAAAATGAAAGTAAACATTTTCTTCCAGACAAAGGACCGTGAAAACATTTCATCACAGGTACAAAGACACAGGGAGATAATTACGATGTCTTATAACATCTTACAGCATTTTATTTAAAATCAATATTTTTAGAAAAGAAGAACACTGATATTTGAAGAATGCACCTAATAAACAAAATTAAAATTTCACGAAGTGAGGAGAGAACAGGAAAGCAACGCCTTGGTCCACTGAACATCTGTGACAATCCGTGTAATAAAATCCAACCAAACAGACCACTGAGGTCACGACGGAAGTGTGGCTGGCTGTTCATGTGTGCCAGAGAAACTGAATTATTTAGTTAATTCTTGACCATAACCCAAAGCAAAAAAACCCTCTCTTCATTTCCCTGATGCTGTCGTCTGAAAATAACGTTAAAAAGCAGAAACTTGCTGGTTCCGTAGAATTTCTGCTTCACCTGTGAGTAAAGAGCTGGCGGCAGCAGCGCACACCGAGCCAGGGCCCCGACTGGCACAGAGCAGACCCATTTTTATTGCATCAGTTTTCATTTCATCCCGTCAGAATTTCTGCAGTGATGAAGTACCGTCACTTAACCACCGAACACAGTGAACACCCACAGGAAGCCATACCCTTAAGATACAGCGAGAATACCGATCCTGTTCCTGGGATCTGCTCCCGGCTAGCCTAGCCAATGTCCGCAGAGGTCTACAGAAGGAAGGTGTTCTGTTGTATTTCAGATGCTTATTCCCCCACAAGTGAGGAAGGGAATGGACATCACATGCTTATTGCATGAAATCATACCCTTGCAGTACTGTTGTCGACTCTGGAATTGTTTCCTTGATGATTTATAGGCAAAGGAGTTCATGAGCAGAACCGAACAGTGAGTACAGGAGCTGCGTCTAGAGTGAAAATCCAGAGGACTATCAGAATACATGTTTTTCTCTGTAAGGGTATTGGAATGACAAGAGGTAATGGAAGTTTGAAGTCAGAGAATACTAAACCAGGTTAAGACACTGAGGAGAATTTTTCAAAAGTGTACATAGCCAGAGAATTTTTTTCTATGCTGACATTAAATACTATTATTATATTAAAGAAACAATGATTTCAAATGAACTGAAAAGTCCTGTGATGGCACGTGGGCTAGAACAACACACTGAGGTCACCACACACCAAAGTTTGGAACACAGTCTTTAGTAAAACACAGCACGATGAGCGACACGCAGTGGATTTTAAGACAGTCTCTTTTAAAGCCTTCTCTCTTTAATATGGTTGACTACTGTGAAATGCAAACAGGATTTGGATCTCATGTGTTACAAAATCCTTGCTTCAAGTCGCTGTTTCCTTGGCAGCAGCATATTTTAATTAACAATATTTTTCTTCCTTGTTTTGTTTTCTGACATCTCAGTACATTCAAATAGTCAAAATGTTTAGAGTAACACCACCACAAATTTAATGAAACCGATCAGAATGTGGCCAGCATTATCGAGCAAAAGTTACATAATTTACGTGTTATAGAAAGCACCCAATCCTTGCCCCTGCCTCCCCACCCCCCTCCCCTTCCCACACAGTAATATGGACACCAAAAGGTTTAACAAGACTTATAAAAAAATAAGGCACATTTATTTTTGATATGGTAATTTAAAAATAGAAAACCCCGCCTTGGAACACCTGTATTCAAATGAGCTGTGTAAAAAGACACCTCGTGGTACCGAAAATGGAATTGCTTCTTCTGTTTCAGTGACAATGGACTACATTGCACCCATCCCACATTGTCAAGTAATGAAAATATGCCTCTTTTTCTACTGGCGAATGACTAAAAAAACCAGTTCTTTTTTTAAATGTGCAGGTAGGAAATGGTAGTCGAGAGGTTCATTGGGAAGGAGTATGAAAATCAACAACATTTATCATAAGGATTGAGGGATTGCACTTTGCCACATATTTTAAACACACACAAAAATTGAAATTTGTAGCAATGATCAATGATTACAACTATTTTGGCCATTAAAAACTATTATCCACCAACTTTTGTTTTTTTTTCTTTCTATTTAGGTCAAATGGGTATTTTTTATAAAACCAATGATCAGAAACATAAATATTTTTAAGAATCTCTTTACAACCCTCAATTCAAACATAATTAGTTAGCATTTAACCTGAGATACAGTCTGTTGAGGGGTTGTCTTTCAATATTCCTTTTTTGTTGTTGTTGTTACATCAGTTCACACTGGTAGTAGTAGTTTGTGGGACAAACTCAGAAAAAGAAACCTTTTGAAAGCATGGCTTTTTCTTCTTTTCTTATTAGACTAGTTTAAAAAAAAATCACAGAATTCATGTTCTCCCAGTAGCCAGAAGCTAAAGTAATGTGCTTAGTTATTGCACGTAAAAACCAGGAGGGTAACAAAGCCAGGGCTTCTCCACTCCAATCCGAAGGAAGTCGGTTTCACCTCAGGCGGATCCGGAATGTGCTGATTTCCATGGGACTCAAGTTGATCTCACTCACATTCTGGGCACCTGGAGGCCAGTGCATCAAGGACAGGGAGGAAGGGACGAGGCTTTCCACAGCAAACTTGTTGAAAAGTTTGGGGACTGACATCTGAAAAAGCAAGTGACAAGATTTGCATATTCAGATCAACCCTGAGATTTGCATATTCAGATCAACCCTGAGATTTGCATATTCAGATCAACACTGAGTGAAGACTTGTAGCACATCTATAAAATCAATATAAGAAAAGCACAGGAAGGAATACATTTATATGGTGAAGTTCCCTTCTAAGAAAATGAAGGAAGGACATTCCTGAACACATAAACTCTCTGGAGAGACACATGGCTGTGAGCCGTTCCTTTGCATTTCTTTTAGTATTATATGCAGACATTTTCAATATAAGAGAGGACAACTAAGAGCCAACAAGTCCTTACAGTCCCTGAGGGCTTTAAAATCGTCAAATACTTTTGGTCAATATTTATCCCTAATAATGGTGATTCTAAACCAGTCTCCATACCCCTTTTCCTAAAGAATTGAAAAATAAGACACAGGTTCATTATAACAATGGCTCAATATATTACTGACCTCAATCTACAGGGACATCAGGAAAATACATTCTTCACCTTGCCAGGTTATCCTAAAGTGTCTCTTGGGATAATATGACTCTATTATCTCTCTTAAGACTAAATACCTCAACACTAGAAGGTTCATTACGTATTTTCAGATCATCACTAATAGAGTGGAAATACACTGGAAAACACACACACACACACACACACACACACGGAGAGTGGGACAACCACAGTCATCCAAGCAAACCCTCTTCTCAGACCTTAGGATGTGTGCTAACTTGTAGCATTGGATCAAGACTGCTTGAGACTGTTCTGTGGTGTGCCTACGGAGTTAGTTCCGGCAGAGAGCTGACTCTGCCAAGCTGCTGGCGATGGGCAAGGACCAGGCAGCTGCTTTGTGAGTCACGGCTCACTTAGAGGCAGGAGGCTGGATGTTCATCCTTCCAAGGAGAGGCTGATGAACTGCCAGACGACCAACTTAAGGAGAAAAAATCAAGAACAGGCAAGCAGCCAGCAGGGTGCAGACTAATGAGCCATCTGATCTCCACAGTGATGACTCAGACACAAATCTGGATCAATCAGGAGACCCAGACAAACATTTATTTCTCCAAATGAATCAACTGACTTGAGCTCTGCACAGCTGCCTCTGGGCTGTGTTCAATTATTCATTGACCATGATCCTGATGTTTATGCCATAACTTTATTGCTATGCCAATCATCAGTTATTTTGAAATTTGTCCCAGCCTTTGTGGAAAGTGAGTTCTACCTACCGTGGCTAAACTACATGGTACGGGAGCATGGGTGGCCTGGATGAGTGGAAAATGGGGAGAAGGAGATGTAAGGTGCTTTAGTCTCAAAATGGAAGACCAAAACTTTAGATGGAGCAAGTGTTTTCTGAAGATGAAGAAACTGCAGGTGGCTTGCAGGCAGGTGGGAACAAAGGAGTTCTGGGCAAGGAAGGGCTAGATCGTCCTAGCTGCAGCAAGTGAGCATTTCAAAGCACTGCGGTCTTGACTAACCAAAACACACTCTTAACTTACCTTTCCCTGAGTAGTAGAACAGGAAAGCCCGGTGCCTCTACTGGAGAACTGGCAATCAAACCCTTTCCTGTGGAGGATCAAGGCTGCCTCATCGGAATAGCCTTTGCCCATCTGAAAATGAGAACACCAGTATACCACACAAGTGAGTCTTTACAGCACTGTCTGATGTCTGTACATTTACTCGGCAATGAGAGACGATAAACTCATCTCTTTAAAGGTCCACACTCGTTGGGCCCATCCATTTCCATTCCCACTCAAGTTTACCTCCAAGGTTCTGGTTAAAGTAACTTCATGCCTTCGCTTCCCCATGATCCCTGAAGGGATAGATTTCTTTTTGCCCACATGCCAATACTGATTTATTAAAGTTTCTTCAAATAAAATAATCTAGTTTTTTTACATACATATCTATTGAATAAACATACATAAACTTAGTCCTACTTTGGTCAAGTGATGATGTAACATCAGCCTTAACATGGGAAAACTCTTCCCTATTAAGTACTACTCCTGTGAGGTGCACTAACATTTTTAATCTTTAATGTGTTGCTTCATTATTTTTATAGAAGAGGCATTTAAACTGAATTAGTTATGCTATGCCAGCCCACATATATTAATTTGATACATCATTTTAAGTTCAAATTACAGGAATCCTCCTGGGGCAAAGAGGAAAACACCAAACATAACCAGTCAGTGACGAGGAGAAACATACATTTTATTTGTTTGTTTATTCATTGCAAAAAATTCTCTTGCATCCATCTAAATTGTGATGTCATGTATGATTCAGATTTTGGGGTATTTGAAGTTAGAATCATCTTAATAATTTGTTTTCTAAAGTGCAAAGATGGAGTCTGAAGAGATGACTCTGAGAAAAAGCACTTGGTGAACAAGCCTGATGATCTGAGTTCAAATCCCCAGAACCTACATAAAAGGCAGAAGCAAAGTGCAACCATCTCCAATCCCGGCAGTCCCTACCTGAAAATGAGAGATGTAGATGGCATCTCTGGGTGCTCACAGGCCAGTTAGCCCAGCTTTACCCAGCAGCAAAGATACCCTGCCTCAAGCAAGGCAAAAAAGGCAAGAACCAATATTGGCAGGCTTCTAACTTCTACGTGTGTACTGCAGCCCCCGCACATGCTCACATTCACACTCAAATAGACACAATTGGGGGGGGGGAGTGTGAAGGCGTTTGTGAGGATAAGTGAAATGAATTAAAAATCTTTGGAACTTTTATGACATGTAAGCTCTCAAAGGAGAGTTGTCTGTTGCTAGACACCGATTCTGGGACAGACACAATTTACTTCTCTCTTCTCCAGCCCGAGAGATGGCATGGCCAAGCTCATGGTCATCATCACTAGAGGCCAAGCTCTGTTTCATGGGATGCAGGGTTATCTTTTCTGAACAGCTGCCAGAAAATCTCCATGTGACTTGATGCTAAGGAGTCTGAGCAGTTTAAACTGCCCTCCCCGCTCAGGGTCTAATCTAGGATAACATGCTCTGACACTGGACACTGGTATTATTTTCAGGGGTATTGTAATATTTCAGGGGTATTTTAATTTCAGGAGAGAAAAAGATGTAAAGAACTCTGAATCATCAGGGGACCATGATATACACAGCAACTCTTAATCTATAGATGATAAAGATGTCTAATAAAACTTCAACAAAATGTTGCATCCCGAAACACATTTCAGAGCATAAAAATAGCACATAGAAAACCCTTCGCTAATTATACACAGATCATCATAAGAATAACAATGAGAAATCAATCCTGTACCAACTGTGGCACCTGGGAACAGCAACTTATTTTAAGCGTTAATTTGTCTATAAAATAGAACTAATATTTGCCTACTTCCTGCATGAACTCATCCTGTGGATGACTCCAGCAGGAATTTTGTCTATACTGTCTCACAGAGCCTCAAAGGACAAAATATGCTCGTTGAGAAACAGAAGATGAGTTGCTCAGAACCTAGGTCAGGACTTAGCCACTCTGTGCTCTGCAATTTAGTAGCTGCATTTAGTAAAGCCAGGTTTCCCCATTTCTATAAAATAGAGATGAAATGAAATAACCTAGGAAAGATGTGGTCCAGTGTTTGATATAGGATGCCCTTGGCTATTTGTATTTTTAAAGAAATTCATCAACTTAAATAGATGATTATAAACATTACAAATTAATACAAATGAAATTCACATTCATAAAATTCCACACTGACATTATAATTTTATAGCTAAAGAAAAAAGAGAACTGTCCAATTTTATATCTACAGTTATATATCAAAGCCCCAAACAGTCTATACGTGGATTCACAGATTAGATGCCTTCTTAACTAAACTCTTCTAGAAGTACTTGTCACTATTAACCTAAAATATGTGGCATTTTTAACTTTCTAGAGCAGTCACAAAAAACCACTTAACCTAGTACTGTAGAAGCTTTTACACACACACACACACACACACACACACACACACACACACACACACACACGAAATCAAATGGAATAACCGAATAACAGGGGAGAGAATGCCCAACTAGACTTCTTTCACCACCAAGTGAAACTTGCAGTGCCAGGAATGGGTTACATTTAGTTGACTCTTTGGTCAAAGCAGCCCTGTGGAAAACCCCAAACATCACGGCTACTGCCAAGGCTACTGGTTGCCCTCCACAAACTGAAAGTAAAGTCGTATTGCTGAAGACAATACTTATATATTTCATTGAGCACGAAGAAGTCAAACTTCATTTAACTTCCTATTCATAAATTCATAAAACTACTGTTCTGCTAAAGGACTATAGCAATAAAATGACTCCTAACAATATTCTGCTGTATTCATAGATCTATGTCTCATCAGCCATCATCAGAGAAGCTTCTTCTTGCAGTGGATGGGACTAACTCAGACACCCACAACTAGACCATGTTCAGAGTGAGAGACTTCGGAGTACTCAGTCTGGAGTAGGATGTCTTCATCAAATCCCCCCCTTTGGGGTTCAGGGACTGGGGCTCAAGGATCTGTTCAGGAGAGGAGGAAGGAAGATTCTAAGAGTCTGAGGGGATGGATGACTCCAAGGAAACTGTCTTGCAGACACGACAGGACTGACACACACATGACCTCACAGACCACGGCAGCATGCACAGGGCCTGCACAGGTGCAAGTCAGAGGAGCTTCTGGGGCTGAGAGCGGGAAGTTGACAGGAGCTCCACCCTCAACCAAGAAACTATCTGCAGTTGACAACCACATGCAAAGGAGAAGTCAGTTTTCTCCAGTGGAGTCCCATGGGGTATATTACCACACCTCAGAACAGGCCCATGCCCAGGAGGAGTTGGCCAACTCAAAATGAACTCAATGGTGTTTTTGTAAACTTTAAATGTCATTTTGCTTAGTTTGGGTAAGCTTTGAGACTCCCTCTTGAACTAGCCACTCTGGAGAGGACACGTGTAAACACTGGCAAATGACTGCCCCAACTAAACCCTCAGCCACAGACAGCAGAGACTTCCGGGATTGTGATCAAGTCAACCCAGTCCCCTGTGATGAGAAGGGGAAGTGACTTAGGCTCCCATCAAAACAAAGAAGCTATTTGCAGTTGACATACTTCAAGACAGGCCCCACACACAGCAGTAGATGCCAAAATAAAACAAACTCAAGGCATTTGTAGACATTTGGTCCCATATTGCTTTGTTTGGGATTTTCTTTTTTCATCTTACTGGTCTTTTGCTTATATATTATAGCTTCTGATTCAGTGTGTGTGTGTGTGTGTGTGTGTGTGTGTGTGTGTGTGTGTGTCTATTTGTTTTCTAAAGAGAGAGATGAAGAATGAATAATGGGTGTGGAGTTCTTGAATGAGTGGGGAGGTGGGAGGATCTGGGAGGAGTTGGGGGAAAGTTAGAAAGTGTTATCACAATATATTCTATGAAATTTTTAAAATGTGATAACCATCAAAAAAGTAGGGAAACTGAATTTAACTTGAATATGTATTCAAGAAAACTTTTATACATTCAAGCAGGTACACTATGTGCTCTAAGAAAGTAAATATATGCTTAATTTTAAAAAAAATACACAAATGTGTTATTAATATCAGGACCTCAGAGGACAGAGGTGTGGGGAAATATACACCCCATGAAAACTACACCAAGTTATGCTTGGCAACTGTCTCTGAAACAGGCCAGGTCATATCTGAGGGTGAATCACTGAGTTCAGGCCGGGTGTTCAACAGTCAAAAATCCATTATAGAAGTCACTTCCTGAGATAAAATCCAACATCCCCAGAGCTAGGCTTTGAGGCTACTCCTGTGACAGGATGCAGTATGGAAAGTTGAACTAGTCTGAAGAATGAACCCCTCAGATAAGGCTGGGATTAGAGAACGCTGGATCCAAGCGAGGTCTGGTTCCACAAACCAGTCATGAGGTTTCGAATAATCATTGAGTTTCAGTAAATGCAGGGAGCTGGGTTAGACTCCTGAAGAGTCCCTCTGATGACCAAAGGGACATCAAATCACTGTGACAGTGACAGTGATTCAACACATGTCGAATACAGGCTGTAGCCAGACAATACATACAATGGTCTTCACTGATGAACTCACTTTATGTCACAATAACCTTTAAGATGGTTAGCAAACATAATGATATAACGCAATATTAGCAAGTCTGTATATGCAGGAAAATGACCACCACAAAGCATTCTCTCTCACAGTCTGAGAGCAAGAATGACTCATGACCCTGCTTCAGCACTCTTGGGACCTTACCATTCAATGGCTGCCACACTTCTGTAAGAGAAGATAAGAAAGGACAGCAGTGTCTCTCTCTTCTTATTTCTATGCTGAGAGGAAGCACAGGATGAGCCCCAACTGACCAGAGTCTCCAAAAAGAGCAAGGGGTACACAGTCTCCTCATAGGGCTTCAAAGGTGCTCACACATTAAGAACAGTTAAATACCCTAAATACGGTGTAGGAAAACTCCTTTACACTGCTCAGATTCTCCAAGAATTTAGACTTTTAGAAACATATTTAGTAACTCACACAACATTCATCTTCATTGCATTCTGGCAGTGAGAAACCTTAGAAAATCCCACACTTCACTGCAAGTCCTGAGAAAGTAACCAGTAAAAATTCATTTTTTCGGGACATTCATTAAAATGCCCAGTAACAGTTTTCGGTTTTGATCAACAAGATAAGATAACAGATGTTAAGGGAAGGTGAGCAGTTGTTCTTAGACATGGACAACAAAGGACAATCCACCCCCTCAATTCTCACCTTTTCAGAGGCTAGGGAGATCAATAAAGCACCAATCAATTCTTATAAAAAAGGAAAAACAAAAACCTCAAAGTGTCATGGATGGGGGGGGCGGTAGTATAAACAAGTGAAGATAGAAAGTTTCACATTAAAAGTGGCACTGATTTTGAAAGGATTGGTTAACTTCTTGCAAGAACACAGTTAACCACAAATAAAAATAAATCACACAGGGAACATAAGAGTAATATGTGCAAATTAAGTGAAAATGCCAAAACATAAATAATAATGGAATAAGTTGACAAAATCTGGGCTACACATTATTTTTCAAAGCATTAAAGTTGAATAGCTCCATCTCCAAACTGAATGCTGGACCAACTATCTCTCTGCCTCTCTCTCTGTTCCAAGGTTAATTTGTGGGTTTAGTCTTCAGAACTCTGACTCATGATCTGTCCACCCATGAGAGCTGTGTTGATTTGAATGAGAATGGCCCCTGTGGAGGCCCACAGAGGCTATTTAGTGAGACCTTATTCAGGGTCAGAGAATCTGGGCTTGCTTTACCCAGCAAGGCTGCATAGAGAGATGATTTCGTCATGGGGGTGGTTACCAGATGTTTGGAAAGGTCTACACTTGGCTGTATGCTGATCTTGCAAGGGGGAGGTCTTTTGCCTCTCCCCTTGGCATATTATAAAGAGTCCTTTGGAATAAAGCTCTGGTCAGTGACTGGGTATTGACCCAGGGCCCTCCCGAAGCTATCCTATGTCTCTGTCTTTCTCCTATCTTTCTACCTAATATTTCCTCATTTCTCTCTCCTCCACCCAAGAACCCCTTGAAAGGTGAGAGCAGGTCAGAGCTGGTCTCCCATGGACTCTCACAGGCCCCCATAGGCTCATGTACTTGAATGTTTGTTCTTCAGTTGGTGGAATTGTTTGGGAAGGATTAGGAAGTGTGTCACTGGGGGTGGCTTTGAGGTTTCCAAAGTCCATACCATTCCCAGTAAGCCTTCCATTCTACATCTCCTAATTGTTGTTGCAACAGATAAGGTCTCAGCTATTACTCCAGTACCATTTCTGCCTGTCTGCTGCCATGATGATCATGGACTAACCCTGGGAAACTGCAAGCAAGCCCCCAATTAAAGGCTTTGTTTTTAGAAGTTGCCTTATCACAGTATCTTATGATAGCAATGAGGAGTAACTAAGACAGGAGTATTTCAGCATCCTTACCACAAGACTTCCTCTTCCTTAAAGAGTTGACCTTTCCCAGTGACCTGGGTTTTCCTACTTAGTATACTTTGGTGGTATTCATGTTACCCAGGTTTCAAACCTTTAGAGAAGCTTCACTGTGGTGATATTTTAATTGTGCTGAAATATGATTTTATTTGTATGTTAATAAATAAAGTTTGCCTGGAGATCAGAAGTCATAGCGAGCCAGGAACAGAAGTCAGGCAGTGGTAACCCATGCCCTTAATCCAATCACATGGCAGGCAGAGTCTCTGTGTGTTCAAGGTCACAGCCAAGCGTGGTGACTTAAGCCTTTAATCCCAGTACCAACCATAGAGACCTGGAGGTCTGTATAGACAGGCAGTGCCAAGGAAGTCATGTGGCTGGGCTTAGAGCCAATGAGAATAGGCAGAATAGGAAAGCAATAGAAGCGCAGGTTAGTCAGGAAGAAGCTCTCTCATGTAGGAAACTATGGCCTGGTGGTAAGCTAAAGGGTAGTCAGTGGCTCTTCGCTAATTCTCTGATTTCTTCGGATGTTACCCCTGTATTTGGCTGTGTTTCTTATTTACTAAGACTGTTTAGAATTTCGTCTACACTTCACCTGAAGTGTTTGAGAGTAAAGGGAAGAGAGGATGATCAAGAGAAGGCAGTTCAAAGAAGCGAGGATGAAGAGGCGTACTGAGCAAGGAGGTTAAAAGCTAAACTCACAGGCAGCTGCAGGGATGAGCCAGCCCACACCACACTCTGTGGCAGGGCTCCTAAGACATCTGCTTGTCATCTCCTTACAAGCACAGCACAAAATCACTTTCCAAATACAGAAAGTGCAAGTGTAAATATGCCTATATAAAAACATAAGCTCATTCGCTAATAACAGGATCATTCTTGCAAGTTTGGGACTTTGGGAAACAGAAATGGTAACTCTAAGAAATCAACTAACACCTTCGGAGGCCACAAACAGGACTCGAAATCAGGTCTACCAGGTGGTTTTACATTGATTTAATCTCTAGCCCTTATTTTAAATGGTGGTAACTCACTAATTTCTAGTCTCAAAAGGTAAGGCTTTTCTGAATTATTATTGTAAGTAAATCATTATTAAATCTCTCAGCTCTACTCCCTAAAGTTACAGAGCCAGAATCTCTGGGATGTGAACATTCATCAAAGTCTCTGTTTCTACAGGTTCCCATATGTGAGCTCGATTCAGAGAATCTGAGGACTGGTACACTGCACCCCAGAATCACCTCCCCCACCCCGCTTTTCTCACTCTTGTCCTCTTTCCAGCTCTCCCTGGGCCTCTCTCACTGCTCTTTGAACCCATAACTCTTTTATCTATGAGCAGCTAGGATGACCAGACTGAAATTTAGAACTGAATGGCCAAGGATGGAAAGGGGGCAGAAAAGGTGCCCCCACGATTCTACTCCTTATAGGTATCAGAGAGGAAGAGACCACTACTGTTATCAGGCCAAGCAGTCCTTGGAGCTATTAGGAAAATGTTAATTGACATACTGCCAGTGCAAACCTTGGGTCTTGCTTAGAAACCAATATCTATATCAATAGTTCCTTGTGGGGGGAATGAGTTGCAATCTCCAAGTGAATCCCACTGTTGTATACTGAATGTTGCCAGCACACAAAGCCAAGAACTCAATTCAGAATATTGAAATCTAGCTTCTGGACTTGCCCATCCAATCCTTTCTGGCCTTACCCTGTCACTTCTTTGGCACCTTGTGTAGTTACAATGGATATATTTTTAGGCAGCAACGTTGTTGAGACAATACTCTCACTGACTTCACTAAATGATGACCTTTCTTTTTGCAAAGGTTAAGGGCCAAAAAAACAACTCTTTATAGGTTTAAATGGACCAATGAATCTCCTCTGCTCTCAATGACCATTCAAAATACATGCTTGGAGCCCAAAGCTAACATAGGAACTGTCATCAATAGATCCAATAATATTAAAACAGCCTCGCATCTCTAGTCCTGGTTACACGCTGGCATGGTACAATGCCACTGACATTTTAGTCCTTCCTTTTCAAATCTTGACGTTCATTTATTATCTATTCCCTCTGCTCAAAATCTCTACCTGCTCCCCCACATTCACACACTGTAAGCAGCATCAGGACCAACTGTAAGATGAAATGCTAAAAGGTCTTATTAATGAAAATCCCAGAGCCAGATATTGGGGTAAAATCTGAGAGATCAGAAAAGCAGAAAGAAGCCAGCCACATTCTTACCACATGGAAATCTTCAGCCAAAGAGACCTACTTCCTGCATACTCACACCTATATGCCTTTCTGTTCTGCATCTCACTTCCTCTCTCTGTTCAACTACATCACTTCCTCTCTGTCTCTATAGACCTCCAGACCTCTATGGTTAGTGCTGGGATTAAAGGCATGTGTCACCATGCCTAGCTCTGTTCCCCAGTGTGGCCTTGAACTCACAGAGATCTGAATGGATCTCTGCCTCCCGAATGCTAGGATTAAAGGCATGTGCTATCATTGCCTGACTTCTATGTTTAATACAGTGGCTGGCTTTTTACTCTGATCCTCAGATAAGCTTTATTAGGGTTCACAATATTTTGGAGGACACAATATATCACCACAACCAACTCCTCTTTACTAAGTGTTTCTGTCTCCCAGAGCCTTTCCAAGCATCATTTTGTTTCTCACAATAAGCTTGAGGCAGGTCTACCTGAAATGGCCCCATTTCACAAACTAAGCCAATTTAGCCATCTCTTGGGCTACAGGTAGAGAAGGAGGGGTCCACAAGAAGGCGGTGGCTGCAGTAAGTAGGGTGCAGTCTGTACAGAGTCTGGATGCTCAAGGCTATCAACTAATCTTGTAGGAAATGGGATTTTTCGTATGTGTGGTGCTTGGTTGGCCTTAATTGTCAACTTCATACAGCCTGGAGTCATTGGAGAGGAAGCCCTAGAATGAGTAGCTGTTTTTATCAGCTTGGTTTGTGGCTATGTCTCAGGGATTCTTTTGTCTTAATTGATATTGAAGGATCTAGTCCACCATTGGCACTACCATTTCCTGGGCAGGTAGTCCAGGGTGATAAAAAACAAAACAACAACAACAAAAAAAACCCAACTAGCTAGATGTGAGACTAGAAGTAAGCCAGCGAGCAGCCTTCTTCCACGGTTCCTGCCTCCAGGTTCCTGTCTTGAGTTTCTGCCCTGACTTCCTCAATGATAGATTGGTCCTGATCCTGAAAGTGTGAGCTGAAATGAACCTTTTCCTTCTGTAAGATGCTTTTGGTCACAGTGTTTTTATCACAGCAACAGAGATGCAAACCGGAACAGGAAATAATTAGAGTTCTATAGTCTTCATAGAAGACAACCAACAAATGACCACAAAGAAGTTACCATTGAAAATCGGCGATATGAAAACCAATGCCAGCCTTGGACTACAGAGGCTATGACCCTACCTTCCACCAAGTGACTCAGGCAACTTGGGCTGTTCCAAGAAAACCACACTTTTAATACAGTTACAGAAGAGGGGTCATTTACAAATGAGGCCGAGGGACAGTGGCCAGAATTCCTCACGGTTAGAAGTCCTTGGGATTTTCAGGTCGCTAACAATCTCTGCATCTACACCAAGAAGTAGAGCCTGAGCCCCGGGGTCTTCTGTGCCCTCTATTCTTCTGTTCCCTTTCAGCTTGTGAATTAGTGCCATGCTATTTCAAAGAGGCTACCTACCCTCGGCTGTTCTCTCCATGGGCCACTCTGGTCTTTATGGGTCAAAAACCAAAACACTCATAAAAGACCAAGATAAAATGCTAGAGCGGTGGTTCTCAGCCTTCCTAATGCTGTGACCCTTTAATACAGTTCCTCATGTTGTGGTGACCCCCAACCATAACATTATTTTCATTACTACTTCATAACTGTAATTTTGCTCCTGTTATGAATCATATTGTAAATATTTTTGGACACAGAGGTTTGCCAAAGGTGTTGTGACCCATAGGTTGAGAGCCGCTGTGCTTAAACAGCCTTGCAATTCACTTGTTCCACAGAAGGTCTCATCCCATGTCCAGAACAAGAGCAAAGCTCCCATATTCTGGCCACAGGTGTCCCGCACAGCTTCCATACTTGCTCTGAATTCTGCCAAGATCATTCTCTCATTGTCCCTTATAACCCCCCCAGAAATATGGACTGGACCTTTATTTCTTGACCTCCTCCAGGCTTCTACCCAAATTCTCATCTTCTCTGTGGGGACTTCTCTACCCACCCCAAGCAAACGGCGTCACCATGCTCTTGGTCTTCCTCCCCGCCCCCCTTACCACTCATCACTACTCAGAATAGGTTTCCTGTTAGTTCTCTTCTGGAATCTTCTACTAGAAAGGACCGAGGAGCCGAGGCGGTCAGTTTTCTTTGCCGACAGCTGTAAGCTCGGTGCTTAGCTAGCACCTACAGGCATAAGACAAATCCTGTATGCCTACCTCACAGGACAAAACAAGTGTTGCAACACAAACGCATACAGTTACGGCAGCAGCACCTGCTTGCCTTATTACAAGTCACACCGCTTCCTTCACAGCCTGGCTTAAGTTCCTCATCCTGGGCATGAAGTCTGTAACGCCCCAGACATCTACAATGTAGACATTCCTCCTTCCTTGCTCTACTCAGCATGCTCTCTTTATTCTTAAATCCACCTCTCATCTTGGGTTGAGCTCCTGCCTTTCTTGCTGCTGAAGCCATTTACTGTGAGATATTTCCCACACAATCCCTGTCACTTACTACATCCAGCTGTGCACCTACTTACAACATCAAAACAGCTGCATCATACATAAGAAGGACAGCAAATGTCAAATCTGTACTTATCCCAGATGGACATAAATATAAACCAAAACACACCAGCAGTTAAACTGGATGCCTAATAAATCCCTCCGATGCTTGCTTTCAAGCATCCTCAAAGTTGGCTCTCCACACAAGTTGCAACGTTTTCAAACAAGAGATATGAAGAACAAAGCATCTATTGTAGAAATGATTAAGCACTACATTTAGCATTCCTCTAACTTTGAGAAACACTGGCTAACAAACAGGAGTAAATGAAACAAGTGACTGGAACTGATGAGCCTGGCCCTGTCCCCACATTATGAGATCCAAGGCCAGCATTAGCTTCCATGTATGGAAGAAGGTGCAAACGCTGACCTGCTCACCACACAGGACTGCCCCCCAAGAGGTAAATAAATCAATACTGGAATATCCTCTAAACTAGAGCAACCGTCAAATGAACAGCACAGTGGCTAAAAGGCGAAGTCCTTGTAATTATTCCATAGAGCACGGGGAAGCTTACTACGTGTTATTTTAAGATTTTTATTTATTTATGTGTGTTTTTGCTCTGAGTGTGTGTGTGTGTGTGTGTGTGTGTGTGTGTGTGTTCACCCAAAGCCCAGTAGAGCGGAGTATCCTCTGAAGCTGAGTTACAGGCAGTTGTAAGCCACTCAACCCAGGTGCTGGGAACTGAACTCAGGTCTCCTGGAAGCTCATGAGAGCTGAGCAATTGCCCCAAAGCGTCCTCAACTTCCTCCTCCCTCCTTACCCCTTGAAGCAAGTCCAGAGTGAGAGAAACGGTTCTCTGCAGACATCTGCTGGAGTTTACCTTTGTCTGTATTGTGCGTAGGTTAACCAGATGGATGTCACAAGGCAAAGATGACTGAAGCAGCGCCAGTTCACTCAGCATCTCGACAGCAGGGGAGGAGAGCTTGGCGTTGACGATCATGGGGAGGAGCGGATGGTTGAGGAAGGACGAAGTCATGTGGCTGAGGAGGGAAGGATAACTGACTGGACTCTTCTTGTCTTCTTCCTAGAAGAAAAACCAGAAACGCTTGCAAGTTTTGTATTTACAGCACTCACTGAATTAATTCAACTAACTCATTGTCTGACAAAGTTCAAATACAAAAACATATGAATATTCTGGGGTATATTTCACAGGCAGTCATAGGAAATATACAACAGAGTGATAGCTCAGAGAAGGAAATCCAGTAGTGTTCACCAACTCCTGCTTTAACCATCCCCTCCATCCAGTCAACACTAAAGATACTCAAGGCAATTTCCACAGTTTTGATGATGAACAGCATTTTGTGAAAACTCCCAACCTACCACAAAACCTTCAAAGTACAAGAAACACAATGTCCCCCGTATCTCACACAACATTGAATGTCAGTACCCCTTTCTCGGGGTTTCTCCATCACATTTTCAAGAGTTCATTTTACACATTCAACAAGGCATATATGGATCTAAAACTATATTTCATAAATGGTTAAAAAACAACAACTTTGAAACCTAAACATTACCAACTGATACAATTAAAACCAAAACAAAACAAGTTGGTTGTGTTGGCACATGTCTATAATCCCAGCACTGGGAAATAGAAAACAGCAGCCTTGGCTAAATAGTGAGTTAGAAGCCAGCCTGAGCAACATGAGACCCTTTCTTAAAAATATATATAAACAAAATAAAATTCTCGAAAGAATCTGATGTTTTCAGGGCATTAAAAACACTGGGGACATATGTAGACCATCTGTGACCTTTGAATTTGGCAAGTTACCACCAACTTCTTCTTTCTATTTTATTTTAAAACAGCAACTATTCTGCATGTTATTACATAGTTACTGTACATTTACACAGTACCCTTTTACTCGGTACAGTTTAAAAATACTTTCATTCTTTGCTAGGATGTATCTATACTTATTAGGCAACATTTCTATATGTCCAACATCAATTAAGTCTACCGTGGTTAGGGACATACATCATAAGCAAGACGACATAAAAAATGAAAACTCAGTGCCTAGGTAGACCCTTAACTAATAATGCCCAAGGAGTAAAAACAGACATAGGAAGAATGGAGAGGAGAAAATGATTTATGAAGGGTTCTTTGATCACCAGCTACATTTTATGCAAGTTTAATTTTTTTTGCAAGTTTAATTTTTTATTAATAACTGATATCTTCAGGTTTTGCATCTTTTTGTGTGATACAGGACTCAAAGATTTGGCTACCTATCTGTAAGAAAAGACTGGATTCATAAAGATCTGGAGCTTAGAATTCAGAATGTCAGAATAGCATTGGACAGAAGGGTTCTAGCCAAAGGCGACAGTAGATGTCATTACAATTCAGACCATGGAGAGGAAAATACTTAATGGCATCAGAGGAACATTGCAGTATTAAAATGCTGGAAAAAATTAGTTCTGAAAGAATTGTATTAAAATGTATCAATTTCCCATTCTTTTTAAAATAAAGATTAAATAAAGCACATAAAATAATGTTCTCCAACAATAGTGCCATTTAATGCAGCTTGTAGAATAGCATGACTCAAAAGGGAATATTCTCGACAAGGCACTTAAATGGACTCCCAGAGCAAATGACTTCATAATCTTGGTCAGGATTGCTGACAAAATCATTCCTGAGTAATGGAAGATGAAAGATTCCAGCAGAAAGGTAAACAGGGCCTTCTTGGATTCAAGAGGGATGCGTTCAGGAAGCACTCTATGGCTTTGTGCTGTATTGGGGAAATCCTAGACACTGACATTCAGTGACAGATGAGGTACTTCACTGATGAATCACCTACTGAAAATGCTCTGCATGCACACCAATCCTCCAAGCCAGATCAGTTCCCCTGACCCTGGCGCTTTCCTTCTTGGGGGGCCTTTACTCATGAGTCCTAGCCCACATCGACAGAATCAAGAGCTCCAAATATAAGGCCTTGGCAGTATAGAGCTGAGAAGGTAAACTATAAAGCTGTAGGTAAAACTCAAGGATTGAACCACAGGCTGCTCTGTGGATCTGAGCTAAGAACGGCACCATAGTCTCTTCCATGAAAACAAGGGTCAGAATCAAAGATGTCTGACAAAATCTTGTAAAAGGAAACAGTGTTTTAAATGCAACAAGTCACAGAATTAAAGAACTGGCAGTTTGATTGTTCTCAGCAAGACATGTGAGTTAAGAGAAGGGTGTGGTTAGTTTTCTCCATAAAAGCACAATGAACAAATAACAGTGTTGGCCAGTAAGCAAAGTCTCAGCCATGGTCCCCCATACATGTATTTTCTAATTTTGACAGTAACAAGGGGCTCAACAGGACACTTACAGATGAACAGCACACTCATTTTTAACCCCCTAGAAACTGCAATCTTCTAAATTCCGAGTCTTGGGAGAAGCCCAGATTTCTAACACATATCTGCTGTAGAAGTATCACCTGTTTGATTAAGTGGCAAGTGGTTCTGTCAGCCCTTCAGTTACTAGACCACTACTAAAAGCATTGTTTGGTTTCTTGTTGTTTGGAAGGTTTTGGATTACGGGAGTCCAGCCTTCTTTGGGCAGTATGACATAAACAAGTTTCCAGCTTATGCTGATCCAACCATATGGAGCTGAAACCTTCTTGGTTGTGCTGGTCTTTCATCAGCAGCTGGACTTCCTGCGCTGTTCTCTGTCCTTTATCAGGCTCACTTGAGTGATCGGACCTGCAAGCATCAAAGGCTTCCACTTCGCTTAGTCAATTACGTGTAAGGAAGAGGTCTTCGGTAATTTTGTTTGTTTGTTTGGGGGGCTGTGTTGGGGATGGAACCCAGGGTCTGGTGCACATGATGCAAATTCTCTATCACTGAACTGCAGCCCAGCCTATCATCACGGGAGAAAGCTATCCTTGCTAACGCAGTTTGACCTGACCTAATAAATGTGTGTGGTAATAAGTCTATTTATTTAATAAGCCATGTTTTTGTGGTCTGCATGGCATTAAAAGGTTTGTAAAAAGCTACCTCTTTAGAAATTCAGATTTAAAAGCCAACCATGGTGGGCAAGGTGGTATGAACTTTTAAATCCCATCACTCTGGAAATAGAGACAGGTGGATCTCTGTGTGTTTGGGGCCAGCCTGGTCTACACAGAGTTCAGCCTGCCAAGACTATATAGTGAGACGCTGTCTCAAAAAAACAAAACAAACAAAAAAAAAACCAGTAACAACAAAAAACACACAAAAGGTACCCCCAAACCTCCCTAACCGATATTTGATTTTTGAGCAAGAAACTAGAATTTTGAGTTATGCGGGACCAGCAGTCCCACATAGACACCATCATCAGCTGGAACTGACAGGGAATGCTCAAGTTTACCAGAACATTCTAGTTCCCACTAACACAAACATTTGCTCTTAAATCTGGTAAGCTCTTCATGCTAGGTTTTCCTTATATGAGAAGAACTGGCATCCAAGGCACATCAACAGGACCGCAACACCTGCACGGCTTCTATATCACCAATGGTCCTTTTCTATTCCAGCCCTTGCCAGAAAGAAGGAGGGACATCAAAAAAAAAAAAAAAAAGAATCTCCAAGAGGTGAACAGCAGAAACAATTTCCATTTCCCAGTTCCACTGGCCATCAGCAGGGACAATGTCTCCATTGGTGCCCCAGATCTGTGTCTCCACTGCCTCTGCAGGAGAGTCAGAGAGCAGGACCCACCGCTCTCAGCCTGCCCAGTGTTTCCACAAGTCTGAAGAGTTCACCTTCGGCTGCTCTTTCAACATCAATACTTTGAACATTAGAATGGTTGAAATTAAAACACTCTAGAAAAGTTAAACCATGGGCCACACACCATTTCTTGATCCAGTGTCTTTTAAATCAATTTCACTACAAATTAAAATGTATAGTTTCTTCTCTAGTTCATTTTTTATTTAAGAGGTATGGATTCAAGCCCTAGAATCTATAGTTAAGTAAAAGCAAAATTTCACTAACATGGGATTATAGAAATATTGGATCAAATTTAAATCAATTGCTATCCAAGGAGTTTTGAATGGAATCAACAAATTGTATAACTTTAAGTGAGAGGGTCTAAATGAAATTCTTTAATGCTGTAGTAACAGAAATTGTGTATGTTAGTGTCAACATGGAGAGAAGAAACCAACACAGGTTTCTCTCTTTAAACTGGGCTGATACAAATTTTAACATCTAAAAAAAAATATTAATTATTTTTTCCTAATTTCATTCTAAATACTATGGAATTGCTTATTTTAAATCATCTGCTTTCATCCTGTCAATCTATATGTCTATTTGTAGACACAAACTGTCTACATGGGCATAGAAGCCCCATGATGCCTGAAGACAAGGCAGACACATTCCAAGAGTCTAGAGGAAGACAACTATGAGGTGTGCTCAACTCCAACACAGCACACCAGGTTCCACAGCCTCATCCACCTATACATTTGCGCATCCATTCACATGGCACATTGGGCCTTCCTCTAAACAGAAATAATCCTAGAAGCAGAGAAGGACACAGTCTCTACTCTCACAGAGTTTATGGCCCAAAGCAGGAAAAAAGACTGGCCAACTAATCATACACAGACATGACCAGGAGATGGACAGTCCAGAGGGGGCACAAGAGGAGATGATGCGGGCAAGGAAGAAGCAAGCTCCGGTCTGAAGTACCGTAAAGAACTCCCTTGACAGGAAGGAGGAAAGGGCGGGTGCTAAGATGCTGCGGAGCAAGAGGGCATGGGAAGACCTCGGCACCGAAAGAAAACCAGTCAGCCTAGCGCAGAAGTGCTGAGAGGCATGGAAGACACATGGGTGACAAAAGACCCAATGGGGTTGGGGTCTACGAGCCAGTGGTCAATTTGTGGCGTCAATACTGCTATCAGTGAGAAGACACAGGTTGCTCACCTGTGGTTCAGCTCCTGTCCCACTGATTAACAAAGTGCTGGGATGTTATGTAGGGCAATAAATACTGATATGGAAGCCAAGTCAGTCTGTGGTCAAACCGTAAGCTTTAGACTATGGCACGGTCACTAAGGTTTAGAATCCATGGTATAGTTCAATAATCTATTCTCTAATTCTCAGGCCAACAGACCAGTCTTTTCTTTGAAAATAATCTCATCCAAACTGCTTCCTTGGAATTATATTTGGCAATATAGTAAAGAAAAGTAAAAAACAATATGGCCCAAATGTAGCTCTTATTCAATATTTCTAACTGAAAATTTTCTCTAAATATAAGCTGACTCTATTATACAGACTTCTCAAAATTAGAAACTGGATTAAAATTTTAAGTTATCACTTTGAATTTTGGGGAGAAAGAACCACCAACATAAGAAACGCTTAGTGTTTAGGGATCCCTACCATGTTCACACCATTTCTCTTCTCCAGCAGGATTCGAAACAAATTAGCTGTAATCTTATTATCATGTACGCCTTGCCCAAGGCCACGGTTATCATCTTGCATGAGTCTTCGATCCATGAAGACTTCAATTTGACCTAAAATCAAAGAGACAAAGAAATCTGATCAGGATAATTTTATGCAGATATTCACTGAGGACACCGCTTAAATAGAAACCCAGGCACCTTGCTTTGAACTAAGGTCCCCTTGAGTGAAGGAGGGGATCCAGATACTCTATGAGATGAAAGGCTGCCTTTTGATCATAGGTCAAAGTAGCTACTAAAAATACATAAAACACATTGTCATTTCTGCTTTTCTCCATTACTGCTTAGCAACCACTTTCCAAAAGCATCATGGCTACAGGAGCAGGTCTTCAACATGTAAGTCTTTTGAGGGGCAGGTCATAGTACCACAATCCAGGAAAACAACACTGTATGTTTAAACTACAATATTGCAAACTGTCTAAGCTTCTAGAGTTTGAGGTTTCCAGTCCCATCATGATGACAGCACAGATCTCTGAACATGACAGACTAGCCAAAGTAAATTACAGCTGCGATTTGTACATGAAATGTTTCCTAAAGCCTTTGTGTTGGAGGCCTGGTCCCTAGTTCTGGGCCACTCGGCAGTGACTAGATCAAAACTAACTTCACTATAGTAACTCACCGATATGTTCGCAGCTGAACGAGCTATTACAAGGCAGGGGCTAGTTGAAGGGGGTCATTGGTCCAAAGTCTGAAAGGTAGACCTCTGACCTCAGGTCCACCCTCTTTCGCTTCCTCTCTCTGTCTCTTTCATTTTTTCTTTATAACAACCAGGCTGTCAACTCACTACAGTTTAAAGTCAAGAGCCAAGTAATTATGGCTGGAAGCCTGAAGTCATGAGCCAAAATGTAGCTTCCTCGCCTAAAGTTTCAGGCATTCTGTCACAATGAAAAACTAACAAATATACTTACCTCTAAAAACAACTGTGGCATCCTTATCTGAAGACTGAGGACAGCCATCTTCTATCGTCCTCATAAAACCTGAGTTAACTACTTGTCTCATTCTTAAAGGAAAGCAGCTCATGGGGGGATAATTAGTATGTTTGACCACAGAAATATTACACACTCGGACCTCCGAGCAGACTGTGAAATAACACATACCGGAAGCCATGCTGGCAGTGCCTAAAGACTGAGCGGCGAGCAGTGTGAGCCGGTGCTCGGCATCCTGGATGTAGGCCATCGTACTCATTGGGTAAACATTGGCTTGAAGAGGCAATTTGCTCATTGTCCTTCTAGGCTGGATCTATGAAGCCAAGCAATTCTCGTTTTATAAATGTATTATTTACACATATACTTTCATAAATTAGATTATTTAGTTATCTCTTTCCCAAAGAGAAAAAAGGCATAACTTCTGTTCTTGTTCAAGCAAAGAAATATTTAAAAATTAAAACACTCCTTAAAATCATTTGCAGAGAAATCACAAGGCTCTTAGAAGACAATTTTTAAATGTGAAAGGTAGAACTTGTCCAGATTTTAAAACAGGCATTATTTAAAGTCACAATAAAAAATGCCTGGCAGAAGTCATGTAGTTTCCATATTTGCATAAAACAAATTATGAAGGTATTAAGTATTCATTTCTCATTGAGATCTAACATGCTGCTTTTGTAATGAATGCTAAGCACAATAACTCACTGTCCCCATTCAAGAACTATCTATTATTCTTGAATCAGTTTTAATAAATACCGCAGAGATTGCCACCAAATCCTCTAACATATTACATTATAATAAAGTGCATACTTATAGTTTTAAAAAAATCAGTGTTTACTCTTGTTTATTTTAAATCGAGATACTTCTGAATACCAGTATTTTGCATCCTCGTGTTTGAATGCATGAAACAGAATTTTACTTTTGAGAGACTGTCAGCACATGAAAGCATTTTATATCCTCAGGAACCTGTTATCATTGGATTTTACTCACACCACTTAAAAAACGCCATTTCCTTCTTTAAACTTGTGAAAGTATAAAATGAAACTCAAAAATAGTAAAGGCAGAAAGTTAAGAGAGTGCCTCACATGAGCTGCGTACCCAGCCATGGAAGGGTGGTCCTGACAAAGCATGTCCCAGGTCTGACCTTCAGCATCCCCAACAAGTCCCCACCACCTACTGGTTATGCTGAGTCTCTTCAAATTCATATTTAACTATAATCTGTGAAACTGATCTTCCTTTGAGGTAAGTGTCTTTTCAGAAATTGACATGACCAAAACCTAGCATCCTTGTAAGAAAGAAATGTGGACACAGAGAGACACGTACAGTGGCAATGTTATAAAAACATGTGACATCAGAGGAAGAGGCTGGGAGGCACAGCCACACACCCAGCAACGCCAGGGATCACCTATATGTAAACTTGAGAAGCTAGGAAGCAGCAAGGGAGGGTGCTTTACTAGAGTCTGTGCAGGGAATGTGGCCTTGCACACAGCCTGACTTCAGACATTTGGTTTCCAAGAGAATGAAAGAACAAAGTTCTGTTCTTTTAAGATGCTCAGTTTGTGGTAATACGAATGCTTCGCAACCCTAGGGAAGGACTACAGCAGTTAAGACAGGACAGAGATGGAGTGGAGGAGAGAAGTGGAGAGGAAGAAAGATGGGACAGAGGGAAGGGAGGGGAGGGAGGATGGAAGCCGGCAGGATACTGTCAAAGAATTCTCTACTCCTCTTAACAATCCCACTCTCCGCACCCTGACTGGACTGTATCTTTTAAAATTATGAAATGACGTGTAAAGACGCCTCAATCGTGTTCCGGCTCTTCCCACTCCCTACCCGAGTCTCTCTCCAGTTCTGCCCAAGAACCACCATTTCCATGGGTTAAAATGGGGTTTATTTTAAGAAATAGTTACACTGTGGACTTGAAATAATATCAACACTTGTTTGACCACTGGAATGAAAATGCACATTTTTAGCAATTCACTTTTTACTAAGTTTTCTTATTCATGTGTACACCAATACATACAAACACTTATTCCTGTGGGATTTTAAGAAAATACTTTCTTTTGTATGTAAGAAAAATGAATTGCCATAAAGTCAGAGTTTCATTTGAAAACCTAAGGGCTGGAGTCAAATTCACATGCTAATCAGAATGTACGCAGCAATTTCTGTTCTCTGGAGAAGGTTTAATTTTAACTTTTTTTTTTGCAGGAAATCATAGAAGAGGAAATTATCCAGCCCTTTCCACTTATAGCCGGTTGAAAATCAGACCAAGTAAAAAGCATATGTTGTGAAATTATTTCTATTCATAGCCAGGAATTTTGAAATGCTAATGTTTAAAAAATTTGCTCATGTTTTTAGTGGTGTTATTCAAAGACACACTGTCACACATTCAAAATAATAGAAATTTAAAATAACAATTCAAAGAGCTCTCTTAAGTACTATTAAAAGAATCAATAATATAAAAATAAAATGCAAGAATTGATTTTCTTACTATATTTAGAGTTGTTGTATGATGGTTTTGATTAAATATATAGCAGCCCACATTTTTAAAGTGGCATATACTTCTCTGTACCTGCATGTATGTATAAATGTGCACACCCACTCAATGCTAACAGACTTAAAGAACTATTGTAAAACTTAAAAGATGTCATTATTATATCACAAGGAATAAATGACATGTATATATGAGTTCTTTATGTAGAAAAAGGATATCTTTCAAACCATAATTATGTTTCCTTTCTAATAAATTCATATTTATAGTTTTAGCAGTGTTTACAGTCATCAAATTCTCATTTTTAAATACTTAATTTTTAAAAAACGTATGTGTGTGTGTGTGTGTGTGTGTGTGTGTGTGTGTGTGTGTGTATGTGTGTGAGTTTATATGTACCATGTGCATGTAGGTGCCCAGATAGGCCAAATCCCCTAAGTCTAGAATTACAAGTGGTTGTGAGGACCTGACATGGGTGTTGGGAACTGAACCAGGTTTTCTTCAAGCAAGCACTTTCTCTAGCCCCCAGCTTTCCATTTGAAAGAATAAACAAATAAATACTCTAAAAACATGATCTCTCTCAAAGATTTGTTTTAACTTTGGAAATCTGATTATAGAACCAATAAATGTCTGTTAAAATTTGGTTTTATTCTAGAAATAGTTTTCAACTTTAGAAATAGTTTTCAAATGACTCAAAATTAACTGGACAATTATCCTATATAAAAATTACATACATAAACATATACATCCCCTGTATATACCACATAAATATATGCATAAAATTACATACAAATACAACTGTTAGAGTGATTTTAGAGAAAATTACCTGGTATCCATTTAGGTCAGTATAAAATCTATTGTGGTTGTTTATTTTAGATGAAATTCTCATTACAATCTCACGGTTATGCACATTTTCAATGTTCACAATATTAGAAACTTCCATTGACTGTCCTTCTATTCCTAAATTTAAAAGAATACACATATTAACAAAAGCAATGGTTGTCTCCACATCTACTAACTGTAGTGTAGACAGCTCTTCTCAAGCTTACATGTGTTTCCTTGGTTTCTGATTCTTAACTATTTCTCGTGTATGAAACGGTGTTAAAAATTTAACAGTTTTTCTCTTTTGATACCAGACTGTAAACAGCATTAAAGAGTTTTGAGCTTGAATTCATTTTTAATTTTAACTTTATTTTATACAACGTGTAGACAGTTCCCTGTTCTCTGCATTTAGAAGTATACACAGTACAACTCTGTTAATTCTGTAAGTAATTTTTATAATTATGATGTAACTCTATCCTTCCTTAAATCATTCAAAATAAACCCTTTATGTGCAAAAAAAAAAAAAAAAAAAAGAGTACATGGAATTCCATAACAGGATGAGATAAAGCAGGAACATAACACGTCACATATTTCTCAATGAGTTCCGAGGGAAGAAAGACATGAAGTGAGAGAGACCAGGCCCTTGAAGACTAGGCCTCGCTCACCTGTACCGCTCTCCTCCACAAAGACATCATGACCCTACCCTCTCTTCACACCCCAGATGAGGAGCCACCCAGTTGACATGGCTGGACGGACACAGTGTATTACTGCCCTGTTGCTGTCTTGTGAGGAGACAGGAGATAATTTATGGCTGAAACCTCTATTAACACAGCAGCATTTATGGATTATAATTTGGAGAGAGCCTTAGAAATTAAGTCAATTTTAATTGAGTTTCCTTGTCCTTTAGGGTCCCCTGTTATGACATGATCCATTCTGCCCTTTACTGCATAAAGCAAAGGACAGCTTAAAGATGTGTCAAACTTGGATCCTTTTGGAGAAACCTAAAGTGTTTGCTAGTATCTATCTGTCATCACTCTACCTTCACTGCATTGTTAGGTCCTCAGGAAAGCCCTGAGTCAACTTCACAGATGAAGAGAGGGGTTGTGAAGAAATGTAACGCATTTAGTAGAGATGGAGTGTATGGAAGAGAGCCAGTACAGTGTCCTCCAGAGAACAGCAAGGAAAGAGGGCAGAAGAGGAGACCCTGTCCTGGCCCTTTCCAAAGTTGATGCCTATGGTGTTCTGTTACCCTGGAGACACACACACACACACACACACACACACCCCTATATACACACACACATCTATACACATACACCTATATACATATACACACATCTATATAATATACATATACACACATCTATACACTACATATACATACATACATACACATCTATATACATACACACATCTATACACACACCTATATACATATACATACACACATCTATAAACACACACACACACACACACACACACACACACAGTGCCCTTTCTGTGCTGACAACTAATAAACTCTTTAACAAGATAAACTTCCTTAAGAAAAAATGAAGGAAAAAGAATGGAGTAAGTCAGCCCAGCCCCAGGAGCCAAAATGAACCCACTGCATACAGGAAGTGACAACCAGTCACAGAAAGGAGTCTTGGATATGTGGTGGTCATGGAAAAGGATGCACATGAAACTAGCTCAGGCACTACAGGAGCCTGGAAATACACTGGGATTTTGTGAGCCATGTTTGAGTTGGAGTTTCTATTGCTGTGATAAAGCACCATGACCAAAAGCAAGTTGGGAAGGACAGGGTTTATATCGGCTTACATGTTCCTATCACAGACCATCATGAAGGGAAGGAGAAGTATCTGAAACAGGAGTCTGGAGGGAGGAGCTGATGCTGGAGCCAGGGAGGGATACTGCTTCCTAGCTCCCTCCCTTCTCGTGGCTTGCTCAGCCCACTTTCTTACAGAACCACAGCAGAGGAGCAGCAGTGTCCACAGTGATCTGGTCCTCCCACATCACACGTCAATCAGGAAAGTGCACCACGGGCCAGTCTGGTGCGGGGTATCTTCGCAAATGAGGTTCCCTCTTCCCACGTGACGCTAGTTTGTGTGAAGTTGACATGAAACTAGCCAGCACAGACTATAAATAATAGGAGATAGGCTAAAGTCTCCATCAACAAAATCTGCAGGAACTCACAGAACTTCAGACACAGGTGGCTCTTCAACTCAAGGACTGCACCTGGCACCAACCCCAGTCTCTCACAGAGTACAAATGTCAGGAATGAGAAAGTGGGGGAGCACTGTTTTTACTGGCCATAATCAGAACTCTGAACCAGCCAGTTTAAAAGAAAGAATACCTTCACCACTATTGACAAGTTAAATTAATGTGTGTGTCTGTGTGTGTGTAGGTGTGGGTTTGTGTGCACCTGCGCACATGTATGTGTATATTACATAGTACAATAGACTCTTTTTTGAGCTAGGATACACATCACTCCAGCTGCAAACATTACTTTTATTGTGTTTCCAGAAACCAGGATATTTTTAAACTAAAATGAAATGCATGTGGAATTCTAATAAACCTAAGACACCCAAATACACAACATGGAGCCTGGGGTGTAGCTCAGCGGTAGAGCACGTGCTTAGCATAAGTGTGACCCTGAGTCCAATCCCCAGGACCCCAAGCCCTCATTAGATCCCTCCACAAGAACAAAAGTGTTCCTGTAGCTTGAAGGGGCACAGATGGTGACAGGAAGTTAACTCTAGTCACCAGAGCGCCTGCAGGACTTTTAGTGGCGTTTTATCTTTCCTTCTCTCTAGATCGGATATTCTCTCAGGGGTCAACAGAATACATGAAATAAAATGAAGTCTTAACAAGAGGGAACATCATTAATTTCAATTCATGTCTCTCCAGAAAACATTTACAAAGAACACGCTTTAAGGAAAAAATTAATAATTTCATGTTACCTCTGGCAATGATAAATTATTCCATTGAGAAAGCCATCTTTCTCAAGCCCAGTAGAATGCTCAGATCCTGAGGAGGCAACACATACTTCAAGCCCCTTAAAAGGAGCCCTATATTCATTCACAAATCAGCAAGGTGTTAATTTAAATTCTGAACCAGCATCGTGTTCTAAAATAAGATCAAACTTAAAATGCCTATAGTGAAAAAATAAATAAAACAAATAAAAACCCCTTACTGCAATAAAAGCAGGACAGTGCACCTGAGTCCTCAAAGAGAATGGAGAAACAGGGTGTGTGAGTAGGATGGGAGACTGCCAACCTTCCCTTTTCTGTGTCAAGAGTTCCCCGAGCTCCAGAGGCCCGAGGGTTGAATGGAGGGCACACTAAAGGAAGGTCAAGACCACTAGTCTGAGCTCTCCGCAGAAGCGGCAGTGAGATAGTTAATTGTACCAAAGTGGTTCTCTCGGGCTTTCCAGGCTCTTGTACGTTTTCTGTAATCTTGGGAAAGAAAAATGGTTCCAGTTGTACAAGGTTTAAGGTCCCCTTAAAGAGGGGATGGGCAAAGTCGGTGCTAAGACCTCCTCTCTTGCGGCAAATAGAACGGAGGGTGTTTGCTGTTATCAACACAAGGCAAGATTAGAGATGGTAAAAGGTGGTGCACAAAACAATACAGAAGCCAACAAGTCTCCCGCAGCTGCTGTCCAGATAAGGAAGAGTCCAGCCTCAGTGGTGTGTCTTCTCCCGAGTCCACTGGCTTTTCACAGACACGCTATCCTACACACCATCCTTACATGCCAGTGCTAACCTCCGGGCACATGAAGTGCTGAATCGCTGCTCAGCAGAAATAGCCGAGAAAGAAGAACCCATCCCTCATCAAACAGAAATTATCTGACATGGGAGGGGAAAAAAAATGGCCCGTGATAAAGTGAAAGTATCTGCGAAAATTCAGCAATGATTTTCATCATGGGCAAGTGCATGTACATGGGTTCCTCGCAGCATTCAGGCATGTAAATGTCTGCTAACTGAAGGGCAGAACCTAAGAGCATGGGAACAGCCACCAGGTACCAACACTGCTGTGTACTTCCGGTACATTCTTGCTGTGTACTTCACAGGCCATTTTTCAAATCCTGACCCCAAGCCCAGGAGCAAGTCACTTTCTAACGGAACAAAGGCTAACACCACCAGGACTAAACCACCCTCAATCACCATGCCTCTGACAGCCTGGGAAGTTGAAAATACTTTGGGAGAGAGGTCCAGGAGAGAAGCCATGCTTGCAGTAACTCTGAATAGGAAGAAGATCTTCAGCCACCAGGTGGGAGAGCAGGAATGGAGAAGGGAAAAGGAGAGAGGGGAAGGATGGAGGAGGAAAGGGTGGGAAAGGGAGGGAGATGTTGAGCTGACACGAGGCAAGAGGGCAATCTTGTGAAACCTAGTTAAGGGATGAGGCTTGCCAGCACCCAAGCCTCTTTACAAAAGAACCCCAAGCCTTATTTTTAAAAGGCCATTTTCTTTAGAAGCCAAGAAAATCATACATAATAAAACTCTAGCTATTCCAACTGTATAGAGGTTCATGGAGATGTATAGTCTTTGGGTCTGGTTGTGGTCAGTGATTTTCATGTGCAAGCCTTTTATACTGAAGTTTATTTTAAAATGACCCAGACACAGCTGTGCTCCACTGTAGTTCCTACTGACTGGACTACACTTGATCTTATCCAAAAGGCCCAGAAGTGACCCTCCCCACTTCAGAAGTGAGATGAACACAGCTGTTAGCACAGGAAGCATACATTTGCATGTCCTCTGCCTACTGCTTCTAAGAGCAAAACATGGGAGAATATTCCAGATGTCTGTCAACAAGGAAATGACTAGAAAACCACCGTGCTATGGGAGACAATGCCTGTCAGGGAAAAGAATGGGGCAGTTGTCTATCCAGGCAGGAAGACCCCTGGAGAGAACACACACTTATACAGTGTTATAAACCTTGGGCTGAAAATAGACACACAAACAATGTTATGCATTACCAGAGGTGTGGAGGTGTCTATGTGCACATGTGAACACACCTGTATTTCTTCTCCTGAAGAACACATGAGGCAGAGAGATTCCAAAGGGCTTTACATTGCATGCAAAATGTGTGAAAAGTGTGGCAAAAGAATATGTATGTGCTTTTGTATTTATAAAAATACTTGAAAGCGTTAGGTCAGTGATGTAGGATGCATATTCCTTGAGAGGGCAAAGCTGGAGGCCATCCTTACCATGCCGTAGGACTGAAGGAGAGGCGAGGAAACATGCAGAGGTATAAAATCTGTGTATAGCAGGAGGGCCTTAGTTCTGGTCAGCAAAAATGATGATGGCCTATAGTGACGCCTCCCCCCATCCATCTCTTCTCATCTCCACCACCTACTGCCCACTCCCTACGCCCGTCATCACATCTTTGCCAGACCTACCTGGGGCACCTAACTCAGTCCTAACAGATCGGTGTTGGCCCTCTCCACATCTCCACATCAGCTCATCCTAACAGTTCTGATTTATTTCCAAGGGATAGACTGCTAAATCAGACAGCGCTTTGTCATGGCCAGTCAGATACAGCAATAAGAGGAAAGGGCTTAGAATGAAGAGCAAGAGAGCCCTGCTCGCTTCCCAGCCAGAAGCCAGGATCTTATTAAGTAGTCTTCACTCTGTGATTAGGTCAAGAGGGGATGAGGGGATGAGGGCATCTGGCCTGTACCCATCTAGAGAAAAAAGAGTCACATGACCTTTCCTATGTGGATCCTAGCTTCAACTCTATTCTTTGTTTTATTATTTAATCATTCATTCTGGTGTGTGTGCGTGTGCGTGTGCGTGTGTGTGTACACATTTAATGTGGAGTACACGTGGAAGCCAGGAAACTAGAATTGGGGCATCGAGTGACAGTATACTAAGAGAGGTTGTCATTGCTCTTGGTTGCCCACCACAGATGGGAAGTCCTTACTGCTGAAGATACTACAGACTTTCTTTGCAGGATAAAGAGAAATCAGCCTGGAACTGACCAGGAAACGCTCCCTGCTGCCTAGCTTTTACAGAACTGGAAGGTGCTATATAGGATTCTGAGGGACAAAAGACACCAGCGATCTTAGCCAGTGCTGACTCCTGAACGTGACAATACTGACCAGCAGGCACAATGTGCCCACTGGGACACTGGCGGCCTGACTGTTTGTGGAGGTGACCTGATTACTTTCCTGTCGCTGGGATAAAAGACTCCGATCAAAAGCAGCTTGGAGGAAAGCCCTTATTTCATATTATACTGGCAAGTCATTATCTATCACTGAAGGAAATCAAGGCTGGAACCTGAAGCAGAAACCATGGAGGAACACCGCTTGCTGGCTTGCTCTCTGGACTTTCTCCCTGGCTCATGGTTAGCTAGTTTTATACATATATACATACATGTGTCAATACACACACACACACACACACACACACACACACACACACACACACACCCCTGCCTGAGGAATGGTGCCACCCACAGTGGGCTTTTACATCACTAATTCACATCCACATAACCAACCTGACCTAGGCAATTTCTTAATTGAGGCTTTTCCTTTAAAATGGCCAAGGCTGTGCCATGTTGGTAACCAGAACACCAACCATTCTCTTGATTAGATTTAAGGTCTGCTCCGCAGAAGTATATGCATGCCTAATACTGTAAACAGAGTCAGAAAATATAGTAAAGGATGTCATATGCTCTACACATAGGCTGTTGTTTTGCTAAAGAGTCATGTGCTGTGGGATGTCTTTCTGTATGCTGTGAATATGTGTTGCTCCTATGGGTTAATAAATATATCCGCATTGGCCTATGGCAGGGCAGGATGGAGCCAGGTGGGAAACTGAGGAGAGATATAGAGAGAGGAAAGGTGGGGTCAGAGGAGACACTGCAAGCCGCAGCCTGGAGAAGCAAGATGTGAGAGAACAGGTAATGCCACGAAGCTATGTGGCAAAACATAGAGTAATAGGAATAGGCTGAGTTCAGTTGTAAGAGCTAGCTAGCAAGAAGCCTAAGCCATAGGCCATACATTTTGTAATGAATATAAGCCTCTGAGTGATTATTTTATAAGCGGCTGCGGGACCGCAGCGGGTGGGAGAGATTCAGTTGGAGAAATTTCCAACTTCCAGCTACAGTCATGTTAAACTGCTCTCTAAATATTTGTGTTTATATCCACAGATCTGTCAAGCTGCTCTCAACCCTGATCAGAGCAGCTTTTTATTGCAGTGGGTCCTGGCCAATGCACAGACTCATGACTGTTCAAAGTGCTGATCACAAGTGCCTGGGAGTGTTCATCTGTAGATGGGACACCCACATCAACCTGCATCTCCCTGCACCTCCCAAGCTGTGGCATTCTGCTGTAACTGTCTCCACTGCCGTTCATCTATGTCTGAGCTGAGGAGGACTTAGCAATCACTGCACAACCGAACCAGGGCAACAGGAGCTGCCATGAAAAGTAAGTGCTTTTGACTTTGAATATTTCCCTCTGAAATTTTTAGAATATTTTGAATTTAAATCGTCAAAACTATTAAAAAATGGCTATGACAGAGACATGCATACTTCTATATGTATTGTGGCACTAGTCATAATAGCTATGAAATGGAACCAGGCTAGATATTCATCAATGAATGAATGCATAAAGCAAATGTGATACATTGAGACAATGGAATTTTATTGTTATAAAAAAAACAGAAAGAGTTTTAAAAAAAAAAACCCAAAATGCATGGCATTTACAGGAAAACATGTGAACCTGTAGGTCATTGGGTTAAGTAAAATAAGCCAGAAAGAGAAATCCCACATTTTCTCTTTTATGTGGGTACTAGGTGTGAGTGACAGGTCAAGATTCTAGAAGGGACTATAAAACGGGGGTGGAGGGGTGGGGGTGAGGGGAGGGAAGACCTTAAGGGGAAGAAAGCATGGGGGGGAAGGTACTGGAGAGCATGCTCCTGGGGAATGGAAGGGGAGGGGCCAGCAAGTGAGGACAGGAGGTGAGGGTAGAGTGTTGGGGTCTGGATGGTCTGCAGTTCCTTCTCAGGCACAAACCCTGACCGGATGTGTCCCAGGAACTGCACAGTAAGGGGCTAAAAGCTGCTGTTTTCAGGGAAGCGCAGAAGGAAGAACTCAGAGGAGGGAGGGCAAGCTGCTGTTAGCTCTTGTTCTCCTGGCAACACCAGCGGCACGTGCCAACTAAACAACACATAAGCAGCAGTGGGGTAAACAAAAGATCGTTCATGCTTCAAGTGAGGCCAGGGTCTGGTTCTCTGTCCACCGTTCCCCTCCTTCCCAGGCCCCGTGATGCCCACAGCCGCGCTGAGCAGAAGCAGAGTGGGAGGTGGCACCAACAGGAACGAAGTGGGACCGGAAGTGCCATAATGAAATCTATTACTCCGTGTGTTAACTTTAAAACAGAAAATCAATAAAAATGTTTCCCTACTATGTATACACATTTGTAACGTTGGTTTTTCTGAACTTTATTGGGAGTTGACAGGGTCACAAACACACATTATTTAATTCAGTATGTACACTTGGATGGCAGTTCTTACAATGATGAATTAACAGGGAAATACTGCTTGCAAAAAAAAGTCAATGTGTCTGTGACTCTGTATTTTTAAAACTGGACTCTGTCTGAGAGCAACCAAGTCAAAATGGCAAGGGGTGCCACTTGGGCGATGATTTTCTTTGCATTGACTCTAACAAGTTACCATCTATTACAGTCTAGAGTTTATTCTCTGAGGCTCTGCTGACTTCTGAGTCTGCAAATGTTTATACTGAATCCTTTTCTAAAAGTAAATAAATATGTAAATAAATAACACCTGCTTTCATGAATACAACTTTAGGAAATTTCACTCCAACTTTCAAATTCACAAAAATGATGATACATCATTTTGTCATATTGGTAAAATGATAGATTAATAACTATTATTATGTATTGACTACTTGTAAGGATGGTACTAGTCTCCATAATTTGTGTGTATCTTTTCAATAATCCTCATAACAACAAGAAACAAATGTAAAACAGGAAAATTAGAGCATTAAAAATAGATTTGCAGATTTTGGTTAAGATGAGATAAATTAAGAATGACTCATTTGAAGAAGGCTTAAAAGATGCCCAACAAAACGAGACAAGGCTGCTTTTCAAAAAAGAAAACAATGATTTCACGAATCAACAGGTTCGGGAAGGAACATAACACATCAAACAGTGCTCATCTTTAAATAGTCAACAACACAGGACAGTCCACAAGGCACAGACTGCTGGGATGATGGTGCAGGAGCTCAAAGCCCCAGTCTCCCTGGTACTGGCCCCATGCCCCAGTCTTGTCCTGGCCAAGGACAAAAGAGCAGAGAACTGAACCCACTCAGAACTGAAGAACACTCTCAGCCTACTTCCTTTCAGTTCTCTGACATGCTCCTGTCTCAGGTGCCTTTCAAGTAAGGATGCAGTACATAAATCACTCTACATTGATCTGTCCGAAACAATCCTTCATGGAGGCACATGCCTATAGTCTTCCCTTCTGCCACTCTTTTATAGTATTTCTCCCAACTTACACAGCGAGTAGAGGGAAGGAGGGAGGAGGGAGGAGGGAGGAGGGGAGGAGGTAGTGGGGAACAGAGGCATACTTCTCACCCTTTCCCACTCACACAGGTGCTGAGCAAACATCATTTGAAATACTGGTGTCTGATTGGACGTTAATGATTAACAAATACTTTTTAAAAAAACAAAAATTGTTTGCCTTGAACAAAATTGAAGGGCTAGTGAATTGGATTGACGGGCAGTAGAACATTAAAATAATTAACCAAAAATCACATTTGACAGACATCCTGGGACTGAGGGGCCTGACTCAGAAGAAGTTCAAAGTGTTAAGTGATATTCCCATAACCCTGGTCCATTCACCAGCTTCTAATTTGTATAGGCAATATTCTTTTGTATCTCTGCCTGTATACTTCACTGAGAGAAACACTTCCATTGCAATTTATAAAATAAATTCTCAAAATGGGAAAGTATTATTTACACTGTTTTGACGACTCAATCCAGAAAAACAACACTTGGAGCCTTAGGACGAGCTTTTAAACTTTAAACATACATGCACACACATATGCTCAACAGACAGGATTACAGTCTCAGAGGAGTCATGAAAAGTTGACCAACAAAACAAGGCTCCGACACAAAAACAGGACATGATGATCTATCCGGTGGGGACACAGAATGCAAATATGACAGCGAGGAGAAAATGAGGATGTGAAACTGCCTGCCAGAGAGCAGTTAGTACAGCCTTTTGAAAAATGCATGACTGGCCAATGAGTTGCTGCCCATGGGTATGTTTATTTTAAATGTCACTGTTTACAATACCAAAATAACGTGCTTTGCAATCACTTAAGTGTACAAAGAAAATATCATTTCAATTAAAAAAAATACACAGGGGACACAGAGTCCTTCAAATTCTTAGAGGAATCAGAGAGTTGGCTCTAGCTGACCTCCCTTTATAGTTTTCCTTTCTTTCTGCCTATTCAAGAGATGTTTTGCCAAGACCTAGCACCTCAAACCTCGCACCCTACACCAAATCTTCCACCTCTCTTAACTCCCAATGACCGCTCTTTCTCTTATAAATTGTAATAATTGGTCTGGCCCCCTCTGTCCCTTAAGTGGATACAACATTTGGCAAGTCACCAGGCTTCCTGTATTCTAACTTAGTTATTCACTGGAAAGCCCCTATGAGGTAGAATCTGTAACTGTCACCGTTGCAAGGCTCCAGCTAGGAACTGCTCAGAGTCAAACATCCTGGGACCCTGTGTCAGAATTCGGCACAACACACATTCATCAGGGACGCCACTTCCCTGCTAAAGAATCAGCGCTCAGGATAACCCGAGTCTGAATTGGTGTAACCAGAATGTGCTTATGGGCCCTTAAATAACTCCTCTTGCATGCCTGTAGGGAATAATCAGGTTCCATACATGTGACTTATTTCAATTTTTAAAAGTTCCAATTAACAGGAAAAAAGTCCTTAGCAGGCAATTGCACATTATGATATTCCAAAAATGTTTTAATTACCTAGGTCTGCCTAGCCGTAACTTAATGGTTCTTACCCTTATACTAAATAAGGAATATAGCTCTGGGGGAAAACAGGAGATTGATTGCAAGCCATTTTAACATTCTCCTGAGTCTTTTTATAGAAATAAAAACAACTTCAATGAAGCCCTGGGACCCTAGTTATCAGGGGGTGAACCCAGGGCTGGAGGCCCCCAGACTCAGGCATCCTTAGCAGATGGCTTTGGAACTAAGCAGCCAAGCACAGAAGACTTCATGTGCTTCTGAGTTGTATGAAGACGCTAATGGTATTCCTAATTGTCCCCTTGCTCTTTCTGTAGATTAAGAAACAGAGTCCCTAAGAACTTAAAGGACAAATCCAAAAGGTTATGTTGCTTTCAGAGGTGACAGAAGACTGGAGTCCCTCACTCTCAGGTTTAACCAGGTGAAGGTCATCTTGAATCTCTAAAAGTCAAGCGTCATGTAACAAAGCCACCGAGATTTTATGTAACACATTCAGAACTGCTCCAAGAGAAGCAAGCACTCTGGCTGCTGCCTACATCCGTCCAAGATATAATTCCCTCTCTGAGTCACAGGGGTCTTTCCTCCTGCACTTCTGACAGCCGTTCATTACATTTTCGCCTCAGGCTCCTTGCTTTCTTTTAGCAAGATCCATTACACATATACAGTACTGTTATAATATGTTGGTGAAAGCAGGATAAAAATATTGCATTTCAGATATTTCTCCTAAGGCTGAAACATGGCTCCTACACACTTACTCACTCATTCACAAGCACCTGCCCAGAAAAACACAGCCTTGAGGCAGTGGGGAGGTAGGTGGAAGATATTTAACAGATTTGGGACCTAAAGCCAGTGAAAACACACATGACATGCTGGTAACCCATAGCAACCTAATTCTTCCAAATAGCAGTTGATGTCAGAAAACCAGGGCATTAAAAAAGCCTGGTAATTACAATTGTGAAGTAAAAATGAAGCTTTAGTTGGCATGTCACTTATTTATCCTTGTTACTCCTTTTGTAAATATTCAATAAATATACAATCTTCTACCAAAGGACTGCTTGAGGAAACTTCAAATATCAAATTAAACTTAATGAAAAGAAAAATTAATTCTACCCCCCCCAAGGTGTATTGCCAGAAATATGTCATTTTCCTACAAACCAAATAATCTTTCCAAAGACGGTTCCCAATGGTTCCAAAAGAGTATCATGCTAAATTATGTGGCCTATAAAATGAGTTTCTTACTTAACCTGACAAAAAAGCAAAGAATTTCCTCAGACATCACTGAAGTTGCTCTGATCTTGATTTTTGAATGTTCGTGAACCTAAGATTGCCTTTCTGAATGTTACATGTAATAGATAACGAAAAGATAAACATGGTATTTGTTTTTCTTAAAATTTAGGGATTTAAGCCGGGCGGTGGTGGCGCACGCCTTTAATCCCAGCACTTGGGAGGCAGAGCCAGGCGGATCTCTGTGAGTTCGAGGCCAGCCTGGGCTACCAAGTGAGTTCCAGGAAAGGCGCAAAGCTACACAGAGAAACCCTGTCTCGAAAAACCAAAAAAAAAAAAAAAAAAAAAAAAAAAATTTTAGGGATTTAGTTGTGTGTGTGTGTGTGTGTGTGTGTGTGTGTGTGTACACCACACACATGCAGTGCCTGAGGATGCAAGAAGAGAGTTGATATTCCTTTACACTGTGTAAACATATGTTGCTGTGATTGGTTTAATAAAGAAGTTGACTGTCAAGTAGCTAGACAAGATAAGGTTAGGTGGGAGAACTAAGGACACTAGGAAGGAGAAGAAGGGAGAAGTCAGGAGTCACAAACGAGACACAGAGAGGAAACAAGAGGTGAAAGATGAAAGAGAGGTAACACCATGTGGCAAAATGTAGATTAATAGAAATGCATTAATTTAAATTATGAGAACTAGTTAGTAATAAGCCTGAGCTATTGGCTGATCATTTGTAATTAATATTAAGTCTCTGTGCCAGTTATTTGGGAACTGGGGTGGGGAAGAAAAGTCTGCCTATACAAGAGATCCCTAGCAACTGGAGTTAAGGATGGTTCTGAGCTACCATGTGGGTGTTGGTCATGGAACTAGGATCCTCTACAAGAACAACCAGTGTTCTTAATCACTGAGCCATTTCTCCAGCCCTCAGATATGGTATTTGTGAATAGCTAAGTGATATTAAGAAAGAGCCTTTCAACTGAGCTAATTATTTTCCAAATCTGTGGAGAATGCAAATACAGAAACCACAGTTCAATACCAAAGCAGGTGGCTGTACCAAGGCCTCTCAACACAGTTGGTTTCACAATCAATAATGACCAATTGGTCTGTGAAATTTGGGAAGTGTTGTTTGATTTATGTTCTTGAAAAAAGTTACTTTAGGGGGAAAAGGAACAAAAAGCAAGCAGAACAGACACTGAGGACCGGGAGGCATTTGATCAGGTTTGCAGATTTTACAAAGGCGATTTCATTGAATTGGATACTTAACATAGACTATCAATTAAGAGGTGATCTGTAATATTAACTCACTATTTATCAATGTTGTTAAAAATAATAAACTTTGTTGTAAAATTAGCAGGGATCAATCTAATACAATGGCATGCTCATGAGCACACAATATTAATAATCCCATTACTTCCTGTCTCATAAATTTGGTATTGTATGAAATGCCATAAGGAAAATCACTACTCTGCATGCTTACTTAAAATCTTAATAAATGGGCTGGAGAGATGGTTCAGCAGTTAAGAGAACACATTGCTCTTGCAGAGGACCCAAATCTTATTCTCAGCCTGGAACACCAGGTTCAGGGAATCCAACAATCTCTTCTGGCCTATGCAAGCACCAGCATGCATGTGTGCTCACACATGGGAGAGTGCACACATGGACACATACAAAATTTAAAATAAAATGTTAAAAAATAAAATACTGATAAAAATTAAAAGTAAGAAATTTGATACCAATAACAAACAGGCTCCATTCATTAACACTCATCCACTAATCACTGGGCCACTGGAGAGGGCAGAATTAACATATACACAGAAACAGCTCAGGAAGTTAAATCTGAGAAGGAATATTTTTGATATTTTAAGAACTATAAGCTGCCAAGCACAGTGGTGGCGCACAACTTTAATCCCAGCACTCGGGAGGCAGAGGCAGGTGGATCTCTGTGAGTTCGAGGCCAGCCTGGGCTATAGAGTGAGTTCCAGGAAAGGCACAAAGCTATACAGAGAAGAAAAAAACAAACAAACAAACAAACAAACAAAAACTATAAGCTAAGAGTCCATCTACAAAAACGTAGAAATTGCCTGTAGGTCTTTCTATATAGGAAACTGACCTTTTGACTGTGCATTTTCATTAGTTCTCTGTTTACTCGGGAAGCCAAACCACAGTGTATTTAAGAACATTTGGGTGATTCCAAACACCTCAGAACTTCCCTACAGCTGAAATGTCCAGGTATCATCTACTTGAAGAGCCCCATTTCCAGCACAAGCCTTCTGAGGGAGTGACTTCAGGACAGCCTCAACGAGCCAAGAGCCAAGTGATGAGGCCTCGGGAAATGATGGAAGAGGAATTCACATGGGAGTGGGTCACAGAGACCAGGGAGGAAAGGGTCAGCCTGAAGTCTCTCCTGGGCGTGGCTAGTCCCTTCTAAGAGGCAAACTCATTGAAAGGAGGACAAATCCAGAGGCAGGAGGGAATACGGTTTGGAGAAAAGCCCTTCGATGATCCAGGTGTCTCATCTCCCACCCAACCGCTTCCATGTTAGAATAAATAAATGTAACTGCTCGGGGAATGCAAGCTGTATACATCACTTCGCACTTGCATCTGCTGACTTCGGGTTTAATGCAGACCACTGGAATAAACCCGTCCAGAGAAGCAGTCTCAGAAACTTCACATCCTACCTCCTCACCTGTCATTGCAAACACATTTCTGGACCTCCATGCATTGAAGCCATGAAACTCTAATGTTGGCACAAAAACTTGTCATCCCACGCGTGCTCTACCAACTGAGAAATCCGGAGGCGACAGAGCCTGCGTTTTTTAGACACGGTGTCAATACTGTTTGTGTCCTAGTCAGAGTGCTCTCTGTCGCTTAACTAACTAAAGTATTTTAAAAGTACCTCCATTCCCTAGAGGCCAGGCTTCCGGAGACTTCAAGAACTGGCAAGAAGGTATATACTCTTAGATTTAGAAATATGTATCCTGCAGCTACAGTGAACAGGTTATGAATGCGGAGGAAAGATGAGCCTTGGTCAAAACCCAGCTTTCAAGGCTGGTCAGCTTGGTGGTGAGAGGCACCTGCCCATTGGCAGAACCTCTAAAATCTATTCACCGGAATCAGAACAAGGGAGCCAGGAAGAACAATCCGGGAACGGAACACTAGGAGACAGAAGGATAAAATAAAGCAGGGAAGAGAGAGAAGAAAAGCCAGCAAACAGACATGGACCCCCACAGAGAACCAGCAACTAAAGGCTGGTGAAACCTAGTCAATGAACGTGGCCACTCTGGAAGCCAGAAGCCAGTGAGACTGCAGAGGCCCTGGCTTCAGCTGCAGAGCTGCCAGGCAGGCTGGACAGGACTGTGTCCAGGAGAGGGAAGAGAGGAAAGAGAGAGGAAAGATGACAGCCACTTAGTTCTGATGAGCAGAGTTTCTTGGCAGAAGGAAGCAGGCAGGTCAGAGTCGATTAATTTCCAAATCGGCTGCTGGTCTATGACAGCAGGCCAAGCTGCCGTGCCCAGCAGCGGAAGCGGAGTACCTACTTACACAGGCCATCCTGACACAGGACCTCAGGGGCCCCGGAGAACCCAAGGAGAGCTCAGGAGGTGCAGGAGCACAGATGGGCAGGACTAAAGCAAAGCAAAAGTAACTAAGGAAATATATCTGACTGAGGTTAGAATTTCAGAGGTGATGATGCAGTAATTATTCTGAAACATCATCTATGGAAAAGCAAAGGTAAACTGGACACAGGTCTGTGCCAGGCTGCACTCAGGGGGAAGTCTTCCTGTGGGAGGAAAAGAGGGACCAAGGAGAAATAGAAAGGATGAATATGATTAAAGTAGAGTATATGAAGTATAGAAACGTTCTAATGAAGCCCTTTACTTTATACAATTTAATACATGCTACTAAAATATATTCTCATAGAGCAGGCAATGCTGAGGACTGAAGCCAGGGTCTCACACATGCAGGGACCTAGGGAAGCGCCCCACTTCTGGGCCACACCCCTAGCCTTCTTTCCTTACTTTCAGACAAGGTCTCACTCATTTGCCCTGGCCTTTGTTCAAACCTGCAATCCTCCTGACTCAGCCTCTCAAGTAAATTGGGTTATAGGCCTGTAAGTAAAACTAAAACCAGATGAATATTTCCATGTATGATGCTATTTTCTACTTATAATATGAAACAGCTGGTAATAGTTGAAAAGGTGATGCTAGAGCATTCAGGGTGAATTATTAAAAATGGCCCAAAGGAACGCCCCATCTCCATGGTTCTGACTTACTGAAGGTTTTGGGAAACTTGAAAAAGGACTATTTTATAACTTCAGGCTTTTCCTGTTGGTAGGAAAGCCATTCTATGCAACACAGAAGTCATACTTAGGCACAATGTTCATGTTCACTGTTAGTTTTCATAGCCCTAGAGGATGTCCTGGTTTAACCTGGGAACCATGGATTACTTAGAAAACATACTGTGTTATCACCAAGAGGTTCTAGGAGGAAAAAAAAATGTCTAATATCATAGGAAAAGGCAAAAGTAGTAAAATACAAAGTTATATAATTAAATAAAAGCAAAATTAAGTTTAGATAGTGAAATCAAGAAGTTGAGCATTGGGTATGTAAGACATTCTGTGACTGTGACGTCTTTTCCCTATAAAAGATAATAAATAATCCATACTTATTAGCAGTTTACCCTTAGTTGGTGGTATTCCTTATTTTCTATCTGTATGAAAAGTCAAGGCAGGAATATTTTCCCTTCCCTAATTTTTTTCAGCCTAGGTAACAGTGGTCTTCAAGTGTCATATCTATAAGGACCTTTTCTAAGATAGTTGTTGATCTGGTAAGTAACCTGAAAAAAGGAATTAAATTTGTGATTGGTAAAGCCCTCCATTCTAAAAGTGCTGAATTTAGAATAAACCAACATAACTGCCCAAGTGTAAGGCTCTGGAAGAAAAAAACAAGCCATATTCCAAGAAAGGACGGGAGCTTAGTAGCTCCTAAAATGATTAAATAAAATGATTAAAGCTTATTCCACATCATTTTAATTAGCAAAGATACTGCATGAAATTAGCTGAAGAAATGTAACAGACAGAAATGTGAACCAAAAGAACTGCCTTCTGCATTAAAGAGGCAGGTAGGTAGTTTTGTGTGTGTGTGTGTGTGTGTGTGTGTGTAAGCTCCTAGTAACTATGCTATTATTATATTTTATAAAACCACACCTAAATACTGAATTGCTTTCGGGTCTTAAAAATAAAAGTTATGGACTGATAATCTCATAACTAAGACATTGGTACAGAAGGATGAATGCTTTATCATTCCCATTATCTAAAGGTAAATATGACACGAGAAGTCATACTGTAGACATAAAGTCAATTTAAAAAGACTAAGTTGTCTCTAAAACAACTTCTAACTCAGTGAAAAGATGGAAGAAAAGTTAAGAATCCACCAACGGGCTGGAGAGATGGCTCAGAGGTTAAGGGCATTGGCTGCTCTTCCAGAGGACCTGAGTTCAATTCCCAGCAACCACATGGTGGCTCACAGCCATCTATAGTGAGATCTGGTATCCTCTTGTGGCCCACATGGACAAATGCAGGCAGAATACTGTATACATAATAATAAATAGATAAATTAAAAAAAAAAAAAAAGAATCCACCACCAAGTCTCTGTGATTGACAGCTGTGCTGTGTGCTTACCTTGTATGTTGTATAGTCGGACTTTATGAGTCACGTGTTCCAAGAAGCAGGTCACTTCTGAATAGAGCCTTCCACGTGTCACTCTGACAAGGGGTGGCCGTTGAGAAACATATGGCTGAAGAGAAAAGGACACGTTTAGCAAAAACACTTTCATTTCTAAACTTTCCCAAATGTTTTGACAAATCCACACAATTCAATATCCATAACTTGACATGAAAATCTTACAACTTATCAGAATACACAGGATATAAACAATGGACATAAGGTAAGATTTTTTTCTTACAAAAAAATTATAAAGCCTGGATTTGTAAATGCTTACAATTTGATTGGCCTTAGAGAAAGAAAAATTAAATCAAGACAAAAAAGACTCTGAACCAATAACTATCCAGTGAAAACACTATGAAGTGAGGCACATCCAAAGAACTTAGAAGTAAGATTCTCTGCCTCTTCTGGAAGAGGTACTAAAAGCTATTACTTACCTACAAATTTTCGCTGGCTTGAACATAAACGAACAAACAATCTACCTTATGGTGGCCTATATATCTCTAAAAATCTAATCATGGCAGTGGGCAGCTTCTCTAAATTGTAGAAGAAAAGATGACTTTCTCAGAAGATTAGTCAGTGGGCCACAAAGCGTTAAGGAGAGTAACTCCTCTTGAGGAGGGGAACATGAAGGCACAGAGGCAATGGAAAAAGCATTGGAACAGGCGACGTTTTTGATAGGGCTAATTCTCGGAGCTTGGGAAAGGGACCAAAACATGGTGGTAATGAACTTTTGTGCAGTCTTTCCAGAGGCAAGAGAATCAACAGGTTAAAAAAAAAAAAAAAAAAGCAAAGCCGGGTGTGGTGGCGCACGCCTTTAATCCCAGCACTCGGGAGGCAGAGACAGGTGGATCTTTGTGAGTTCGAGGCCAGCCTGGGCTACCAAGTGAGTTCCAGGAAAGGTGCAAAGCTACACAGAGAAACCCTGTTTCGAAAAACCAAAAAAAAAAAAGAAAAAAAAGAAAAAAGAAAAAAGAAAAAAAAACCTTAGAGATTTGCTTCCGACACTGACCCAAAATGTCTCTGCTCAGCTTCTCAGGAAATAGTCAGAACTGTATGTAAAGATGTTATAGAGAAAGCTACAAGGTCACTGTCATGAGGAAGTGGGACAAAGTGGATGTGCAGCATTAGGAGATTCTGAAACCCAAGAGCCAGTGTTAGGATTACACTTCCAAAGAGCCTGTCTCAGATTGAGTTAAGAATGAAAACCAAACTATATAAAGGCAATAAAACAATGCTGAAAATGGGGGTGTATGAATAATGCCCAAAATCAAAGATCAAAGACATGTCTAAATGTTGGCAGTGATTTTCATGGGGCTGCAGATTACCATTATTTCACAGTTTTTTTCATGTTAGCTACATTTTCAAAATGTGCCAGACTCTGTATGTATTGCTTTTATATTCAAAAGTAGGAAAAAAAACCCTGTTTATTAAATCCCAAAAGGAGAGAGAGAAGTTATCCAGTGAACAATTTTTCCCACAGAGCTAGGCATTTTCTTTTTTTAAAATTTATTATGTATACAGTATTCTGCCTGCATGCATGCCTGCAGGCCAGAAGAGGGCACCAGATCTCATTACAGATGGTTGTGAGCCACCATGTGGTTGCTGGGAATTGAACTCAGAACCTCTGGAAGAGCAGCCAGTGTTCTTAACCTCTGAGCCACCTCTCCAGCCCACTTTGTATCTCTACACTCACACTGTAACCCAGCTACGCAGTTCCTCAAATCACCTCCCTCAGGGCCAGGTCTAGATTTGCTTCCCTCATGGAGAACTCTCATTCTTTGTGTCTTCCTAACTGAATTCCAGCTCTGACACATCTAACGTTCAAGCACAAACTACCAACCTTTAATAAGGATAAATATAATTCCACAGTCAAGAGCTGATCCACCTCCAATGATAAACTAGTGAGACATGCTAGTCTTTGCCCTTAGCGCCCTCCCTCCCTCCTTCCTTCCCTCACTCCCTCTCTTTCTTTCTTTTTTTTTCCCCTTCTTTTTTGAGACAGGGTTTCTCTATGTATCTCTGGCTATCCTGGAACTCTTTCTGTAGACCAGCCTGGCCTCCAGCTCATAGAGATCCGCCTGCCTCTGCCTTCTGGGTGCTGGGATTAAGGGTGTGCGCCACCACCCAGCAGCAAGCACTGTTCCAATAAACATGCCAATGCCCCGTCTCTGTAGTGACACTCACCTGGCCCTGCCCATCAGGCAAGAAGAGATAGGCGCCACTTTTGTCTCTCTTGTTTGTGGTTCCATACCACAGGAAATGCACCTTTATTTCATGGTGTTTACCGTCCTCTTTCATTCTCACTTTCTAAGGATTAGAAAACAAAACAAAAACAAAACCAGCAATCCGTTACCAAAATGCCATCAGATTGAGTTAAGAATGAAAATCAAAATTCTATGAAGGCAGGAAGACGAAACTGCAAATGGAGACTGTGAATATGCTCAGAATAAAACACACTAAAATCTACCAGGACAGGTTAAAAATGTTCAGGTCGGGTTAGGGAGATGGCTCAATGGTTAAGGGCACTCTAGAGGACCTGGGTTTGGTTCCTAGCACCCACATGGCAGCTCACAACTGACTGTTACTCCAGTTCTTGGGTATCAGATGCCCACCTGACCGCCTCAGGCACCAGGTACCCAGATACACACACACACACATATCAGGAGACAAATATATACATAAAATTTTTTAAATGCTCATGTATCTTGGAAGGCTAAAGTAGAAGGATTATATAAGATTAAGGTTAGCCTGGGCTTAATAATGAGTTCCAGGCAAGCCTGAGCTACCCAGTCTCACCCTGTCCCAGGGAAAAAAAAAGAGAGAGAGAGAGAGTGGTGTGAGACTAAATATTGCTAAAGTAAACCTCTAACATTTGAGATATTTGGCTGAGCATCAAAATTTTATAGTTAGCCTTGGTTTTAAATCCTTCAAATCGAACAAAAAGTTGCAATATACTTGAGCAAGGAACAAGGCGCTTAGACTCAAGCTCCACACACTTTCTATAGGAGACCTGCTTAACTGTCAAATGCAGGAGCCAGGTTAAAACACAATGAAAGTGAACCAAAAATGAGAATTAGTTTGAAGAAAACTCACTGGGCATTTTATTCAATAGAGACACTCTGTTAACCTCCTTTCCAAAGTTTCCATAAGCACTTTGAACTATCACCACTTACCTAATGGATCAGCGGCACCTCTGTACACCACACTATGAGCGGCACACCCCCAGAAGGTAGGCAGCAGCTCACCAATCCTGTCTCCCAGAGTGTCTGCTGCAGCCCTGGGTTAGAGGACTGCCCCATCTGCATAGTCATGGACACACGTAGTAAATACAATAACCTCTCTATGGTTGTCACAACTTTTGAGAACATACCTCCATAAGCCCAGATCGGTCAAACCAGACTGCAAGGAAGGGGTTCTCTATAGTTATGGCATCCTTCCCATCTATCATGTTCTTCACGTGGAATATTCCATTTTCTGTTAGTACATCATTATACAGGACATAATCAGCCATGTGTGAACTTGGACTCTGTGATTCTAAGATCTTATACACTTTCATTCCCAGTGGTGGTGTATGAGCCAGAAAGGAAACCTTTAAAGACAGGAGATGGAGTTATTATAGAGAAAAGTTATCAATCAAAGGGAAAACATTTATATTTGTGGTAAAATATGACATACTATTACTGTATAAATGCTTTAGAAGCTTGGTCAGATTGCCCACACCGCAGCTCATCCAGGAATCTAGTCACCTCAGGTTGGGAGGCTTACCAAAGGCATTAGTGTTTTCATCCCTCCTATGAAATGACATGATCATTCTTCAAATGTGCCATAGTGTTCTGAACAGATACCTGGAGGCAGTAATTCCCCAGGAAGGTAAGGACTTAATGCAAACAATGGTTTCTTCCTAATTATCAGGAGTCCTTTTGTAATGCTGGATTTCAGGACATTAAAAAGATCAGTGTAGTTATATAAATATGGCACGATCAGTTCAGTCGGCACTAGACATCACAAGATGTCCTGGAGCTAGTGGACACAAGCAAGGCCTGGAGGGGGAACTGTGTGAGCTGGCCTGTCTTTGGAGAGCTGCTTCACCTTCGAGGTAGGCTGTCATTTCTGGCCTAGTGTGGACTCTACTTCCCATTTTATTTACAGGACAAGGATTATTCAAGCTGCACCAGCAATGGTGTTTGAAAAGCAGAAGTAACTCCCTCTTAAGTTGCTAGCTTATCATCACGTCTCTGCAAGGCCTTAAATCACCTCCAGACTCCAAATACGTAAACGTTTCTAGTGATATGGGGTTCATTTAAAAACTGCTTATCTAAGACACACACACACAGATACCTACACACACATATACACACACAAAGATACCTACACCCTACACACACACATACACACACACACACACACACACACACACACACACGAGGACAATACAGAGATACCCACATATACACAGACATACAGACAACACAGAGACATTCACATATACGCACACAAATTTACACACACAGAGAAACAACACACAGAGGCACACACTACACCACACAGAGAGAGATATATTCACACACAGTCTCTATTGATTGAATTTCATAACTAAATCTCCAAAAAAGATATTTTAATAATCTTAGTTAAAAGTCTCTCTCCCAGGACATATTAAGTCACCATTGCTATGAAAAATGACGACTAACCAACATTACTATTTAAAAATTGTGCCATTTATCTCAGGTCCATGTGTATAATTATCATTGAGTTACATACAAAAATTCCAAATTTTATTATTTATTACTTTAGAATCCAGTTAAAATATGCATACTTTAAAAGATATACACGCCCTACTAGTAAAATGTCACCTGCTAAAAATACTAATATTTTCCTTTAGTATCATTTGGCCACCCTGTTCCATCCTCTGGTGTTAGACAATCATTCCAATATGACAGCTCAATGGGCATGCTGTGGGCATTATGCAGGTACAAGCTATGGACCCTGGCCACGCTCTTTCCTTTTTGTCCTTTTATCTTTTGTGGTGTCCTTTTAGTTCTCTGGCCACCGCATACCTCATAGGCTGTTTGTGAAATCGTTCTCGCGTTATTCCAGACTGCACTGACTTGGACCTCCACAGGCTTTCCGGAATCAGATAACACTTTCACAGTAGCGGAGTTCACACAGATGGACACCACTGCGTCCCGCTCTTGTTCAAAAGGGTTGTAGACCACGAGGTACCTGCAAAGACAGCTGCATTAATACTGCGATCTCAAAATACCTTCACTTCTCTAACACTCTTCCTAAGGCTTCAGTTCCCAGCCATAGAAAGTACAGGGAGGTCTGGCATGGTGGCATACGCCTTTAATCCCAGCACCTAGAAGGCAGGTGGATTTGAGTTTGGGGCCAGCCTCGTTCCAAGGACAGCCAGGGCTACACAGAGAAACCCTGTCTCAAAAGCTAATCAACCAAACAACAACAAAAGAAAACACGGAAGGACGGACGAGAAGGATCATTCTGAGAGAATTCACCAAGAGTGGCATTTCCTCACAACAAATACCACACAGTACATGAGGCAAAATAGTCTACTGATACGTCACATTAATGTGCATATTAAACATTTTCTATATCTCCAAATGACACGTAAGTATCATTTTAGTTATCTAAAAGAATCAGTACTCGAATGTTCTGGTCTCTGGCTCATTGTATTGACTAAAAATAAAAATGAAAAAAAAATCGTAACTTGTCTTTGCAATTTAGGCATAATTAACTTCAAATAAAAACCTGACACTCACTTTAGATCGGTGAAACAGAGTAGCCTGCATGATTATACATGAAAATCTCATAATGCACACATATATCTTATAGAGAGTTCCCTCGTTGCTATGCTCAAGAAACTTGGTTCTGGGATAAAAACAAGTTGACTTACAGTAAATCTACTTATAGGAAGGCCCAAAATTTCATGATAAATACAATTGAGGAAAAAAAAAGATTTGATGGGGACTCAAACAAAGGAAAATTAAAACTATGAGAGTAACTTCCATTGACGTCTGTAACAACATGCAACTCTTAGCATGAACAAAACATGAACTGCTATTTTGGAGGAATCTTTAATAGGCTGCACAGGCTCACTGTGGCACAGCATGTTTAATTCTGCAGGGTGGTTTCAGACGTAACTATTTGTAAAAGATATCTAACGCCCTTCGTCCCCTTTCCCGTGGCTCTCTGGGTTCTCTGGCGTTGAAATCGTTCTCCACTCAAGCACTCACATCTTTGGCTTTCCTCATCCTACCTCCCTCGGATGCTGCTGCAGGGTTGCAGACATGATGCACACCACCACGTGACAGACCTCGGGAGATCTGCATGGCTTGTGATCTTACATTGCAGCTCATTTACACCATAGTGTCTCCAAATAAACCAACATTTCAAAAAGGACAGACGTTGATGTTGTTCACTGATTCACTAGTGAATGTTTTTATGATCTAAAATATTTTACTTTCCTAGAAAATGTGTTAACTGCAGGAATGGCAACAGAACATCAGACAAGAATGACCTCCCCTTTAATACATCTATAGTCACCGCCTCCCATTAACACATAACATCTAGAGTAGTCACCGCCTCCCATTAACACATAACATCTAGAGTAGTCACCGCCTCCCATTAACACATAACATCTAGAGTAGTCACCGCCTCCCATTAACACATAACATCTAGAGTAGTCACCGCCTCCCATTAACACATAACATCTAGAGTAGTTTCAAGATAACATCTATTTGTTCAACTACATCATACACATGTTTCCTATACATCTTCATTTCCATACACATCACAAGCCATTCACTAAGAAATAAAGTACCTAACAGAGCAAAATAAAGGATACAGAAAGGAAAAAATGAAACAACGATGACAAAGCACAAAATTTATAAAGCATTTCACTTATAAACTGCTGAACAGGAGATGTATTTATGCCTTAAATATTACTCTGGGATATTACAGGTGACATAATCACAAGAATGCCTCTGGTCCTGTAGGCCGATGAGTTCACGCACCAGGACAGGGGGACCTAACTCACAGCCCTGTCTCCACTGATTCGCTGGTAGTCCATACACGTGGACAAGAGCAGATGAAAGAAGTCACAAACCTATTTACAAAGAGCACTAACCGTCCTACCACTCATTAGAGCCCTGCCTTAGCCCAAGGAACAATTTCCAAGGAAAGTCAGTGTGAGCCTGGAGAGGGGTCAGTGTGATTCTGGAGAGGGGTCAGTGTGGAGTCTGAAGAGGGGTCAGTGTGAGCCTGGAGAGGGGTCATTATGGAGTCTGTAGAGGGGTCAGTGTGAGCCTGGAGAGGGGTCAGTGTGAGCCTGGAGAGGGGTCAGTGTGGAGTCTGGAGAGGGGTCAATGTGGAGTCTGGAGAGGGATCAGTGTGAGCCTGGAGAGGGGTCAGTGTGAGTCTGGAGAGGGATCAGTGTGAGCCTGAAGAGGGGTCATTATGGAGGCTGGAGAGGGGTCAGTGTGAACCTGGAGAGGAGTCAGTGTGGAGTCTGTAGAGGGGTCAGTCTGTAGAGGGGTCAGCGTGGAGTCTGGAGAGGGGTCATTATGGAGGCTGGAGAGGGGCATCCGACAGATTTATCAGACAAATTTGACAACCAATTTGAACCCTATTAACCTACAGATTTCGCTTTTGCCTGGCTGTCCTCTGACCCCAAAGGTCCTCAGACAATCACGGTGCCAGGATTTGGTGTCACCAGGGGGACTCTGTGAGACTCCAAAAGTGCACTGAGGGAGGATAGCTGAGGCCACACATTCCAGAGCACCCTAAGTGAAAATTTACGACTAAAATCCACAGTTTCGGACACTTCCAAAGCGAGAATGTGAAGGGCCGCACAGGCCTGGTGCAGCCCCAGTAACGGGAAGTACACTGAGCTTGGAGACCTGCTGGTCAGGACTCTGGACAGAGCGCTCATGAAGGATGTGATACAAAAGCTGAAGCCACAGATTAATATACACCCAGAACACTAATTCCTTCCCACAGAAAATCTGAAAAAAATAAATCACACTTAATTACAGTTTTAAGCATATATTTGGTTTTGTACCTTATGAAATCACGTTATACAGTAAGCTGTAAACTAGGTTTTGTTTTGTTTCATTTAAGTAGATAATTAGTATTTGACCATAATGATGTTTCTACTGTATTGAATGATTATGTAATTATTGTGCCAAGAATCTATTAAAAAAACTAAATATGTAGAATATTAATGAGTAAAACGCAGGGGTAAGAAAATAATTTCTAACATAATTAGAGATTCCCAGCATGCTGTCCAAGGACATGACAATACAAATTTGTCTGGCATACACCCCATCTCCTAGTTTACATTTTAAGTGGAATACAGAGAAAGCATAATCATGAATTACAGTTTCTCATAAATAAGTAGACCCTCCAAATTAACTAAATTCCCTGGTTAGTGCCACATTTGGCAGTCAAGTAACTACCCAAGCGATAATGCCAAACTCTCAGCAGGAGTTCTTTTCTAAATAAATATAAATAAATTTATATTTATATATTTATATATATATATATATATATATATATATATATATATATATATATATATTCCTCTGAGAACTTTTTACACTCTACTTTTGGTAAGACCCTACCGTTGAAGACACCACATACCTGAGAACACAGATAAATCAAACTAGTACTGACGTGAAGTTCCTCCCCTCGTGGACAGCTCTCATAGTATGGGAAAATGCTGTACAGGCTGCCGGAGGGGAAAGGAACCACCAGTCTCACAACAGTGAATGACGTGGCAAAGCACGCCACAGCTGTAACAGTGGCACAGATGTCACAGGAGGAGAGTAAGCCTGAATTCCTCCAAGCCCTTGAGTATGACCGGCAAGTTTCAATATCATATCATCACTTACCTACTTATCGCCACAGTAACGCGAGTATTACTGATATTCTGGAAATGGGGAGGGTTGATTTCTCTTTTACATAATTCCTAACTGAATAGAGAACTTGCTTTATTAATAACCACTTTCCTCCAATTCTGTTCACATTCGCATTAGCTCCTTAGACATATCTGTCACCACGTCATTTCTGCCGCCCCCCCCTCCCCAAGTTCTCATTGTGACACCAGGGTTTCACAACTTGGTGTTATGGGCAATTATTTCAATTCTTTAGAAGAACAGCTCATCTCCTGAAGAAAAAGCACTCATTTGTTACCTGTCAATCAAATTACAAAACAGGAGAATAATGGATTTCAGCAAGGGGAAAAATAACGAAAGGCCACTCAAATGTTCGTGTCAATCTGAAGACTAATAGAGGAACAGAATCCCACTGCTGAAAAGCGCCTGTCCTTTGAAAACCCACTGAGAAGGAGAATATTCAGAGTTCCTTCACCCTTGGGCAGAGATAATTGGCATCCTGTTAAGAAGGACAAGAGCAGCCATCACTGAATCCTCTCTATGGCACAAGCCGAAGCCAGGGCCCAGAAAGCCCTGTGTGGAGTACTTCTTATGTCTGGGACAGGTCCTCAGGACTGCGTGGAGCCCTGGAAGGCTCGGCATTTCATTGTCCTCACAAGGGAGGGTCTGCCAGATCAGGTATGTCACCAAGACCTACCCAGCTAAAAGCACCATATCCTCTGAGCCATTTTCTTAACCACACTGCTTGCAGCAAGTACATGGGGGCCATCTTGGCAGCTGAGCTTTCCTGTGGAGAGTCCCATACTGCCGAGCATATGTGAATACCTTTCTATTCAGCTGCCCTAAGCATGCTCACAGAGACTCTCTGCTCAGAAAACTTGGGATGAACAAAAAGGGTTACAATTAAAATATACTACACCTGTAAAAGAAAACTTATAATAAAAATGGTAGAACAAAGAAAAAATCCCTTACAATCTGTATTAAGGGGTTCATCTTATGACCTCACTGCATGCAGTAAGCCAAAACAGCATTTGAGGAAACATTTTAGAAACATTACATATTTTTATGACTGTGTAAGGAAGATCAAAATAAAAAGTATTTTTCAAATCCTCTGTATGTGCAACTTAAAAACATTTTACCAAATGCAAGAAGGGTCTATGAAAAATAATTGTAACTTGCTATGTGTACCATAGTGCCTGGTAATGAGAAATGTTCAGTAGATACAGCTGATAAATGAATAATACAGAAAATTTTAAATTGTAGAATTTATCATTTATAAATAATTCCTAGTAGTGTGGGGCTTTATAATTTTATCAGTGCATTTCATTTTGATTACTTTTGTTCCTCAAAATATACAAAGGTAGGTAATCAAGTCCTTTGTAAGACAGAGGAAACTACAGATGCACCCAAGGTCACAGAGAAAGTCAGGAGCAAAGCAAAGGCTGGAGCATATTCTGTGTGATTCTTAGCAGTGACAGCACATTGACAATTTCATTTCAAACAAGAATATATTCATCTTCTCCAAGTAACCTAATTAGTGAACCATAACCTAAAGAATGGAGTTCAGAATATGGAAATACATGGATTCATATGATAAGAAACATGGCAAATTCTAGATTTGAAGTCCTTTTACATCCTACATCATTTCTATGAGAATAAAATGCTTACAATAACAGTTACTAGGAAAATAAAAATATTAAAAACAAAGGTGGTCTTTTGGAGATGTTAGATTTCAAAAGCCAAATTCCCATGACTCCTGGGACCTGGGAGTCAGAAACATAGAAGGCTAAATTCTCACCATGGCATTAGATGATTTCATTTCTCCAAGACATGGTAAAATGAAGAGGTAAGAATCAGGGTTAAACTAGAATGCTTAGCAAACCACCTTGGTAACAGCTGCTACAAGCAGACCCTGGTACCACTCATTTCCCCCATCACCTACATCTTGGCCATAGTAGCCTATTCAAAGATGCTGGCATAGCATCACACTAGACAGATCAATGAGTGAGTCAATCAGCACAGCATACTGTATTGCTGCTACAAGTGTGTGTGTGTGTGTGTGTGTGTGTGTGTGTGTGTGTGTGTGTAAAACATACGTAAATCTAGATAAGAGAATGACAAGTGGGTTCTCACTGACACAGAACCAAAGGTTCTGGTGATGGTAGTAGTAAGCAGATTGGGGTCCATGCACTAGCACAGAAGATGCACACAGGCAAGGTAACCACACAGCTTACAACCGAAGTAGGAAGAAAGAAGAGAAGAAAGGACTCTTCTTGTATGTGAGGCTACGAGTGTGTGTACGTGAACACGCAGTCCCTGACATGGAAATACCTACAGAAGAGAGGGAGGAAACACACACACAAACTGATAACTTATTTCAATATCAGATCAGGCAAAAATAGCTATGTTCCTGTCACATAGAACATACACAGATTGAGGGTGGTTAGGGTGATTAATCAGAAGCAATCAATTAATTGTTTCATAACTTAATTTTTATACCAAATTGAGTAGACAGTACAGAAATTGACAAAGTTTTACTGAGAGAAATAAAAGGAGAAAAAATCCAAAATAATGTAAACCCCTCCCAAATTAATTCATGAATCTTATTCAATGTACACAGTAAAATAACATCCTGATTCCTAGTGAGTTTTAAAAATTAGAGTGAGTCCTATAGAGTAACAGCTGAAAAGCTAGATAAAAAAGAGATGAAATCCTTCTTCAGCCCCAATTCAGCACATTCCAGGTTACAGTGACGGCATCTAGCCACGCATAATTCCAACACAATATCTAATACTCAATGCAAATTAGAAATCATCTCAAGAGACAAAGTCATGTGACCAAGCACTAAGAAAAAAAAAACGCCTCATGACCCAAATTTTGGTGCAAGCTGATAATTTTAACACATCTAAGAGTACATCCAAGAAAAAAAGAAAAACATGAAAAAGCCCTTGAGAAGGTAGAAAATGATAACAAAGAAATCAATGCATTACAGAAAAAAACAAGCATGATTCCACAGGGATAAATGTGGGAAATGCACACAACAGATACACTCGACACTAGAGTGTGCCCAGCAGGAGCGAGGTCAACACTAAACATCCCCATGGAGTGTAGACAAAACAGAAAGGTAAATGGAAACCAACAGGAGCGTCACAGGAAATCACTGAAAAGAAAAGAGTCCAATCCCAGAAAGGAAATCCACACTTGACAAAACACAACTCTGTGTGCCCCAGACAGACAAGGCACATGACAGGTCATGCTGTCCTCTCAAATCCTCAACATTCTTCAAAGCAGCCCGGGAAATCAAGACCATAGGGTCAAATCAAACAAGCACAATTAAACCCATCAGTGACACATTAGAGACGAAGGATTAATATCTAAAGTGATTAAGAACAATAATAAAACTGCCAACCTTGTCTTCAGTATTCAGAAAGAAATTCTTTAGCAAATTAAAGGATTGTTTTAGACAGAAACTGAGGGCTTTTTTTTTTTTTTTTTTTTTTTTGGTTACCACCAAACTTTTACTAAATGAAATACTAAATCCCTCAAGCAGAGGAAAAATAATCTCAGGGAAACATGGAATTGTAGAAAATTAAAAAGAAAAGCACAGTATAAAGGGAGGCTAGTATATAGGAAAACACAGGTGGAAATCTGCTATACAAAAGCCCTAACTAGAATTAGACCACACTAAATCCTCCATGCTTCTGCATGATAAGCACTAAAATCACAGTAAAATTATCTACAGCCATGAGTTGGGATGGAAAATGCAATTAAAGTGAATGCAATTAAATTCAAGCTCTAGGAGCAGGGGAGATTACCTCAGACTTAAACTGAGCCAATACACCACACAAGGGCCCTCACAGGAGTGTGGATACAGGAAAAAGCAAGAGGGAAGTCAGGAGGAGGGAGACACTGAAAGAGGAAGACTGGGAGAAGAAAAGACAGGCCCGGGTTCTTCCCTCGGGCCTGCCAGGAGCAATAAGTTAAAAATGAAGTCTAAAAGAAAAAGGACATGGAGGAAATTTCCCAAAATACTGGCAAGAGCTATGTCCAAGAGGCAGTATTATAGCTGTTATTTTTTAAAAATAATTTCATCTTTCTTATGTCAAGTATTTATAAGTTGAGAATAAGAACAATCAGAAAAAAATGTACTTTGAGAATAGTTTTTCCCTTTCATTCTACTAATCCCTACTTTTAGAAATGCATTTAAGGAACAAAAGAGAAGCACATGGATTAATAAACAAAAATATTCAAAGTTATATTATATATGTACAATCTAAATATTTTAAGTGCTACCCAAAGTATTACATTTCTTTTTTAAGTAGCATAATGGTTGAGACTGAGAGATGCAATTAGCAAATCGAATCATATTTATGGTTTACAGTATCAGTAACTTCAAAGTTCTTGAGAAAAAAATCAAATACTAGAAAATGTTACACTATTAAGTACAAAAGGATATTCTGGACTGTAAACAAGAAACGAAGTTAAAAACTATATAAAATCTTAAAGAAAAACTAATTGATAATTGATCCTTCTAGGCTTCCACTGTCCCAGAACCAGTCCCAATTAGTATGAAGAGAAACAAACAGCACCCAACGCGACACTATCTCAAAGGCAAATGACCCACGGGTCCTTCCTTACATTGGCCAAGGCAGATACCGTCAACATTTTAAAATTCTATTTATGCTTTAATCTTTGAATACCCAATACTGGACGCCAATCACTGGAGACAGGCAGAGATGTGCAAGGTATTTCATAGTTCCAAGGACTCGAGGTTTCAAAATCTTTTTATTCCTAAAGCAGGATGTCAACATTTAACAGTGTTCTCATAAAAATCCCTCTAAAAGCTAAACAATAACAATCACACTTACTGTTCGCAATTGATATTGAAGCTTATGCTTGCCAAAGGGAAAAACTAAAAATAATGGTTTCTGGAAGATTCTAGTTAAGTAATATGTAAGTATGTAAGTAAGTATGTCCTAAACTAATAAGAAAAAAAGTTTAACATTTAGGTATAGAAAATTACTAGCAATGAAAATTGTATTCAATGTATCAAGTTATGAGTTCCCCGTGTATTTAGGAAAAATAACTTTGTGGACTAGACTTGGACAAAAAGACTACAAATTTATTATTCAGTAGAGAATCAAGTCCAAAGGGAAGACTTAAAAGGAAGGCAAGGGGCCATGCACAGAGTGATCAAAGCCAGTGCCACACGGCCTTTCAGAAGAACAGAAGCTCAAAGCTGACATCATCTTCTTCTTCGACGTCCTTTGCAGCTGCTTTATCTCCACAAATTCAAGAGCTTCAGATGTCTTACCAAACACAAGTCCTTGTTTAAATGACCCTCAGACATCAGGAATCACGTGTTTTATATTTCTGCTACATCATCTTTATTGACTAGCAGTCAATAAATACAAGCGTTAGGAGTATTTCTGTTAGTTTAACTACATAGTTTGGAAACAGCTAGGGTACTGCTTTTCATCCCACGGTACCAGCAGCATCAGTACTAACAGCAGCAGCTGAGCCTTTAGAGCAGGCGACCAGGAGGTACAGATCTCACCTGAATCAATCTACTTCTGCTTCACATCACCCCATGCCCCCTGAAAACCACGCCTCATTTAGATTTGGACAGAGCGATTTTGAACCCTGCTCAAGGACATGCCATCACTGAAAGGGCTAATCCAAGACTCAAACTCAATGAGGCAGCTTGGAGCAGGCCTTGCCGCCCTTGTCTCTCCGGGCAATGTTAAAGCACTCCGGGACCATGTCCCCACCACAGAGGCACCAACTACAGCCTCAGAATCCTGTAACCTTTCCCATTCCTCTCTGAACAGCCAGTTCAGGTTCTTCGTGTAACAACCCCACCTTTCAAGTGTAAGTCAGGGTGAAGAAGCCAGCCACTGTGTGACAAGGATCAGGCTACTCCTTGAGTACCTGCAATTCTTTGAGTAATTTCTACTCTCATAGGAGGTGGAAAGAGCTGCTGCTGCTTGCTACCACGCTGTGATGCTGAGGATGCCTGGAGAGTTCTTTACCTGGGGTATGTGGCGTTAGACAGATGATGCTGTTTTCCAGAGCTCAGCTTGCGTGCTCTGCTCCAAAATGTCTTCCTGGTGTGTTTCAGCAGACAAAGAAAACCAAATGTGACCTGGAGAGTCCTGTAAAACTCTGTTTCCACCCCACCTATCCCAACACATGCAGCAAATGAGACTTGTGAGTAACCAGCAACAGGAAATCAGCCCCCAGTGACACAAAAACAGAGTATAAGAAATGTCATCACAGTTTGTAACAACAAAGGTGACTCTGAACAACAGTGTATTAACCCTCGGCAGTGCGCGTTCAAACTTCAGGGTTTCTGCACATCACAAAAATCATTTCCAAAATGATAAATGCAGGCAAAGTAGAACCAAAATGGGATCTTGAAAATTTCATGAATAAAAATAGACTAAAGATTCTTACACTTTAGCCAGGGCACAACAGAAAAAGAAAGTCAATTAAAGGATAAATATTCCTTTTAAGTATTGCAAATCTTTTGATACTAAGTCAATTAAAAAGAAAACAGACAGAAAATTTGTATTTAATTTAGCTGATCCCAGGAGTCTTGTCACCAATCAAGTTGCTTTTACTCTAAAGAGTTTTGTCTAAAACAAAAATACCATCTGTTTCACCTAAAACATTAAGATGTTCTATTTTCTTGTCAATTCAGAATCACATCTGTAGTCATTTCCAGAAATGACAGCAAAAGACATTATATTTATGGGTGACTGCATAAGAAATGATTTTCAGTCAAAACGTAATTTTCATCTACTGGAAGGAAATTTCATTTATCTGAAGAACATACAGTACATAAACAGAATGATTTTCACAATAAAAATCATAACAGTTAACACAGCAAGACAAAATTGTGCAGCAGTTAAACACAGAGTTCATATTCACTTTGTGTATCACTGCTGATGAGTGAAATCTAGCATCTACAAAGTTTCCAGGTGAACAGATGAGAAGACAATGCTTATGGGTGCTGTCTGTCTTCCTGTTAGTGAGCCATCCTTCAGTGTTAAAAATGGAAAAACTACTAAACACCAAACACTTTTGCATCTCAAAAACACTGCTAGAAACAATAACGGTCCTAGAAAAGAATCCTCCCTGTGCACGCCAATGACCTGTTTGAGGGAAATACAAAACACTAAAGAGACGTCTCTCGCAGCACGTGTGCGCACGCACACACACACACACACACACACACACACAAATGGTGTCACAGCCGAGGAGGAACATACTCTTTAGAAAGAGACACACCATCCAGTTACTCAGTTGGCTCTGAGCATGTGTAAGAACCTACAGCAAATATGAAACCCACGGATGTCTTCCTAAGTGGCCCAATTCCATACATAATATTCTTGCCTAAAAAAAAAAAAAAAAAAAAAAAAACAGAGTAAGGCTACTCTCCGATAGGGATAGACCGTGTGAGTCCAAAGGGGTCTATTTATTTAAATTCCCTCCCCAACTTTTTCAGGATGAGGATACCTTCACTAAACTCCTTTCTCTTGCTCCTCTTGTGTGCGCGCTTTATTAATCTGCATTTAGAAGGAAAAAGAATCTGGTTCAGAAAAATGGAAGACCTTAAAATCTGCCACACCACTCTACACTCTGAACCAACTGCTTTCTCTTAACTGCTTCGTGTTCACAACCCCAGCAGACCTGAGGGACACCCGGCAGACCTGTGGGACTCCGAAGGGACTGAAGGACACCTGAAGGAATCTCCAAGAAGCTAGAAATTACAAGGAACTGAGTGTGTGAGAAGCCAGAAAAAAAAAGAAAAAAAAAAAAAAAAACAGAACATGACAAAGGGATCTGTCATATATCATCAATAACCCCTTATCCTCCCCCAAAGAACACTTAAAATCACTCATAGTCCACATACTTAAGTTTAAAATTCTTGAAGTTCCTCTCCCTTCAACTAGCAAGTAAAAGAAAATTCAGTACAGCAGAAATAGAAGTGCTAATAATTTAAAGCACTGACTGACAGACAGACAGACCAAAATCAGTACCAGCAACCCCTGACACTACCTGACTTCCTTAGAGTCTTTCTTAGGTCCTGTGCAGTTACAAACTTCTAAGCATCCTAAAAAAATAGAAATTGCTACACTCTTTGCTGGATTGTATGGTATTTATGCTCATTCTGACTTCATATCGTGAAGGATCAGAATACTTCATCATAATTCTACATATCCAGGTACATATTTTCCCTCCATTTCCTCATCCCACTGCTTACAGTTATTAATGGGAAGTTGCACAGTGCTGTGAGTCCCAACAATCACTTTAATTTCATCAGACCAACCACATAACTAAAACATATGTGTACAAACTTAATCAATTATACCATAATCCGATAATAAACTAGAACCATATGGCTAGTTAAGAAAGCTTGATCTAAAACATAATAAAGGACAATTAAAATACAGACTAACAAGGCCACTCAGCAGGTATTCTTTGAACACTTAAATAATTGACATCACATTTTAAGGAATAAAACTCAAAACCATCATTTTAAATGCAATCTATCTAATTACTTCCACAAGTAAAACACAAAATAATTTGTTCCAAGGAATGAAATCACAGCTAATTGTAAAACCTCAAGGTGAGTCCTTTAAAATGCAAGTGACAACGTGAACATCACGGTTTCAGATGACATTCCTTAGAAGGATGAAGGAGGAAAAGTCCACACTGTCACCACTTAAAACCAGAGGGAGATAGTGCCCTACCAAGAAAACATTTGCTTCAAACTTCTAAGTGACAGCTAAAATGTATACCATTCACAATTGCTTTGTTTAAGGTGAGCTATTGCAAACATTAAACTGCCTGATGGAAGAATTGTCTAAGAAATATTATTTCAGGGACTGCAACAATGGAATAAGAAAATAAAAACTGAACAATGAATTCTGATAATGAGCAAGCATGAGGGGCACAGAGAACCCTTGCAATACTTGAAGGTCAATGCTGGAGTGTTTCATGCTTGCAAACCACAGTGCAGTGGAATCGGCACTGAGGTTCAGGGCAGAGGAATCGGCAGGGCTTTGCCGGCACAAACTTCTGGAGTCACAAGGTCTTCAACAGGTTTTGAAGGGACCGAAACTCGAACAGGGGGAAAGCCCACACATGGCAGGCACAGTGCGTACTTAGAACTCGGCACAACTCACAACAGTAAGGTGCATCCTGTGTCAGACAGTCTCTCCTCTCTCGAAGTTGCTAATTATTTTAATCAAGGTCTTAATTTTCCAAAGCTATAACTCTACTCTTTTTGTCCTCTTATCTACAAAATCCTAAATGCTCTGGGAAAAAAATATCAAGAGACTTTTTATAACTCATTTGGTGGGAAAAACCTACAAAGAACTCACTTAATGCAGTATAGGATTTTTTTTTTATAATATTTGACTTGAACATTCAGAAATGTTGCACTTTTATGCCATGAATAAATACTACTTTCCTAAGATTCAAAGCAAAAACAGAAACAGAAAACAACTCTCATGAATATATTTCTCTCTGGAGGCTTCGAGTAAAACCATGGAGACTGGCTTTTGCCAGCATTCCACACTGCAGATCCCATTTCAGACACCACTGCAAAAAGACATTGTGTGGGTTCTGAGGGAGTAACACTCTAGAAATCAGAGGACCAAGAAAACACACCCCTACACCACTGCACCGAGAATGCAAGGCGACCTACCTCTGAAAGGATGATTGTGTGTGAGTAACACTCTATTTCACCATGGCCCTAGTACTAAGAGACTGTCACTATGGACAAACATCTTATTTTCTTAATATTTGAATACCCTGAGTCCCAATAGGAGATATTTATTCTTATTTCATGGACTTTTACTTTATATCTTTCCTGATTCATAATTTTTCAGGATCCAATTATGTCTTAGTTTTGGAATAAAATGAAATTTCTCATTTCCGTTAATAAGTTTTTAATACTATTTTTCTACCTGATGTCTTGGGATCTAATTGTTAAGACTTTTCTAGCGGTACAAAAAGCTCATTTACCCCGCACATCTGATGGTCTACAATGCAGGACCTCAGTTAACAGTGTTGGGGAAAGAGCCGATCTAGATGGCAGCCACTGTTTGATCTGGTTAACAAGCCCGAGCCGGAGCTGCAGCTGCTGGCCCAACAGCAATTACGGCAAAGAGAGACCCAATTTGCTTCAAGTTGGCAAGAGTTCTAGTTTGGGGAAAAAAAAACATTCAAAATGTTGGTAAGGATGCAGTTCAGTGGTAGAACACTTGTCTGGCATGTACAGATCCTTCAATCCCTAGCAATACACACACACCACCACCACCACCACCACCACCACCACCACCACCACCACCACCACCAAAATGGGCATCTACTGATTTCCCTATCCAGTGGTGGCTACATGGCATTCTTCTAATCAGTAAGTCATTAATCTAGTAAGTGGCGATTCTGAGCAATTTATTAATGTTCCAACTGAATGAAAATCCTTTATCACTTTCTAGTTGGATGGCACACTCGATGATGGAGAAGCCCGAACTATCAGGGACCTACAAGAGGAAAAGCCATAAGCTGGAAGCGGCAGAGCTGGAAGGTGACAAGAGCCTAGACTGTTGATGACACCGGGGGACATATCATGAGACCTCAACTGCCTACTTCGAAGCTCCTTCATTGGACAAAATCAAACTTCTTTCTAGTGACAACACTGTAAGTTTCTGTTACAGAGGCTCAGCACAATACAAAATAAAGCATTACACTTACAAGAGGCAACATCAGGTCACAAAGGGAAACCAACAAGTACCAAAGCTATAATCTAAGAAGATAACACTGACTCCAAAATGATTCTAGTTTTCAAAGTTCCTTACCTGTAGTGATGCAACAGTGTGAAAATCTCTTACACTCTAAGAGACTGGAACCTCAAAGGCTGAGTTAGTAGTCCACCCTGAGGTGATTTAGGACTTAAAACTGCTATCCTAATGTGTTCAAAGTGTTTGTTTAATTTACCTTTAAGAAAACAATGTAACCGATACTAGAGAGACGCCTCACCGGTTTATAGTGCAAGCTGCTCTTCCAGAGGACCAGGTTTTGATTCCCAGCATCCACATGATAGCCCATAACCATCTGTAACTCTGGTCCCAGGGGATCTGTGACTTCCGGCCTCAGAGAGTACCATGTACAGGTGGTGCACAGACATACGTGCAGGCAAAACCCCCATGCACACAGAATAAAAACAAATCAAATGGAACAAAAAGGTTCAAAGAGAAGAAAACAATGTAGCGATCAATCGTACTTGCTTTAGATTTCCCACGTGATCAACTTGTACAGCGGAAGTCAACGCACAGCTGCAATCTCATTGTCCATGGTCCCAACTCGGACAATGCATGTGCATCATTTGCTGAAAGCAGCAAATACAGAAGTTGAAAGCAACTTCCTAAAATCCACCAGAAAGGTTGAAAGCAGCCCTTTATGGATATGGGTTATAAACAATATCAATCCGATGGGATCATTTGAATGACAGTGACCTAATCCCTTATAAAACTCTGAAGATTTCTGTAAAGCATCCCATTCCCTTCCCATGTGATGCTTTCTGTGGTATTAAATAAAGACTGAGTCAAGTCCTTTTACAGACACACAGACACCTCTCACAGACAGAGAAACACCCTGCAGATGCACACAGACAGGACAGACAGACACAGCACAAGACAGCCTTCAGGAAAGCACAGATTGAGACTCATGGAAGAGTCAGAGGATACAGGGAATGAAGCAGGGAATTCAAACCTGGATTTGCTCCTGGTTAAGTGACTCCAAGGGGCAGTGGGTTTAGTTAACAGACAAGTTTTGCTTGGTCAAGTCACACAAGTAACTTTGTTTTAGTATTTCACCATCCCCACTTCCAAGTTTTAGTTTAACTTACTAAACATTTCCTATATGCTAAGTCCATCTTACGTACTTTACTAGTCATAATTCCTTTAATTCAAACACATCATCTTTATTTTCCCCAAGGAATTTAAAAAGAAAAATTTAATAAAATCTTAAGCTAAAACCCCAGAAGTTACTACTTCTACATTGATCCCATTATTACAAAAATATTATGGTAATTTAATTTTTTTCTTTTCTTTCTTTTTTCTTTTTTCTTTTTTTGGTTTTTCGAGACAGGGTTTCTCTGTGTAGTTTTGGTGCCTGTCCTGGATCTCGCTCTGTAGATCAGGCTGGCCTCGAACTCACAGAGATCTTCCTGGCTCTGCCTCCCGAGTGCTGGGATTAAAGGCATGTGCCATCACCACCCGGCCGGTAATTTAAAATTTTTTAAACTTTATGTAGCACTCTGCAAATGCTGGCTTTTGATCAATCCTTTCTGACTGATGAGCCTCTCAGATCTTTCACGATGTTTATTCCCTTGGCACACAGCGCTGAGAAGCAAGCTCTGTCCAGAGTACGCCAGCTCATCTCCACACCTGATTTTTGGCAGGACTGATTCCTTCCAGTGTAATTTATAGACACTGCAGGGCTGCTTTCCTCAGAGACTCCTGGGTGCCAGGCAACGATAATGAACTAGAAATGGCTTACTTGTAACAGGCTTATACCAAGTCCCTTCAGAGGAACACCATGCATGTGGTGAGTAGGACCTCTGGAGGTGGAGTGACATCTCTTTCTCGTGGATCACAAACCCTAACTCCACATGATCTTAACAAAAAGCTGAGTCTTAAAGGGCATGTCAGTGTGGCTGAGATGGATGGGAAAACTTTTTGTTGATGGCAGTCTAGCTGTTTCCGAGCAGAGAGGACCCAGAGGTAACAGAATACAGTATCTCTGAGAATGAGCAGTTATTAAGAGCCTGCAGCAGACAGGACAGGCCACAGTGATGCAGGAAGCAATTCTAGAGTCTAAAGTGCAGATATAAGGCCTGCCAAATGCCCTACAGTTTATATTTAGGGCAATGGAAAAATATGGAGTTTGAACTAAGGAAGTAGCATACAACTGTAATCACTGATAATGGTGGAACTTACACCACTAAGTTCATACACATAATTTTATTTTGCCTATTCAGCAATATGTTTCAGTCACCCAGATAGTAGCAGCAGAGTAGTGGCATTTAAGGTAGAGAAGACAAATTTAATGACAAGATTGAGGTCCTTTTAGAAAACAGCTAAAAGATCTAATGTCCATTTGAGTACAAGATATGCATTTCTTAGAGGTCAAAGCTCAAGCTTCAAGAATTCTAAGTGGCTACTTTTTCTCTAATGGCCTCAGTAACAAATCCTTTGGGAGGTGAGTTGGGGTTCCATGTCTTCTTGTTGCCTAGTTCTGGACACTGTGCAGTTTCTGAGTTTCCTACAGTTTCTTCCTATTCGCTTATTCTCCTGGCATGAGGCTGTCTCTTCTTCTGATTGCTGTTGGATGAAGGCCTTCTTTTAGACTGAGTTCATCTGATAAGAATTTGTGAGCAACCTACAATGTGTCAGGTGTCTGCCAGGGAATTCAAAAACAAACCACCCTCTGCCCTCATGGAGTTAATACTTTAGCCTGGGGAAAGTACAGCGAGGGCAAAAAGAAAGAAGACTAGATCATCATGTTAGGTTCATGAAGGATATAAAGAAGAGAGAGAGAGACTGGAATATAGCCAGCTCTCAGGCAGATCCTGGGAACATCAAGTTCCCAGAAGGCTAGCATCCAAGATGGCTGTGCCCGATTGGCATTCAGTCTTTCCACTCAGCTCAGGCACTCTGAACAAATGGAGTGCCGACCATCACAGTAATCTTCTGGCCTGGGCTGCCAACAACAGCAATTTTCCTTGAGCAAACACTTCCCTTGATCATTGATCTACCATCAGTCTCAACTTGTTTCTAACTAGTTTATTTCTGGCAGATTCAGTTTTCCGATTCATTACAAAAATACACTCCGTGAAAGCACTCTGACCAATGTGAGCAAGGTGGGCAATGGATCTGTCAAATCAGAGTTAAAGCTGACCTGTAGGTATAAGCAGGGGACTGTTCAGGGAAGCATGTTTATTCTCCACATTTTACTTTACCATAAAACACACAAACCTGCAACATAGTCTAATATGCTGATGTTACCACAAAACCTTTGCTTTTATAATGAGACTACTAATTGATGTTTAATACATTACTTTCTGCATAACCAAATACACATAAATCACCTGTGGTGTTAAGCTTGGATAATACACTAAGAACTTACATATTGAGCAATCTGATGACAGATTGCTTCTATCTTTTATGATTTCTCTCCATATCTTACACAGCCCATTTGACCAATATTCTTCAGTGATTCCGTTTCTTGGACTCTTTCCAAAACAAACAACTTAATATAAAAGAGGCTCTTTTCTATAAATTATTAGTTTCATAAAAATTAACAAAGTCATAAAAGAAAAATAACAATAAAATGTGGTTTGGAAATAAGTGGCTGATTCATGATAATCAGACAACTCTAAACCTAGAAGAAAAGAGAGGCACTACGCCTCCAAGCACCACGGGCCCGGACAAGGACTGGTTGGTTAACTGAGATTTGAGGAAGGGAAAGTGGGGGGTGTCTAATTCCTAAGAGCCTTAAAAGAGCATCTCCTGACTTTCAAAGGCATGGGGGTAAATGTCCTGAAACAGAAAAGGGGTTAATCTCATATTTGTCTCTAGGGACTTACACCTTGTATTCTCTTCCAACTGCTGGGTCAGAGAGCTTTCCTTCCATTCCACCAGCTCTGTAGTGTGTGGATGGACTACAGCGATGGGTTCACTGTCAATGCTCCTGAGATCGTTCTGTTCTCATGAACACTGAGAGGAAACTGAGAGTCTCAGGGCCCCTGGTCAGCCAGCGTGTAAACTGGAAGGATCATTCTTCCATTAATACAATAGATGTTACTTCATCTAAGTCAACAAGAGGTTGAAACAATATTTCAGAAATTAATATTCATGACTCTTGATGTCTGTCTTCCTAATAGAATAGGAAGGATGAGGAGAACATCGTGGGAACAGCAGAGTCAAAACTTTTGTTTCCCTAAAAAATTGGGCAAAATGCATGTTGCAGGTACATGCTGTACATGCTTCCAGTTCCCTTAGGCCCTATGGTGATTTTTTTTTTTTTTTTGAGTTCTATATTCTATTTGCTCCTTCAGGTATATTCTAAAAATATTTCAACAGACTATATAGGCAAGATGAAAACAGAGAACTGGTTAAGCACTATCTTGAAAAAATCAAAATTAACAAAACAATGCAGATAGAATAGGTATAAGCATGCACATGCTTTTACATTCAAATTATATTTAAACAGAAAGGCATCTCAGGAGAGTCTATGAACTCAGGCTTCAATCTAACAGAGATTTATCAAGCACTGTGCTACTGTACTTAGAGACCTGTACTAGATGACCTCAGCTTTTCTAGTTTTCAGAATCTCTAGTCCGACCAGTCAGCAATTCTCCCACAAAACAAAAACAAAAATGAATGAACAAAAGAAATAGTTTTGAAAGGAAAAAGTATTTGAGTTGCTTTCAGAAACTGTGGAAGGTCTCAGGCATCGAGTTCTGATTCATTCATGTTCTCTATGACAGCCTTGAATTCCCCTAGGATAAACTTCTGAAATGTGATGCACCATTTTTAGGGAAGCAAACTATTGAACTTCCTGGTGTTACACACTGCTAACCAATTGAAGGCATTTCTATACAAGCTCTCCAGCTCTATACCAGCACACAGAATCTGAGTTTAAAGAATGATGGTCCATAAGTGGTCTCTAGTCTTTATTATCACTGCTAACAATCTTCCATCTTCCCTCAGTCGAGCATTAGGCCAGCTCCCTCTGCACGTATCTCTTCTCCTGAGATAGACATCTCGGACTAGAGCAACCTCAGTTCCAGTCATGAAGTCTCAGTTACATTTGTAAACTGGAGATGCTTCCGCCAATTCTATTCTACAACAAGAAATAGTAATAGATGCCGTAACAGATAAAAATGTCAGGTGTAAGTAGAAATTCCCTAGATATCCCATTTACAAAGCAAAAATAAGGATGAAAACTTGGTTCTACACTTACACACCTGGTTAGCTATATCAGACATTTTCTTGAGTGCATTCTCACTCAGTGTACAAAATATCAGTGACACAGCACGTGAACACACGAGTCATCAGAAGCAGGAGTCCCATCACCCAGGAGGCATCTATGGCAGAGGAACTCCTCATAGATACAGAAACACTCGATGTCAATCACAACAACAAAGTACTGAGTGTGAAAACCAATCTGATGAGGTGAACACACTCAGACATCTGTAGATAGCTTTTACACACCTTTGTCCTGAAGACTCTTCCAAAATGTAAGCTTAAGGGTGTTAACTTCATGAAAATGCAGTAGTTAGATGAAGCCTAAAATCTTTCATGTCTCATAATATGAAACTCTAACATCTGAAATGATTAGTTACACAGTCCAAATCTCTGTCGGATTGTTATTTTATTTGTACTAACTTTATTAGAAAGCACTCTGGCATCCTACCTTCCAATACAAAATGTGACATAAAAGTGAAAACTGTACCAGGACATGGAACACAGTACATGTTTTATGCATATTAGTGTCTGATGTTTAATAGTCTCCTCAACCAACAATTAGATATATCTGAATAAATCTTGATAATGTATACTCACTACATTAAAGAAACAGGCACAGTGGTCACAGTAAGTTAAAGAAATATATATGAATGAAAATGAAAGAATCCCAATGCCATTACTTTTTATTATTAATTTTTAATTGGAATACAATAATTATTAATAGTAGAAATAGTTTCTACTATCAATGACATTATAATTGAATGAAATTATTGTGACATAATTATACTGGCAGAAATAAGCCACCATCAGCTGCCAAGCCATATAAATGAGCTGTGTTAGACATGATAAAGATGGACAATTTGAGGCACTATTATAATGGAATGAGACTTCAGACATCTTGTAGGGTGAGTTTGTTTTCTTATATGGAGGATACATGAGCAGTTCGTACATGATTGTCTCCAAAGATGAGAACTCTTACCCCTTTATAAAAATATATGTTCCTGCAACATCTTAAATACCACTAGTCAACCTGGATGACTGTACATAGAAGAATGCAAATAGACCCATACTTATCACCCTGTACAAAACTCAAATCCAAACAGATCAAAGACCTCAACATAAAACCAGGTACACTGAACCTAGTAGAAGAGAAATTAGGAAATAGCCTTGAACTCATTGGTACAGGGAGACTTTCTCAACAGAACACCATTAGCACAGGCACTAAGATCCACAATTAATAAATGGAACCTCATGAAACTTGAGAAGCTTCTATATGGCAAAGGACATCATCATTTGGATAAAGTAGTGCCTACAGAATCAGAAAAGATTTTTACTAACTATACATCTGATAGAAGGCTAATATCCAAAATGTATAAAGAATTTAAAAGACTAGATATCAAGAAAACAAGGCTGGGTGGTGGTGGCGCATGCCTTTAATCCCAGCACTCGGGAGGCAGAGGCAGACGGATCTCTGTGAGTTCGAGGCCAGCCTGGACTACAGAGTGAGTTCCAGGAAAGGCGCCAAAGTTACACAGAGAAACCCTGTCTGGAAAAATAAACAAACAAACAAAAAGAAAACAAATAATCCAATTTAAAAATGGGATAAAATTCTAAACAGAGAATTCTCAAAAAAGGAAATTTAAATAGCCAAGAAACACTTACAGAAATGGTCAATATCCTTAGCCATCAGGGAAATGCAAATCAAAACTACTTTGAGATTTCATCTTACACCTGTCAGAATTGCTAAGATCAATAAAACAAGTGACTTTTGATGCTGATGAGGCTGTGGAGTAGGGGAAATACTGATCTGTTGCTGGCAAAGGTACAAACTTGTACAGTCACTATGGAAATCAGAGGAGGTTCCTTAGGAAGCTGGGAATCCATCTACCTCCAGAACCATCTACACCACTCTTGGGCACATACCCAAAGAACACTTCATCCTACCACAGAGACACTTGCTCAACCATGTTCATTGCTGCTCTATTTATAACAGATATTGGAAATAACCTAGATGTCCCTCAACAGAAGAATGGATAATGAAAATATGGTACATTTGCAGAATGGAGTACTATTCAGCTGTTTAAAAAAATGAAATCATGAAATTTGCAGGTAAATGGACAGAACTAGAAAAAAATCATCCTGAGTAAGGTAACCCAGACCCAGAAAGACAGATGTGGTACATATTTGATTATATGTATATATAGGTGTTAAGTCATTAACCAACTAAGCTATACTCCATAGAACCACAGAAGTTAGGAACAGAGTAAGGGATTGGGCGGATAGATATGCTGTGGAAAATTTTACTATGTAAAGATGTGTTACATTTGTTTATGCTGCAGAATATTACTTTAACTGTGTAAAGGTGTGTTACATTTGTTTCTGCTGCATTTGTTTAATGATGTAATGATGTGTGTTTAATCATATAAAGATGTGCTGCATCCGTTTCACCGTGCCTGCCTACGGCACCTGATTGGTCTAATAAAGAGCTGAACGGCCAATAGCTAGGCAGAGAAAGGATAGGCAGGGCTGGCAGGCAGAGAGAAAACATAGGAGGAAGAATCTAGGCTGAGAGGAGAAAGAAGAGGGAGGGGAGAACAAGGGACAAAGAGAGGGACACATACAGGCCAGCCAACAGACACAGTGGGACATTCAGAAAGAAAGGCAAAAAACCCAGAGGCAAAACGTAGAGAAAGAGATTGAAATAAGAGCTAAGCTAAGGCCAAGCATTCAAAACTAATAAGTCTCTGTAATGATTTGGAAGCTGGTTGGTGGGCCAAAAAGGAAAGCCTGATACACAGATCTCCCCAGGAAAGAAAAATAGAATAGATAGTTATGGGTAGGTAGGTAGGTAGGGGAAGAAGGGAATGAGGAAGGACATACAGGGATAGACAGCTGAAATTAAAGGCTATCTGTAGTATGAAAACATAATACAAGCTTCTATATATATATGGAATACACACACACACACACACACACACACACACACACACACACACATATGAAGGTGATCTAAATGAAATCACCAGATAATGGGGGAGGCAGAGGCCCAACTGGACATTTCTTATCACCAAATGAAGCTACCAGTACTGAGATTAGATTACATATAATTGAGTGGTTGTCCAAAGAGGCTCCATGTTAATCCCCAAACAACCCAGGCTGTTGTTTACTATAGGCTGCTCTCCACAAACTTGACAGCAAGCCTCCATTGCTGAAGACAACACCTATACAGCTCACTGAATGTGGAGAAGTTGAGCTGATGCCTACACAGAGCCTTCATCCCTACCTGCTAGTGTCTTTTGTACAGGGAGGTATTCTGCATACTACCAAGGTAAAAATGTAAACACCAAGCCAGCCACAAAGCCTTCGATCTACAATGCTGTCCTGTCTCCACGATGTGCTATTGTGATGTGGCACAAAGCTTGTGGAAATAACCAACTGTGGTGGGTTTAAAAATGGGCCCCAAAGACCCATAGGGAGTGGCACTGTTAGGAGGTGTGGATTTGTTGGAGTAGGTGTGGCTTTGCTGTAGGAAATATGACACTGTAGGGGTGGCTTTGAGGTCTCAGAAGTTCATGCCAGCCTAGTGACTCACTGTCTCTTCCTGTTGCCTGTGGGCCCAGATGTAGAACTCTCAGCTACCTCTTCAGCACCATGTCTGCCTGCCATGACGATAATGGGCTAAACCTCTGAGCTGTAAGCCAGCCCCAATTATGTTTTCCTTTATAAGGGTTGCTATGGTCATGGTGTCTCTGCACAGCAATAAAACTATAACTAAGACACCAATCAGTATCTGAGTTGACTGAAGACCCCACTCTACAAACTGGAACATATTTGGTCACTGTTCGGGTGACCCAGAACCAGAGACTAGAGTCCAGGGAACTAGGGGAAAACCAAATACTACTGTTCTAAAAAAACAAGCAACAACAACAACAACAACAACAACAACAAAACTAGCAACATAAGACTCCTAATGACATTTTGCTATACTCATAGATCAGTGTGCTGTGGGATGGTCTGTATGTCAAATGTGTGTTCTGATTGGTCAATAAATAAAACACTGATTGGCCAGTGGCTAGGCAGGAAGTATAGGCGGGACTAACAGAGAGGAGAAAGAACAGGAAGGCAGAAGGAGACACTGCCAGCTGCCACCATGACAAGAAGCATGTGAAGATGCCGGTAAGCCACGAGCCACGTGGCAAGGTATAGATTTGTAGAAATGGGTTACTTTAAGATATAAGAACAGTTAGCAAGAAGCCTGCCACGGCCATACATTTTGTAAGCAATATAAGTTTCTGTGTTTGCTTGGTTGGGTCTGAGCGGCTGTGGGACTGGCGGGTGACAAAGATTTGTCCTGACTGTGGGCCAGGCAAGAAAACTCTAGCTACATCAGTGCCTTGCTCAGCCATCATTGGAGAAGCCTCCTGCTCCAGCAGATGGGAACAAACACAGATTCACAGCCAGACGTTACACAGAAAGTGAGAGGTCTTAGAACACTCAGCCCTAACTGGGATGTCTCCAGGCTCAGGGAACTCTGTGGAAAGAGTGTAAGAGCCAGAGAGGACGGAGGACACCAAGAAAACAAGGCCCCCAAATCAACAGGATTGATGCACACATGGAACTCACTGAGACTGTGGCGGCATACGTGTGGCAGAGCCTGCAAGGGGCCTGAACCAGATGGGGTCCCTAGAGCCAACTGAAGTGGAGACACGCCCCTATCCCTCTCCCTATCCCAGAAGTCATCTCCAACTGATAACCACTTGCAAATGAAAATTTAGTTTTCTCCAAGAAAGTCTCACTAGGGAAGCAAACTACTCTTAAGGGCAGGCTGCATGCCCAGCAGTAGATGGGCAACAGAAAATGAACTCAAAGTCATCTTCAGAGGTTCCTTATCTCAAAATGTCATGTGAGGTCTCTTCCTTTTTTATTTTTTTAAATTTTATCTTATTACTTTTATTTTTGGTGTGTGTGTGTGTGTGTGTGTGTGTGTGTGTGTGTGTGTGTGTACATATCTTCTCTTGTACACTACAAGTCCTTGCATACATATTATGGCTTCCAGTTTAGTGTTTTTATGGGATTCCTGAGTGGGTCTCTGTGTCTCACTTAGCCATCATCTGAGAAGCTTCCCCTTACAGTAGATGGGAACCCACACAGAGACTCACAAGTGAACTAAGTGTGGACAGTGAGAGGCTTTCGAGCTCCTTCAGTCCTGAAAGGGATGTCTTCATCAAATCTCTCCCCTTGGGGCTCTGGGATCAGGGCTCCAGGATCTAATCAGGAGAGGAGGCAGAAAGATTCTGAGAACCAGAGGGGATGGATGACTCCAAGGAAACAGTGTCTTGCAGACACGACAGGACTGACACACACATGACCTCACAGACCACGGCAGCATGCACAGGGCCTGCACAGGTGCAAGTCAGAGGAGGTTCTGGTGCTGAGAGCGGGGAGTTGACAGGAGCTCCACCCTCAACCAAGAAGCTATCTGCAGTTGACAACCACATGCAAAGGAGAAGTCAGTTTTCTCCAGTGGAGTCCCACGGGGTATATTACCACACCTCAGAACAGGCCCATGCCCAGGAGGAGTTGGTCAACTCAAAATGAACTCAATGGTGTTTTTGTAAACTTTAAATCTCGTTTTGCTTAGTTTGGGTAAGCTTTGAGACTCCCTCTTGAACTAGCCACTCTGGAGAGGACACGTGTAAACACTGGCAAATGACTGCCCCAACTAAACCCTCAGCCACAGACAGCAGAGACTTCTGGCAATGTGAGCAACTTTGCCAAGACATTCGGGCCTGCCAAGCTTGGTGGAGTGCAGTCCCAAACTCTGCCCTAAGCACAAATGGGAGAGCAGCTCTCCAGAAACCTGAGAGGCATAACAAACTGTGTTCAAGATGCTACAGCTGAGATGATTTTTGCTTGTTTAGTTTTTTAAGGAAACAGACTACTAAAACAGGACTATCTGTCACACTTCCTAAAACAGGTAATAAAATTTCCTGGAGAATGCTATGAGGAACTTTCTAAAAGCACTGTTTTTTAGTAGATGCCACCAATACCTTCAGGTATAAAGTATGACTATAAGAGACTGGAGACAAGAGAGCCAGAGGACTGGACTACAGTCATTCAAGCAGAGCATAAAGGGAAGCTAAGAACAAGAGTGATGGAGGGAGATGGAGCAGCTAAGAACAAGATGATGGGAGGAGATGGAGCAGCTAAGAACAAGAGTGATGGGAGGAGATGGAGCAGCTAAGAACAAGAGTGATGGGAGGAGATGGATGTCAGGGGAGAGCAGAGGTAAAAGTCAGGAGACTTTACACTCACAAAATATAAGAAATGAACAAAGGTGAGGTCAAAATGAATTCTGGGGTCAGAACAGAGAAACAAAAAGAGAATAAGGCTATCTAGCAGATTGGAATTCAAAAGGAAAGCACAAGTGTAGATAACCTAAGGATGTTAAATGAGAGTGTGGGAGGTACCAAGGAAGGGTCATCCAACCAGCAAGGGCAAGGCCAATAAGGAGGGACTTGTCTGAATTAGGTGGACTTTATTCCTGCCCTGTTGATAGTGCTCTTGACACAAACCACTGACTTCTGGGTCAGGTTAATCCCACACTTCTCTCTTTTAAAGGAAGAGAGGAAGGAAAGTAGAAAAAAGGAGGAACAGAATAAATGGAAAAAGGGGAGAAAATGATTACTTGCCAATAAATACCTTACTGTGGTGGTATTGTGTTCCCCAAAATATTGTGTACCTTAATAAATTTATCTGGGGTCAGAGAATAGAAAAGCCACTAGAACTTAAGATAGGCAGTGATAGCACACGCCTTTAATCCCAGCCCTTGGTAGGCAGAGCTAGGTAGATCTCTGTGTGTTCAAGGATACAGCCAAGCATGGTGACTCACGCCCTTAATCTCAGAAATCGAGCCTTTAATCCCAGGGAGTGGTAGTAGAAAGCAGAAAGATTTATAAGGCGTGAGGACCAGAAACTAGAAGCATTTGGCTTGGGTAAGCATTTGGCTGGTTAAGCTTTTACGTTTTGAGCAGCACAGTTCAGCTGAGACCCATTCTAGATGAGGACTCAGAAGCCTCCAGTCTGAGGAAACAAGACCAGCTGAGGATCGGGTGAGGTGAGGTAGCTGTGGCTTGTTCTGCTTCTCTGATCTTCCAGTTCATCCCAATACCTGGCTCAGGTTTGATTTTATTAATAAGAACTTCAAAGATTCCTGCTACACCTTACTAAAAATTAAAACCTCTTACAGGTAAATTTGTAATAGTAGTTGTTACGATACTGCACAAGGGAGGGTCTGGCTGGCCCGGCCAAGGATGTCCCTCGAATGTCAGAAACATGCTGGGGAAACAGTCACTCACACCCCAGGCACTGCATCCGTGTGGAGAATGTTTATTTGATAGAACGATATAAAGAAAGAGAGAGGGAGAGAGAGAACGAGGGAGGAGAGGGGGTGAGGGTGCACACCCCATGGGAATAGGGGGGGGGAAAGGGCAGTTTTATTTTTTAAAGGGGATTTTACATCAGGACGCTGAGCAGGTCTCCAAGGGGTGGGTCAGAATACTAAAAATAGTTTAAATATATTTATCTCAAACTAAAATCATTTGCCATGGTTTGAACGTTCTTGTCCTAAGTAAGCAAACAGTGTTGAATGCTGAGACCCTGAAGATGTGGTTAGGCAATCTGTGCTTTGCCCTCATGGGCAGACTGGCTATTATCAGAGGAATGGGTTCATTCATTGAAAGTAGTTTCTGATAAAATGATGCATTTACCACCACTAAAGCTACTTCTTGGATCCCACCTTCTACCATGGGATGACTCACTCAGCATCATGGGGTGGCTCAGCACAATGGGATGACTCACTCAGCACCATGGGATGACTCAGCACCATGGGATGACTCAGCACCATGGGATGACTCAGCACCATGGGATGACTCAGCTTCATGGGATGGCTCAGCACAATGTGATGACTCAGCACCATGGGATGACTCAGCACAACGGATTGGCTCAGCACCATGGGATGACTCAGCACCATGGGATGGCTCAGCACCATGGGATGGCATGGCTCAACACAATGGGATGGCTCAGCACCATGGGATGGCTCAGCACCATGGGATGACTCAGCACCATGGGATGGCTCAGCACCATGGGATGGCTCAGCACCATGGGATGGCTCAGCACCATGGGATGACTCAGCACCATGGGAGGGCTCGGCATGGAGGCCCTCTTCAGATACAGCTCCTCCACTTTGGACTTTCCAACCTCCAGAGCATAAACCATTTAAATTAATGGTCAGTCTAGTTTTCTGCTGCAACATCATAAATGAAGTAAAACAAAGTATTTAACTTGAAAATTTCCCATTTGCCAGTTTATGAAATTACCTTTACATGAATTTGTTTTTATTCTTAGTGATGTTTCAGAAAATCTACCTTACAGAGAAGCTGCCTTTACAAAAGGTCAAAGTGCATGGCATCCTGGCCCGTGTGACAGTGAAGTTCATTCCTGTCTTTCCTGAATAGATGTGACCCCAATTACAAGCACATCCTGCACTATCAGTGTCCTCTGAGACACTAAACTTTTTATCATGGGGTCTTTATAGTCAGCTTCCTTAGAAAACTGTAGGGAAAAGAGAAAGAAAAAATTCTTTCTGAACTCAAGCATTTCTTGGGTTCCTACACTGTAATTCTTATTATGCAATTATATACAAAATCTCTGGATTCCAAAACTAAGTAGCTCAAGAAGCCTTGGAAATTAACCACACACATCAGCAGGTACTGATGTCACCTGCACTACTTTCTGAATATGAAGTAAATTATATTAGGTCATAGTCACAATTAACAACACCAAAGACATGATCAAATTCATTTGCATGCATTATTTAAATTTATAGGTTTATACCAGAACGCTTCCTACTTTTTTTACATATCAATTCCTTAAGTCTCTTTTTAGAATTTATTTCCTAATCATCCACATAATATTAATACTGCATGTAACTGTTTACCTCTACCAAATGCATCTGTATTTTATATATATAAATAAGAATAATATTTTACACCCTCTGGGTGTCATCTTCCCCACTGTGAATGTTTGGTTTATTTACATTAATAATTTGCTACTCAAATGAGAACTGCACTTATAATTAAAGCTAAGTCCGGAACGTTGTAGAAGATTTACGAAGACTCTGAGAAACTCTCAGCACCACAATTCTAAAACTTTCAGTTTAAAGACCAGCTAAGTAAAACTGTTGAGTCCTTCCACTTTTAAAGGCCACTGTCATTCTTTTTGTTCAGTGGCGATTTTTTTACTAGTATTATCAATAACTAAAGTAATTTGTAGCTACCAAATAAAAACTAGATTTTTAAGACAAAAAATAAGTACATGTGGTCATGACATTCTCAAGTATAAAACAGAGGCAGAAACAGACGTCGACAATCAAATTACAGAAGTGGCCGCAGCGACCTTTCTCAGGAGTGTCCCATGGAGAGATGACAGTAGATGTAAACACTGCTTAAATATAAGTCACTCAGAGGCATCTTTGATCAGAAGCCTTAAAGATCCCATCTGCGCTAATCCGCAAGTAAAACCCTTCTCCATCACCATAAGGGCTGCAATTCTACCGTCTTCCTCTAGCTAAGGGAAGGCTAAATTACCCATGTCCCTCCCCAAGGCACAGACTCTCCCTCAGACCCGCTGAGATTCCAGCCTACAGCACCCACCGCAACAGGCAACCAGGGAGGGCAGAAATGACATCTGTCACAGTCATTTGTTGAAGCACCTAGGATCCTTAGGACCAGCAAAACCAAAGATCTTCCCAGGTCAAAACAGAAGGTAGAAAAGAAGTTCCTATGGTTATTCGAGCCAAATGGCTTCTTAATATATGATAGTTAAGAAGCAGACATCTAACTGCAAATACATTCAAACATTATTTCTTTTAAAACAAAGAGAATATTTTATAATTGATGTTTCTTCCCAGGCCATTAGCCTTCCATACTCTGATCTGGCAGTAGAAGATTTAATGACCTCAGTAGAGTTTCTGAGCACCCAAATAAGCAAAGAACCATTATTTCCTCTACAGTGTAAGCTGCATGATTCTCTAATTACTGGAGAAATTCGACAACCATGGATTTGCTGAGTACTTCATCAAAACCTCAACATCATGAGCACTATAAATTGTCTCTAATGCTACTGCATTTATTTTCCACAATTTTAATAAATCATACTTAAGTTAAAAATCATAGATTAATATAAAAAACATTTACCCTTCAACTTGCAAGAGGTAACACTAAGTTTCTTAATTAAAATTTAAAATTTAAGTTATATCGTGAAAAGATACCACATGCTTAGGTTCGTGGGTAGTAACTGAGGGATACTTGGTCAGTAAACACAAAAGGGTGAGAGAGGCCCAGATGCATGTCTTTACAAATCACAGGCAGCTACGAGTTACCCTGGCTTTTATTTAATAAACAACCCGACTGTTTACTTCAGTGGACATCACCAACACTGCAGTCTAATGAGAAACGGGGTAGTTTCCCAATGAAAATTTAAGAGGAAAAACTGTGATCTTCCAGTTATTAAATTCTCTTTCTTTAAACTAATTAGGATCTGGAATTAATGAAAATCAAGAAGCTTCAGGAAAGGCCAATGCAGAAATGCAATAATCTAAAAACAGTATTACAAAGAAAAGGAAATAGTTGGACCACAAGCTACATATTTACCATCCCTTTACTTCCATTTATAAAAATATTAAATCATAAACACAGTAATCACTGTGCCAAGTTAGTTCTGAGCACTGAATATGACTGTCATGGAAGAAAACATATTTCTTCAGAAAAAAAAATTAATTGATTTAGAGAAAAACTTCCTTAAAATATGTGCTGAATAAAGGTCAGAACCACAAAAACAAAACTTGCCAGGGAGGTGGCAAAATGTCTATGAGGAATTAGAGACTTACCTTGGCTCCTTTGCACTCAGTTCTATTATGGTTTTTGTTGGCAGAGAATCTTGTGAACTTTGCTTCATATCCTGTAAGAAAGGCACGGTGTTTTTACATTTCACTTTTAAAAAGTAACCATCAAAATGAGCTAGCCAATACTACCTTGCAAAAGGGTTGGAAAGAACACAATAAGAAGACAATAATTATCTTTCAAAGTATATGAAGTATGTCAAAATTCAAAGCAAATCACCCAAATTTGTGTATGTGTGTGAGAAAGAGACACACAGAGACAGAGAGTCAGAGACAGAGGTGAGAATATCAGACATGAGCACAGCACGCACGCTGCGGCTGGAGTCCACAATGGCGCAATGGGTTGCTCCATTTTCTAACTAAATAAATCTGAGTGCTAGAGAAAATTCTCCCCAAATCTTTGCATCCTGTATCTCATATCCCGTAGGAAATACACATCCACTTCTTGTACTTTTTCACTTTAAAATGAAAATTTGTAATCATGACTTGATTACAAGCATCCATCTAAGAAAATATTGAAGCAGCATCTCTAATTCCAGATGTATAAATTCAAATTGCATATAAGATTCCAAATCCCAACATTCATAAAAGATACTAATGATAACTAAGTTACAATTTTAAATAGCCAAGTTGTCAAGAGGAGGTGCAGACAGTGGAAATCAGCCATCTTCTCAATGGCTTTTCCTGGATGAAGAGCTGCTTGGGTCTTTCGACACTTTCTGCTGTATTAACTCTCTGCTCTCCTAGGAGCAGCACGAGCTGGGGCATCTATCACCACCCTATTCACAGATAATGAAAATGAACTAGGAAAACTTCCAAGGCCCTCAAGGTGAGAGGTCCCGGCAGAGGGAAATACATAATCTCCTACTTCCTTAAACTGTGTACCTTTGATGGACATGTCCTGGCACTGTCCACATCACTCAATGAACCTATCCTGAAACCAAAAGACCCTCAAAATCAGTTTGATCAAAAGCAAATTAGGGGTTTAAAAAATTCAAATATCAAGAGGTTTCTAATTATAGCCAAGCAGAATAACTAATTATAGTGCCGGTGCCTTCAAATGAGGCAGTGTTGGAAAAGCCTATCATCTATTTTACCGACTATGAAATGAGTTCCCTGGGTCATTGCTCAGGCTGAGATTTAGGCAGAATGAATTACATACGGAAATCAGATGCAAACACACCTATAGAAAAGAGATGGTTGACTATGCAGACATTTGCATAAAGTGATAAAAATCCTTTAAACTGGACAAAACAATTCTTATACTGTAATATTATTTTAATAGAGCTCCTCATCTCTTTTCTAATCCAAGAACAAAAGAATCAAATGGCTTTTACAATCACAGAAGAAATCAACTAACCATCTCTAAGAAGGTCTCAGAAGGGTAAGACTGGTACATCTTTTTGTCCTTTAAAATGAGAAGAAACGCAGAATCCCCAATTATCTTCTCCAAAAAATTTAATGACTGGAAGAGTCTGTAAAGCAAAATTTTTTTAGTTTGAGAACTCAAAAGTCTGTATATATTTTCATTTTTAAAACAACGGCCAAACCAACACCATTTCCATCTTATATTCACAAAGCTAAATACATAAAGATTCTAGAATGAACTAGGACGTTTGCTAGCATTTTGCAGCAGCAGCAGCAAAAAAATCTATAAAAGACTCAGGCTAAGTGTACATTGTCAATATTATTAATTAAATAGACTTACATAGTAAACCTATAACATTAATAGCAAAATCTTATTCGTACCATTATCCAGATAAATTTCTCGGCATGTCCACATGTCTGCCCTTAGTAGTAAGTGTTCTCATCAGACTAAAGACCAGATAACTGAAGGTAGTCTAGTCAAGGAAATAATTCCTTCAACGCACACTTGTTTCTATTAGCTGCATGGCTATCTTTATCAGACAGCTAAACCTGTAGAACAAGAGCCATGTTCGACAATAGCTTAAGCTGAACACGGATCATAGCATATTAAGAAGTCCTAATTAACGTGAGTTAAAGGCACCATTGATGCACACAAGGTGTCCTAATGAGGCCAGCACTGTAGTAGAGTGGAGCATTCCCCAAACAGCTCCTCATGATATACCGAAGCTGCTTTGTCTAAAGCAGAGCCAGATGAAGCACAGTAAATAAGTTCAGGAAACACAGGGCGATACAAAATTGTAAACCTCCCGTCAATGGGGGATTTCTCAGTGTCTCTAACATCCCCACGTGAACTCATCCTATTAACACAGAACAGGGTCCAGAGAACACCCACTCGGGGGTCATAGTCTTTCTGTTCATGGGCACGGCTGTTGTTTAAACAGCTGGCACCATGTCTGTCCGTCAACAGTTTCTTCTGTCCATTTGGACTCCAACGTTCACCTTTTCATTCAGCTTTCTCTTGCTACTGTAATTACAGCTTAGAGGAGAATGAAAGACTTCTTAATCTCTACGTAACTGACTTCTTCCCTTCTCCATCGGCCACATTAGCTACATGCGCAGCTAAATATTCATCACACTATCCAAGGCCACTTCATTTGCTTCCATGTCATGATTAAAATTAACCCTCAAATACACCGTGAGGCATTCTCTTTCTCCATCTTAAACAACCTGGTCTCCAGAGCGAATTCTAGGGCAGCCAGGGCTACAGAGAGAAACCCTGTCTCAAAAAAAAACCAAAAATAACAAATAGTCAAATATTTGGCTTCTGCTGAGATTACAGCTCTCAGACTTGCCCTGGGGGAAAGAGGGAGGAGTTGGAAGGGCCTGAATCCTTCCGGCACTGTGGAGTTGGCATACCGACTGGGTGATCTACAGACTTTTAAATATGACATGAAAATAAACAGGGCAGGATTAATCCTGCTTGGAATTGCTCTTAGCAGCCATCAGTCCCTCACTGGCACAATTGTTCCCAGGGACATGCCTGCCAACATCTGAATGAACAGCAGTCAACAGCGCGAGTGTAAGACAGCGCGTGCGAGCGAGCTAGCTGCCTCTTTGTCTCCAACTCTCTAACATGTGTTTGGAAATCTCTTTCCTCAGAGTGTCTGTGCTAATGACTTGATAATTGTTTACGACTTTTCGGTTGAAGTGTGAAGTACTGGCAGAGTAAATTCACAAACGTCAAGTTCAATTGGAAAATTACTGTGTCTTTCCACCACCTCTAACAAGCAGTACTCTACGGGCCTGGTTTATTAAGCTGCAAGTATCAGAGACCACATCGGGTACCTAGTGTTGGCCTCCTCCCAAGGTCCCCAAACAGAACGTGGACAAAAATTCAATGTCCTGTGGTCAGGAACCTTCGCTATAGTAACCGGATAACACACGTGGGTAGAGCAGGAACATGGCTTCCACTGCCCTGTGTGCCCAAGACTCAGAAATCCTTAGGAAGTCTGATGAGGCAAGAACAAGGCCAAGCAGGTACCGCCCTTGCTCTCCAGCTGCTTCCAATGAGAGAAGCACTGACTCCAGCAGCATTAACGCCAGCTCTGCACAGCATACGTTCAGGGAAACGTGCTTCTCATGAGAAAACTGAGGCGCTAGTCAAGACACTGCCTGAGACATAGTTTTTGAAGGACTGAAGCCAGTAGTGAAGCTTTACAAATACGTTTCCTCTTCATTTTTAGAAAACTAGATAAAATACCGTAAATGAAAACTTTAGCATCTGGTAATGTCGATGGCAAACCAATTGTTTAGTATTGATTTGATGTGCTCCACAGACTTTTCACCTACAGGAATTAGACAACAATTCAAGTTTTAATTGTATGAGAGCATCACAGCATATAGCTGATGATTTTAATACATTACAAAGTAGAGCATCTTTTATGCCTATTTCTTAGCATAGAGGATTAAACTAAAAAGTCCCATGCGTGGTAGACAAATTCTCTACCACTGGATTCTACCTCCACACCCCTACCCAACAAAGAGATGGTAAGAAAATCTTGATGAAACAACAGTCTAAACACAGTGAGACAATAGGTAAGATGCTTAATCCAATGTGAAACCCTCCCTGAGCAGGTCCCCATGTCTGGTTATCCAAACTGGCATGATGATAGAGATCTCCACCACTGAAGGTCAGCTTTTCTGTTGCTGGGAAGCACTGGTTACAACGATTTCAGCCTTTCCAAGCCAGTGTACGAACAGCTTCTAATTCTTTAATCTAAAAGTTCTTTCGAAATATCTAAGTCCCTGCTTCCTCAATTGCCTGAGAGACCCTCCATCAGGGAGATCCTTTACCTCTGTGGCCCAGCCACCAATCTCCCTCCCTGCTGCTTTCATCACCCATACACAACTGACTTACTCTAGTCCTTTCTGGTTAGCCTCCTGTCAGCTCTCTCTTATCAGTGTCCCTCTAAGAGTATTTCAAGCAGCCAAGAACAACTTGCTATGAAAGAAAACAGGATTGAGCTTCCTGATAAAGAAGATAACCCGATTGGCAAGCTGTACTTAGGAAAAAGCAGGATTGGCTTTAAGACAATGCTTAACGTCTAGAGACTGAAGTTGGAAGCTAGGGCTACTGTGATTCTTCCACAGAGTTTTGGAAAACTGGTGATGTTTGGTTATAACAATATATAGAACAAACAACAGTATGTATGTGATGTGATACACTAGCAGCTTCATCTCCAGATACACACATACATACACAACTGTATGGCTCAAAAATATTGAAGCTGTGTTTCTATAATTACATTACCTGGTACCATAATCCACAACCACCCAGTCTTTCGAGGTTCCTGTGATGGCATCGTGATGCTGAAATAGTCCTAAGTTCCTTCTGGCTTCTGTCAGGGTTGTGTAGTGCGGTGATGAGAGAAACTTATTTATCTTGTACTTCTGAGCTTGCTTCAAGGCCAAATAGTAAAGAATTTCAGCAGTCCTAAGTGTATAAAAGAGTCATTAGTATATTTTCTGAAACCAACATTTTAGCTTACAATCATTGATGCTTTTGTTGTTGTTGCTTTGATATTTGAGACAGGGTCTTACTATGTAGACCAGGATAGCCTTGGACTCATAGACATTCCTGTCTCTGCCTACACCTACCACTACCCCCACTGGTGCTGGATTTAACAGACACACTACCATGCCTGGCTCACTGATGATTTTCAAATGTAGTGTTTTAAAAGAAATATACAATTTCAATGCAAATTCTTTATATAGAATAAACCAGTGATAAAATTTTCTATGGAACCAACACAGTATCTGTCTACTGTATTTAAGTTCTTCAATCAACAATGACTACCGTGTTTACAGTACCCCTGGAAAGAAGCCAGAGTCTGTTGGTAAGAAGGTAGGTCCAACTTGTACATAATACAGTGGGAAAAATGAAAGCAGGCAGAGTGAGACTGGGCCTAGTGTGAGCTTTTGGAACCTAGTGACACACCTCCTCCAACAAGGCCACACCCACTAATCCTTCCCAAACAGTTCCACCAACTGGGAACCAAACATTCAAATCTATGAGCCTATGAGGACAAACTACCATGAAAAGCAACTAAGACAGTTGTTGTAGTGAACTTTTTGTTTAGAGTTTTGTTTTGTGCTTCAAGACCAGGTTCTACTCTGTAGCCCAGACTGGCCTCCAACTCCTGCAAATCCTCCTACCTTGGCCTCTTGGGTGCTGGCACAAAGCACTATGTCTGTCTTTTTCATTCGTTTTAAAGATTAGAATGGCTTTGGGACAAGAATGTGAGCTTATGGTTTTGAAACATTATGCTTCACAATGGGTTTCTTTTATTTTTTTATTTATTTTTTTTTTTTAAGATTTATTTATTTATTTATTATGTATACAGTGTTCTGCCTGCATATCTGCAGGCCAGAAGAGGGCGCCAGATTTCACTACAGATGGTTGTGAGCCACCATGTGGTTGCTGGGAATTGAACTCAGGACCTCTGGAAGAGCAGTCAGTGCTCTTAGCCTCTGAGCCATCTCTCCAGCCCGATTTCTTTTAAAATGTGTTTAAAGGCAACATGGACCAAAAGGCCAAAGAAGATTCTACATAACAAACATGTTAGAGAGAATGGATGAAGTCATCTTAAAAATATATCAATATTCAGGAAAAAGGAGATATTAGAAATGCTTTTTTGTAAAAAGTCATGAGCTATCTAAATTGTAGAAATATGGAAAAGATAGAAAATAACCACCATTTCAAATTTCTTTTCCAGACTCATGCCATGGGAATGAGCAGGTCAGAGTTAAAGAAATCGTATGTATACCCACTGGCATCCATGGTAAACATTCCTGCTTTGGAAAACAGTAAACACACTAGAGCAGTGCCTCTCAACCTTCCTAATGCTATGACCCTTTAATACATTGTGGTGACCCCGATTATAAAATTATTTTGTTGTTACTTCATAACTGTAATTTTGCTACTTTTATGAATCATAATGTAACTATCTAATACTGATAAGTAACCCCTTGGGGGTTGCGACCCCCAAAGGTTGAGAACCATGGCACTATAGGGCTTTCTCAAAATATTCTACTAAAGATTTTGAAATGCTTCTTTTCCTTTGTATGTAATATGTGCTAGGAACTAACTAGGAGCCTCAAACATTTTAAGCAACACTACAGCACTATGTCAAACTATCAGGTCTATTTTCTTCACTATACCTTTCTGTTTCTATCTACATTTTACAAATGAGAATGGAATATTACTGCCAGACAATAAGCTTGTTTTTTCATAAATTAATATACTCAAATTCAAAACTACTGTGTACTTTTTGCTTTGCCATAAAGCATAATTTAAAAATACATTCTTAGTTATAGCCACTGGGTTTGAATATATTTCATAAACACTTTATGAAATTTATTATATTCACTAATATATTCACAACTCTCTGCCATCAGAAAATAAATAACACTTAAAAATCACTAATTCAGGCCAGGCAGCGGTGGCACATACCTTTAATCCCAGCACTCGGGAGGCAGAGCCAGGTGGATCTCTGTGAGTTCGAGGCCAGCCTGGTCTACAGAGTGAGATCCAGGACAGGCACAAAAAACTACACAGAGAAACCCTGTCTCAAAAAAAAAAAATCACTAATTCATTAGTATAACTCTTTATATCATTTATAATAACAGTTATTACTTTATGGATATTTTTTCATTATATAAAAACTATTTTATAATAGTATAAATTTAATATATATAATAAATATATTATAAATATAAATATTCTTCTTTCATACCTGAGATTTTTCTTAAAGAAATTCATGACTATTAAAAAATGTCTTTCTAAAGTGTATTGACAAGACACTAACATGGGAAGAGGATGATGGAGAAGATTTAATTTGATTCTAATAGCAAGACGCAGCTTGGAAGGGCTGGAGAGACGGCTCAGTGAGTGGTTTGGAGCACAAACTGCTTTTCCAAGTGGACCTGGGTTCGGCTCCCAGTTCCCAGCACCCACAAGGCAGCTCATAACCACCTGTAACTCCAGTTCCAGGGGATCTGATACCTTTTTCTGGCTTCTGCAGGCATCAGGCACACACATGATGCACATATATACATAAAATGTATAAAATACACATATACATAAAAAAAACAAATCTTTTGTTTTTAAAGACCATCATGAAAATAAATTTCTCAACTGGGTCACAGGTGAAGGGAAAGAAAGATGTAGGCGTCTCAGGGAAGTTCACTTCACAGATGGTCTGCCTGTGGTTTCTCAGAAAGCCGTTTCCTAATGTGATCATATGTGGCTAGAGGCAGGTGGATGAAATGTAGACTCCAGCTCTCAGGCACACTGGCCACATTTCCAGCGCTCAAGTGTAACAGCTCTCACCGTGGACATCACAGAAAGCAGAGCTCTCTGTCAGTGACGGACAGCTCCACCTGACCATGCTGTCTCGTGCTCGTTCCCACTGGCATTACCACAGAACCAGTCGACTTACTCAATCATTTCCTTGTCCTATCAGTTCTCCTCTCTTTCAAATTTTGTTCTTCTAAACAGAAAAACCATATCCATAGAAAGGTACTTAAAATGCATCAGGACTGACATGGAGCCTCTGAAGTTCTCCCACACAGAAAATGCACTCGTTTTAGAGCGTGCACTCAGAGGTCCACTTGCAGCTGCTGAGAAGACCTATGCACCTATTTGACTCTAACAGTTCAGCCTGCTACCTGCCTGCAGATCACATGGTCGTACCACCTACTATCAACACAGAAGCAATACAGGAAAATTAATTAGAAAAATACAGGATACGAATCGAAGAAAACACAGTCTAATAAATTGGTTTTTCCCTTAGAACGAAAAGTGTGATAATTTGATTACACTACAGAGACATATTCTGGCTGTATTAAGACTTCGTAATTACATTAAATACACAGCACCACATAAAGGATGTATGCAAAACTCCATTAAAATGCTGCAGTTGTTAGCATTCAGACCCGCCCCTGGCCCGCCCAGTGCCCTGACATCATCTTACATCATCCTCTTTAAGAGAAAGCCCCTCCCCCTTCTACCTCACTTCTTCTCTCGCCATGAGGTCCTGTGCACCACCTCCCTTCCTTTTCTTTCCTTTTCTTTTTCTTCTTCTCCTCTCCTCAGACCCTGCCCGTTTTCTCTTTCTTCCCCCCTTCCTTCCTCCCTTAATGAAACCTTCCCCATGAGTGCCGCGTCTGCATGGTTGGAGTGACTTTCCGCCGCGGCTCCACCCGCCAAGGCCTCTCCCCAGCCATTTTACAAAAATGGCGAGGCAAAAGAATAAACAGACGGAGTTTTTCAAGGTCTAGTACCTTAAGCGCGATTCCACGATTCGATCCATTCGTTTGTAGAAAGGTCTGGATGTGAAGTAGCCGCTCCAATAATGATCATCCCGGTCAGCGTAGGTGAAGAAGTCTCCACTCACGACAGGGAACAGGGACTGGCCACCCTTCTTCTCCTTTGCCCCTGCTTTTTCCAGTGCATCAAAATAATCAGACAAAGTTCCAAACTGAATCTAGGAAATAAAGTTTAAAAGAGTTGTGTTTCAATTACTCATTTATATCTTAAGGTGATTACTTCTTACACAGAAAGGGAAACTCAGTAAGTATTCAGGAAGAGTTTCCAGGTTGACATAACACAAAGGTTACATTCCTGAGTGAAACGTGGGGAGTGGAGGATGCCGGGTACACTCGTGAGTGAAACGTGTGGGGGGATGGTGTCACTGACTCGGGTACAATCATGAGTGAAATGTGAAGGGGGATGGTGTCACTGACTCGGGTACACTCATGAGTGAAACGTGGGGGTGGATGGTGTCACTAACTCGGGTACACTCGTAAGTGAAACGTGGGGGTGGATGGTGTCACTGACTCGGGTACACTCATGAGTGAAACGTGGGGGTGGATGGTGTCACTGACTTGGGTACACTCAGGAGTGAAACGTGGGGGGGCTGGTGTCACTGACTTGGGTACATTCATGAGTGAAACGTGGGGGTGGATAGTGTCGCTGACTCGGGTACACTCATGAGTGAAACGTGGGGGGGATGGTGTCACTGACTCGGGTACACTCATGAGTGAAACGTGGGGGTGAATGGTGTCACTGACTTGGGTACACTCATGAGTGAAACGTGGGGGTGGATGGTGTCACTGACTTGGGTACACTCAGGAGTGAAACGTGGGGGGCTGGTGTCACTGACTTGGGTACATTCATGAGTGAAACGTGGGGGTGGATAGTGTCGCTGACTCGGGTACACTCATGAGTGAAACGTGGGGGGGATGGTGTCACTGACTAGGGTACACTCATGAGTGAAACGTGGGGGTGGAGGATGCCACTGACTCCTCCCCTGACTTGCATCAAAGCCCGCATTTAACTAAGAGAAAACGTGCCTACCTAAGCAGTTTAAAGAACTACTTAGATCTACAAGTCTATAGACTCCAAAACCTACAAAGGCTCAAAGTGTTGAAGAATTCAAAGAGTAGTTCAGATATACTACTCTTAGACGGGACAGTAGTAAAAATTTGAGAAGTGCAAAATGCTTTAGAAATCTGGAAACATTTTTAGCCACAAGGCATCTCACATACCATATTTCTCCTGACCTCTATTCCTGTGAGAGAACGGAGAGGTTTCAGAACAACAGGCCATTCACAAAGTGGACCGCCCCGGAACTGAGCAGAAGTAAGCAGCGGGAATGATAAGACCTGAGAGGCTGGTACCAAAGACCCACCAAGGCTGAAGAAACAGACTGAGACCGACAAGAACACTAGAAGATACAGGACATGGGGAGGGCTAGGTATCCACCACACTCCACAGGGGTCCTTATCCACTCACTGCATGAGACACGAAGACCTAGCAGAGGACCCACAAAAAGGACAATTGAAAGACCTCAGCAGCTAGTCAAGAAAAACAAACAAACAAACAAACAAACAACAAAAAAAAAACAACGTGAGAAACAATGAAAATGAGGAAGAGCAGGAGGAGGGTCTCAATCTGATGAAGGGTTCCAACAAACACGACAGCAAGCAGCTAACATCCACACACAACTGAGTCAACAAACAAATTTATTACAAGGCTACTAGATGGAACGTTAAACTACAAAGCCCAATGGCATTTTATACATAGAATATACCAAATTCATGATTTCAAAAAGTTGACTGCATTCATCCAGAACCACAGACGCAGTGCAAATCTAACAAGAGATCAAAGTTTTGGGCAGGTCTTTTGTTTGTTTTGCAGAAATTAAAAGGTTTACCTAGACATATATAAAACTACAAAAGACTATGCCCTGTGTATCCTCATAGGCTCTCAATCTGTGAGTCACAATCCCTTTTGGGGCTGAATGACCCTTCTACAGGGGTCACCTAGGACCATCAGAAAACACAGATATTTACATTAGATTCATAACAGTAGCAAAATTACAGTTATGAAGTAGCAACAAAATAATTTTATGGTTGAGGGTCACCACAACATGAAGATCTGTACTAAAGGGTCACAGCATTAGGAGGTTGAGAACCACTGTCCTAGGCAAAACTCTATCTTGATCCCGTTCACTGCACTCTATCCCAGAGATGACTGCGGATCTAACTCTGAAATGCACTAAGTTTAAGCTGGAGGAATAAGGCAGTGTACAATACAGATAGCTGTGTACTCATTTTTGTTGCAGTACCATTTACAACAGCCAGGTTATGGATTCTGCTTAGATGTCTATCACTGGATGAATGGAAAAGGTTATGTGGCACATACACGAAATGGATTATTACTCAGCCATGAAAAAGGAGGAGGAGGAAGAGGAGGATCAGCATCATCAACAACCATCCTGGACACAGTCAAATGGGTGGACCTGGAGATCATCCTGATAAATGAAATCACTCCGACTCAGAAAGTCAGAAAAACAACTATAACGTTTTCTCTCCTGTGTGGACTCTGAAAGGGAAAAAAAAAATGGAACTAGAAAGGGGGGTGGCAAAGAGTAGAAAGAGACTCTCATGAGCAAGAAGCAGGGATTAGTATGGATAACATGAACACAATACCCGACATATAGGTATGAAAACACCACAGAGGAATCGGTTATATAGTGCAATAAACATACACTAAAACAAAAGAAGGCGTGACAGCAGCTGACTTGTGTCCAGGGAAAGGAAAACTAGACAACCAGGTCTATTACTGTGGCTTGGCTCTGGAGTTCCCCAAAGGTTCAGCTTGAGCACGGGGTTATTTGGTGGCACAGTAGCAGGCGACGGACTCTTAGGACCTATGTAGAGGAAGCAGCTCACGGGGTGTGCTCTTCAAGGCAGAACTGGGACCCTCAGCATCCCTCTACTATGCCCTCCAACCACGAGGCCAGAAACAGAGACAAGGAACCAAGACGTCTGAAACTGTGAGCCGTGAGAAATCCTTCCCATGTTTAAGATGTTTCTCTTTGGCATCTGCCACACAGACAAAACGCCTAACACATCTACTAGAAGGATGCAAATAGGAGGTGGGGTGTGGAGAGATGACTCCTTGATTAGAATGCTGGCTGCCCTTCTCGAGGACCTGGGTTCAGTTCCCAGCACAGACATGGCAGCTCACAACCTTCTGTAACTCCACTTCCAGGGGATCCGACACCCTCTCCTGGCCTCCTGGAGCACTTCATTCATGCAGTACACAGACATACATGCAACATCCATACACATAAAATAAAAACAAACAATTTTCAAAAGAATAAAAATGCTAGAAAGGCCAATCCTGGTAACACAAAGTCTCATCAACATGACTGCTTGAACATGAGCTGAACAAGGACAAGAAGACACACAAAGTGGGTGGGGAAAGACCCTATACAAAGAACGACAGGCAGTTGAGAAATGCTGAGAGGAGCCAAATAGTCTTCCACTACCTATACCAAATGGGCCACGTTGGAAACATAAATACAAGTAACATTATACAGACCGAGCAGGTTACACTTAAGGAGATATATGTATACATAAACATACATTTATATACCAACAACTAATTTCCAAAAGGGGTCATGAATCTGAAAAAGCAAGGATAAGTATATGGGAGGGTCTGAAAGCAGAAAAAGGAAGGAGGAATGATGTAATTATAATCTCAAAAAATAAAAGAGGTAACTTTTTCAAAAGGAATGAAGAGGGCGGTTGAGACTCAAACATCATCTAAAAGAGAACAGGCAGAACCTTGTGATTTTCGTCCTCAGAAACTCAAGAACAAGGGATGGGAGTGAGAACTCAGGGTGTTTCCGCAGCAGCTGGTGCTAGGTGGGAGGGGCCCCGAGAAGCTGCTTTTGGGTGTGAGTCCTAAGCTTGATGATGGGTGACGCTTACAAAGGAGTCTTTCAAGCTTAAAAAAATTATCTCTGCATACTTAGAGTTTATACAGTTTTCTGTATATGATATTTCATTAAATTATTCTTAAACTTGTTTTAATGAGCATACCAGAAAAGGGAAAATAATAAAATTATGACCTAATTCGTTAGGGTCAAGTAGGAAACTAGACTAGAAATCGTTCCCAAATAAGATACATTTAGAGGGCTGGGGAGATGCTCAGTGGATAAAGAAAGCGCTTGCCACAGAGCATGAGGACCTGAGTCCAGATCGCCAGCACGCACATAAGAAAGCCATACACAGTAGTATGCACCTATATACCAGCGCTAGGGAGGTAAGACAGGTCGATCACTGGAGCTCACTGGTCAGGCAGTTGCCATATACATAAATTCCGGATTAAGTGAGAGACTCTGCCTCAAATAATAAGGTGAGGAGTGATCAGGGAAGGTACTCAATGTGAACCTCCTCTCCACACTCATGCATACAAAATAAACAAACAAGCAAATAAAAATAAAAATGATGTACTTAAAAGTAAGATATCTTCACACACCCTTCTCTGATTATGTAGAGCCTCACTTTTGAGGATACAGACTTACTTAAATACATTTCCTTTGTTCAACGTCATACCCTTGCAAAAATAATTGTAAATATTTGGGATAATTTTTTTTTAAATTTGTTTGAGGGCTGGAGAGCTGGCTCTGTGGTTAAGAGCACTAGCTGCTGCTCTTCTAGAGGATCCAGGTTCAATTCCCAGTACTCACATGGCAACTCACGACTCTTTATAACTCCACTTCCAGCAGACCTGACACCCTCCCATAGACATAAATGCAGGCCAAACACTAATGCACATTTAAAAAAATTCATTTACGTGGTATTATAGAAATTTACTTAATTCTTGCCACATAAACTATGATCGATTATGAATTTTTAAAACTCTCTACATAGAGACAGCACTTCCTCCCACAGATCTACTGTGCTGTGGGTGGATATATGACTATAACAAACACATTGAACTTCCTTACATATGGTTTCTAAGATGCATATGAAACAAGACTTTGCTGACCACATGCAGTATCTGTTCAAATTGAAACTTATCTTAAGTAAAGACTAAGAAAATTCTAGCCTATCCAGATTCATGTTACTAAATAATTTCTAATTTCTGGCATGATAATAAAACTATGATTACAGTTTTAAACAGAATTCTTATCATTTAGAAATAACACTCTAAAAATGTTATGGATGAAACATGGCACCTGAGATTTGCTCCCAAAGGATGCCGGAGGACACATTGGAAACAAGAGTGGCCGTGAGTTGATGAGTGTTGGGGCTGAGCTATAGCATTGAAGAGAAAGCAACTACCTCTGCTCTTTCCAGAATATTTTAAATTTTCCACAAGTTAAAAAAAAAAAAAAAACAACAGTAAAAATCATGATTATTTTGAAGATCCTCTCACTTAGGAAAAATGCAAGTGTATTCTCTGAACACACGATACTTGTAAAACTCATGACAGCTCACTCCTAACAGCCGGTCACGTCACTAAATCACAGGATGCGACTGCCACGCTATAAATAAAGCGGACACCCCCCAAAGAGAGACCATGACTTAGTAGGCGCACATTTTTTTTAAATCACATAAAAGTAGCCGCTCTCTAACGGCCCAAGCACTAAACGTCCTCACGTGGGGAGAAAGGATGACTTCTGGAAACAGAATCACGGGATATGGTAAATTTGTATTTGTGGGTAAGGGCAAGTTCCAGGGATGTAGGACAGAGATCCTGGATGTCGTGCTGGGGCCTCCTTTAAGGATGGAGGTTCCACTTCAAAGACATCATCAAGACCCCCTCATTACCTTCACTTTAAGCTGGGGCTGAGAATTCATGTAATTGAACAGCTGCTCATAATTTCTATACTGCAGATCCCACTCTGTGTATTCACTGTACCGGAAGTCATCGCCCAGAGGAGCCAGGAGGACTTTAGTTCGGAAAAGTTTGGACTTTTTCCGGTACTGATCTAGCAGCATTTGAGCCCTGTGAAAGAAAAGGGGAAAAATGTGAAAAATAATACCAGGAAAAAGCTGAGACTGTAGCTCAGTAAAAAGGCAACTTAGGAATTCAAACGTGTATTATATGGAAAAACATCATTGATTTTAAAAAAATTAGATAAAGTGAGATTTATAAGACAGACCTCCCCCATCACTTAGTGTCTATTTTAAATGGCCACAAATTCTTATTGTAGGGAAACCACACAGTTTTCCAATAGGTGTTCCTTTGAGAAATCACAGCAAACCAAGATACTGGCATCATCCTGGAATCAAGCCCCTTCCTTGCCACAGCATTGGACACCAGACAGCCCGCAGTCTAATAGGAAGACATCAGGTTTCCCAACTATATTATCAGTTCTGAGCTTTGCTCTACTTTAATATTCCACTCTCAAACTTAATAAAAAAAATTCTAATAGTCTGGTAAAACAGAAGAAAGCAAACTTTGAAGGCGATTAAAAGGTATAAATCATAACCCATAATGGTTTATGAATTTTATGTTTTCTTTTGCAAAGGGACACCCACTCCCTGCACACCTGCCCTCAATCTGCCCTTTTGATCAAGAGCTCATGCTCGGCAGCTGAATTAGCCATTCTGGTTTCTACCCTCTGGGGCTTCGAACCATGACTCCCAAGGCCAGCCAAACACGACGTGCTGATGTCAGCAGCTTTCACACTTCAGATTCAGTATTCTGGAGACACACCTTTGGGGGGTGCTGAGTTGGGGCACCATTGAGAAAACAGGATGATAGGCTCATGAAATGAAATGAAATGAAATGAAATAAGCACATGACCCCAGAGTCATTCAGTGTGCAGAAAGTCAAAGTTCAGGAAACTAGTGTTTAAATGATAAGCATGATTTTTTTTTTTTGCCGAGTATTCCAATTTTCACTTCAAAGATTATCCAAAAGTAAATTCCAATTCCCAATATAAAACTTATGAAAGTACTTCAAAGAACATCAATAAGAAGTAACTTATGAAAAATAACATTTAATTAAACTTAGAATTCCATATGGACTTTCTGAAATTTATAGTCTCTGAAACTGCTTTGCAAATAAAATTTTAGCAATAATTTAGTAGCTTGATAGATAAAATATATCCATAGTGATCACATATAATATATATTCTTAGTTTTCTGAGATTAGCATTTGGTGAGATATTTAATCTTTGTTACCAAGTCCGTAACATTTCAAATTCCCTAAAGATACTTTTAGATTATTACTTATAAATTCAAATGCACATGAACAATGATATTAACCACATATAAACAGAACTTCCTCTCTAGAAAAAAGAAATAAAAAGAAAATATAATAATAGATAAAACATGTACTATGGATGAGTACCCAACCTACATTACTGAGGCAGCCATAATTAAAAAAAAGGGGGAGGGGGTTGACTGATAGATGAAACAAAGCTTAAATATGCATGGCTTATAACAGAGAGAAAAGACAGTATGAACATTGGCATGCCTTTACCTTTGACATCCTTCAGAACCTGTGAGCCCAGTTGAGAAGAACCAGCTACCACTTTATCCCTCACAGCATGTAGCAGACACTCAAGAGATGGATGGATGACTAAACAACTAGCTGGCCAGCACCACATTTGAAGGCATGTAGCTACTATTCGCTCGTGACTTACTCCATGCTAACAAATGTCAACTATTTCCATAACTCTAAGATTATCTGATATTCAATGAAAACAGGCAATCTAAAATACAATGATAGGTCAAAAATTAAATTGGTGTATGCTATTTCCTCTTTTGCAAATTGGAGGAAGGCAATGAACCAAAACTATTAAAAGATGGCACTTGTCTATTACAATTAAGTCTAGTTTTCTTTAGCTAATTGACTAGGGGGAAAGATGTCACGAAGCTAGCTGGCATGCCTATATTTGATTTCTTCTTATGACCAAGTTTAAAAAAAAAAAAAGACGGTATGTGGATATTAACTAACCAGCAGAGTTCACATTCAGAAACTTTTTAAAACTCTATACAAGTATTACATAGATCATTCTCCCACATCTCCTGAGGAGCCTGGAAGTAACTTGAGAATCACTGGAACTCAGAAGTAGGTTTATTTTTGAGGGACAATCTGTGAAAGGTTACACAGCAATATAATTACACAAAATGTGTTTGGTCCCTAATAATACACCTCCTCCAAAAGGCACCTTCAGCAGCACCAAGAGACCAAAGGGGACCTCCCCAATTGAAATATCGGGCTAGCCTGAGACACTGTGAGCACCTGTACATACAACCGCTTGCTACATGGACAGGTCGGCATCACTCATTACCAGTCTTCTCTTTTTACTACAGCCTCTGGTAAGCACTGTTGGGGAACATTATTTTAAGGTGTGTTACTTTTGTTTATATTGCATTTGTTTAACTCTGTGAAGCTGTGTTACTGTGCCTGTCTAAAACACCTGATGGTCTAATAAAGAGCTGAACGGCTAATAGCGAGGCAGGAGAAAGGATGGGCAGGGCTGGCAGGCAGAAAGAATGAATAGAAGGAGAAATCTTGGAAAGAAGTAGCCACAGAAGGAGGAGGACATCAAGGGCCAGCCACCCGGCTACACCGCAAGCCACTGCGTAAGAAACAAAGAAAGGCATACAAAAATAGAGAAAGGTAAAAGCCCAGAGGTAAAAGGAAGATGGGATAATTTAAAGTTAAGGAAAGCTGGCTAGAATCAAGCCAAGCTAAGAATGAGACTCCATGTGTGATTTCTTTGGGAGCTGGGTGGTGGCCCCCCAAAAGAAAAAAACAACTAACAACAAAATACAGCACGAGCTCATTCTCAAAGGCCTGACCAACCTCTCCTAGGGGTACCCTAGACTTGGTCAGTATCACAACCACTGTGAAGTGAGAATCTGACAAAGCAGAGCTTCGCAGACTCAAGAAGGCTGCCCCAGGCCCGTTCCAATGATGTCTGCTCACACTGGCATATGTCCCTTATGACAAGGACTCCATCAAGGTAAAATGACCCAGTATCACTTTCTTCCTCCCAAATATTTTCAAAATATTTTTTCAATTTTTGAAATTAAAATATATTATTTCCCCCTTCATTTTCCTCTCTCTAACCTTTCCCATACAACCTCCCCCTTGCTCTCTCTTAAATTCATGGCTTCTATTTCTTTAATTGTTGATGTGTGTGTGTGTGTGTGTGTGTGTGTGTGTGTGTGTGTGTGTGTGTATGTGTGAATATGCATGTGCATGAGTGATCTGTGTGTGTTTATCCTAAATATATAGAAAACCCTGTAACTGCCACCTTACTAAACTACACATTTTTAAAAGTAATTTTTAAATACATAGATATGCTACTACATAAATCCTAATTTATTTATGAGATTAAGCACATATAAACAGCACTCCCACCTGATGTATGTACTACCATATCAGTTTACTTAAAGTTACTCAACTATTCCCATGTAACCTCCCCCTAGCTCTCTCTCAAATTCATAACCTCTATTTCTGATACATATATATGTACATATATAAGAAATATATACACATATTACACACCTCTCATTTTAAGCGTGAGAACTGAACTTTATAAGGCGCAAAGTGAGAAACTAGAGGTAACTTGAAATGAGAAGTTTCCTTCACTGGTGCATTGTTTTCTGAAGAATTGGTCCATCCTTGTGACTTTTATTCACAAGTTATTTAAATATAAATCATTCTAATTAAAGTCTTCTATAAGTCAAAAACATCAGAAAGATGCAAAGATGTGTATTCATCCGAGCTGTGCATAGTCACCATTACTGAAATTGTTATTAAGAGATAATTATACTCTTCACGTGCTCCACTTCAATAAATGTGTTTCTGCAGTTGCACTGCTTTTCTTACCAATTTGTACAATGGGGACCAAAAGTCTTATTATCAACAGAAGTATATGAAATCAATCAAACACAGTAGAAAGCTTTTATAATGAGTATGAAGGAGATGGTAATAACAGCATATTATAGGTTAGCCATTGTATATTGATCTACCACCGTTCACTTGCCATTAAATTATAACACCTAAAGGTACGGTCAAGGTGCTGCCATTTCGAAGTTGCTTTAGATCTGGTTTGAATGAACAACTTTGAGTGAGGATAATGTTGGCTGCCAACACCCACTTATTCGATCCTTCAACAACTCAGTAGCCATAGTGTTCTTCGTGTCTTACAAAACACGTATTTTTATACCTGCTTTGCACATTTCCAGGAGATATTGCTTCTGGTGGGACTCCCCAGGGACAACCATATCTGCCTCCAGGAAGCCGTTTAAAATCAAACTGGCAGCATATTTTAGGGTCAGGTCCACAAGTGTGAGGGATATCATAGCTGTAGAAGGGCATCATGTGGCACAAAATGTCTGTGACAGATCCAAGATCTAAAATAAAAAGTCAACATAGTTCTGTTCACCAAATTGTTTCTCCCCAGAACTGTTCAAATGCCATTACTTTATACAAATCTAGGTAACGCAAGCTGTGCCCTCAATCAGTAGTCATTTTTATACCCCAGAAGCATTTCACAGCTGCAGCTGAAGGAAGATCGGTAGCTCACCCTCATTCACCTCTTCTATCTACTAGAACTGAAATAGAAAAGTCCCTGATGAACCAGCAACTGCTGATATGGAGGATACAACCTGAGCAAAAGTCAAAGTTACAGCTGGCTCATGCAAAATCATGACCTTGTCTACCCCGGGCTGCCAGCTTCTGCTACATCTGTTCCTAGGGACACACTGTGACAGCTACATCAGCCAGGGAGGCTAGGTGAGAAATAAAGTAAGAAGAGAGCTCAAGAAACAAAGAAGAAAGGGTGGGCGAGGAGGAGGGAGCCCTGGACAAAGGCCAGCTCCCTACAGCAGGAGAGATACAGAACACTGCAAAGTTCATGGAGTGTCTCCTGCTGGTCCCTAGGAATGAGTCAGTGGCATTTTCCATCACAAAAGGTACACAGGAAAGGGGAAATTCCAATTCAAAAATCAAAGCAAACCAAAAGAGTATGGAAATTTAAGGAGAGCTACTGATAAGAGGATAGTGCTTTAGAGACCTCGGATGTCAGCATGAGACTACTGCCCTGAACAGTCAGAAGCAGACCTCCAGGTGGACTAGAGGTTTGTGAGTATGATGCTATGCTTTAACAGCCCTCTCCTTTTGTATGTGTGTGTTTCCAGCTTCTACAATGGGTATTGTTTCTTTAATAAAGACAAAGCAATCAACACATTTTTAACAATGAAAATAACTGCTTTATTAAGAATAAAACACACATACAAGCTCCACATAATTTGAAGACATTTTTCAAGAAGCCACATTCCCAAGCCTATTAGAGAAGTCCTAACCAGTTTTAACCACTTCCTTGGCAAAATTTTAAACTATCCAAAAACCTGTGTTTCTGTGCCATGCTCTGCAAGTGTCAGTGAACTACACCCCCAAGTGTGACACTAAGGACAATGGTCACTGATGCTTGATACAGCCTGTCACAAGTCCCAAAAGTGGTGGTAATAATCTCCAACATTCTTCCTTTGATCAAGACATGGACCATGTACCTTTCCTAACACCCACCAATCAGCAGCTTCTTTTACATAGTCAATATTCTGCATCTGGTTTTGTCTATAATGTACTAATCAAAATATAATTTCCTAGCCGGGCGGTGGTGGCGCACGCCTTTAATCCCAGCACTCGGGAGGCAGAGCCAGGCGGATCTCTGTGAGTTCGAGGCCAGCCTGGGCTACCAAGTGAGCTCCAGGAAAGGCGCAAAGCTACACAGAGAAACCCTGTCTTGAAAAACCAAAAAATATATATATATATATATATAATTTCCTTATATACAGGATATTTTCTATATTCTGTACTAGCTGTCATAAGCATATAAAACTACTCAATAATTTCTTGCCAACTTATAATTCTAAGCAACTTGAAACATGCCAATTATTTAAGCAAAGCTTCTTCAAATTAATTCTTTGTTTTTCAGATTAAGATGTATGGTGTCACACCATACATAATATAACACCCTGCAAATTCTGGGCTTCCCTGCATGGTGAGTTTTTCCAGAAAGAAAGATAGATAGATAGATTGATAGATGGATGGATGGATGGATGGATGGATGGATGGGTGGACGGACAGACAGACAGACGATAGCTAATATAACTAATTATGTTCCTTGAAGCACAGGAACATATATGGAGAAGTTTTTTTCTAGATGTAGAAACAACTTCTTTTCCTAAACACTTGTGCACAGACTACTTGGGAACCAAGAGTGAGGTAGTCAATGGCCTCCTCACAACCTCTCAGCAACAATATCTCAGCATGGAAGTCGGACTGAGCCACACTGTACTGGGGCAGAAGCTGCAACTTCAGGAACTACACATGACCAAGTTCAAACTTCCCCAAATGTCTTCACGAAGCTAAGCTTCCATTTCTTTAACACACGCACGCATGCACGCACGCGCACACACACACACACAGAGATATTAAAAATAACTCGGTGGGAGGTGATGATGCACACTTTTGATGTGGATATCTGTATGCTGTGAATGTGTTGTTCTGATTGGTTAATATGTAAAGTGTTGATTGGTCAGTAGCCAGGCAGGAGGAATAGGCAGGACAAAGAGAGAGGAAAATTCTGGGAACAAGAGGGCTGAGTGAGGAGATGCTGCCAGCCACCACTGCCATGAGAAGTAAAATGTAAAGATACCAGTAAGCCACAAGCCATGTGACAAGGTATAGATTTATAGAAATGGGTTAATTTAAGATAGAAGAACTAGATAGCAAAAAGCCTGCTATGGCCATACTTGGGTTTACTTGGGTCTGAGTGGCTGCAGGACTGGCAGGATTTGTCCTGATCGTGTGCCAGACAGAACCAAAAAAACTTCAGCTACACACCTTTAATCCCAGCACTCAGGAAGCAGAGGGAGGAGAATCTCAGTGAGTTTGAGGCCAACCCAGTCTACAGAGCAAGTTCAAGGACAGGCTCCAAAGCTTCATATATAAATCCTGTCTCAAAAAGAAAAAAAAAATCAGGAGAAGCACCAATAAACAGCTTAATGACGGGACTCAAAAAGATGGAAAAGCATGAACAAATCATATCCAAATCCAGTCAATAGCAAGAAATAATCAAAATCAGAGGAGAAATCTACAACACAGAAAGAAAGAAAACAAAGAATCAACAAATCGCAGCTGATCCATAAACAAGATTGACAAACTCTTGGCCCAACTAACCAAAGGAAAGAGAAGGTCCAAGTTAACAGTCAGAAATGAACATGGTAATGTTTTAATAGACACCAATGAAACTCACAATATTATATGGGAATATCCTGAAGACCTGAACTCTATTAAGCTGGAAAAACTAAGAGAAATGGATGCTTTTTCTATGGTTAGTGAAACCACCAAACTTAAACCAAGACGTTAACGACATAACACAGACCCAATAAATGAGCAAACAGAAACAGGCTTCCAGCTAAAAAGTCCACAGCCAGGTAGATTCACATCATACCATTAACTACCTTTAAAAAAAAAAAAACTGTAATATATGTGATCTTGTGTATAAATATATGTAAATAATTTTAGTGAACTTATCTCACTGAGGCTAACGGTGCCAACCCTCCAAGAGTCAAAGACCCCCTAACAAAAAACCCCAATACATGACAGGAAAAGCCCTCTTTGGAGTTGTTGACCAGGGCTGTCCATGAGACTCCCAAAAAATATACAGGCCTATATTAGCGCCCTGGATTGTCACCAGAGGCAGAAGGTAAGTCCCTATCACAGAAGACCCGTGTCCTTCAAAAGCAAGGCCAGAGCTCTCTATGCTGGAACTGACCTGAAAGAACCCTCCCTGAGGACTAGCTTTCAACAGTACCAGAAGTGCCATACCAGCTTCCGGAGGAGGGAGGCAACAACAGTCCCACCCAGCTAGGATGTCTACAAACTACAACAACCCTAAAGGTCCACTAGTGACACACAGACCTTAGCAGCCAACACTCAGAAGAGGGAGACCAGGTCTGGTACTAGAAAACTAGCTAACTACTCGGTATAGTGAAATCATGGTTATCGGAGGAGAATCTATATCCACTACTTTACTAAAGCAGCATAACTCCTAACAGCAATCTAAACATTAGTCCTTACACTCACAGGTAGGTTTAGTCTTCGCTCCTCATTAAGAAAACTTCACTCTGCAACAGAGATAGTACAGAAAACCACAACCAATCAACATGCCGAGTTGTGCGGCCCAGTCCCCTTGGAAACAGCTACGAAACACTCCTGCAGCTAAGGCTCAGGGGTTATTGTGGAAGAAAGGTAAAGAGTGGAGGAGTCAGAAGAGCAGAGAGTTGGCTGTGAGCGTGCCTCCGACTAAGGTCAAAAGCTACTCCCATAGCGTCTAAGCGCCCTGACTGCCCAAACGTGATCTGAGCAAGGAGCACCCGTGGATGTGCAAAAGTGGAGGGGGAAAAGGCCAAGAGGCCTTAAAACCCGATACAAAGAGCTACACACAACTAAGAAATGCTGAGAGCGGGAGAAATAGTCTTCCCAAGGAACAGCACACAAATTGGTTATTCAATACCAAATGGTCAGCCCTGAAAACCCGCATACAAATAATGTTGGACAGATAGTGCAAGTTATATTTAGAAAATATATGTATATTAATATATGTATGCTATAACGATTAATAAAAAAAAGAGAACATTAATTTGAAAGAGAGCAAGCAGGGTGTATGGAAGGCTCTGGAAAGAGGAAGGTAAAGGGAGAAATGTTTCAATTGTATCATAATCTCAAAAATAAAAAAGTGGGGATTGCTAGAGGCAAAGACCTTCCATGAGGCCTAAACCCGGTCTCCTCCAGAAAAAAAGCTGGGTAAAATTTGTTTCCATTTGTGTGCACACAGGAAGGGTGAGGATTCCCTGAGAGGACACAATCAAGGTCTGTTCAAGGGAACCTCTTATAAGACGCAGAGAGAAGAGAGAAGGAAGGAACACTAGCTGGGTGGAGACGTGCAACTTCTAAGGCACGCTCAACTTTCTGAGAACACAGTGCTTTCCCCACGAGACCATATTTGCGTCTGTTGGTTATACAACTTCACAATTTTCCAAACATGAATTGACATCAACGTTTATAAGAATCTTGACACAAATCAATGGAAAATAATTGCCCTATAACAAAAACTATCTTTAAGCAGTCTGATGGTCTTGCACTGCACTGTAAATAACACCCACTGTGGTATGGTGCTTTGAATGAGAGTGTCCTCATGGGCTTATACATTTGAACACTTGGTCCAGTGGGTGGAACTTTCTGGGAAGGATTAGGAGGTTTGGTAGTGTTGGAAGAAGTTTGTCCCTAGGGGTGAAATTGAAGTTTCAAAAGCTGACACCATTCCAGAGGGTTCTCTGTTTTGTGATTATGTCTCAAGATAGAAGTTCTCAGCTACTGCTCCAGGAACATGTCAGCCTACCTGATATCATTCCCCGCACCATGATGATCATGAATACTAACCCTCTGGAACCATGAGTCCCAGCAAACATTTTCTTTTAGAAGTTGTCTTGGTCTTAGTATCTCTTCATAGCAATAAATAACTAAGACACCCACACTGGTGTAAGTTCAGAACCCCTGTGACCATACAGCCCAGTCAAGTGGAATCATTGGCTTTCATCAAACACTATGTACCCCAATTCTGTCTCCAAAATACTACATACCCCAATTCTGTCTCCAAAAAAATTCCAACGTTTTTTCCAAAGAGAAGTGTTTTTTCACTGAATAATGGACCCTCTGGATGAGCATGTGTGAAAATCCAGCACGTTTTAGAAGATAAGCCATTGTGGGTGAATGTCCAAAAGGATCTATGGCCCAACCTGAACGAGGTTTCACTCCTGTTGATAAAGAAAAGAAGTGTTAGTATTCTCTTTGTGACTTTGTTCTGTTTTAATGGTAAGTGAAATAAAAAGAATACATTGAGACCCATCAGAGTTCCACAGTCTCCTGGGCTCGAAGAGAAATGGAACACTCCCTACCCTTCACAGCTATGATTAAGCAACTGCCAGTGACTGGAGGTAGACCAGTACTCAGTCTGTCATGTGGGGTTAGACAACCCAGGAACTAGCTGATCTGTCAATTCAAGTTACACTTCCAAATCTCAACAGTCTGCCATTAACACCTTTAAACAGCCCAACACCATCATGTCACACATGGCAGAACTGATTGAAATAACTGTCCCCCATGCTTCACTGAGTCTCAATGCATTTTGATGCTCTTCCTTTCTCTCTACCTAGAATGAGGTCAATGGAATGCTTGAAACATGGCTCAGAGCAGTTATAAGAGCCACCAGCTAAAAATGTGCCTGTTTCACAGAGAATAAAATGTGACAAAAATAAATAAATGCACAGGTTAGAGTTAATGGGACAAGAATATTCATCCAGCATTGGACAAATCTGATCATTCCGTTAGTCAAGACTCAAAGAGGTCTTCTCTTTACATTGTAAAACTTGACATAACTAATAGAGCTGTGCACAGGTGTTTTTTCACTCAAACACCTGTTTAGCATTCCCACACATCTACAATGATGAGAGGCCTGAGGGTCACAAAAATGAGGTAAAGCTGATCCGGGCTCAGGTAGCAGAGTTATCATTCAAATAGCTATGACTCAAAGTAACTCATAAGACAGGAGAAAAAGGAACCTTGCTGAATAATTCTAAAGTATAACACAGAAAGCAGCAAAGGGAACTGAGAAGGAAAAGCAAAGACCCATACGAGACTCAAGTCATTACACACACACACACACACACACACACACACACACACACACACACACACACACGTTGGTGAGGAGTAGGATAGTTATTATTCTTGATTGTGGGGGGCCATCCCACCCCCACTCTCCCCAGCGTACTCTGGAGCAGGAGCAGCAGGAAATATGAGATAGAAATATAACTAAAGAGAGACAGACAGAAACACAGGATAGCCTCGGGAGGGCCCGGATCCTTATCCATCGGGCCCTGACTGTCTCTGCTAAAGAGCTTTTAAAAGAATGTCAAGGGGTGGAGCAAAAGACCTCCCCCCAGGCACAGCCAAGTGCAGACCCTTCCAACCACCTGGCAACCTCGCCCGTGGTCAGATCATCCCCTTATGCAGCTCTGCTGTGTCAGGCAAACTCAGATCTCAGAAGGAAACTTCTATGGGCTCCCACACTTGCTGTATCTCCTATAAATTTATTGTATTTTACTTTTATTAATTGTGCTGGCTAGTTTTATGTCAACTCGACACAAACTATAGTCATGTGATGAGGGAACCTCAATGGAGAAAATGCCTCCAGAAGACTGGGCTGTAGGCAAGCCTGTATGGCACTTTCTTAATTAGTGATTGATGGAAGAGGGCCCAGTCCATTGTGAGTGGTGGACCCCTGGGCTGGTGGTCCTGGGTTCTATAAGAAAGCAGGCTGAACAACAAACCACTGAGCAGCAACAACGCTCCATGGCCTCTGCATCAGCTCCTGCCTCCAAGATCCTGCCCTGTGTGAGTTCCTGTCCTGACTTCCTTCGTGATGAATAGTGATGTGGAAGTGTAAGCCAAATAAACCCTTTCCTCCCCAAGTTGCTGTTGGTCGTGGTGTCTCATCACAGCAATAGTAAACCTAACTAAGACTGGGGAGAGTATGTGGATGTATGTGTGAGCATCAGTGCGTCCAGAAGAGGGTGTTGAATCCCCTGGAGCTGCAATTACAGGTGGTTGTGAGCTGCCCAGTGTGGTTCTGTGAACCAAACTTGGGTCCGCTGGAATAGCAGTCACTGCTCTTAACTGCAGAGCCATCTCTCTAGTCCCCTCCTATAAACCATTAATTAGAAAAACTTGAATGTACGGTAAAGAAGTTTAGTAAATATCTCACACTGATCAAGGTTTAGCATTGCCAACACTGGTACAGGGAGATATCATGTGCCTCTCAGAAGATGTAGAGAATGATAGAATTACCAGTGCTGGGATGTTCTAGCCAAAGAGCTACATACTACAGCAACAATTTAAACTAACCCTGAGGAAACAAATTCAGATTGACTGACTTTTTTCCAAAACCCACTTATAAACTGGGTGGTGGTGGCGGTGGTGGCGGTGGTGGCGGTGGTGGCGGTGGTGGCGTTGTCTTTAATCCCAGCACTCCGGAGGTAGAGGCAGGTGGATCTCAAAAACAAAACAAGAAACCAAAACTGGCTTATACGCCTCAAAGTATTGTGGTCAAGAAACCCCAAGAAAAGCTGAGGAAATACTCAAGATGAAAGAAAACGAAGAGACGTGACCACTGAATATAACGCATGATCCTGGATCAGACACTCGACTTTGAGGAACAGCAGCCTCTATGTACAGTGTTGTTGAGGTAGCTGAGACGCTCCGGAGGCAGCCTGAAGTAGACTGTCCTGTTGCAGCGCTGCTAATACTCCCGATTTGACAACTATCTTCTCATTACAAATAAATGTCTCCTGATTTCTTAGCAAATACACTATCAAGTGTTTAAAGATAGAGACAAAAGCACCTCTGACTTACTATCATGTGGTTCATTAAAAAACAAAAAACAAACAAAAAACATCTACTATGTTCAGGATACATGACAGTCCTTCGCAAGTAATGCCCTAGAACATTTTCTGAGTTTGCAGTTTCAGGAGTAAGTATCATCATAAATAAAAGGAAAAGTAAGATTCTAAGCAGGACATCAAATGTCAGAGAGTTCAGTATCCATCAATTTAGAACTGGAGCAACATTGATGATTTTTTTTTTTTTCCTATTGAAATCACTGGAGCCACAGGAGGACAGCCAGGTCCAATGGAAAAAGGAATCCAAAAAAAACATAAAAATACTGAAAAGATGCAAACTGCATTCAAAAAACAAAACAACTTTGCTCTGAAAGGAGGTCAGGGCTGGGGAGAGACTGCTGGATTCCAGAACTTGCCAGGGTTTTCCTTGGCATTAAACAAATAGTATTTTTAAGGGTAAGAGGAAGGTTCAGGAGTAATATAAAATACCCAAACTTTTATAATAAAAACAAATAGGAAATTCAGGCTATTATAATAGTGTATATCACAAACAGTTACAAGTTATCCGTTTCTTCTTCATTCAGCTGAAATGTTACTATTCTATTTTTACACAGTATACCAATTATTTATGTAAAGTTTGTTTAATAGCAAGGTTACTACATATAATTATTAACTTATAAATAATTAAAATATTGGGTTTCTTATAAGACAATTTTAATTGACATTTTAGAAAGAAATCAGATTATATCCACAATTATGGAAATATTTTTAGCATTACTAAAAAAAAAAATCTACCTCCGAGTGAAGGTCTTGTAGGCATAAACTGTTGCAGTAAGCTTTTCAAATGCCCATAAAATATTTGGAATGTAAAGGGTTCAATGCTGACTAGTTATTACATTAAATATCATAAACCAATAAATAATTCACATAAATGTATCACATTAAGAACAAAATCTAATCTCACTTATGAAAACAAATATAAAAATCATAAAACAAAGAAATTACTACAAAGAGTGAACTCCACAGTACCCAAGCCAGAAGGGACTTGCTCTGGAAGTCAATGACTTTTTAATTGAGCAAACTGCCATGACACTCATAGAACAAATTAGAGAAACCACATAATCTTAATAGATATCTGAAAGAAATGCAGTACATACTGCAAAATGATAACTACTAGAAAGAATTTTCCCAACACTATTAAAAAATCTACATAACATAATAGATACTATAATATTTAGTATCTTTAAGCAATTTCATTAAATATCTGAAAGAAGGAGGCAATGGTCACTGTTGGCATGTGACTGCTACAGATGTCTGAAACAAAGCAAACAGATATATGGTCTAAAAACTAACTGTACTAAACAGATAATTTTTATTTTTAATTAGGACATATTTACTATATGCAATAAATTATATAAACTATTAGCAGTAATAAAAAGAGAAAGTAAACTTGCCACTCATACATACAAATCAAAAGTTGTCTTAAATACTAGTTTTAAACAGGTAAAAGAAAGGAAAAAGGTCATGGCTACTGGTCACTGTGGACCTGGCAGATTCTAAAATCACCTGGTGATGGGCCTTGGACATATCTGTGGGGGACCCTCTCGACTACGTCAATGGATGGGGAAAGACACCTCTCACTTGCAGGTTAGGGTCTAGGCTACGTGTGTGGACACAGTGACTGAGCACAGGTCTGCACTCACTGCTCTCTTCTGGTGGATTCAACTCCCGATGCCTGAATTTCCCTCCCCATCCTGATGGACCGGAACATGGAACTGTGAGCTAAAAGGAATCCTTCTCCCCTAAGTTGCACTGTTAGAGTATTTTATCCCAGCAACAAAAGAAGAAACTAAGACAGGTGTCATTACAAATAAAAGAACAGAGGCTGGCAAGATGGCTCAGTGGGTAAGCACTCGCTGTGCCAGCCTCATGACCCAAGTTCAACCCCCAGAACTCACGGTGGAAGGAAAGAGCAAGCTCCTGAAAGCTGTCTTCCTACTACCACACGTGTACTGTGGTACACACACATCTGCCCTCACCTACACACACCACACACACACACAGACAGAGACAGGAGAGTAATAAAATCTTAAACAACAAATGAACAATCACAAAATGGTAGAAAATCTTATGTGCTAAATTGCTCAAATTCTGAGCAAAGAACACACAAAGGTAACACCCAATTGAAAAGAGTGAGACTTGAAAACTTCAAAATAAGCAAAACAATGGACATTAAACACTAAACACACTCAACATCCTTAGCTGTGAAATAAATGCAAGTTGAAACAGTACAATCATTTTATCTCTACTGAAATTGTTACTTGAAAAGACTAGCATTAGAAATGTTGGCAAAAATAGAACAAATTCATTGCTGGTTGGGTATACAGTAGTAAAAGCACTTTGCAAAGCTTTGTCATACCTATAAAGTTAAACACAATGTACCCAGCAATTCTATTCCCAGTATTTATCAATGACAACGAAACAGGCTTTAAAAAGAGCTGGTACATAACTGCTATGAAAGCCTGTGTCATACACTTAGAAGTACACTACAGACATTTAACAGGAATCTGATTTAAAACTAAATACTACTCAGCCATGAAAAGGAGTGAATTAACAGCATATGCAAGAACCAATCACTGCTTTATGGTCATGGCAAGATATAAGATAGCTATACAAAAATCAACACACAGTGCTATATATACTACCAATAACTACTCCTAACTGAAATAAAGAAAATAAATCTCATTTACAATGGCAGCTAACAAAATACAGTATCTAGGACCAAATGCAACAAAGAAAAAAAATGAAAGCCATGAAAACATTACTGAGGGAAACTAAAAATCTACATGAATGGAAACACAGCTCGTGTTCATATAGCAGGATTTGGTGTGGTTAAGATGGCAGTGTTTACTGTGTGGAATATCCACACATTCCTACCAAAATCACAACTTGTATTTATTTCTTTTTATTTTATGTATAAGAGTGTTTTGCCTGCCTGTAAAGTATGTGCAGAGTTGCATGAAGTGCCCAAGAAGGTCAGAAGAGGGCAACAGATCCCCTGGAACTGGAGTTACCAGCAGGTATGAGTCAATAGGGTTTCATGTATTCCAGGCTGGCCTGGACTTTACTAGATAGACCAGGATGACCTCTAACTCCTGCTTCTCCTGCCTCCATATCCTGAGTGCTGGGACTCATAGTGTGCACCACTATGTCCAGTTTATGTGATGCTAGGAATTGAACCCAGTGCCTTGTGCATGCTAAGTATTCTATCTACTGAGCCACATCTCCAAGCACAGCTAGTAGTTCTGCAAATATTAAGTGATCTAACATTCATAGAAACACACACACACACACACACACACACACACACACACACACACACACACACTAAGGTGTCAGGTTCCTGAAGGAAGCAAACATAAACACACAAGAGACTTTAAATGGCAGTAAGTCGTTTTCATTTAAAAACTCCAAGTGCCCAGTAACAGCCAAGGGCAGACCCACAAGCCAGGCCTTTGAGGTTAGAATCTCAGCCTAGCTAGAGCAAACATTTTTCCACAGATGAAGTATTTGCAATGTATTCTCCCAGCTTCAAGACACAATTACCACCACAACAATGGTATGGGAAGAGAAAAAAAATTTTTAAATGCTTGTAACTAGTACGTGTGGAAGTTTTCTAGGATTTCTTTGCAGTAGATTTAAAACTGCTAGAATAAATAGGAAAGAAATAATTATAATAGTGAGGAATTTTTATCTCTAACAGAAAAAATTAAATAATAAATTATCTAGAAATAACTTCAATAAAAATCATGAATGCTTATCATAAAGAAAACTATGAAAGTTATGTTGAGATATGAAATATTTGAAACAAGCTTCGTGCCATGCTACAAAATGCACGTATCAGGCAGAAGATGTCAATTCGTTCTAGGTTTTGGTGAGTTGCGGAGGACTTCTGATGCTGTTGGCCCAATGGACTCCTCCCAGCTTCTCTCTGGAGAGTCTTCTGTCAGATGGACCTTCCCCATGGGTTCAGGCACACAAAAGACCTGTATCACAGTTCAGGTGTAACTGACTGCCACCTACAGGTCCACCTCCCTGGAGACCATGGCCATCAAAACAAGTCTTGTCTGTACCTCAGTGATAAGTACCTGACTCATCAGATCAATGAGGTAAAACAGTAAGAAAAATACCTTATGCTGTTTGCTGAACTGGGTGGTAGGGGAGTATTTCTGCTGCCTAGGGCCATCTTTCTTACGCATCGCTCAGAGAATCCAGGGTAAAGACAAAAACACAAACAAGATGAGCCGAGGAAACAGTCTCAATAGCGTAAGTCATGTCCCCCTGGATGGAACCATGCCTGGAGCTACCAGGACACCTCTAGCTCCAGAATCCTCCATGACAGAGCAGATGCCTTTCCCTTTTCTTCTTTCCCACACTCATTTTGGATTAAGCTATAGGGTTTTGCCTCTTATGACCAAGTTTTAACTAATATATAATTAAAATAATAAACTTCTAAACAAATGAAACAAGTTAATAAATAAGACATGAAACAAGATCAATTACCTTAAATGGAATTATCATTTCTATGAAATTGAGATAATAACCTAATAAATATAATTAGTAAAGAAAAAATTATTCAACAATTACCAGCACTATTAGCTCAGATTCCTTAAATGTAACTTCCCAAAACCAGCCCCATTGAAGGAGGAAAAAAAAGACATGAACACATACCTAGATTTCTTTCCAGCCATTGATGCCCTTCAATCAGTTGGTCAATTAAGGCAAAATAATGTGCTGTGGCTTCATCAGGCATAACCCAGCCACCTGTCACAATCTCGAGCTGGCCACTCTGCAGTAAACTGGGGGGACAATAAAGCCAGGTTAAGGTAACAAAGTTCGAGGAGAAACTGAAATCCATAAACATCTAAGATCAATCTTTACAAACAGCCTATACTTAAATGTGCGCGCGCGCGCGCGCGCGCGGGGGAGGGGGGGGCGGCGTTCTTTTTAAACAGGTAATTGCACTTCCACTCCATCCCCCAGAGATGAAGCACCCATGATAAAGGATCTTTGGTGACCCTTATTTTCCCACACACGTTTTCCACGAAGGTATGATCGAAAGGCTCCTGATGTCAGGAGCTATGGGGAACAACGTGTTCTACTCAGACCACACGCCTGTTATTTCCTGGAGAGCTGTCACTTCAAGGACAGTGTCTGCTTCAATACCAGTATCGGAAAGAGGTTATTTACCTCTGTTCACAGGACTCTGCTAAGTTAATTAAGCACACTCCTCAGCAAACGCAGGAATTAAGCACTGAGCTTCAGTTTGAGCTCTTTTTAGGACTGGCTGGAAGTGAGACCACTACCGCCATGTGTTTGTTGAGTATTCCTCTGCAATAATGCCATGCAAGATGATGATTGCTAATTGTTCATTATTAACATTGCTGTCTTTTCTTCCATTTCTTCAATATCACAGACTGTCCATTTGAGAGGTATGAAAGTTCAGAGAGCCAGGAAGCTTTTATAAGTATTCATCAAGACATGACCAAAAAAAGATGCATTTATTTAAGAACACAATTAAGTTCAAGACTGCTGTACCCTCTGTTTTGTGGACAATTGGCTTTTACTCAGGTAATGCTTTTGTATTACCCTTTATGTCTAACTTTGCCCCACTCCAGAGGCTGTGTGGATCGGACCATTGGACCTCAAAGCCTGAGGGTGGTAACCTAAGATGTAAGCATGGACTAGAGTTTAATCCCTGCCCATCAAATGTGGACATGCTTTCAATTTCATTATTTCATTATCCTAATAAACACATATTTTGGAAATTTTCAGTATAATTGCTTAGAAAAAAAAATTTCTTGGCTTGATTAGACAGAAACTTCAAGTTAGTAAGAACTAAAATGCAACGAAAGAAAAAAATGATTCCAAAGATGGAGCTTTTCCTTTTCAATCTATAGCAGTTTTATTTTTCGAAAAAAGAAGTCCTATCCTACAGGCCTGAATGGTCTCCAGGGACAATCAAGCAAGGAAAGCCTTGTACATTATGCACAGCAGGGTGATTTCTCCAGCTGCATTTGTTAGTAACACACCACCTCCTTGGGAAGCCTTGGGTGCTGATGGTATTCTTAGTTCTTATCGGTACACAATGGTTACATAAAGACAGCCTCTTTCCTACTAAAACATTATCAAGTAATTTCATACTGCTTCTTCTCTTCATCGACCTGGATGGTTCTAGCTACCTTGGTGTCTCGACCCAAATATAACATCCCCAGAAGTGTCCAGGAGCCCCTTAAGCAATTCAGCACCCCCCTCTAGCTCCTCACTATATGACAACATAGCCTTTATCACAGACCAAAGCTACTTTTTTATTCATGTTTGCCATCTGCCCCTCCCTCTCACCCTCCAATAGAATGCAAGCATCAACAGGGATCAGCATGTGCAGTTACATGCTCAACACTGAGAAGCCTGCCTATGAGGAAACAGTTCATGAGACTATCCATTTAATATTAGTAATCAGCAAGTAGTTTAAATTAGGTCAGGCTCACATACAAAATAAATCAATAAGGATAAAGTCGGTTTTAATGGAGCTTCAATAATGTAGACATTGGTAGAAAATATGAAGAGGAGGAAATTAGGTTCATAAAAACGTATCTGTGAGAAATCGGGATATGATTGGCAAAAAAAAAAACAAAAAACAATGAATACTGATAATACGGCAAAGATGACTCAGTGGTCCCAGGTGCAGGTGTTTAATAGAGTGATGTTAATAAACATTAGGAGTGAGGAGGGAGAAGTCACGTATGAACATAATTCAGTCTGGGCCAGTCCATGACAGCGGTGTTTCCAATGGTGGTGGACTGCAATGGCGAGTCAGATCAGGGAAAGTCTCCTGGATAAAAATCAGTTTCACAGACTGAAAGGATGGACAGGAAGTCTTTAAAAAGAAAATCAAATGGAGAGGCAAAGGTCAGGTAGAAGAAACGGAAGTGAAAAGAAAAGAAATGTTAAAGATAAATCTATGGAAAAACATCAAGAAATTAGTCAAGAAGCAAAACCTGCCTATAGTTCATAAAAACCCTAAAGTCACTGTAACTATGACGGAATGGACACGAAGTGGGCTAGTCGATAAAGCCGAGATGTGGGTTGTTCAAATACGGGCATTAATATAGGCATCCAAGTGATTGGAAAAAAGATCACAGGAGAAAGCTAAGACCATGCCACGGAAACCAGGAACTTCCTATATAAAACAGTGTGCTCATGCAGGCCTTTAAGAAAACCTGCCTAAGCAGGCCAAAACCAGAACAAGAGCAGGCCAGAGGAAGAGTAGTTTTAGTTTATCTTAGCATAATTTATCCAGACAAGACAAAACACTAAGTAGAAGAAAACAGTATGAATCTTAAATATGTAGCCACGGCCTAAGTGTGGTGCCAGGGACAGGATTAATTAGGTTAGCACATTCACCTATTCCATGGCAGCATCTGTTTTCCTACTTTGTGATCCTTTGAACCATCCACAAGAATAGGAAGAACCAGATTATAAAGCCAACTTTCTCACAGTCAGGAAGGTTGGTCTGACATACATACTTAATGAAGTAGACAAAATAACCTGCCATGCAGCCATTCATTCACCCATTTACTGTTATCAACAAGAACAAAAGTACAAGACAATGAGTCTACAAAAGTATCACACTTAAAATCCCTACTGTGTGTAGTCACATGGAGGTTAATAAGACAGACTGTAACTGTACTTTTTAGACGTTAATATTAAAAGGAAAAATAATGGGAACTACCTCTATCTACAGAAACATTTACTAAAAAATACAGACATTTCTATGTACTCAGTGTTCAGCAGCATCCATGAAGCATTTCTGTACAAAGTAGAGGCAAACGATTAGACAACATGTGTCTGCCACATGAAGTCTACACTTAGTCTCCACTGAAAGGCTCTCTGCTTCCTGTCAGACTTTCCAATGAACATATCATCATCATAACTAATAAACATGAGATCTACATACATACCTAAGTGGAGAATACACGTCTAGCAAATTCAAAAGCCCAGCAGCTAGCCCCGACTTTCTAAATCACCAAGGCTCACACTGCTTTTTACAAGTGTCTAGCTGCCTGGTAGAAGACATTAACCACAGCTCTACGTTTTTACTTCAATGCTAGGAGATTTCATATGAAACACTTAAAGAAATTACTGATCAAAAATAAGCTGAGCGCGTCTGTCACCGCTCATTTTGCCCAAGACAGAGATTTTACACTTAAGAATTTACTGCAATGCTCAAGAAGCTGTAAATCATTTTTAGTGAGTGTCATGTCTTCCTCCATGTAGACTCATCAGACAGACATTTGCAATTTGGTCACACACAGAAGGACACACTCAAAGAGCTCTTCTCCCTAATGGGGAAATGGTTACAGACAACTTAGTAGCAAACAATGCATCATTTAGCAAGCTTCAAAGAATCACAAATTAATTTCACATGAGAAAATGAGATGAATTTGTAATTATGCATTGGGGGAAATATGAAATAATGTAGGATGACATACTAGGTTTCATTCTTAAATACAAAATTAGTTACACGGAGAAGTATAAAAAAAGACAGTGTCTCCCCAAGAATCAATTGGTGCCCTGAAGACATTTGCTAATCAGATCAACTGATACAAACTCGTTCTGTGTTCAGTATCCAGTGGAAGAATGAGGAAGCCTTGCTTTAAACCCCAATCTGATAGCCCTGGATCCCTGGATTCTGTGTGCAGTATCCAGTGGAAGAATAAGGAAGACTTGCTTTAAACCCCCATCTGATAACCCTGGATCCTTGGATTCTGTGTGCAGTATCCAGTGGGAGAGCGTAAAGAAGACTTGCTTTAAACCCCCATATGATAACCCTGGATCCCTGGATTCTCTACTGTCTGGATGCCAGACTTTAGAGACAGATATAATAGAAAAATTAGTCATCTTCGTTATTCCTTATCTCATTATCGGTTTATTCCCTCCCCCAGCTTGTCATCCATGTCATACCAGCATAAAACATCTTCTCTCCTACCACTGGTCTAACTAGCTCTTATGAAATCACTATTAGCCACCACATCCCACCCAAACTTCAACAAACTCTCAAAAATTTCAAAAAAAAAAAAAAGCCTCTCAAAAACAAACTTCATAAACTCTCAAACTGTCTTCCCTAACATTTATAATTTAAACTAATCATATATCTGCATGTTTACTGTCCCCTCCAAAAGAGCACAAGCTGCAGGAGGGCAGGAAGTCCATCTGTTGAACATTTATCTCTTAGGAGTTCCTATCAGTATAAAAATGTAACACTTGAAGGAAAAAAAGAACCAGTGTCAGAGATTTCAGAAATAACTGATCTCTACAAAAGAAAAAGAAATGTGACCTCATTCAGAAGGACATACAAGCTGAAGGGAAAATGGCTGGCCACGTCTCACTTATCAGGTTACAAAGGTCAGAAGGTTGCGTAACATTCAATGAAGCCGCAGGTGTGTGCAAACAGGAATTCACACATGGTAACGCCAGGACTTATCCAGCCGTAGCCTGCATATGTATCCAGAGCCACTCAGAAAAGTCCAAAAGTATTAACACTAAGACAAAAGATATGCTCTGCATTAGCAAGGGACAAGAAATAAACTACGGGGTCACCAGTTGACAGTGGCTAAGTCCCTTTGATAAAAGACTTTCTAAAAGTTCTTCAAAATATGCATTTCAAGGCTGGGCATAGTGGCGTACTCCTTTGATCCCAGCACTGGGAGCAGTGTCAGGAGGATCTCATGATTTCGAGGCCAGCCTGGTCTACAAAGCAAGTTCCAGAACAGCCAGGACTATACAGAGAAACTCTGTCTCAAAAAAACAAAATAAAAATGTGTATTTCATTAATTCATCTTTGCCAAGTAGCCATCTATTATTTGTTTTTTAAATCCACCATCTTGTTGACAGACATTTTAACTATTTCTGGTCCGCTATGAAACTGTAAGCACAAATCTTTTTGTGAGCATGATTTCATTTCTCTCAGGTCAATTTCTAGATCCTCTCCTCACACACAGCATATATGTTGATTTGGGAAACTCTTCAGAAGGTACTCACTTTAAGTTCCTGCCAGCAAGCCACTGAACACTCCGGCTGCTGCACATTCTCCCCTGACCTCTGCGGCCATCCACCTTTCACAGTGTAATAGCCTAGAACAGTCACTTCCGGCCACCTCTACAATCTCCTCCCCCTGACCAGTCTCCAGGTGTTTGAGGTGCTGTGTTCTTGCTAATCCTTGGCCTTTAGTCAGAGCATTCTCCTCAGAACCTAGAACTCCTTCCCTACCCTCTCACCCTCTCTTCTTGACTGGCCAGTTTCAGTCACCCTTTGGATTTCATCCTGAGTACCGCAGGCTTCCAAACTCTATTGAAAACAACAGTTTCTTACAATAATGTGTTTCACTGTGCCTTGCCTGTTTGCTGAGGGCTTACCTTGGATCTCAGCACAGTCAACATGTGTTGGATGAATAACACAGTCAATAGGGGAAAGGCTTCTGAGAGGAGGTAATATTTTACCTGAGGCATGGGAGAGCTGAGGTATGAAATTACCCAACGCATGAAACAACAATGTGTGTATGAGGACATCAGCGACTCCGTGTGCCAGGAGTCTGGGGCCATGCCAGCCTGAGAGTTACTGAGGCGTGCCTAAGGGCAGAACTTCAGCTAGGAGGCGATCAATCGGGGACAGAGGCAGACACCTGGGAGAAGGCTGCCCAGGAACTCAATGTCAAGTCAGGTTGCCCTTTCTGACCTTGAGTGTCACTGGAGCACCTTAGAGCATGCAAGCAGCATGGCAGGAAAACTGTTGGTGACACAGAGGCACTCAGAGGTGGCGGGGCTGGCAACAGGAAGCCACAGGGGAGGGGGAAGGGGACGTCCCAGGCCAAGGATGCTGACGAGGCAGAACCGACAAGGATTTCGCCTAACTGGCCATGGCCCAAAGGCGGGTTGAAAAACAAAGAGCCACAAAGGTCAAGAGCACTGAGTTCGAGGCCAACAGCGGCACTCTGGTCCTTTCACCACGCCTAGTAGGTAGGATAACAAAGAGCCTCACCAGGGCAAGTTAGAGGGCTCCCAGGCTTTAACATGCCTGACACATAGCACACATTCAATAGGTTTTAGATCCTACCAGATCATTAACCAGGGAAGATGAAGGAAGTCAAGGTTGGGCTTTAGACCTGGAAGTACTTCAAATGCTGGGCAACAACACCCTAGAGGCAGAGCGAGCAGATCTCTATAAGCTCAAGGCCAGCCTGGTCTCACAGCGAGTTCCAGGACAGCCAGGGCTACATAGAGAGACCCTGTCTCAAAACAAAACAAACACACACACACACAAAAGAGTGAGTGGACATCCCAAAAAAAGAGAGGTTGATGAAGGTGGCGGTGAGAAAATGAGCGGAGGAAGAACCCACGAGGCCAGCTGCTTCCTCTTGGCATGCCGGGCTCCCATCTCTACACACAATCCAAACCTGCAACTGACTTTAAACTTCACAAGACACACTAACTTCACACTGCTCTGTAAATTTTACAGCAGCCTGTGGTTAAACACCATAAACCCGACCTGTATAAATGTGTAATAAATGAGTCGGTGTAGGAGCATCAACGGTCCATTCTTCTGGGAAAACTCAAAGTGTGCATCCACCAAGTCTTGGTACTTAAGCAAGTGGCGGCAAGTATTTCTGAGCTCAATGGAATGTTCACTTAAATACAAGGCTGGAGAAATAACAGGATGCTTAAAATATTAGATGAATAGACTATGCCTTCTCGGAAAAGTAATAAACCAACAAATATGATTTTAAAAAATTATACAAAGTCTAGACAAAGGATATGCAGCAGACATGAAATATAACTTCGCACACATATACACACACACACAAACCGCAGTGAGGCTGGTCATGAGTAAACACACAATGTTCCAGGTTCCAGTCACCCAGTGGGTTTTTGCAATAAACACTGGTTGGGACAGCAGGAGCCACTGTCTCAGAGCCCAGGGAGGAACTGCACCAGGCAAAGGGAATACAAAGGCGCAACGTTCAACAGGACCAAACCTTAACCAGCTGCTTCCCGTTTCCATGGATGACAGACGTCATGCAGTACTTAACCAATACAGCCAACAACAGCCAGATGTGAAGCCAGAAAGGTAAACAAAACAAGTGTGGACCGAAAATCCGCTGACGACTTAATGGAAGGCCTTCTCTTTGAAACCCTCCAGACACATGTTCAAACAGGGCACTGTGGCTATAATTGATTAAATTATTCTGAATTACAAAAGGCAATAGAAAAGCTCGCTGTCATTTGTATGGCTCTCTCCTTAGTTAACTTGATTCTCATTTTTTTTTTAAAGGTTTATGAGGCTGAATGCTGCACCACTGTGCAGGAAAGAATGTGACAAGTCATTGCTAGTGTCATTCACGGAGTCGCACAGCTATGCTTCTGTAGAGGTCCTGCATCCCTTGGCTTTCTTCCGGGGACCAGGATGACTTCGGTGGACTCTGCTGGAATCCAGAGGCCTCTCGTGCAGCACCTAACCTCGACATTGAGGGTTAGGTATTTGAGCTATAACTCATCTTCATAAAGTAGGGGGGAAAGTCGTTGCACAAACATCACAGCAGGCGTCAAAAAATCTTATCAGCCACCTACTTAGAACTAGTTAAGAATTTTAAATAATGGGAACAAAACTCTAAGGATATATTAAATTTGCTACAAAATGCACAGATGTGGCCTGTGTACACAACAAGCACTCTGGGGTCCTGTTCAAGAAAGAAAACAGGTGGGGCGGTGGTGGCGCACACCATTAATCCCAGCACTCAGGAGGCAGAGGCAGGCGGATCTCTGTGAGTTCGAGGCCAGCCTGGTCTACAAAGCGAGTTCCAGGAAAGGCACAAATCTACACAGAGAAACCCTGTCTCAAAAAACAAAAACAAAAACAAAAAAAGAAAGAAAGAAAATAAATGCTATGGCTCTAGATCAGTAGTTCTCAACCTGTGGGTCTCGACCCTTTCACAGGGGTTGCCTAAGACCATCAGAAAACATAGGTATTTACATTCTAATTTGTAACAGTAGCAAAATTACAGTTATGAAGTAGTAATGAAAATAATGTTATGGTTGGGGGTCACCACCACACGAGGAACTGAATTAAAGGGTTGCAGCATTGGGAAGGTTGAGAACCACTGCTCTAGACCCGTAGTCAGATGGTATAAGGGAATACAAGTGAGTACTTATAGCCAGAAGAGAGTTCCAACGAACTTAAATAAAACCAAAATTCAGTTTTCTAAAATAGCTGTATGATATTTTTTTGTTTGTTTAGCAAAATGGCACCATCAAGTCCTTTACTTCCCAATTCCAAAGAAGCAGCTTCCATAAGATGAACTTAAGCTTGCATTAGATGAAGAGACTGAGAGCTAGGCTCTAATTTGAATCCTACCCTCAATTACCATCCTCTGTTTCAAATACTGAGCTGAATCATATGACACTGGCATTTTTTGCACGTATCAAAAATAGTTTGATAGTAACAGTTCTGGATGGTTCTGCCTAAGAAAAGTGAACAACAAGCAAAGAAAAAATAAAGAGACGAAAGAGAACACACCCGGGGGCAGACTCAAGAAGGGGCCATGCACATGCCATGGAGTTGGCAGCATTTACCAGAGCGTAGGGAAACCGGAATCCACTGCTGACTACATGGAAACTGGACAGCGTCCCCTGCCGTGAATAAGGATTCTCAAAGGCTCCGGTACAGCCCCTTCTGTAGAGCCAAGGACTGCAAGAAAGCTGACTACTGAACCTTTCTCCACATGCATGCTGCTGTTAGCAGGTGCAATCCAAAAACTACCACCTTGGTTTCTCTGTATTTCAAAAAACAATTAGAAAATGGTAACTAGTGACGGAAAACCGATTCATTTACAGTATGTCCAGAACTAGAGAGAGAAAGCATCTACCTTCCCAATGTTAGGGTCATTGTTCCATAGAATAGATGAACACTGTGTTGATTTATTTCTATGAAGCTGTCAGGCCTGTACAAAGTCTCTCCCTGAAGGCTAGTTCCTCTCCAGCCCTAGGACTTCAGCCTTACCTCTCTCTCTCCCGACTGGGGAAATCGTAATTCCTAAAGGTCTGTCGTTTGAGGGTCCCCGCTTCACTGCTGACAGCACCTTCCCTCACTTTACCAAACACAGCAGGCAGCAAGCAGAGTCCTAACTTACCTGGACTCTGCCTGTCTCTCTGAGGACACACAGCCACATCTCCTACCGAGCTTACAGGTGACATCCATACACACACACAAAAAATGTCAGATGCAGAAAGCCAGGCCAGGCTCAAGGCCCAGAGGCTTCACCAAAGAAAAGAGAAAAGCGACAGAGAGAGGCATTTCTTCCCTAGGTCTTCTCAACAGCCCAGCACCCAATTCGCATTTCCTTGACCCATCTGCCAGAATCCTGACACTCACAAACTCTTCCAGAATTCCTTTCCCCACCAAAGAAGCAAAGGGTGGATGCCATCTAGCTTTCTCATTCCTGGGGAACATTCCTGGGTACAAACAAGAATGAGCAAGGCTAAACATCCAAGCTCAATGATGGGCTGGAGGAAGATGAGGTCATGATAGTCCTCAGGACCACAGCACAGCACCGGGAAGTACAGGCTTGGCTGTGTCTGCTCCCTCCCTTTGTCAACCCTCAGCTCACTCAGGAGTCAAATATGAAAACTAATATGCTGAGTAGAGTCCAGATCTTACCTGACCTGTCTGGTGAAGGGCAGAATGGTGGAGAATTTGACTTCCCTGCCTGAGAGACCATTTCCCAAAACAAACTGCTGAAGTCAGGCGATAAGTCATGTGATAAATACAGCAAGGAAACTGGCAAAATTTGAACAGGGAAGCAGGAGCTGTAAAGCACTTTCGACTGAATTTGCCAACAATTCTAGGTAGGGATAAACGTGCTTATACTCAAGAATGAACATACACACTTAGCCTTATGGACAATCACACGTAACTAAAGTAAAGCATTCCAAGTGAGGGAGAGGCAAACGCAATAGAGAACTGGGGGGAGGGAAGGAGAGGGACAGAGAAGGAGCTCCAAAATGTAAGAAATGAACACGGAAATGAATATAAAGAAGCTGACTCTGGAGCCAGACATTGGGGTTCTAAGACAAATGGGGCAACAGCAGTATGCAGCTGAGGACTGCAGGACACACATACTGAGGGCTGCAGTGCACACCTGCTGAGGACTGCAGCAGACACCTGCTGAGGACTGCAGCAGACACCTGCTGAGGACTGCAGCGCACACATGCTGAGGGCTGCAGTGCACACATGCTGAGGGCTGCAGCACACACATGCTGAGGGCTGCAAAACACATATGCTGAGGGCTGCAAAACACACCTGCTGAGGGCTGCAGCACACACATGCTGAGGACTGCAGCACACACACATGCTGAGGACTGCAGCACACCTGCTGAGGGCTGCAGCACACACATGCTGAGGGCTGCAGCACACATATGCTGAGGAATGCAGCACACATATGCTGAGGAATGCAACAGACACCTGTTGAGGGCTGCAGCACACACCTGCTGAGGGCTGCAGCACACACATGCTGAGGGCTGCAGCACACATATGCTGAGGAATGCAACAGACACCTGCTGAGGGCTGCAGCACACACATGCTGAGGACTGCAGTGCACACATGCTGAGGGCTGCAGCACACATATGCTGAGGAATGCAACAGACACCTGCTGAGGGCTGCAGCACACACATGCTGAGGACTGCAGCACACACATACTGAAGACTGTAGCACACACATGCTGAGGGCTGCAGTGCACACATGCTGAGGACTGCAGCACACACGCTGAGGACTGCAGCACACATGCTGAGGGCTGCAGCACACACATGCTGAGGACTGCAGTGCACACATGCTGAGGACTGCAGCACACATGCTGAGGGCTGCAGCACACACATGCTGAGGACTGCAGTGCACACATGCTGAGGGCTGCAGCACACATATGCTGAGGAATGCAACAGACACCTGCTGAGGGCTGCAGCGCACACACATGCTGAGGACTGCAGCACACATGCTGAGGGCTGCAGTGCACACATGCTGAGGACTGCAGCACACACGCTGAGGACTGCAGCACACAGGCTGAGGACTGCAACACACACATGCTGAGGAGTGCAGCACACATGCTGAGGACTGCAGCACACACCTGCTGAGGACTGCAGCACACATGCTGAGGACTGCAGCGCACATGCTGAACACTGCAGTACACATGTTGAAGAAGTTGAGCTACCAATGGAAAACAGTGGAAAGTTACATGCACCTAGGTAGGTAACTTGTTGAGAACTTAGAATTCCATGTTTTTAAATACTAAAAAGCATTGTGCACAGGGTAAAAAAGAAAATCCTCAATGAAGCATTATATAAGCAAGCAAGCTTTTTAAAGACAGAGCAGAAACATAAATTTATAATTAACTTCCTATTAAAAGATGAATACTTTCAAGATGACTTCAGAACTAACAGTTACATAAAGTGTCCAAGAAAAATAGCCCAAGTGGAAAATAAAAGTTATAAAAATAAGAACCACTAGTGTTTACTAGGAATTTTTTTAGAAGTCTCTCAGGCTAGGAATATATATATAGGTGTTTAGCAGAGGACTTGTTGGGCACGTGAGAAGCTCTGGGTTTGATTCTCAGCACTGCAAAAATAATAAATAAAATATGATAAGCATCATATTCATAATAATTCGATCTTCATGAAAATCCAACAGAATAGGCCCCAGTGTCAACTCCATTTGGCAAATACACTGCAGCACAGAAATATTAAGTAATTTGCCCAAAAGTAACAGAAACTGTCAGGATTTGAACCCAGGCAGCCTGGCCACCTTCCTCAGCCTTTCCACACCCACCGTTGCAACTTGGCTGCTTTTACAGTAAAAGGGACACCAAAGTGGCAGTGACAGCAACACTAGTCATTGAAAAGGAAACCAATTCTTCAGTGCTCAAAGAGACGACGGCGTCTTATGAGAGAGAACCAACAGCCTGGGAGTGCCCGGAGCTTTTTAATTCCTGCACTACACCTGACTTTCAGGACTGCCTGGTGGGGGGCGGGGGGGAGTGAATGGATGGATGGATGGATGTGGAAGGATGGATGGATGGATGTGGATGGATGGATGGGTGAGTGGAAGGATGGATGGAAGGATGGATGGATGGATGGATGTGGATGGATGGGTGAGTGGAAGGATAGATGGATGGATGTGGATAGATGGATGGGTGAGTGGAAGGATGGAAGATGGATGGATGGATGGGTGAGTGGAAGGATGGATAATGGATGGATGGATGGATGGATGGATGGATGGATGGATGGGTGAGTGGAAGGATGGATGGATGGATGGATGGATGGATGGATGGGTGAGTGGAAGGATGGATGATGGATGGATGGATGGATGGATGGATGGGTGAGTGGAAGGATGGATGGATGGATGGATGGATGGATGGGTGAGTGGAAGGATGGATGATGGATGGATTGATGGATGGATGGATGGATGGATGTGGATGGATGGATGGGTGGGTGGAAGGATGGGTGGATGGGTGGATAGCTGGATGGGTAGGTGGATGGATGGACGGACAGACAGACTGATGGATGGGTGGGTGGGTGGGTGGGTAGGTGGATGGGTGGGTGGGTGGGTGGGTGGACTGATGGATGGATGGATGGATAGATGGATCGATGGATCGATGGATGGATAATTAGATGGAGGAGTGAGCAAAAGGACAAGCAAAAAAAAGGAGCCCACAGGAAGCTGGCGAGGAAAGAGTAGCAAGACTGTCTGTTCTGCTATGAATACTGGCTTTAGAAATGAGAAATTGGGCCAGAGAGATGGTCCAATGTGTAAAGGTGCTTACTATCAAGGCTGGTGACCTAAGTTCATTCTCTAGGGACCGTGGTGGAAAGAACCAATTCCCACAGGTTGTCCTCTGACCTCTGCATGGCCAGATGTGCACACAACACATAAACAAACAAACAAAAAAATCAATGTAAGAAAAAATGAAATTTTGTTCCAAAGTGATGATTGATTCAATTAGTGAAAAGACTTGCTATTCCTCTGTAAAATTTAGTCCCTGGGAAGCAGTAGGTGAAGGCAGATGCCTGTGCCTGGCTGAACCCAGTCCTGCAGGGTGGCACATTTGGATATTGACCAGCTCCCTCAGCTCATCATCATGCAAGTCATACTCACACGTACCCTCTGCACAACTTCACATCAGAGCTCAGAAAACACACTTTCCACAATTCCACAGTAACTAAACTCCGTCCTCCTCTTGACACCCATGCATCCAGGACCACGCTCCAAATCTGACACAAAACAAGCTGAGAGACTTTCCATAACACATATGCAACTCTGAACCAACTGAACCTAGACAGGCAAACTGGACTGGTACCTTTGTGGGTCTCCTGTTCTGGGTTCTTCTCGTGTGTCATCAAGGAAACTGTTGAATAGTCAGCCATCACACCCTTATCTATGTTTCCACAAGCCCTGAACTTGAATTGTACAATTTTGCATAAGAGTGATTTTTAGGAATGGGTATGTGGCACAGCAGACAACTTGACTGTGCACAAATAAAACAATAATTAGAAAACACTGACCCATTCAAATGCATTTTAAAACACTCCCCTCTTCAGGTACCAGTGTAAGGTTCAACACTGGTCATATACTGAAGTGAATGAACAGAGGAATGAACCTTGTAGACCCCATACTCTCAGACCACTAGATATTCAAGCTACCTATAAATAAACATAACTTGGAAAATAGCACTTAAATTGCAAGATATTCTCCAGTATGCTGAAGTCAAAAAAAAAAAACAAAAATAAGCACACAAAACAAAAAAAAACAATGGTTAAGTACAGGGAAATACAATGTAGAAATGGGAGAGAAAAGGAGAAAAAAAAGACAACCCTGGTTAGTTAAAGCAGTGCTAAAAGGAAAGAGGGGGAAGTCTACTGTCTGTCGGGATAAACGGACCGCCCATTTAGCACTAGTGCAAGCAGGGAGAAGGAATCATGAAAGAGGAAGAACAGAACAGAAGGAGGGTATGTTGGTGGTGGCTTTTTTCTTCATCCTCTTTTGGGGGCCCTCCACCCAGCTCCCAAGTAAACACACACAGAGATTTATTCCTAGTTATAAATGCCCGGCCTTATCTTGGCTTGTTTCTTGCCAGCTTTTCTTAACTTAAATTATCCCATCTACCTTTGCCTCTTGGCTTTTCCTGTTCTCTTATTTCTGTAAATCTTACTCTTACTCCGTGGCTTGCTGTGTAGCTGGGTGGCTGGCCCCTGGAGTCCTCCTCCTCTGGTAACTCCTTTCTTTCCCAGATTTCTCCTTCTATTTATTCTCTCTGCCAGCCAGCCCTGACTATTTCTCTCTCCTGCCTCACTATTGGCCATTCAGCTCTTTATTAGACCATCGGGTGTTTTAGACAGGCACAGTAACACAGCTTCACAGAGTTAAACAAATGCAACATAAACAAAAGGAACACACCTTGAAATAATATTCTCCAACAAGGGTATAAAACCCAGCAAAGATGTAAGCAAACAAAAATCTTCTTAAATCTTAGTTCTTAAGAGCTAGCAATAAAGCACTCACTAGTTCTATGTAATTTTATAAGAACTCAAATTTTTTTCAAAGGTACCAAAGGGTGGATAGCTCTAATCTATGGATTCAGAATGCTGTTTGGTGTTCTCCCATTCTCTCCTTTCCTCTCTATGTTCCAATGTATCTCTGTCTCTCTATTGTCTCTACACACACACACACACACACACACACACACACACACACACACCATGCATGAAGGAGAGAGAACATGATGTTCATCTAAAGCATTGCTAATATTTCAACTCAGAAAGTCAAGATACATTATATAACACTTTGGAATTGCAGATTGCAGATTCTCTGGTGTTAACTGGATCCTGTCAACCCTGGTTACTATGGCAGCACTTGTCTATAGAGAAGAGCAGCTTCTCCTAGGACCATGGTAGTTCCCTAGTTTAATTATTCTCCTGTCCTCAAAGCCTGTATCTCTCTCCTAGCCAACCATGTGAGACTGTTACCAGTGAGAAAAAAAAATGCTCTCCAATGAATATGAGAGCCATCAATTCTCCTCAAATTATCTTTAAATGTTCATGTCAATCTATTAAAATCTAAAGATACTTTTTGATGAGGCAGGAAGAAACTTAAATTAATTCTAAAACCCTTTGGGAAAATTAAATTGTTACTCATTAAAAGGCTTTTCAATACAGAAAGAAAAGATTTAAACTGCCAGTTTTTGAAGCATTATAAAATTCCAATAGTTTTAGACAAATGTCATCAAAACCCACGAAACAGATCAGAAAGCCCAAGCCGGTGAATATTTTAATACACTAAAGATGACACTTCCTATCAGTAGAGAAAGATGGACACATTAAAACTCAGAGGTGGGCTGGAGAGGTGGCTCAGCAATTAAGAGTATTAACTGTTCTTTCCGAGGACCCAGCCGGGTTCAATGCCCAGCACCCACATGGCAGCTCACAACTGTGTGTAACTCCCAGATCTGACACCCTCACACAGACATCCATGTAGGCAAAACACCAATGCATGTAAAAACAAAAATAAATAAATAAAAACAGCTTTAAAAAAAAATTCTCATGTGTGCCAAGGGCTCAGCATGTGGCCAGCCTGGGCAGGGTGGACCGACCACCAGTCCTGTCCTGAGAGCACGGTGACCCGGAGGGAGCCAGCGCCCTGGACCGGACAGCGGAAACCTACCTCCCAGGCCACAGGGAGGGTTGTCAGTCGCGACCGGCAGCACTCAAAACGGCGACAAGCTATCAAGAGCTACACGGAGACAGCGAACAAATGACCCCTGCCAATGTCTAACTCTTCAAATCAAATGCGCGTGGCTCGGAGAGCCTCCCCAAATACCACCTTCTCAATCGTTAGGTAAGGGTTTTTAAACTGAGGGTTAAAATAAAACATTAACGCAATGGGTAAAAAAAATGAACTATTTACCTGAACTGTGGGTTGAGGAAGGCCTAACTCTGGCAGCAGACGCAACAGCAAAAGAGAAAAGATTTGACTATGTAAAAAGTTGGTGTGTTTATCGTGAACTAATAAGAAAATAAAATCTTCAGAAGACACATCCCTACAAATCAGTTAAAAAAAAAAAGAATACGAGCCAAGCCACCAAAACAAAACCAAAAACCAACTACCTTTGTTCATCTGAGAAAATTATTGGTTAAAAAAAAAAGAAAAGAAAACAAATTATTTTTGAGAGATGTTGGCCATGGTTTTCAAAAATCACATAGTTGACAAGAGGCAGAGACACTGACACATTCATAGTTAGAAAACTGGGCAATGACCCCTCTGAAAGGCCCTGAAAATAACAACTCCTTTACCTAGCGAGTCCATTGCTAGGACAGGATGAACATAAGGATTTCAATAGAAAGGCTTTGCTTTCCCTTCTCAGGGACAAACTAAAATCAACGCAAACAGGGTGTGGACAATTCTGAATTTCAGCTATTAAACTAAAAGTTCACCTAAAAAAAAAAAATACCAGAAAGTTCACCTTCTAAAAATTCCACATTTGTCATAGATCTTTAATATTACTAAATTAAAAAAAGTTTTGAGACAAACCTTTTAACAGCTTCCTTCTTCGGATTATCTATGATATCCCACCATTTTGAAAGGTAAGAGATCTCAGACCATATAAACTTCCTGCTTGAGTCTTCTTTCAGCTTTAGGACCATGTTATTAAAAATATACTGAGTCTTGTCTCTAAAGTAGTCATTGAAAGTCTTCAACCAACCTAAATCAAGACACAAATACACCACAAGGTCCAATTGATATGGCTGATTTCAACTTAGTCACATTCCATCGAATTACTATTGGATAGATACCCTTAGCTCTTTCATTCAAATAAAGCCCACATTTTAAAAGCTAACAGTGTTTAATTAATGAAAATTTCTATTGGCTGACAGGGAACTAAAAACCTAATGTCATTGAAATGATGAAATATTCAGACATTCACAAAAACTCAGACAAATGAAAACAATGAACTAAAGCTTTAAAAAATCAGTTATTTATATTTAACAATTAATTCAATTACTTGTCTCTAGGTATGGATTTTTTAATTTAATTAATTAAAAATCTAAATAGTACTAACAAGTATTCTCATAATTTGGGATCAGAATTGTACCCTCTCATCACACATCTGCAATCCCCACCTAGCCAATAAATTAAAACTAAAACAAAGCAAGGTAAATCCAAACTAAGCCTTAACACTCGTAGCAAAGCATAGAGTGGTTACAGAGCTGATACGAATTCTGAACATAGCACTCTGCCAAAAACAGGCATTTGCTCCCATCATGCAATTGTCTAGGAGCAAAAAATAATACTAAATAAACAACAAACATGAACATGTCAATGCCCCGCCCCCTCCAGAAGAGAATTTGGTTCCCTAAATTATCCTACTACTTCTCAAATAACTTGGAAATTATTCCCCCAAATCATTAGACTTGGGGTACAGGAAACATTCTTAACAAAAGTCACAAGTCAAGCCCAGGTCTACCAGACAAATGACTAAAATGGCAAAGGTTATAATCTGCATGGCCACCAATTGCACAGATTGGTGACAGACATAGTGGACCCTGTGGAGGATGATTTGTTCTCGTGTAAACATCTTAAAGAGAGGAGAGCTACTACTTCCAAGCCGACCTACTGTTCAACTGCTACCAAAATTCATACATTCAAGAGACCTGCCAGGTAGTGAGTCCAAACAGCACTTCCTTTTGCCTATGATTAACTTAACAGCCTATATTGCATTTGCCAGTGGAATAAAAAAGAAAAAGAAAAAAAAGGAAAAACCTTGATGGGGAAGTGCATATAATATGCTTGCTTTAACAGTGTATTTTCAAACAGATGTGTCTGAAAAGGGTAATATAGCTGTGACAATTTCTCCCAGTTGCTAGGCACCTGCAATATTCAGGTATGATACTAGGAGCCAAACAAGAATACAATATCAAACTTTCTTTGTAAGACTTTCTCAATCTAGGGCACATCTGAGCTGGTTTGTCATCAAAGAATGCTTTCTGGATGATTTAACTTTCCCATGTTAGACTAAAAAACCTTTGCCTTCAGCAAAACTCCAAGATCTCTTATGCAAGAGTGGTGTGCAAGGAATCCTATCACGTTTCACCAGGGCACTAACTCCAAGCACTGCATCAGGCACAGGGCCAGGACCTGTATCTAGATTCCCAGAGAGGAGCAAAGAAACGGCTATTTACCCTTCAGTGAGGATGTCCATCCCAACACTCTACTCTTAAATGAAGATATCCATCCCAACACTCTACCCACTGGTGAGGATGTCCATCCCAACAATCTACACATCAGTGAGGATGTCTAACCCAACACTCTACCCATTGGTGAAGTGTCCATCCCAACACTCTACCCTTCAGTGAGGATGTCACCCCAATACTCTACCCTTCAGTGAGGATGTCCACCCCAATACTCTACCCTTCAGTGAGGATGTCCAGCCCAACACTCTTTTGAGTTTGAAGATGTGAGTACTCAAGACTAAGCTTGGGAGATATAACAGAAACTCTGAAAAAATAATAGAATAGTTGGCATTCTTTTTCCCTATCAACAGCCTGGCATTGACATTTGTACAATCAAATGAGGGAAAGACAAAATTTAAAAAGGCATTTCTGTGTCAGGCAAAATCCTAACTCCTCCTGTCTCAGAATATGATTGTATTGGAGACGAGGTCTTTAAATTGTTAATTAAGGTAAAATAATGTAAGGAAGGGGGATCTTAATCTCATACAATATTAGAACCCAGGCACATATGGAGAAATCTGGCAGCATAGATGAGGAAGAAGGTCACTAAAGCAAAAACCAAGGAGAGAGGCCAAAAAACTTCCAGTCTCTAGACTGATCCACTGACGCCATCAGTCTGCAGTGCTCTGTTACAGAGGCCGGGAAGGAGACTAGTGCAGCCTAAGAACTAATGATGTTACCGCTTTTCAAAAACTAACGATCACAATATTTATTTATCAATTTCCATTATAATGTTTGATTTAATATTCTATGTCTACCTACACAGCACAAGATTAGGCTAAATTCACAGATGTAAAAATAAATGCACTTCTGTACCATGATCATATATGCACACAACAAGGACTGCTAAACCTCCCCCAAAGGTTCAATTAGAATTATCATCTTTAAAATATCAAACATACCTCTTGCCTGGATTTTAGCAAAGATCAATTACTTGCCTATGAACAAAACTGAGGAACTCTGGGCAATGTGAAGCCTCCAAAACTAATTTAAAAAAGAAAAACAAACTCCCTTTAATGGCAAAGTAAGAAGGGCTATTTTTTTATCAATAGGTGAAAGACCTTTGTAAAAGTACAACTATGTAATTCCAACAACTGGAACTTGCTACTAATAGAGATCGTTGCATTCCAAAGGCAGTTTATCACAAGAGTTTTCAGAGAGAAACTACAGTGACTGATTCATCCGTTCTGCCTTCAACACTTCATTCGTCCTTCAATGATCAGGCAGAAAATAAGTCAAAGATATTTACGTGAGGCAAAATACAACTCAGAGATGTCAACTTAAAAGCCTTCCATAAAACTCATCTATAATTGATACTAATACCACTACAATATAACATAATTAATGAATAAAGAACTGAGAGTTTCTTGCAGCTTTCAATATTGAGTAATATTACAGTAAATTAGCTTTTATTGCTCTTATACAATAGACTAATCAAGTATTCCCTTTGACTCTGAATTGGTTCTTTCTTCCTCTAAATTATTGTAAAAACTACAATTGCATATTAAGGTGAGACCAATCAGAAAGATAATTTCTTATGCAAAGTTGCATGGGATGAATTTTTGTGATGTAAAATTATATTCCCACCTCTAGATTTAATAATCTGAGGGCAGTGAGTCGCAAGTTGATTTACTTCAGCGGTCAACTCACAGCTTTTCTCTTTCCTCTTAATACACTAGGAAACTGAACCAGGACTAGACTACATTAAAAATACCGTTCCTTTTATCCAGTTTTGCCCTAACAATGCTATCTATCACCCACATAAGAACTAACAGCTATTTTAAGTTAGTTAGGAAGAAACCAAAATGAGTGAAAGATTAGAAGCTCTACGAAGAAGGTATAAATCCCTATTCAATGCCATTATTTTTTAAGTCCTAAAATTAAAAAAAAAAAATCTAACAAAGTTAAAAGGCCAGTTGTCTATTTTTTATGTGCAATTAAGCAACCTAGTACTTATTCACTGGCAAACCATGCTTTGTATGTTTGTATTTTGAACTCTGGATCATAGCTTGGAAACCTGGAAATCCAATCCTCTTAAGGGACACTTCCTTTCACACACAGTATTACCCACCTACCCCACCCCATCCCCCTCAACCTGGGTAAAAGGTGCCTCGCCAGAGAGCAGGGCTCCAGAAATATCTCCTCATTATTCTGCTGACCACAATCCTTTCTACAATAGTACCCCAGAGCAAAGAATTTTCCCACTCAGAGTTTGCCCTGCCCACTAAGTCCTACAGCTTAGAGATCAGAGTCAACCAGCCTCGAGTTGACTTTCCCAGTCTGCCAGGTCCCTTTTGTAAGTCCTTCCTCATTAGGACACTCAGCCCTGTGGTAGGACCTTCAGAGCTGAAAGCATCCGAAATACCGTCATTCCACAGCGTGTAGATAATGCTGTACTATGTGCAAGCACAACTCTTATTGGATGGGGTCGAGCCCAGATAGGGGAGGAAGGAGAGTCTGGCTACCCCACAGGTTGTCTCTTCCCAAACACGTCATGGCATTTCTGCAGCCTGAGAGGTCCACACCCACATTTGATCTATGTGATCCATGATCTACTTCTGTTTCCTCAGGGGAATGGAAGACCCCACTCGCCTCCTCTCTTCTTCTATCATCTCCTCATCTCTTTGCAATCCATTTCTTTGATTTATAACTTTTAAATATTTAGAAACAAAGAGTGGGGGCCTTTGTGTATTTTGGCCCTAGCTTCTGAAAAATTGAGAAGCAGAGCTGGGCAAACACCACAACTAAAACTTCAAACCAGCCTATTCTCATGAATGGAAGAGTTCAGTGAATATGTGCAGGATGAATGAACAAAACCTCAAGCACGTGGGCTTCACATGAAAATGTGTTCACCTAGAATGCAGCCAAATGCACAACTTACTTCAGTCAACTTTAATCTGCTCTGCTACCCTAATGGTCACTGCCCAGTATCTCCAAGCTGCGCCACTAGTTACACTCTAAAAGTCTCTAGTAGGCCCGGCATAGTGGAGTGAGCACACCTTTAATCCCAGTACTTTGGAAACACAGGCAGGACCATCTCTGTGACTTTGAGATCAGCATGGTCTACATAGTGTAGCCAGGGCTACACAGAGAAACCACCCCATCTGGGGGGGGGGGTGGAGGGGGGATGACACACGACACCACTAGTAGGCACATAGATTCCAAAAACCAGGAACCTCTCTCAATAGCATTGTGACATTGTGAGGGTCACTGCTGCTATAATCATTTTTTTAAATAACATTAATTGTACTCGAAAGTTATCATCACTAGCTTTCAGGGCTTCATGGAAAGATTTTGAGCTGAAAGTAATTATAGTCAGGTAAATGGCATACTGCTGATCACATAAAAACCAGCAACTGAAACTTGGAATTATTTCCATTGTACTGTTACAGTATCCCCAAATTTAAAAAAGATATACAAAGGGAGCTTATAGCTTCAAATAAATCTTCTTTATCTTAGTAATAAAGTTATCTTCTATCAATAAATGATCAACAAATTTCTCCTCCCATTGCTTGTTAATCCTTCAATATCAAACTGCAACATCCAACCTTGTACTTAAGGGACAGCATATAATCTTAATTATTATTACCATTATTTGATTATGCTGCTGATTAATTTTAATTCCAATGTTTTTATTATAAATTAGGCTCTTCTGCTCCCCCCCCCAATAAACTAGAAGAGCTTTAATTAACATTCCAGTTTACTCCTTCAAACACGTATTGAGTATCTAATAAGGGCTAAGCAAGTAATAAGGCAAAGCTAAATGAAAACAGACTCTACAGAGAATATCAAGACAAAATGCTGTGAGAACAGAGAAATGGAGTCCTAGCAGGACATCAGAAGTCTTAGAATACACATCCTAGGACAGAGGCAAGAGAACATGGACAAACAATAAATGACCAGGTGTGTCAGGGTGCGGCCACCAGGTGTGTGTGGTCGCACTGCCGGCAGGCCATGTGACGAGAATACAGTAAGCAATTGAATTAAATACAATCGGGGTAGTCAGAGTCTCCTAAACGTGGTCTTTTCTTAGAAGAACACAGGAGGGAGGAAGTTAAGGACACTAAGGATGTTAGGCATAAACTAAAAGGTGAAGTGGAAACAAGAACGGGAAGCCAGACAGCTGTAGCTCTGCTTGAAATGATTTCCGAGTGGAGTGGAGATGGGCTGAGGGACTCAGGTGGGCAACCAGGCGAAGTTAAGAGAACTCCGTGACTGAAGGAAAGTCTTCAGGATGTGAGGAGTGCCGAAAATGAGGCTGAGGCTCTCTCTTCCAAAGACACTGCAAACCTGCAAACCTGCTGATTCCTCTAAAATTCTAAACGCTTTGAACTCGGGTTTCCAAAGGAAGATAACCTTTCGTTCTAGGAGGCTCAGCACCATCTAATCGTTTTCTAAGCGGATCGGCTTCACTCCCAGAACCCTGTTTGAGATGCGGCACTTTTTAATGCATCTGAGAAGCCACCATTGGAAATTTCACCCCACACCACAGAACCGATCTGCATTACCCCTTAGAACAGCTGTGGGTGGGCTCGCCTTGCAGCCCTGCAATGCCTGAGATCCTTACCCGTACTGCTCGCCTAAGTGCCCATTAAGAGACCTGCATACCTTGATACCTGATACTAAAAACTATGAGATCAGGCTCCCAAAGTTATCCATCTACGTTAAACTCATCACTCTCCCCTGCTAAGGGGACTCTGTGAGCATCTACTACCACTGCCCCCCAAAGAAAGCAGCTGCTTAAAATTATGGGTGGGGAGTTATATATTAAAGACATTGATGAGTTACTCTTACGCTCCATAAGCAAGCAGATTATTCAGACTTATGGTCACACAAGCTGTGCAAGGTATCAGTTTCTGAAAGTCACTTTAAAAGCTGGAAAATGCGGCTTCTAACTCACTTCTAATCATAAAGGAAAACACAGCAATAAGGAAGGCCATGTATTTAAAGACAGACATCCATTTCAATGGGAATAAATCAAAAGGAAAAAAGAATAGGAAATAACACCGTGATGTATCCACTTTTGCAAGACAGTTAATAAAATCATTTTTGTGTTTACTGTTACTAGTATAGATGATGGTAGCCATGAAAGTACTTGATTTCCTCATAGATGCTCTGGCTGTGACATCAGTAATGTTACCCCATGGATGGTAGTTTTATATTAAAGAACAAATCTCAAGTCATGGTTCAGAAGCCAATGTTACAAGTGCCAAGTCCACTCTGCCACAGGCAGATCTCTTGTCCTCTCTCCTGCCTTGTTTTCTGTGAAATGAGGGTGATGCTATAGAATTATCATAGTGCTGCTGAGTGGAGTAATGGTTTTAATATACGTAAAATGCCCAGGATGGTGGGAGACGCCTGGAACATGGACCTAAGTGTCAATGCTAACTTATATTACTATATTGGTGGGTTCTCACACATTCAGCCTAGGAAAACAGATGGAAGCTGAGTCAGGAGATGTACAATGATCACCCACATCTCTCAAGAGCAACTAACATGTGCACTCCTCAAGAATGAAGTCCACAGATGGCCCTGATCAGCAGAGCTTTCTTCCTCAAAAAACGAATCTCAATTCACACATTTTGGATCTCTCTTAAACACAGAATTCCATAGAGCTCTGTGCTATTTAATTCTCAAATGCTATCATTCAGATAAAATACAAGATGCCAAGTTAAATTTGAATTTCAAATAAACAGCAAGTAAACATCTAATATAAATATGACTGATTTAAAACCTGGAATACACACACTAAAAAAAAGAAAAAAGAAAAGAAACTATCCATTGTTTACTAGAAATTCAAGTTTGAATGAGTGTCCTGAACTTTTATTTGCTAACTTTATTAATAACCAAGAAATCCAGACAAACGTGCTAAATTAGCTAATCTTCATTTAAAAGAAAGAAGATACAGAATCTGTTTGAGTTAAGTAAGTATCTTAAGAAACAGGATGGCCCATGGGAAGAACATGGATTTTAGAATGAGACAATATGAGCTTTGATTCACCATCCTCTGAGAATTTCTCATTGACTGACTTCTAACAAATTACTACATCATTAAATGTGACTTAGCTTGCTGCTCTCCCCTTCCTTGATGCAGGATAGACAAAGAACCCTATCTCTCAGTTCCTCACGCTATATGGGCTGAGGGAATTGAAATTTTCCATAGTGGTTATCAAAACCAAAGAACACAGCTTACCCCTCACTAGCTAGGCAGAGTTGGACTTCCTCCCTATACCGACATCAAATATCCCACCGCTGTCCACCTCACTGGCTCCCTTCTCCACTTCGATAGACACAGACACTCACCACCAACAGCTGGCAAAACACTTCACAATTCCAAGAGCGTAATATGTAACCAAAAGTCTTTGAAATTCAGACTGTGGCTTCATGTTTTTATTCTTTTTGAACTTAGCCACAGATGTATAAACAAATCTATTTCTAATTATTGTGTGATACTAAATAAAAAAATGTATTTTCTTCATTTTAAAAATGGGCAAAATCCCATTGCTCATTAAATCAATATTTTTTTCTAAAGCACTATAAATGCACAAAGGAAAATTGTTTTCCAGTATGACTTGAGTGACTAGCTCTCCCTACTGTTTTAGAGTCAGACCACAAGGGGATTACTATCTAATGTTCATTTTACAAACTGCTTCCCTGACAATATGCTGCTCAAGCTTCCATTCAGTATACCTTATCTTTTCTTTACACATGGTGATTTCATTGAAGAAAAATTAACTAAATATTTTGGCAGTTTAACTGGTGGGAAGTAAAGAATTAAGATTGTAGATACTAAGGTGCTGTAATTGTGTTTTAATCAGCTTATTAAATATAACATGAACATGTATCAATCAACTCATATTTAATTTCATGGTCTATGATTCAAAACTTTTCAAATCCGTAACAGTACAGAGCTATCAGCATTTACCTAACAACTCCTTTCCTATTTTTTTTTAATTCATGTAAACCATGTGAATGCTGTATAACATATCCTTGTGGCCTGGAAGAAGACTTAATTAGGGGGAAAAAAAAAAGACACTGCTTTTTAAAATGTACCTTGTCTTACCTACTAATACTAACTCACCCCCAAAGGAAACAATTTGCACACACATGTTCATCTAGGTATGCATGTATATATAAACACCATCAATTCTTTGCTAAGGGACAAATACAGGACTCGTTTAAAAATCTATTTCAAATATTTCTATTCCCAAGAGACATAAATTCACTGATGAAACAAACTACTGAGTCAAAGCTTGTTTTAAATTGTTGCTGCAGAAATTGCAAACAACTTTCTATAAATCTCATTTAGAAAGTAAATTGCCTAATTGCACATTCATTTGGGAGTATTCTACAAAGATTTCCCATTACAGTCATATTTTGACTTAGAATACACATGCATATACTTTTCTGTTTTCTCCCTATTAAGACAGTGATTTTTCATGATCTGAATGCTTTCATTTTCTACAGGATAATTTAGGTTATCAATATTCTATTTTTGTTAAGGAATAGTGAAAATAACTCAAAAAGTCAGTGGGTTCTTTCCTATACCATTTTGCTTCATGGTAAAAATTGCTTTAGGTTTAATGGGTCTATTTCTGACCACTATTTTTAACTCAAGTGGAGAAGGGCCTAAGGGTAAGGGTCATTAACATCTACTAAGACAAAAGAGTCAACTATGGTTGCTAGGATACCAACAGACAGATTCATTTACTGCAGTCAGAAACAGTTTTTAAGGATGTCCTCTCACAAAACAGCATACTACAGCACAAGCCATAAGGCAAGCAAACAGGGATCGAAGCAATCCCTGCCCTCAAAGAGCATAACACTGCTGCTACTCTAAAAAGTGCAAAGGACATTTGCAAGTCACTGTTTCTTAGAGGAATAGAAATAAGGAGATGCCCGAAAAGATGGTGAGTTGATGCAGAACATGAGCTGAGCAACAAGCCAAGTGTTTGACCCTGACCTAGAGAGTCAGTTATTATTGCCATGATTTGTGAGCAGAACTGAAAGGATGGATGCTAGGTGTCGGCTGCTGGACTAGCGGTTCCTCAAAGGGCAGTCAGTAAGACAAAGCCCTACCCCTTGGTGAGCTTAGACTCAGTGCGTAGGCTCAGTACAAACTCTGTCCATTTCTACACGCGTGTAGACGTGCAAGTGTGGGTATGAGTACGGTGTGCGCCTGTGGGAAAGGAGTATGTAGACAGCTCGGAGAAGAGCTTACATGTTTACACGTTATGGCATACCAGTACTAGGCTAAGAATAAGCAACCTTGATGAGGAGACCAGTGTTCTTTGTTATTTGGGTTTACTCGAGAGAGAAACCCAGGTGAATAAGACATGAGGGATTTCAGTATGCGCGCTGCTTACATCACCTTGACAAGATGATAACACCTTTGCAGTGAGTGGTACCACCAACCTCTTCTAAGCATTAGCTGTTTGCAAAACACTCAGCACCCTGCCTAGTAAACCACATCTTTTAATACTACAGTCGAGTGCTTAAGTTACAGAGGAACAAGAAATGGAGCTGGTGGAACTGAGCAAAGAAGGAAGGGGAAATGGATGAAAAAGACTTCAGAAGAAAAACCTAAGAGAGAAAAGTGACGAACTGTGTTTAGACCGTAAGTTGTACTTACATCACAGAAAGGTGTCACAGGAAAGAGGACATGCAGTAAACTAGTAAAGAATGGAAGTAGATGAGGTGTGAGGAAAAAAAAAATCCTTGAAAGTAACAGGTGAACTAGAAAGAACTAGGTTCTTGAGAAAGGTAAGAAACACACACTTAGTGAAGTCCTTGAAAAAGAAAAGTGTTTAGAAATACAACTTCAAGAAATACTGTACTAAATCCACTGGGCGTTCACCCTATGCTGTGGATTCACCCCAGTAAGGATGCACATACACCAGTTTGTACGCACATCAAATCACGTGCTCCACTAAAATTATAGCAATTTCCCCTTACCTTAGGGCTGGGGGGATCACTGGCCTCAACAAATAAAGGGCTTCGTGTGAAATAACAGTAATTATAATAATAGCAGCTATTTTTCTGTCACACAGGATATTCCTTTACATTTTATCCTGGGAAGATACCATCATCCTAATTCTACCGGATAAAAACCTTATCCACAGAGGGATGAAGTGACTTGCCTAAAGTCATCTTACTCTACTGGCCCAGGCTAGGGCTCAGACCCATTTACCAAAGCTCCCAAACCACTAGAAGTTTTCACACTTCTCTGTGTGAAAAACACAACTCTTCCAACAAACACTCTGCCTTTGTGAAGCAGATTTTACAGGTATAGAGATTCTCTCATAAAGTATTTTTTAATGTTTTAGATTTATTTTACTTTATATGTATGAATGCTTTGCCTGCATGTCACAAGCAAACCTCATACAAGCTGACATCAGAAGAGACTGAGGCATCTCCTGGGTCTGGAATTATAATGGTTGTGAACCGCCCCGTGGGTTCTGGAATTGAATTTGGGTCCTGTACAAAAATTATAAGTGCTCTTAACTTATCACTATCCCTCCAGCTAGCCGTCCCATGCAATATTTCACCAGAAGCAGAAAAATAAACTACAGTACCCTGAAATGTTATGTCCTCCAAATCCTTCTTGTGTTTATCATTGTTTCCTGCTCTACAAAGCACTACCCGGTAATGGCACATAAATTGATAAAATGAGAATATAAGAATACATTGCTGTGAAGTCAGAGGTGTGAGCTCTACTGGACCCTCATTAGAGGACATGGGTGCTGGACAAGCTTTATGGAGCAATTAGGAAGAGCAGCTTTTACCTGGGTCATTATGGGAGTGAGGCACCACAAACACTTGAAGGGGTTCACTGTCCCACTCATCAGCCTCATACTTAATGTCAAATCCTTGCTTCCAAACTCCACCATCGGGGTTATCAAAAGGAATCAGCTCATAAACATCCAACATCTAAAAATAGGAAAGAAAAAAAGTTAAACTTTAACCACTGTTAATCTATACTTAAGGCTGGTCAATATTTGCTCAAAGATAGTCTTTGCTGTTTTGTTTTGTTTTTTATTAATGTGCAATCAAACAAAACTAATTATGTAAAAATCAATGGAAACTTTCAAGGCCAAAAAACATTTGCTCATCATCCAAAGGCCTGAAAGGCTAAATGTGCTACATAACTACCCTGATAAATGAGCGCTCCCCATCTGCTTTGGGTAAATATGATTCCATTCATTTATTGGAATTCCTCCTTCTCTTGCTTTTAGTGCCAATGTGATTAATAGGAAAACAGAAACACAACAAAAGATTTCTCTTGGAATTTGGTTACGAGCAAATATTTTAACATTTGCAAACATGTACTCAATGTGGCTTCTTACTTCATTTGGGGTGTCGGCTTCATAATCAGTCTGGTAGCTTCTAAATCTGTATCTGGCTGAAAACTCATGTGTATTCTCCTATCTGTCAAATGCTATATTTACCTTTTTATTCTAAAATACACATGGAATGAATTTTTTTCAAACCTAGATTTAACTTTTAAGTTGCCAAAGGTGTTTCTATAGCCAGGTATAGTGGTATACACCTATAGTTCCAGCACAAAGCTGAGGCAGGAAGATCGCCACACAGTGAGACCTCATTTCAAAAACCAAACAAATGTCTTCTAGCTTCCCAATGCATAATTCCTTGTAGATAATAATCCATTTAGACATAAAGGAAAAAACATTATCCTACCCAAAACATAAACCTTTACTTTCATTCCTCATATTCTCTGTAATACTAAATGTACAACACAACCAAGAAAATTTAAATTGTTAAAATTCAACAGGCTATAAAAATTATATCTTAATTAATATGAAAACATTAAAAAAATAAGAATGTCAGAAAATTAAGTAACAGTGATCATGAAGTATTTCAAGAGAATAACTATTGTTGGTTGGTTTTGTTCTTTTACTCTTTGCCTTTTGGGGGCCCGCCACCCAGCTCCCAAATAAAATACACACAGAGACTTTTTCTTACTTATAAATGTCCTGCCTTAGCTTGGCTTGTTGCTAGTAAGCTTTTCTTACATTATCCCATCTACCTTTTGCCTCTGGGCTTTTTCCTTTTCTTACTTCTGTATATCTTACTTTCACTCTTACTCTGTGGCTGGCTGAGTAGCTGAGTGGCTGGCCCCTAGCATCCTCCTCTCCTTATTCTCTTGCTCTTTTCCTCTTCCTCCTCCTAGATTTCTCCTTCTATTTATTCTCTCTGCCAGCCCCGCCTATCCTTTCTCCTGCCTCACAATTGGCTATTCAGTTCTTTATTAGACCAATCAGGTGTTTTAGACACGCAAAGTAACACAGCTTCACAGAGTTAAACAAAGGCAACATAAAAGAATGCAACACATCTTTGCATCATTAAAGCAAACATTCCACAGCATAAACAAATGTAGCACATCTTAAAATATTCTTCATATCTCTTGCTATGGGACTCATGCCTTGAATGAATAAAACTGACTCCAAGAACAAGCCTGGCAGTCTGTGGCGCACAGCTGGGCAGAGGGAAGCATCCACAGGAACTGCTGAGCCTCTCTTCAGCCCTACAATCAACATCCTCCCTCCTCACTCTTTCCACAGGAGCAGGTAGGTGCTCTGCAACTCCAATATAAGCAGCCCACGTTCAGATCAAACAAACAAACAACAACAAACAGCAACAAAAGGGCTTGCCCTTGCCATTCCCCTCCCACAGTGGACAAAGGTGGTCCTAAGAAGTACTCAGGAAGAAGCAAAATGAAGCCAAGCCCCAAGGAAATTGATAACCTGGAAAGCACAAAACTCTGATCCCATCTGGATCTGCCCATGCGCTAACTAATGAGGGTAAGGGTACATACAGGTACAGGGCCTGGCCAGCTGCACGGCCTCCAGCTTTTAAGCTTGCAGTTTGGCCTGTGGGCCATGTCCTCAAGATCTTATCACGTTCTACACCCTTCCAAGAACTGGTGGAAAGTGCCTCCTCTAAAGTCAGGCTTTAAATTAGAGGCCATCTAATTTCGCACAACTTTTAAAACATTCACCCTTTAGGATCCTCCTGTGGCGTTCACACCTCTGGTCCAAGGCACAAGGTTTAACATGGCCTCTTCTACTAACTTGCATTTAATTATAGGCTTTATCTAAGTTATCCGTGGTATTATCAAACCAACATATAATTAATACAAAAATAAAGATACTTTATACACGAAGGCCGAAACACTCTGTGTTTCCATGACAAACTTCCAGAGTGCATCTCAAGTCAAAAGACCACATTGTGAGTGCTTGCAGCCATGTGTAGAGGGCACTCCCCGTAGTGGAAAGCACGCCTCTAGAATATTCCCTGCCCTACCATAGGATCTCACCTCCAGATATCTACTCTGGTGTTGTGCAGAGCAACAAGGGAACACACTTATTTTCTCCAAAAGAAGGTAAAAATATCACTTAGGCAAAAACAAAACCTCTAAAGATTTTCCCACCACTCCAGAAAATAAAGACTTTAAAGCAGGGGAAATGGCGGTGAAAAAAAAAAAAAAAGACAGAATCACGGGAGTAGTGGGTGATGTCACCAACAAAGAAAAATCATGGTGAGAAAAGGGAAATCTTGGCAACAGCAGAAACTAGAGCCCGGAGCTCAAAAACGTACAGAATACGAACAGACACAAGAGCAAATCTGAAGCCAGGCGAAAGGGCGGCTGGTTACCAGCCACTCTCCACTACCTGCACATCCCGACGCTGACTTCCGCTCTGGGAGGCAAACAGACAGTCCTTGGGGTCAACCTGCAGGGTGGACTGTGAGGAGAGGAGGTGTGCCGAGCCTTGGCTGCCATTGCCCGGGGAATTTTTCGGACCGTCCTCCACAGACTCGCTCAGGTTGATGACCGAGTCTCTGATATTGGAGATGATCTCGTTGTTTTCCGCCAGCAAACGCTCCAGATGGTCTATCTTCTCCTGCAATATCGAAAGCTGGCCCTGGAATCAAAGGAAGAGGGAGCCATGTGAACCACGACTGTGGCACCGCTAAGGCGCACAGAGGGCAGCCACCCACCCTCCCCACTTGTCTGTGCGGCTTCCGGAAGCACAACAGAGGGGCAGCTGGGACTGAAATGCCATTCTGTGGCATAAAACCTTTCCGTAGCCGCACTTCCGTAGCCGTCTTTATCTAATCATGCTTTTTTTTTTTTTTTCTCTCTCGAACTCACAGAGATCCACCTGCCTCTGCCTCCCGAGCACTGGGATTAAAGGTGTGCGCCACCACCGCCCAGCTACTAATCATGTTTTTAAAGCACAAGAGAATAACCAAGATATTTGAGGATTGTTTCCTATTCCCCCCAAATCCAGGCCTAAGTGGTCTGTGGGTCTCCAGAATCACTAATGCTGACACGTTATATTCCAGAGCGAGATTTTAAATTTAAGCAAAATAGACTGCAGTTAATTTGCCAGGTCAAAACACAAACAACAACAACAAAAAAAAAAAAACACAGAAACTGAACAAAAAATACTTCACCTCAGCCTGTTAACAAATACTGGACAATCCAAAGAAAAATCAATTCATCACCTCTAACTGCCATAGACACAAGCATGCCCTAATGCATCATTGGGAGTGCTTTTATGTCTCTGTGTGACATTCAGGGCGTGTTGTCATTGTTAATTGATCCCCACATTTAGAGGTTTGCCATCCTAATAACCTTGTTTTACAGAAGCTAACGGCAGGAATAACCATCTCTGACTTGTTCAACCCTGTGTGCTCAGTTCCAAGTGTAGGAAAGATATGCATGCATTTGTCACGTTTCTGAACAGCAGTTCTGAACTGAAAGCCCAGGGTTGGGCACAATGCCCACAGTGGGACGACAATAATACTTAAGATATATACTGATGACTTTGAATATATAAGAATATATATAAGCAACACACACACCAACACACATAAGTACATGCCTGCATACCAGGTCCCCAAAAGCTCACCTTAGGGTTTAAAAAAATATTTATCACCAGGAGGTGGTGGCACACGCCTTTAATCCCAGCACTCGAGAGGCAGAGGGAGGCGGATCTCTGTGAGTTCAAGGCCAGCCTGGTCTACAGAGGGAAATCCAGGAAAGGCACAAAGCTACACAGAGAAACCCTGTCTCGAAAACAAAGCAAACAAACAAAAAAATTATCTGCATGGTGAACAATTAACTTCCATTATCAGGAAGGCAAAAAGGAAAAAAAGAAAGAGAAAAAAAAAACCACCTAAGTGTTCAAAAGTAGATCATCACAGTAGATCCAGTCATGGATTAGACTTTAGCCACTAAAAATTGAAAAAGTGCCTGAGTGTTTTGCCTGTGTGTACCAAATGCTTTTAGAGGCCAGAAGATGGCATCAGATCCCCTATAACTGAAGTTATAGACAGTTGTGACCTGTCATGTATGTGCTAGGAATTGAATGCAGGTCCTCTGGAAGAGCAACCAGTGTTCTCAAACACTGGACCATCTCTTCACCCTAACCAAAAAAAAAAAAAATTAATAGAAATATAAGGATGATTATTTCCAGGAAAATATCAAAATAGTGTTATAAAAAATCAATAATACCCAGGGTGTGCCACCAAGCTTGTTGAACCAACCCAATCTCCAGGACCCAGACAGCAGAAGGAGAAAATTCAACTCCTGGAACTTGTTCTATGACTTACACAAGCACACAAATAAATACAGTATTAAAAAACAGTAGAGAGAGGAGGCAGAGGCAGGAGGATATCTGTGACTTCAAGGTGAGTTTGGTCTACCTACTAAGTTCTAGACCAGCAAGAGCTACAAAGTGAGATCCTGTCTAAAGAAAAAAAGAAAAGTGAAAAGGAATGAAGAGACACTGTATGAAGCTGAGATTTGCAAAGGTGTGACTTTTTTGCTCCAATATGCAGTACATGCAGGAGGAAAAGCTGGTGCACTGGGTGTGGTGCGGCATGCCTCTGGCTCCAGCGTGGGGAAGAAAAGATGCAGAATTATAGTTATCTGATACTATGGGGTTTGAACATAGCGTGGGAGACTAAAGAACCAGGTCCATTCTGCAAGTCAGAAAGCTATGTGATGTTTCAAATAAGATGAACGCTCAGAAGCTATCAACTGTTGTAGCTCCAAGTCCAATCCCCAAAAAAAGTAAAAATGCTTAGGAGTCAAATGCATGGCATCTCCGTCCATACCTTCCTAAACATTGTGTGGGGCAAATGAAGACATTTCTTCATGCATTATCACAGTACAACAGACTGGAGCTGCTTCCTCAAATTGCTGTGACTCATCCTGCTGAGCTCCAGGATTGAAAACAATCATCCCTCCAATGGGGCCTTCTCACCACAGAGGTCAAGCAAGTTCCCATCCCGTTCAGAATCAGAACTTCAGATTTGCCTCACACAGCTCCCTAAAATGAAGCTTTAGTGTTCTCTCACAACTTTTAAAGATACTATGTGTGGGTGCCAGATTTTAATATATCCTTCCAGAGCTACCTGTGCTGGGCGATGGAGTCGCTTTGGACCCTTGTACATAGCCAAGCTGCCTGGAGCTTAACAAGCACAATGAGAAAAAAAAAAAAAAAAGAGCAGCCTTGGGAAAGCTTCTGCTACGAGGCCTTGCTCCCAAACCTGCGTATTACCCAATATAAACATTACCACAGATGTTTCCGGAAGAGGGAAGCCAACAGACATTACAGAGGACTTTCACTTTCGTTGTAACTCTAAAGATACAATTAATGACCAGTGCCCGGGATTCGATATTGAATTAAGTACATGCAGAAAAGTATGGCCTGAGGCTATATGAGCATTAATGGTCTAATGAAAACCATTTTAAAAGGATATTATGCACTGGAATAATGTCTCCCTCCAAACAGCCAAAATCCTTAACATATATCCCTCATGAGCAAGTTCCATCCACAAGGCTGAGGGGAGTGGCATGACCTTAAAGGGATGTACCCACAGTGTGCATTAAAGAAATAGAAACGATAGATAATGTTTCAATTATGCTGACAGGTCAAAGAATACGGATAGTAATATTGAAAATGACAGTTTTCTGTAGGGCACGAAAATCACTTGAGAGAAAAACACGTTCTCCTTTGATTTGCTAATCAGTTCTATAGGGAGGCATCCTCAGTGCTGTGCTGCCGAGGAGCAGGGAAGAAGGTCATATTTGATTTTCTCTGCTAGTGGTGAGAGAAAAGCTGAGGGGAAAAAAAAAATCACACATATCAAAGACATAGGGCAGAGCTAATTTAGAGTCTACAGCAAGGTAGACCAGTAGACCAGGATCAGTGCCACTCGATCCTATGAACAAAATCATGACTGCAGCCACGGCTGAATCTGAACACACTAAGGCATGATCTGCCCCAGGGAGGACACCAGCTGCTGGAGACTGGTTACTGTGACCGCTCAAGCACAGCAGATTGGACGCCTTCTTCCTTCAGTCACCTCTGGAAAGACAGCTCTTTCTCTCTACCACCCCAAAGGGCTCATAGTCAGAGGCCACGGCCCTTCTGACTTCTCCCATCTCCGTCAGCTGCTCAGAGGTTTCCTCTCGGTGTTGCTACATCAACTCCCCTGCCAAAGCAACCCATTCCCAGTGGCTCAGCTGTCCTCCAACACCAAGTTACACAGACACAAAGCAGCCAGTCCCAAATGACTATGGTACAACACAGTCTAACTTTTGAACTTCAAATCAATTTATTTTTATGTGTATGGGTTTTTTGACTGAGTGTATGTGTCCGCACCACACGTGTGTAATGCCCCAGGAGGGTGGAAGAGGGTATCAGATTCCCTGGAACTGGAGGTGTAGACAGTTGAGTCACCATGTGGGTGCTGGGAAAAGAACCTAGGTCCGCTAGAAGAACAGCCAGTGCATTTAACTGGTGAGCTGCCTGTCCAGTCCCATTAACCTACCTTTTTAAAAGTCAGCCACACCCCTATGCTTCCCTTAACCATGAGAGATGGCTGACTGGGATGTCATGGAACTAGACTGCAGGATCTTGAAAAGGGATAAAGTACAACCATTATCAGTGCTGGGCCCCATGCTTCTGCTAATCAGTGCTGGGCTCCCTCGCTTCTTCTGTTTAAAGGAGAAATCCGGGCAACGCAGGCCTGAATAGCATTAGTCCTAGAGGGCATTTCTAGAGAACCTGGGCCAGTGGACTGAGTAGAGAAGATCCGCTCTCAGGTGGACCAGCATCATCTGTCACCAAGGGCTTGTTTGGGGCAAAAATGCAGTCTGGACACATTCTTGCTTTGCCTTCTAGACAACTCCAGGTTCTTCAAGCCACTTATCTCGACTCTCTGCCACAGAATCCAAGCTCTCAGCCTGAGTGTGACACCAAGAACTTGCCAAGGCCAGGGCCTGTGGACTTGGAGGGAGCCAGAAAATGAGTTTTTCTGTGGCTCTGTCCTCTGCAGACAGCTCAGGCTTTCATGGGCACGTGGAGATGGTCAAAGGCCTGCGCTCACCCGCTCCTTTTGCCTTACTATCCTCAGCTCACTTGCCGGCCCTTTGCATCAATTCCTGTCCATCTCACTAAACTGGCCACATAAATTCCCCAGGTGCACATACTTCCAGCCTGATGCAAAGCATGCTGGGACCTCATCATCCCCAGAAGCACACACACAGCCGAGCACCCTCCATCCTGGAAACTGCCGTCACTAATTTGATTTGCGGTACAGTGTGCCCTTTACTTTCTTCCTGTGGCCTACTAATCAGTGTCCTTTGCTGGCTCCTCTCTCTGACCTCCAAATGTCAGCCTCCAGGTTAGCTTCTGAGCCTGTTACCTCTCCACACTGTATGATCTCATCCACTCCGTGACTTAAATGCCACATTGTGTTCATGCCTCCAGGATTTACATATTCTGCTGAAACCTCTGAAATTCGGGTCCAGATATTCAAGTGCCTACTGATTCCTTGATTTAATATCAACCCTACATGCTGAACACACCCTACTCCCAAGGGCACTGCCATCCTCACATCTCCAGGAAGCGGCTCTGGTCTCCTCCAGTAAGCTCCTTCAAAATGTTGGTATCCCGATTCTTCCAAATTCCTCACAATGTTCCACACCCAATTTATCTTGCAATCCTTTCCCTTCCTACCTCCCAAACACCTGTTGAAACAAACCTCTCTCCATTTAGCCTCCTAACACTCTGCCTGCAAGGTACCAATAATTTTCCGCATCAGCTCTGTCTCCCTATGTGCATGTTTACATATCCATGCCTTGCCCAGATACTGTGCCTGATGTGATACCCACTGCTCTTTTCTTGTTGCACTGGAACAAAATTAAGACACCTGTATTCTTCATCACAGTCAAAACACACAGGGATGCAGCACTTTTTCCCAACTAAGCTTTTCCCTAATTGCCACCAAGCTCCAAGCCAGCTGCTTCGATTCTCAGTACCTTCAGGCATATTTTTTCTTTGTACAATGCTTCGACTCTCTCCCTAGAAGACGTCTATACATAGCCTTCGCTGCATTCTCGCTGAAATAGCCTTCTGTACATTATTTTTTCTCAACTTCACTTTCGTTTTCTCCACAGCATTATCACAATGACCCGGGGCACTGGTGCATGGCACCCCTCTTTCCCCCACTAAGTGGGCAGCTGTTCTGCTCCCCATGCTTGATGCCTGGCACAATGCCTGACTCACAGGAGCATCTCAATTATGCATTGCAAGAGAAAAACCAAGGAAAGTACCAAAGGCTCTTGCCCATCCTGTTCTGGGACAACCAAGTATTTGGCATACAATCCATCAATCTCTCCCCAGAAATACAAAACATTCATAATCTTTTATGAAAAACAAAATTTAATCTTCATTGCATCAAAAGATAAATTAAAAAATAAGAAGAGTATATATGTCAGGATGGAGAGACGGTTCAACAATTAAGAATACATGCTGTTCTTCCAGAGGACCGGGGTTCAATTCCCAGCAGCCACACCAGGCTGCTCACCATTGTCTGTAATTCCAGCTCCAAGGGGAATCCAATACCTCTGGCCTCTGTGGGTATCTGCATTCACATACATGCATATACATACATACACACACATATATACACACACTTGAAAATAATAAAACATTTTTTAAAGAAATGGAAAAGTCTACACTAATAGAGTGGTCTTTATGATCCATTTGAAAGTAAATCTGACCTAGGGTCAGCCACAGGTTGACAATCATGACCCCATGAGCAGGGCAGTCTATGTGGCCCCCTTCTAAGGGCCAAGATTCTGGGTCTGTACAGCTCAACTACAAGTTTCCGGCATTTACAACTGTAGCAGCTAGCTTTCATATGCTGTGGAGAATGCAAAAGAAGGCTAAGGGGAAACTCAGAACCATGCTTTGTCCCATCTTCATGACAGGTTGTGCACTTAAGTCACGTTTCTAATTAGGACAATTTTAGAAGAAATAATTGCATGTCATATATAACCACCAAAGGCAACAAAGCCTCACTCTAATGTGATGATCTGAACTCCCTGATCAGTTCCATCCTTTGCTTTTACCACTTTTTCTAACGATGCTGGAATCCACTTATCACTCCACTGCATCAAGACCTTCCGATCGGGGTTGAAGAGATAGCTCAGAACTAAAAGAGTACCTACTGCTGTGCCAGCAGACCAGAGTTCAGCTCCCAGCACCCACATCCTGAAACTCCAGGGGATCTATTCGAGCCCCAATGGGTCTGTCATTGAATGTGCCCAGAACGTAACGCCAAATAATGGTTAATCTTTTCCTAAACCCCTTCTTATCAGGTAAAAGAAAAACAGTGAAGCAAGCTGGCCACATTCAATCGTGTGTTCCAATCTTAGCACTTGTTATCTGTGTGACCCTGAGGCGGGAACACAGTGAACTCACATGTGCTAAACTCCCATTGCTTGAAACAATTATGTCAAGACTTCAAACAGGAGGAGCCGCCAAGCACTCCAGAAGGTGTGATTATAACCACTGTATGGTTTTAAAACATCACTCTGAAGGACACATGAGATACCTGCAAAAATAGTATGCATCCTGACTACAGAGAGCTAAAGTGATATGAGAACCCCAGGGTCACTATCTACTGGCAATGAAACCCTGAACATGTTACATAACTCCCCGTGCCTTACCTTCCCCACCTATAAAATGGGGGCAGTGAATAATACCTAAACCAAGAGAGATGTTGAAGATTAGCTAATAGATGCACAATAAATTTAAATTGTGCTTGCTGAGGTCAATAGAAAAATGCTTACTCAAAGATGTCTGTGTCCCAATTCCAGAAGCTAGAATAGGGTACATATACGGCGAAAGGAGCTTTGCCGATAAAATTTAAGATGGTGAGATTATCCTAGAATATCCAGAGAGGGCTCTTAAGAGCACAGGATCCTCAAAGGTAAAAAGAGCAAAGCCCACAAAGGAAACATGAGAACAGAAGAGGGTAGAATAATGCTCCCGCGAGATCCCAGCCTGGAGCACAGATTGTTCAACTTCTAGAAGCTGGAGAAGACAAGAAACAAGACTCTTCCCCAGAGCCCCAGAAGGCAATGCAGCCCTGCGCCCTCTGAGCCCTGCCTGTTTCACACTGCTGACCTCCAGAACGACTGGATACATCTTCCTGGTTTGGTTACTGTTACAGCAGCACAGGCCGACACCACTAAGAGATGGCACTACAAGAGCAAGGCTGAGAAAGCAGTCTGTGAGAGCCAGTCTGTCCACACTCCCAGCAGAACCGGAGAGCCTCAGCCCTTTGCAGGAAACAAGGATCTGCAGCAGTCTGTCCCCAGGGCACAGCTCGGTCAGACAGTCCACATGTGCCTCTGCTCCAGGAGATGAGGAAATACTGAGACAGCCTTTATCAGTAAAAATAATTTCCAGAGGGCCTGGAGATAGATCAACAGCTAAGAGTGCTTACTGCTCATACAGAGGACCTGGATCCAGTTCCCAGTTTCCAATACCCACACCATGCCTCAGAACTGCCTAGAATTCCAGTTCCAGGGGATCTATCGCCCTCTTCTGGCCTCCTCAGGCTCCTGCACACACATGATGCACATAAACTGACACAGGCACATACACATAAACATAATAAATATTTTAATTAATTTCCAAGGAAAGAAGCATCAATGTAGTCATCTCGAACACTGTTTCAAAGCTGAGGAATTTAATGTGTATTCAAGCTCTGAAGGGGGAAGTACTGTTCAGAAGAGACCTCAGTTTGCCCAAGAAAAGCCATGTGGCTTAGACCAGTACAAGTAGAGGAAGAGGAAAGAATGTGGCAGGAAGGAGGTCAAACAATGAGAACAACAAAGGAATAAAATTAGTCTCTTGATGTTTAACTGGGGCAAGTGGGTATATGACAGTGTCACTGAAAAAAAATGGGATGCTGAAGAAAATGGAGGGGAAACTGATGTATCCTGTAGTTGGCAGATCTCTGGATGGTGGTATTGGTGTGTATGCAAGCCTGGAGCTGAGAAGAGAAGCCGAGGATGAATACATAAGCAGCCAGTATACACAGGGATTTCAAGCATCGAGAACAAGTGGGATTGCCTGGAGAGCACGCACAGGCCCACTTTTTATAACGGGAAATGGCTTACCGGGAAGTTCTCACACATCCTCAATTAAGAACCACTGCATTCAGGGACACTTGGCTCAGTCTGGGAGGAAGTGACTGGACCTGCCTGGACTGAGTCTACCAGGTTGATCGCAGTCCTCGGGGGAGGACTTGTCCTGGAGGAGGTGGGAATGGGGGTTAGGTTGGGGGTAAAGGGAGGGGGGGGAGGGGGGAGAATAGGGGAACCCATGGCTGATATGTAGAACTGAATGGTATTGTAAAATAAAATATATATATAAAAGAACCACTGCATTCAAGCTAAATATAGGAACTGCAGCTTGGTTCAGGAGGGTCTTTCTTCCCCACACCACCGGTGTCATGGTTACTGAGCAGAATCAGCTAGCCAGTCCTCAGCACTATCCCAAAAAACACTTCAAGTCAACCAGATCTCAGGTACTTCACAGGGTTTCATAACATGACAAGTAACCCTTCTAATGCCCACTTGACCCCTGAAGACATGTAGTGCTGAAGCCAAAGAGAGAAAGAGTGACCTGGCCTGTGGTCACAGTCAACAAGTCAGAGACCACTGCTAAAAGAGTTTCCTAATAGCATTTTTTTTTCCAGATCTGGAGCTTAATACACCTGGATTTCTTCCAGGGGACTGACTGTCTTTGTGCGGGTATTTGTTTGTTCAGAGAAGTAAGTGACATCACCATGTGACCATAAGTGTCCAGTTATACAGTGTCCTCCCAAAACTCAGTCACTATTCATAAATCTCCCATTTGCCTAGGTAAGACTGTAACAGAAGCCACTCCAACACAGGTAGAAGACAAGAGTGCCAAGTGACTGCAGAGGCCAGCCAAGGTTCCTGGCATGTCCTGGCTGGGTACTCAGGGGCCTTATGACTGTACCTGGGCACCACTTGGCAGCTGCTAGTCCCTTGGCAGGATCTGCACCCTGAGCAGGAATAACAGCATGTTACCTTATCATCACTCTCCTCTCAAACGGGGGGCGGGGCCTCCAGATGCTGGAACTTCCTGCAGGCACAGCCCAGAACACCGCTCCCCGCCTCCACCCTGTCAGTTCCCACATGTACGTTCAGATGAAGGCCATGTGGCCTCAGCTGCATGTGCCCAGCAAAGCTGCAGGAAACCACCTCCTCTTCACTGAGGCAACATTTTAAGTACCACATTACAAGAGGAAGTAACATTTTGCAAGACAAATCATCTTTTTAAAACAATTACTGAAGGAAGTAGGACAAATATCTGGATTATAAAATATTTTTTAAATGCAGTTTTACTACTTACAAATCCACTAAATAACTACAATTAAGTAGCACTGTACAAATTAACTACTGGCCAGTAGAATTCTTTCTTTAATTCAGCACTTTCAAACCTGTTCTACAGATATGGCTTCCCTTCCTCCTCTCCTCTTCAGCCCCCCAAAAATGTTAATGAACCATATTACTAATGTTTCACTCATGACTTACTTTCAACACATGTACATTCTTTTTAAAAGTTTTTTTCATTTTTATTGTGGCTATCTGTTGGGAGGACACACACATGACACAGTACAACTGTAAAAGTCACAGGACAACCTGCAGGAGTTGGTTCTCAGTTTCCATCATGCAGGACTCAGGAATCAAACTCAGCTTTTCAGGCTTGGGAGCAAGCATCTTTACGCACTGAGACAGCCCTGGTAGGTTTATATTCTTTTCTTTCTTTTTTTCTTTTTGGTTTTTTCAAGACAGGCTTTCTCTGTAGTTTTGGTGCCTGTCCTGGATCTTGCTCTGTAGTCCAGGCTGGCCTCGAACTCACAGTGATCCGCATGACTCTGCCTCCCGAGTGCTGGGATTAAAGGCGTGCGCCACCACCGCCCAGCTATATCTTATACTTAGCATTCTGAGGTCATCTGTGAAGAGTGGATCAACTCCTCATCCAAGAAGTTGCCTGTATGCTCACATGGTACACCTTAGGTGGCACCTGTTCTCAAATAACACAGCTCTGTTGGTGGGCACCACCCCATTAAGTATGGCTGGTCTATTCTGGTCTCTGACATCTATGCCATCTGCCTATCTCTTTATCCACAAGGTAATTATAATGTATTTATACTGAACTCACTCTCCAAAGATCAAGGGCCTACACTGTATCTTAGAATCTGCTGGCGAAAGTTCTGTCAACATGGCAACTTTGAACAAACACAATTTCAATGCAAAAAGAGAATAAATGTCTGAAATGGGAAAAGCCCATCAACCTAAACAGTGTTATTCTATTAAAATAAATGCAATTGGCATGCCTGAGATCATTTCTCATTCAGAAATGATTTGAGAAAGCCTTTGAAAATGGGGTTGTATTAAGTGGATTATCAATCTCCCCTACAATCTTATTTATAGGAATCATTCCCTAAATAGGTCCCTTTTAGTCTTTACTAACAGAAACCAGATATTTAGACAAGCTCCATCTCTAGTCATGTCAACTCTGAATTTCTTGAGCATCAAAGATTCTAAAGTGTTACAGCATTTCTCCTAATTCCATATTGTAGAAACAATAAACTGAGTCAACTAACTGGCCATGTGCAAAATGAGACAGCGAGCAACAGCAAGGCATAACACACCATGAGTGTTAGCATAACACGTCATGAATGCCATGGTGGCTATGAGCATGTCCTGCTCACACACAGGGCCCAAGTTCAGTTCCCAGCACCACACAATCATGTAACTCCAGCTCCAGGGCATCTGACTCTCTCTTCTCCATTCTGTAAGCACCTAAACTCAAACATACACACACACACACACACACACACACACACACACACACAGAGAGAGAGAGAGAGAGAGAGAGAGAAAGGAGAGGGGGAGGCACAAACATATATGTAATTAAAAATAAGATAAATCGTTTTTTAAAAGCACACAATAGTAACAAATTTCTGAGAACACCATCAGCTGTAAAGACACATTCATGATATGAACTTCTTGAGTCTCACATCTTAATTTTCCCAGTAGTTATTGGTTAGATTTTCTTACCCTAAAAGTCTCAAGAAATGGTTTGCACTTCAAGTCTTGGAACTCTTTGGCCCTGCAAGTTTTCAAGAGATGGCCCTGGGCCAAAAGCAATCCTTAGTTCTTAGCATGTGGGTCAGCCAGACAAGAGCGACTCTCGGTCAAGCACAGGCCATCCGGAGGATCTTTTCAGCAAGACAACTGCCCTCCACACCAACCTTGAGCTATGAACCATCCGACTGGTGTCACTACCTTCTGACTCCTTATAAATCTCTCTCTCCATCCTCATCTCCCCCAAGCATACACACCCAATAGTCCGCGCTCTGTCTTACAACCTAGGAAAACTAATCACAATAAACTCAGAAAAACAATAACTTGGTCCCAGCAAGGGTGATACAGATGAGAAGGGTCCTTGTAGGTCTCCTGTTGAGAAGCATCTCTGAAACGCTTCCTCCTGATGTCATCTTTTCGTAGGGATGTTCATCCATGTGCTAGTTGCTCACGAACTGAACACAAGCTGCTGTAGTTTATTAACATCTGCTGCATGATAGTCTCCATGTGAGCAGTTCAGATCTTGGCTACAAGAAACGTCCTTGGCTCAGGGCTCTCCTAACCAGGCACGGCCCCAGAGTGAGCTCATTCTCCCTCAGCGCTCATGGCTCCCCGGTCGGCATCTCCTTCCTTGATCTCTCAGCCCACTTGGCTATTTCCATTAATGTCCACTCCATCATAAATAAAGCTGAACTGGGCTTCACAAACTTGGCTTGTCTTTGCACGCAGTATAAATTGTCTCCAATACCCCAAAAGGAAAAAGTCAAGGGAAAACACGTGACTCAAACCACACTTCGCTTGCCTTTTACCCGTCCGCTAGAAAGTCTTAGTGTTCCCCTCACAAGAATGTCTGTACATTTTTTCTCCTTTTTGATTGTAGCCAATTCAATACTGGAACAAAGATTTACTGCCTTATGTCTGTTACATTACCTCACGCAGATTCTCAGCTGCCTTCCTGTTTCTGAGTCTTCCTACACACTGCTACCAGAATAATCTAGATTGAATATTCTCTTCGCTCCCTTCCAGGTCTCAAATTTTCTACAAAATGAATTCTCTAATACTGCTTTTCTCTCAAGCGGCTGCCTGATACACAGAGTAACTCTAAGAAGATTGCCACATCCTAACTCCCAACTCTAGCCTGACTCCAGGCAACTCATTATTTTATTATAAACTACTCTTTCCGTTTGTCTTCTGTTTTGTTTTGTTCCATTTTTTCGTTTCTTTGTTTTTGTTTTGGTTTTTGAGACAGGGTCTCTCTGTGCAGCCCTGGCTATCCTGGAACTCACTGTGTAGACCAGGCTGGCCTTGCACTCAGAGAACCTGCCTGCCTTTGATTCTAGAGTGCTAGGATTAAAGGCATGCACCACCACACCCGGCTCCACACTACCCTTTAAAGCACCCAAAGACTTATCTAGACAAGTCACTCTCCTCAGCCCTTGTCAAATGCCCAAGTTCGGGTTGCAGGACTAGCAAAGTGCTGTATTTCACACTAGCAAGGATCCTACCCCCTGCCAAGTCCAATTGCAAATACTCAACTTCTTCCTCTTCTTGAGTCCGGCAAACTAGGCCATCATCAGAACATGGCGGCTGTGTTTCTGAGTTCCGTTTGAAGTCTATGCCCTGAACGATAAGAACATGGACAACTGCAGGTATGCCGGATCTACAGTCCAACAATCTACACAGATCCTGGGACAGCTAGAGTATAAACGAAGCCCACCAACATTTGTAGACATCTACACCATGTCCCAATACCAAACGGTTGGAGAGTCCCAGGCTACTGTTTTATTCTTCACTTCTGTATCCCCAGAATGTGCAACAGTATTTAGGGAACATAACCTGTGCATTGCCTATTTCCATACACTGGTAAAGTTTAGCATTTCTTGAATACTTAACATGTGCCCAATATGATCCTAATCTCATTAACTCCTAATGAAAACATGAATGGCACTTAGCTATCTGTTTCACATACAATACTTATATTTCCCAAAATAACCTAAGAAGCACTTTCTAAGTGAGAAGTATATCTAGTATGCCCATCAAAACCTCTGTAAGATCTATCATTCTGCGAAGTTCAAAAACCTGTGCTTGTAATGGTGCATCAGAACAGCCACTGAACCACAGCTTAGGACACATGCATGTCCAGCTAGGTATTGGTGATGAGTGGGCACACTGATGAGGTCTAACCACCCAGTACCCATAATGTGAAAAATCAAAGACTAAATTAACCAGCCTAAGGACCCTTTCCACTCTCAAATTCTATGCCTATTCTCTTATGCATGACTTATCTGGGAGGCTAATGACTGTTGAAGAGAACGTTTTACTCTGAAACAGCAAATTGTAGACTTTTTTTTCCCCCAGGACAATGATGCTAAGGATGATCCAGTCTTGGGCTTTCTTGAGTGTTCCACGGTCACAAGTTCCTACCCTCCAGAGAAAATGTCACCACAAGGCTCCCACCCATGAATTCCATGCCTAAGGCACAAAAGAATCTCAGAGGTTTACACCCTCCATGCTGGCATGTCAGCTGGTGCTGTCGTTAGTTCAAGTCTTGTTTAGGCAGCCATATTGCTGAGATTTCACGGGTGCAGCTTCCCTGTCACGTCTAAAGGATACAGTCTCTCAACATATATCCTGGTCCTCTGTCTCTTACAATCTTTTCATGCCTTCTTCTACAATGTTCCCTGAGCCTTAGGTGTGGGCGTTACCAAGCTTTAGGGCATCAACCCTATGTTCTCTGCCTGCATTCTGACCAGCTGGGGCTTTCTGCAATGGTCTCCATCTGCTGCAAAAAGAAGCTTCTGTAATGAACGGTGAGAGCGACAGGTATCTGTGGATGGAAGACATACATACAAGCTACACTAAACAGACCCAGCACACACACACACACACACACACACACACACACACACACACACACACACACACAAAAATAATTAAAGAGAAAGCAAGTTGGGGGCATGGGAGTGATTAAAGAGGGGAAAACAATGTAATTATATTTTAATTTTAAACATTGTTTTGAAAAAGAATGTAAACCCCCCCATTTAATTTTTATGTAAGCGTTTTAATGTAAACACAATGTATTTCAATCAAACAAAAGATATTAATAGAAGACCTCAGAGGGAATGCTGCAAAGGATGCAGGGGCCCAAGTCCACACCCTGAAGGGAAGGGGCCCCTCGTGGGAACAAAAACCAAGCAGCGCTTATCCTGGAAGCAGTGTGGCAATCTGAGTCAACATGAACTGGGAACAACCACCAGAAAGGGCAAAATTTCTTTCTTTTGAGTCTATAAAACCTTAAGCGTCCAAAGTATTGATATGTGCTGAGTTGTAAAGCTACTTTTAACAAAACAAGATGCAAGAGACAGGATTCAGTGATTTCCATTCCAGTGATATAAAGGGAAAATAAATTAGAAATAGACCTAGAAAACACAAGCTACAAGGAAGCCACAGTCCAGATGTGAACGAGATGAAAACAGCATGGTTTTTAACAGCTGGAACATAGGATATGAGAATCCATTTGCCCAGATGCCAAGTGCAACATACTTAAGAATTCAATATCCCCCTTCTTTCCCTATAAGGCCAAATTACCAGACACAGCGAACCACACTATGCTATTGATACTTGCAGTGTTTAGTATGTTTAAATATTTTGATGTATTTTGAGTGATAAATAAAAAGCATACACATTTATCAGGTAAAACATGTTGCTTTGAAATGCCTATACATTTTGGAACATGCAATCAAGTTAACAAATGTATTAGTTCTCAAAATGAACACCTCTGTAATAAGAACCCTTGGAATCTCCTCACGCAGTTCTGAAGACTACGATACATTGTTATTATCCATAGTTAACATATTATACAATAAATCTTTCAGCCTTTCCTGTATTGGAAATTCTGTATCCTCTGTTTTTAGTTTTCAACCTTTGTAGCCAATAGGCAGAGCATGTAAGACATGAAGTCCTGCAATGAAATGCAAATGATTTAAAGTTTATGGATGATTAAAAGAAGCTGATCGTTCAAGGAATACGGAGAATGAAAAGAAAGAGAAACAAGTAGAAGACGTTGAAAACACCACCCTCTCCATCTGATAGGTGGGGAGTCAAGAGCTCATACCTAATAGTGATAGATCAGGAATGCACATGGAATTATATCCTTCCAAGTTATTACAGATATCAAACAGAAGAATTAAGTACCAAAGTAACTTTTATGAAAGGGAGAGAGGAATCCCTTATTTTTATAAAAGGAAACAGTAGGTCAAGATGAAACAATGTTGTTTGTCAGAGCATGTGACTGTAAGGTGAGTCAGAAAGAGAATACAGGCGGAGTGAGGACCCTTCAGAAGCTGGACTGAGGACCACTGAGTTGGCTGACAGAGAAGAGAGATTTCAGTTGTCAGTGCACACCTCTCTCTGTGTGTGTATGTGTGTGTGTATGTTTGTGTGTGTGTGTGTGTGTGTGTGTGTGTATGCACATCTCTCTGCTTTGAGGGGTTTTGGTTTCTGATATTATTTCTATGTGTACCTATACCTTATCAAAATAGATCCCTGTCAAGACTGTCAGTTCTCCTAATCCAACATGAAGTGGGTCACTAGAAAGGCCACAGCGTAAGGTCTAGTTCAGAATCTGTTTGCTCTTCAGAAAAAATGATGATGATGATGATGATAATCCTAGACCCGAAAACAAGGCCATCTGAAAAATACACAATGCATACATTGAAAGGGGAAAGAGAATAACGAGAAAACAGCCAGGCAGTGGTGGCACACGCCTTTAATCCCAGTACTTGGGAGGCAGAGGCAGGTTGATCTCTGTGCGTTCGAGGCCAGCCTGGTCTACAGAGTGAGATCCAGGACAGGCTCCAAAGCTATACAGAGAAACCCTGTCTCAAAAAAAAAAAAAAAAGTCAAGCACAGAAATGATTAAATGAGAGCGCCACACCCACTTGGTTTCAACCAAGTGTACTGTGACTTAAAGGTGATGGTCCAATCTCCAAAGATACGACTAAGAAGAAAGGTAGACATGAGCTTTAAGAGTGATGAAACAGAGGGTGTTATTCTTTAGTGAACGGAAGTCTAGATCCCAGGCAGTCCTCCAGACCACAGAGAGAACTGTCCTGCCCTGTATAAATAGTTTACGAAAGAGATCCACACGTGAGGCCTGCTTCAGCAATACCAACTAACCCAAATGTTGAGATTGGGCTCTGTCCTCTGGCCATCTGGGGCCCACAGCAGCAAGACACAGCAAAGTCAGGGGCTGCCACCATGAAGGTATAGACTCATCTTGCTGGGTTCGTGGTCCAAAACACTCCTGCGCTGAGCAGTCCCTCCAGGGAGAAACTTTCGACTTTTAGGGTCTGGTGGTGCACGCTGTAATCCTAGCTACTCTAGAGGCTAAGACAGGAAGAACACAAGTTCAAGGCCTGCCGGAACGACACAGTGAGTCCCAAACCAGGCTATCCAACATATTAAGACCTTGTCTCAAAATAAAGAGTTTAAAAAAAAAAAAAAAAAAAGACAAAGGGCTAGGAGATGGGGTGGTGATGGGAATGTGGTTCAGTGGGAGAATATTTGCCTAGCATGTGTAAGGTCCTGGGCTCAAGTCCTAGAACACCAATAAGTAAATTAATTAATTAATCAAACAAATAAATAAATAAATTGAAATTGAAATTTCAGGTGACATACAGGAAGTAATTAAGTATATCATGCATGTCTATGATTTAGCATAGACATTCCCCAAGGATACAAAGAAATCTATGAGGCATGTAGATAAACACAAGTTCTAAGGTAGAAATTTTGATCAGTATTTATTTAACCAGTTTATAGGAATGTTGCTTTCAATGAATCTACTTTTGCTTCAGCATATTGTTTGCCTCCAACAGCAGAGAAGAACAGTTTAAACCCAGAATTACTAAACCCTTTTCTGAAAAGTGTCAGGTAATAAATATATCAGGTTTTATGGTCCAGAAGGTTTCTGCCCACCCATTTGACTCTGCTAAGAGGATTCATACACAACTAGCTATGGAGATTCCATGAAATTAAATTAACTATTCAAAAATGTAAAAATCATTTTTAGCTATGGCCCTACAAAAAAGGAGGTACTAGGTCAATCTGTTTCACCATTAGCTGTCTTAGGAGGCATGTGGACAAGAGACGACGAAGACAGGATTCACCAAGAACGTCATTGTTCTCCTGCTCACCTCCCCATTCCTCCTCCTAACATACCATCTGGAAGACAAGTTGAAATGAACAGTAGGAAAGACTGTACTTTCCAGATCCTCCTCTGCCCTTTCCCATCCCAAGAAGATACACAAAATGCAAGAGCCAGAACCATCCGAGTGAAGAAGAAATCCAAGCTGAGAAACCGTCAAACTTTCAAGTAATGCTTGCAAACGACTTTATGCCACCTTATCACTAATCGATACAGCTTGCCTTCCCATTCTGAAAGGCAGGGAGAATAAAGCTGGACTACTGCCAAGCTCCAAGGAGCTTGGAAAACCACCTAATCGCTAAGACGTGAGAAGAACGCTTTTATTGAAATGTGTATGTCCAATTGGTAAAGACGAAGAAGGTAAATTCTGTTAACCTTCCCTTTTTCCCTTTAATTTGTATATGAACATAATTTATCCTTGTTTTCTGTAACATACTGCAATTTACAATCTTAGATATGGAACTAAATTTTAAGCACCCAGAGAAAGAATGGAATATGAGCATCTAAGCATGCTACTTATCCTTCAGAACACTAGAACTAGACAGACCTTTCAATCACTCTTTCCTAAAATGCAAAATGCCCAGAAAGTACACTGTGTTTAAAAAAAAAAAAAAAAAGGCCTTTGTCCAGATCACAGCCAAACTGATTTTCAGTGGGGACAGTTTTTCCCCCATCAGAGGTTATTTATATCTAGCAGATGTCTGGGGATATTTTTTGATTGCTACAAATGGGGGACAAGAAAGGAGACAAGACAAGCGGCTGCCAGTATATACTAGGAAGAGAACAGGGTACTACCAGATACCTTATGACATAGGGGGAAGCCGTAACAACAAGAATTGTCAGACCCAAAAAAATTATCAACAGCAAAGGGGTTAAAAAACATGAAATGAAGGAGTGGAGAGGTAGCATGTGTCGTTATAAACTCTAGTGCCTCAATATTGGAAACAAGATGTTAGATCCAGAATTTAACACTGAAGGACTGATGGCATCTCCCATCTGTATACCAGTACAAAGGATATTACCTTAAACACATCCTCTCTCCATCACTCCACCTAGACTTACACAACAGACAGAATTATTCAAATCAAGCCATGAATCTGTATCAGGAGGCAAAATCAACAACAGGTACTCACTAAAGGACAGGGTCTGGGCTCCATTACAGAGCAGTCCATTCTCCAAGTCCAAACTTGAACATGGTTTCAGCCATAAAACTAGTGGTGTGGCTTAGGAAGGGAAGTTAAAACCCATTTTAATGTCAATGCAAATGCTTCCTGACCTGATCAATCTCCTATCGACAACTATGGAAAGAACCAAAGCTCTCTACTTTATAGTATTCCTCTCCACAGTTCTAGAGAAACACTATGAACAAGCCGCTGCCACATCACGACCTGGACCACTAAGGATCAGGATCCAAAAATAGAGCAAACCTTTTGTAAGTCAGAAACCACGGCTCCCCTGAGCAGATGACTGGCCATCGATTTTCTTAGAGTTTTCTATGGAAATAGGGAAACAACCAGGGGAAACTGAGGCCTCTGAATGGAGAAAGCTGGAGACCAGAAGGGACCAGCAAGAATGCCCCCTCAGTCTTCTAGGTAAACATTTTAACATCACAAAAACCAATAGCAAGCTCAGAGTAAAAACACACAAAAGGTCAATTTCATCAATGTGCTGTCCATACTGCGGAAATCCCTTAAGGCTAATAAATCATGAACAGAACAATCTCCTTCCAATAAAAAGAATCCTGACACCTGTTATCAAAGTACTTACTTCTTCAGGTCTTGATCCAGGAACAATACATGCAAATCAGTTTTAAAAATAAAGCCTTCAGATGAAATCTAGCCATGGCATCTGGTCCAGCTTACTCTCAGAAGACCAAGTCTGAGACCTGTGCTTAGCAGAGGAGTCCCTGAAGACTACTGACCTCTGGATGGGGATAGAGAAGACCCACCTCAGAGAAGTCCCAGAAGACTACTGACCTTGGGAGGGATGGAGGGGAACCACCTCAAGATTCTTAAAAGTTCTTGAATCTAATGCCGGTTGCCATCAAAGCTCCATCCTCTCCCAAAAGTCCCAGATCTCAACCATTATAGCTCAGGAAACCAGACAACCCTACTGTGCTCCCTAAACAAACCCTAGCAGCAACAGCTATTGTCGCAAATACAGTGCCCTGGTGGGTGTGGGGGAACACTTTCATTAGATATAGCATGCTTCAGACTAAAAGATTTATAAAAACAAGGAACAGCAGCTAGGACATGAAGGTCCTCATACTTTCTGCTGTGGATCCATTTTTATTAACATGTTCTGTGCTGCACTCAAAATTACTAGTGTGGTTCTGATTGTGTGAGGGTGTGTGCTTATATGTAGGTAAGGTCTACATTGCTTAGGCTGGCCCAAGACATGCATCAATACTCCTGCCTCAGCTTCCCAAGTGCTTTAGCATCTTTTAAGATGCTAGTGGTGTAAAGAATTTAAATATATATATATATATATATATATATATATATATATATATATATATATATATATATATATATAGTTTCAAGGGTTTTTTTTCCAGGCATCAAAATCCCTACCATATTGGCTTTCAAATCAAGTGCATCAACACATTCCCATTTTCGCACTTGATAAACGTTATCTGAGCCCTAAGATCAAGTCTGGACTTCACTTGTACATTTTCACTATTCTCTAACTTCTGCAGAGCCGTTCCAATGCTAACATCAGTCCCGACGTCATGTGATATCCTAGTCAAAGCCATTCCTTGTTACACAAACTCTGATTCCTTGTTTCAATTCTAGTTTTTCCTAGGGTACATAGTAACAACTAGAGAAATTGCTAATTAGAATGGCCAGCCCTTTCAGGGAGCTGTAACATTTCTCCAACCCATCTGCTCAGACTCTCGTGGCTAGCATAAAGCATTTTCACAGCAATAGGTCCCAGCCAACCTCTCATTCAGACTCAAGTTTAGGGTTGTTGTTGTTGTATTTGTTTGTTTTTGGCTTTGCTTTTTTAAAAATTTTGTTTGATTTACTTATTTTTATTTTTTTTTTAGTTGAGATCAAATAACCCTAAGAATGTAGGCCACCTGCAGCCACAGCCTCTGGCCTTAAAGAAGTTCTTACAGTAACACTTAAAGGAAGGTCTTACAGTAACCACTAAGAGGGAAAGGCCCTCTTGGTAGTCTGCAAGCAGGCAGGGCTCTGCGAGTGGGTAGGGTGGGAGTGGAGCTGGGGTGCCCTGGAGTAATCTAGCCTCAGGACTAATTAGGTGGCAGGAAACAAAGTTGCAAGAGCACAGGAAAGAACAAAAGTCCAAAGAACAACAAACATAGACGCTCTCAACCTAGGATGGTCTTTAAATACAGTTTGCATTCTAAATGGATGGCACACCTTAATGAAGTTACCACATTAAGCGAAAGAAACTAAAATGCACACTATAACCTCTGGCTGCATTAAACACACATACACTGACAAACCGGCTCTACTTAAACTCAAGGATTCACCCCCAAAACCTGCTCAAGAAACAGACTGCAACATAGTTTCGCTATGCCTGGCACTGTTTTGAAATTAAAGTTAACATATAGTTTAGATACAGGGGAAAAAAATTAAAGAACCTACCTACATGTTGGATGCTCTGCTTCGTAATGGTTTTCTTTCTAATAATGTTTGGCTGTGAAGTAATTTAGAAGACATTCTGGGAAAGCAAAAAACTGAAGCAGTGAATGTTTTAGCAAAAGGACCACATTATGCCTTCACAATAAAGGTTACTTGGGGGGCGGGAGGGGAGGATGTCATAAGTTAAGGTTCCATAGATCAGGCAACAAGAAGGCTCCAGCCCAGCTCTAGCAAGAGGATTCCAAGAGGCAAGACAGCTTTGTGGCTCTGAGACTACACTCTAAGAGCTGCCTGTTGAAGTCCTAGAATTTGTCTGTGACCTTGAGCATGGTAATGCCTCACTCAGTGCCTCAGTTCCACACCAACTGACTGGTAGTTGAGGAAATCAAGTTCATCATACAAGGAGGCACTCTAGCTAATGCCAAACACATGATTCTCAGGCTTCCAGAGAGAGCTTATGAAGTCTGCCCACTGGGAGATTCAGTGGCCCGCTAATACTAAACCTTTCTACGGTTGAAGTCCAGATGCGAAACAGAGGCTACCACTCCCAAGCCCTCTCTCTGTACAGAAAACACACCTCTACAGGCACTTCTCCTGAAGCCCACCACCACGGCTCCCTACCGAATGCTGCATGCTCTAGGCAGAACCTCAACTTCCCAGTGAGCTGGGGGCTCACATGGAAACAGAATTAACTGCTTAAGAGTTCTCAGTAACTGAATGAGTCACTCATGGCTTTAGAAACAGAGGGAAATGTCAAGGTTGCCAGAGAACCCCATGCAGATGTTTGCATAAATCATGCTCAAGTGATCACCCATCCAAAGCCAGAGGATAGTATTAAGACATCACTAAGTAAAAGGGTTCCATTTTATATTTCCTGTAATGGAGAAAATTCTGGAAATGGGGTTAAGAGGATCACAGTAAGTTTAACTCCTAAATTACCGAGAATATGGAACAAAACTCAGAACTCCTGGGCTCTGGCCGCATGGATTTACCTGTTGTCAAACTGTTTACTTCAGTCTCATCAACAAGCCTGGTGTAAACTCCAAGTTCAAAATCTAAAGGCAGCCAATAGTGCTTGTTACATATTTTCTCTATCGTACTATCTAGGGAAAGCGGAAGCTGTGAACATTTGGAAACATCTGTCTGCAGCCAGGTTTTTTAATTCCACTCTTCTAAAACTTATTTCCAGTGCTCTGGACTAATGACAGCATCCCTCATTCCTCGTTTCAATTTCATAATACTTCAAGCTTGTACTTTAATTTCAGTTCCCACCAAACCATTAACCCTCGTATATCAATCAGAAGAAGCGGCCAGGATTGTTTTCAATCATTTAAACCGTGAAAGAAAAAAAATAAATAAATAAACACCAGCCTCGTTTGAATAGGTCACAGATTTCTCTAGTCGACTAACAGTTAGCTTGTCAATATTTGGATTCTTCCAAGTGCTCCACACCGCATCTGCTTTCACTAAAATGTGTATATGTCGACGGCAAAGAGCTATAAAGGCCACTAGCAACTGCTGCGCAATAACCTTCCAAACAGAACCCATTGCATCGATTTGCTTATTTTTAGTAACTTTTCCTGAAAGACTTGGGTGGGTCTTTTTTTTTTTTTCAACTCCTTTGCCAGTGTGACCACCCGGCACAGAACTGAGCGCCACACAGCTTCCATCAGGAGTATAACACGCGCTTCCCAGCTCTGCTCCAAATCACCCGATGTAACAGCTGAAGAATGACGACACTAAAATCAACGCTACTTACTATCCACGTCCAAAAGGGCTGCAACAGGAAATAAACTTTTTCTCTCTTAAGAGACAGTGAAGGGGGACGGGAGCAAAAACAGAAACCTGTTTTTTTTTTTAGGTGGGCTAGGTGGGCTGCGCTTCGGCTGTGCGCAAGAGGGGGGATCTGGGCAGCCTCTGGCAGCTCAACCCTGAGCCAGGCGAGGGGGCGACCCACAGCGACACTCATACCACGCCGGTTCCCTGTCAGCAGGTGCCCGAGGGCACTCCACAGGCCCGGGTGCGAATGCCCGAACAAGGCCACTTCTGGAGAGCGCGAAGCTGTCACCGAACGACGCCCAGCACTTTGCGAACTTGGCGGTCCGAGCGCGACCCAGCCTGGGCCGGATGAGGCTCAGCTGGTCGTCGGGTGTGGCCTCACCCTGCCCCGGTGCCGAGCGAGCGAGCGAGCGTCTGCGAGAAGTGAGAGCCCCCGAGGCTAGCCCTCCAGCCCCGCGCCAGGTGCTTACCTGCGGGAAGGAGCCCTCCCGGCGCGGGCCCCGAGGGTAGTCCAAGTGACCCCTGTCCAGCATCAGGTAGAGTGAGAAAATGACGACGCAGAAGATCGCGCTGCCGAACACGGTGAACTGGCGACTTAACTTCATTTTTTTCCTCGATAGACTCAGAGCCAGGACACGGTCCTCACACGAGAGAGGCGGAGGACTGGAGACTCCAGCCCGCGATCGCCCAGGGCTCTCTGCTCGGGGCTGCACACTCTACAGCGCGGGTCCCGGCCGCGCTCCGCACCTCGTCCCCGGAGCCACCACGCGCCCTCGGCCTACGCCCTGGCCCGCTGCCCTCCCCGGGGCTGGCCGTCCCTGCAAGGCGGACTCCTGAGCAGCAAAGGAAAGGGTCCCCACGAACTTGCTCTCCTGCTGGGGACCGACACCCGTAGTAGGGCGCGCGGAGCAGGCAGAGGAGAGGTCGCTGCCCCGACTTCCTGCCACCGCCGCCACGACTGAGTCGGCAGGAAAAGTTTTCTCGACAAGGGCAGGCGTGTCCTCGGCGCCCAGAGAACGCGCGGGTTCCGCGGCTCCGGGGGCCGGGCGTGCAGCGCTGGGAGCGAGGAGCGCGCGGAAGGAGGAACTGGACCTGGAAGCGCCGTGCCCCACAACTTAGCGCTGGGACACCCAGGCCCGCCCCCGCCACACCGCCCCCGCGTCCCCGCCGGAGCCCCTTCCTGCCGCGGCTACTGCGGGGGCCCGGCCGGGGTGCACCTTGGGCTCCGGGGCGCTGCGATCCAGGACTTTCCTCGGGTGTGTGTGTCCGTTCCCCGGCCTCTCCCGGCCCCCGCCTCCCCTACCTTCTCCCTCCCGGGCCGGAGCTGCACGCGGAGGGCGCAGGGGGCCGGGCGGCGCCGGGAGGGAGGCAAAGCAGAGAGCACGGAGAGGACCGTCCCCGGAGAGGAGCCCGCTCCAGCTGCAGCCGTGAGCACCCCCCCGCCTCCTTCCCGCCCCGAAAACGCGGAGATGGCGGCGGCAGCCACGAGAGGAAGAGCCGGCTTCCCCAGCGCCACTCGGCGCTCCAGTACCGCCCGCCACGAGCTGGAGGAGACGGCGGCGGCGGCTGTTGGGTCAATAGGCGCCCGTAGCCCCGGAGCTGGGCAGCCGGCTGGCCCCGCCCCCTCCCGACGCGCCGGGATGAGGGGGCGGGCCCCCTGGCGCCCAATCACAGCGCGTCGCCCGCCAGGCCCGCCCAGCGCCTGCCTCACTGGGCCCTGACAGTAGGAAGACCTCAAGAGGCTTTGGTGACTAGGGAGGAGGCTTTGCAGCCGTTGAGGCCAGCAGTAGGGTGCTTCCAGGGTTCCAACAGCCGGCGTTCCAGAGGGGCTGTGGCTCATTCCCCAAATTCCATCCTCTCTGGTCGGGTCTTCTCTCCTGGAACAGCCAGATCAGCGTGCCCTGGAAGGGTCGGTGAAGGGCTGTTAGGAAAGATAGACCAGAAATCTGGGGGATCCTTTTTGGACTCATCTCTTCCTCTTGCTTTTGGCAACATCCTGGGAGGAAACCTGGGAGGAAAAGAGGCCGACAAAGCCTCGTGCGGGCAGATGTAGACATCTGTCGACAAAATCTAATGAGAGGGATCTGAGAAAAGCTTGTACCGACTATTGAATTATAGCCTCTCGGCTCCAAATACACCCTTTTTCAGCGCGCTGTGAAAATGAATCTGGGCCTTTGAAGTAGGTTTGTCTTCTCCTTCTGGGACTTTCAGTCAGTAGAGGGTGCTGAAGAGACATTACAGGAAATCAAGGAACTTGCTTCCTGGTTCTAATATATCTGATAAGCAGTTTCTTCCTAGCATACTTGACTTTTTCCAAGCCCAAACTCCTTGGTGGCCAACAGTTTTTGTAATGGCGTAAGGCATGAACAGCTTTCCTGACACTCTGTAGCAACAATGCATAGCAAGAATCACAATGACTCCTCTGTTCCTCAGTCAACCATACTACAGTTGCCATGCCATCTCTTATCTTAGCCCTTGACTGGGTGGGCAGGGCTGTCTTTGGGGGGCCCTTTATCAGCTCAAGAGGTAATTATAAGGTTGGCTCTCCACAGCTGCTGTCTGTATTCTCTCTGGTTTTCTTCTTGCTAGCGAATCCCTCGTGGTTTAATTCCCTATTAGAGTTAAGAATTAGTTTTATTAAGCCTTCAGTGTCCAGGAAGTAGTCCCAAGAGACCTGCAAAGACTGGATTTAAAGGTCAGATTGACTGGCCTTTGCCTAAAGAGCCTTGCCAAAGGGAAATAGAATGATAATTTGGGTCACGAAGAGCACCTCAGTTAATTAAGCAATCACCTGTGGTTGATTCTGATGAAATGCCAATGGAGCAAATCCATTGGAGGGGGGGAGGGATGAGGTGACAGCTATGTTTGACTTCATGGCTACAAAAGGGACTATGAGGACAATGGTCGGGGAGGATGCTTTGGAGTACTTCTGAATGCTTATAAAGAGAAATGGCAAGTCCAGGTCCATCAGCTCTCCTATGGTATGAGAATCAAAGAGATTCTGTAACGATTCTAGGAGAACCTCTCTTGTAGCAATGAAAATTATATAACTGAGGACCAAAAGCTCTATTTTGGTTTTGGAATGGCTGACTTATTGTTCGCTATTGAATTCACAGATGTAACAACAAGCTTTTTTTTTCCTCTAAAAAGTGGATAGATTAATTGGTGAATGATAAAATCCTAAAATTTGGAATGAGTCAGCTACAGATAAATCTAGCAGTCCTGCCCTGTGTGTCCCTACCCCTCTCCCAACACATACCTGTGTGGTCACCAGTAGAATCGGTTGTCACTCTGTAGCTAGCACATTGGGTTTTCTTTGCTTGAAAACCTTGTCAGTTTGGACTGGAGAGATGGCTTAGTGCTTGGATCATTGGCTATTCCTCTAGAAGACCTGGGTTCTGTACCCACATGGCAGCTTGAAACCATCTGTAACTCCAGTTCCATATGAGAATTTGGCACCTTCTGGTCTCTTTGGACACCAGGCACACATACAGGCAAAACATCCTTATAATGAAAAAAGTTAAAAATTAAAAAAAAAATCTTGTCATTTAAGGTTAGGGGGATTGCATGCACATGTATGTTTTCCTAAAATACTCTTCTACAAAATCTACCAGAAGTGACTGTCCTCATCAGGGTGGATTCCTTGACATAGAATTTGTATCTCTCTCAAAAACACTAGCAGTCAACTTCTGAGCCCCTATACCTGGGACAATGATCACATTTTATTGTGTGCTCTTTTGGAATAGAATGGAGCAATAATTCACTGTTGTTGGTTGCTTTTTTACTCTATTTTGAGGGGCCCACTACCCAGCTCGAAAGTAAATCATACACGGAGGCCTATTCTTAATTATCAATGCCTGGCCTTAGCTTGGCTTAGTTTCTTGCTAGTTTTTCTTATCATAACATATCCCATCTACCTTTTGCCTCTGGGCTTTTCCTTTTCTCTAACTTCTGTAAATCTTACTCTTACTCAGTGGCTTGCTGGGTAGCTAGGTAGCTGGACCCTGGAGGAGTCCTCCTCCTCCTCCTCCTCCTCCTCCTCCTCCTCTTCCTCCTCCTCCTCCTCCTCCTCTTCCTCCTCCTCTGCCTCCGGCTTCTAGATCTCAGATCCTCCTACCAGATTTCTCTTTTTATATATTCTCTCTGCCTGCCAGCTCCACCTATCCTGCCTTGCTATTGGCCAGTTCTTTATTAAACTGCCAGGTGTTTTAGACAGGCACAGTAACACAGCCTCACAGAGTTAAACAAATGCAACATGAACAAAAGTAACACAAGTTAAAATATTCTACTACAAGTCACACACCACAATAAGTACAATTGTATCTAAAATGTTGACAACAATCTAGGAACCATATATAGAAATAGTTTCTAAGGGTTTGGGGCCATGAAAGATAGAATGTAACACTAGATATAGTCAAAATGTATTGCTATTCAGGGCTGGAAAGATGGCTCGTTGGTTAAGAGCACTTATGGCTCTTACATAGGTCTCAAGTTGTGCTCCCAGCACCAATATGACAACTTAGAACCCAGTCTAACCTCAACTCGGAGTGTCTGATGCTCTCCTGTGGCCTCCTTGGGCACTGCATGCATATGGCACCCATGCACACAAGCAAGCAAAATACCAATATGCAGAAAATAAAAAGAAATAAATCTGTCTTTAATGTATTTCTGCTCTTAGGCATTTACTTCATGCGTTTGGAGGTTATTTGACTGATGGGTAGTTTAGGAGATTGAGATACCAGAGCTTCATGACATGAAGTGAAAAAGGAAAGCCAATGAGTTAGAGAAAAACACATATTGCATTGGATATATCATATGCAACGTGCAAACATCCCCCAGCTGTGCTCCATGCAGGGACACAGAAGATACACCCTTCACTGAAGTGTTGAGAAAGACACTTAAAACGTCTCTGTAGAGTCTGCCCCTGCGGGCCAGGTATGACAGTAGATGATGGCATTGTTTAGCTGGCCTCTCTGATTTACATGAAGATGACAGGATTCCATTACAGCAGAAGCCAAGCAGCACTTAACCAACCAAGTCAGAGTAATCAAAAAGCCATTCATCTTTACAAGTAGCAGACAACCTGGGCCCAGAGATGGCTTTAGAACATAATACATAGGCAGCCTAAAGAGAGAATTCTTTCTACTTTAACACATGGAATTCTAGGTCAGTTAGCCAAACTCTGACTTTAGTTACCACAGTAGAGAGGTACAACCTTTCACTCAGTTTTCAGACCTAAATCAACCCACAGACCTGGAATCATTTGGTTGCCCTTTTAGGAAAGACCGTGTGCTGCAGCCACAATACACAAACGAAAAGTCATATTGCTTTGCAGGAGTGGAAGCTGTTTATTTAGTATAGTGACTGTACATTACCAAATTTCAAATGAAACCTTAAAGTTGGAGCCCTAATCCAGTACAACTGATGTCCTTCCTTATAAGAGAAACACACTGTAACATACATGACGTACACCATGGCCATCTGTGACACAATGAGAAGGTGACCAGCTCTAAGCAGTGAAAGACAACCCAGCCCTGCAGACACTTCTGTTTTGGACTGCTGTCCTGGAGACTCTGAGAAAAACTTCTGTAACTTGTGGCACCCTATCTGATTGTGACAGCCTTGGTGCACAGAAAGCAGCCAGCCACCTGGCATGGAGTATATAAAGAAACCATACAATAGGGGGTAAAAACAATTGGGAATAGGTAAAAGACCTAAATAAACATTTTTCCATAGAAGACATATAAATGGCCAACAGCTATATGAGAAAAGTTTTCAACGTTAATCATCAGGGAATTACATACTAAAATCATAATAGATACCACTTCATACCTGTTTTGATGGTTTTGGAAACAAGTAAAATGATGTCATTGAGGATATGGCACAATCTGTTGGAGGGACTGTAAACTGTCACATCTGACAGAAAGAATTTGTAGTACAATGTCAGATAACACAGTACAAATCGGTACAGACTATGGAAAACAGTGTGAAAGTTCCTCATAAACTTAAAACAGAACTGCCCTCTGGCCATGTGTGTGTGTGTGTGTGTGTGTGTGTAAGCTACAGTCTACAAGCAGCTTGTCTTTTCTAGAAAGTTAATTTATATCGATTGTGATTTACTTCAGTGAGACTTTTACTATAGTATCTTAGCTCATGAGGTGATGTCACAACAATGTAAGAGAGCAAATGGTATCTACTAAGATCTGGCTTTACTCAGGCTGGAGAAGAGTTCAGTAGTAAATTGCTTGTAGGGGAAACATGAAGACCAAATAAAGATGGACAACATGGAGTGTATCTATAATTCCACAGCTCCTATAGCAAGAGGGGAGGCAGAGACAGGAGAATCCCTGGACACTCCTTGGCCAACTAGTCTACCATGTACAGAACAGTAGTGGAAGAGAGACCCTGTCTCAAACAAGGTGGAAGTGTGGACAAGGTTGTCCACAACCACAAAAGATTAATTCTTTTTTAGATACTGCTTCATACCTATTCAATTTGTGTCTTAGTAATGAAGAAAATAGTATTTCTAATATGTGAGTTGGTGTCTCCTACAGTTGATAATAACTATTCTAATGAGGGAAATGATACCTCATTAGAGACATGCTCTCTTATGTTCACTGAACTTTTGAAAATTTTATAGCTATGATTGTAGAAAACTGCAAGGCATAGAAGGTTTGGGCCTTTGCTCTTCTGGCTGTTAGGAAAGTCTGTCTGCCAAGGAGCCCAAGCTTCTTATATATTCTTCCTGAATATGCTAAGAATGCAGAACCTGGCCACTTTTCAAGTAGGGCCATTTCTCAGAGCTGCCTTTGTCAAAAACAACAGAATAACCAAATAATATCTCCTTTCAAAAAGCCAATTTGCTTACCACATGCCACAGAAATAGGAAGTACCCAAATTCAGTATTCCTTGACTATGACACAAACCTACTGTGCATGTGGTTTCCACATGAACCCTTCACCTTAGACACAGTTGGACTCCGAGGACATGGGGAACCAGTACCGCTGAAGTCATACAACTCGGACATGTCTCTTTGTCTCTAATCCAGGTATCTCATGCTTTCTATCACCATCCATGAAGCAGCACCTGACCTCAGATCCTCCCTGAGTCCTGAAACTGCCCATTGAGCAAAGACAACATTGACCCTGTGGATATTGTCTATATGCCTGTACTTTATCCCTATGACAGAAACTTGAGGAAAGGTTGAGTCAAGGCACATGACAAGCCACTGAAGAGGGTAGCAGAAGGATGAAGGAGTTGGAGGATGGCCACCTTGTCTTCAGAATTCTTCCCAACCAAGCTGACTGGCTTGGTTGCCATCTGTCTTTCCCAGTGAGCTACACATTCCTGGAAGCCTTATGGTTTGCCACTGTACCTCAATGGGCAGAATAGTGTCTATCAATAGTGAGGCTTAATAAACACCTTCTGAATTAATTGATGGTTGTCTCAGCTCTGAGGCACCAGTGAGGGTAAGCTTACTGGAGCTAGGAAAGAGTTAGTTGCCCTGGCTTATATAAAGGTCTGTTCGCTAGTCTACATTTAAAAGTGTTCTTGGGACTGGAGAGAGATGGCTCATTGGTTAAGGTCACTGGCTGCTCTTCTAGAGGTCCCCCACATGACAGCTAACAACCACCTATAACTTCAGTTCTAGGGGATCCAGCATCCTCTTCTGGCCTATGAGGCATGCACGTGATAACACAGACATAGGTGCGGAAAAAACTCCCACACACAGAATATAAAAATAAATTTTAAAAAGATATTCTTAGCTGGGTGAATCAGCACTTTCCCTGCTAAGTACTTTCTTCAAAGTCTTTTAGAGAGAATTCCTGAAAAGAAAGTTTGCTAATCTTAATCATTACAGGAAAGCCAATATTTTGATAGAAAGAAATAAAGCAAGTAAGTCGATGCTGGGTGTTTAACATGTTTCTGTGTTTAGCTTTTACAATTCTGCCACTTTAGTGCATAGTCTGCCTCTATAATGACACTTAGATGCAGAAAAATTAAATGACTTGGTCCAAAGTACATACCTGTTACATGCACACTTGGTTCTTCTGTTTTCAAAACTTTTCTGGTTCCTCCAGCATTCTATAAAAGTGGAGATACCACCCCAACACTTGGGAGGCAGAGTCAGGTGGCTCTCTGAGTTCAAGGCTAGCCTAGTCTACAGAGCAAGTTCCGGGGTAGCCAGTGCTACACAGAAGAAACTTTGTCTCAAAAGAAAGAAAGAAAAGATAGAACTGAGTTCAATAATCTTGTGTAGAGTGGGTGAGTTTTGTCTGACTACACTGGGGACCGTGTTGTTCTGATTCAGTGTAAACTGCTATAAACATTTCTAGGTGCTTTAAGTTTTTAACAGGGGGCACTTACAAAATCCAGGTCCACATCGAAGTGGGATCCAGATGAGCCTCCAAGAATGACCACCAGAACAATGCAGAGCTGGCCTTTCAATGAGGCTAATGGCTCCAGAACAAGATCAGAGCTCTGTAGGTTCAGGATCATCACCCTGCGAGAGAAAGGTGTGTCCAAACGCTACTGCGCTCACCCACCACTGCTTATGGCTTCTCCAGGGTCTGAGTAAGGAACTAAAGAACGCGGGTGCAGAAAGGCGAGTCACTGACTGGTCAGGAGAGTGCTCAGAGCACTTCTTTCTCAATCTAACCTGAGTATAGCCACTGCACAAACACAATTCAGACCTACAACTCTAGGCACAAAGACGTCTAGGAAATGAACACCACTAGTCTCTGTATTGTGAAGGAAGTAGAAAAGGGAGGTGAAGACACAGGGAAGGAGCCTGGATGCAGCACTTGTCACAGCCAGCGTTAGTAGGAAAAGACACTTCTACAGAGAGAATGGATTAAGTGCTACAAAACTCTCTCTCTCCAGGAAGACCTGTAATACATAGTGTGTGATAAGATATTCAAATTCCCAACTCTGGACATCACAATCTTTATGACTATGGTTTACTCTGAGGAAGAACTGTCTTCTATTCACATGATAATTAAGGCAAACAATGTATCTAAATATGTACACATCAGAGACAAGAAAGCGATTTGCCATGTAGGAGCATCACTCTATTTCCAATAGCCCTTTGCTTGGTATTGCTGTTATTGGCACGGCATGAAGATCAGGCTTACTTCCAGTAGCCCTGAGCGGTTTTTCCTGGATTCTCTCTGGCTCTGATTTCTCACATGTCATACTCAACAAGGAAAGGCTTAGTAACTGAGTATTCTAAAGCTTCAAAGACAGCACATCCAATCCCGAGGGGCAAAAACTTTGCCCAAGGTTTCAGAAAGAGTGGATAGGAAGCCAAACTCTCAGATTTCCTGTCAAAGTCTTTCTGTGTTCTGTCTAGATACCAAGTGATGGTGGTGTGTGTACGTGTGTGCGCGCGCATGGGTTCCTATTTATATCAAGTTCAATAGCAGGCAAAACTCAGCTATCTCTTCAAGGAAGTGTTCTCATATGTAAATCTGAAGCAAAGCAATAGCACTAACTAAGAAAATAATGGCAGAGGGAAGGTGCTACGCCTGGGAAAGGGGACATGGGGGCTTCAAGGTAAAGACAAGTCCCCAGAAAACACCATTCCATAAAACGTCTTCACATCAATTTTGAACTCCAACTCAACTGACTTCTTGCCTTTGATGATTTGGGGGCCAGGCCAAGTACTGCCGATGGATTCTTTCCTTTGACTCTGACAGGAACCAAGAGGGAACTATTGTTAACGCCATTGGCACATGAGAAACTGAGGCATGCTTTCCACTCATCTTCCTGCATCCATGCTGCTTCATGGCAGACCAGCGTGTTATGCCTAATGACAACATTGTCTGCTCCACTAGCCAGAAGAAATTTACTGGGTGACTAAATTATGGAGCCCTATTTTTTATTACTATTTTACAACCAGAAAAGTTCAGGAAAAACAGGATGCAATTACACACACACACACACACACACACACACACACACACACACACCACATAATTAAGATTATGTCTGTTAAAAATATACATGCATAAAGACAGGAGACCAGAACATAGGACACTGACAAGTTAAGGTGATGAAAATATTTGTGCTTTTCCCCTTTCTCTGTTTTTGAGATTTCTCATAAAGCAGCCATATCAAATTACAATGGAAAAAATTACATGCTCTAAGATTAACTTCCCACTTAGCTGGAATGTAAAAGTTCATTTCCGCTCTCTCCTTTCCTACAGCTTCGGAAACCTCTCCTGCTCAATGAGTGACTTCATTACCAAATTGATGGCACCAGATCATTCTAGCTATGCAAATCACAAGGCCACAGCCAGCTGAGGAAAAGGCGGCTAAAGAGACTACATTAAAAATTAAAGCAACACGTAGAGACATAGAGATAATGTGCTTACAATTATTTCTACATATTTAATATTCATGCAATTACAAAGCCAGTCATGGCAAATATTAACTCTTGAATCAGGTTCCCTTTGCCTTCTGATAGCGTGACCTTGAACTACAACTGCCAAATAATAATACAGAAGCCGTGGCTGCCGGAGAACCATCTCTTCAGACTATAGTGATAAATGCCTTTCTCTTAGAACGTGGTCGCGGCGCTTGCTGGCTTTTGTTTCCTTTCAACACCATGTATCTTCTCGTTCTAGTATATGTCGATCACCCTGAAAGGTCTAGCTTTCACTCTTCTGCTATGTGTGTGGCTGTATGGTTTGCTGCTGCTCCTGTGATGCTATGTGTTTTCTGTCAGAAGAAATTTACAGGCACATTAGCCTACCTGACAGGCACGATGAGCCACCAGGCTTTTTCCTAAAGAGAAGCTTCCAACAGGCTGGAGGCTGCTCTGTCCCTGTAGCTCACCCTTGTTCTCAAGCTCTGCTATACCACAAGAGCTCAAGTACAGAGGCCAGCCTCTTTGCCTGTGTGTATTGCCTTGAATCCTGGTTTTAATTCTCCCGTGCCCCATGCACAGCATTAAAGAGGTTCTGCAGTAATTAATTCATATTTCCACAGCAATCTGATGGCTGAAGTCTGTTAGATAAAAGCTAATGTCTTTTCTTACAGAGACCAAGGAAGGGATAAGTAGAAAAAGTGAGCCCTGAACACCAAGGAGGAAAGGTAGCATTCAAGAAACACACAAACAAAAAGCAATATAACTAGCTTTTATAAAGTCTAGAGAGAAAATTCTAGAATAATTTTCTTTCCTCAATGTGTCTAGAAAAAAGCCAACAAGAAAAGAAATGTATTGAAAATTCATAAACAAAGTGAGACAGCTAAAAAGGTAAATTATTTTCTTAGACAATTCCAACTAAATGAAAATATTTCCCTCAAGGTTGTTGGGGAACCAAAAGCCTATGCATTTTCTGTTTCTTGAATATTATTTCTGTGCCTCGGGGAGTTTGTTAAGATCAAGCAGTTCTGGTTCTGGTCCATTCATTTTGGTGACTGATGCTAAGGCACGTGTGCTGTGTGGAAGCCTTCATGCCTTCTAAATAGTCCTTAGGTGTTTTCTGTTTTGAGAGTGTGTCCTTTGTCCTCCTTATATTTGTGTCTTCAGCATGTAACTATGTAACCCACAGAAGCCATTTACTATAGTCCAAAATCGCACACATCTCCTGTGATTCTCACGTTTACCAAAGCAGTCGATAATATTGGTCCGAGCCACTCACTGAATGGGTCAGTAAATGAAGGAACCTGGCTCAATTTGCAAACCAGGAATGGGTGGTTTTCTTGGGACTCATTCTTTGGATAATTATCTGGGAGCATCCTCGTTTGTTCTGCTTATCTTTCTGTCTCAGCTCATGATCCTCAGATGTTTCTGATGAGGCAACTCCAGCTGTGATCTTGCCCATGGCCACAGTCCCTTCCATGTTCAGAGTCCAAGTGAGAACTCTCCCCTGTTCCTACTAGCCTGTTAGTCCTCAGAGAGACCGGCTCAATCTAGTTCTTGATCTGTAGCCTAGTTCTTCCCTAGCCTGCTTTTCCACAATGACAGGACAGCTCTTGGCCTTTTGCAGTCTGGAAAGAATTAGGATCCAGACCGGGGTTGCAATTTCCAAACTGTTTGATGACTGCTGGTCCATTCACCCACTCCATGGCAGTAGCATCAGGGCCCCCAGTCCAGCTAGCCATTAGGGAGAAACAGAAACCATGGCACATTGGAAATCAGAGTACCAGCCACTAGATTTTGCTATACTCCACATTAAAAGGTATTTAGAAAAAGAGCTCATTTATCTAGGGAAGTTTCAGTAGCAGCCTTGCTGAAACAGAAGGTCAGTTTAGGTGACAACTCAAGGTGTCACACATTTATTTTTGTGTTGTTTTGTTTAACTCACAGGATTTTAAAACAATAACTCAACATTCATTTCATAAACAATGTACATTCATACTTAAATCTAAACCACTGGGAAAGGTTTCTAATTTTCATATTGAATTATTTGAACAAATAACTGCCAAATGCTGACCATGTGCCTGAGAGACCCTGCTGTAGGCGCTTGAAATACATTATCGGATACATACTAAACCTTCGGGATACAAGCTATAACTAGATGCCAGAAATCCCTGGGACCCTCTGACACATGAGCCACCATATTCCTCACAGCAGCTAATTCCCTACATTCTCCAAACCATGGGTTTCACTGTCCTCCAACATCTTCTAGCACAAAATCAAGACACCCCAGCATGGTGGACCCCCTTTCAATGAGATGAGTGCTGTGGGATGGTCTTTCTGTGTGCTGTGAATATGTGTTGCCACCATTGGTTAATAAAGAAGCTGCTTTGGTCTATGGTGAGGCAGGTTATAGCCAGGTGGGAAATCCAAGACAGAAAAAAGTGAAGTGAGACAGACAGATGCCATCCAACTGCCCAAGGAACAAGATGCCAACAGACTGGTAACGCCACGGCCATGTGGCAAAAGGTAGGTTAATAGAAATGGGTTCATTAAAGATGTCAGAGCTACTTAGCAATAAGCCTGAGCCACAAAACAGTTTGTAATGAATATTAAGCCTCTGACTGGTTCTTTGAGTACCAGAGGGCAGGAGAGATTTATCCATCTACAGATGAGAACCTCCAGGACTTGAATTTATCAAGGTCTTGGGAACCTGTTGCTTTTATGTCACAGAGAACTCTATGCCTAGACAGATAAACTGAGAAAAGGGACGGTTGAACATGCCTTTGGCAGTTTGGGTGGCTGCACTCACAGCCATCTGGTGAACACTATGTGTGAGATAGGTACAGAGGGAGAATTATTCACCTGGAAGCCTGGCTGTCAAGAGAAAAATCCAAACCCAGGAGCTTTTCTCCTAAGAGCCCCTATGACATTTTATTCTTTAAATAAATCTTTTCTTCCTCTCTTTAGGTGAGAGATTGACATTTTAAGATCAATCATCCTCTGCTTTGCAGGTTTGGTAGACTGAGAACAAGATAAATGGAAATTAAGCACAATTTCCATTTTTTGAATAAAAGTGCCCAAAATAGCTGCATTTTAACTCAGTACAAAAGAAGAGATATTGTTTCCCCCAACAGCCACACTCTTTGTGGTGGTTCTCCCAACATGCTTGAATGTGTCAAAATTCTGCCGTTTTCTCCCCTAAGATTCATTCTGAACATATACCTGCTGCTTGCCCATCAGTGGAAAGCAATGCACCTCAGACCAGGCCTTTCTCCATCACAGCCAAGGGTGCTAGAGGCCCCCAGGTGCGCTCACTCTTGCTAGCTTTGTCGACCCCTCTCCTTCTGCAGATAAACTGAACTTTTTACTGTAAAGCATGTGTTTTGCATATGTGACTCACCAGAGGAATTTTTACAAAACTCTAGCTATCTGGGGTGTAAATAATAGGTATGTAAATCAAACATCTATAATAAACCGTAAATAAAGGTATTTCAAACCAATTCTTTGCTACGTTTACTAAAGACAAAAGCAAATTTTTATACTAATGAGACATATGTGCTTATTTTCTTATACATAAAAAATTTAAGCCAGGTGGTGGTGGCGCATGCCTTTAATCCCAGCACTCGGGAGGCAGAGCCAGGTGGATCTCTGTGAGTTTGAGGCCAGCCTGCTCTACAGACCGAGATCCAGGACAGGCACCAAAACTACTCAGAGAAACTCTGTCTCAAAAAAAATTAATCTTGGCTGAATATTTAATACTACAGGACATTAAGCACCTTCAATATTTTTTAACATTATTTGAACATTATTTTGATCTTATAATCTTGAATGCTGAGAATGCCACTTCTCATAAATACATAGCACAAAATCACAGAAGTATGTTTAGGGCCATTTCAGAAAGTAATATAAATTCTGTCTTAATTCCAAGACAAAATTCATCAATGATTTTTGTGTGTGTGTATATGTGTGTGTGTGACTCAGATCAGTAACTTAAAAGCAGTTCTTACAATCAAACACTCTCATACAGCACAATCCAAAAATGTGCATGCTGAGAAATAATGGTAGGAAAATATCGCAAGTCTTTGTTTTCCATTATGTTTCTATTGGAGCAAAATATTTTGTGTGTGCAGTAAAAACACTGCAAATTCATGACATACCGTAATCTTGAATCTGAACTGCAATGTTTCAGTCAACACTATGAGGCATGGCAGCATGCCTGCAGAAAGTACATGTGGTGTGTTCAGATCCCAGGCTGCAGTGGAGTGATGCCATGCAACACAGATGAATGCCGCCACAAGACCTCAGGTACGTTATGCATGTGATATTGAATTAATGTTTGGTTGTTGCATGTTCAAAGACCTTTTACCATTGTCAAAATTTTCACAGCCTCAGCCTTCAGGCACCAGACCCACAGTTTAAGAAGTTGGAATTGTTGTGAGCTAACGCTGGATTTCCCCCTAGTTCATTCTAGTCAGTAGTGCCTTGTGTACAGGACTCTTCCCATTACTGTGACACACTGCTCTTGGTAAAAGCAACTTAAAGAATGCAGGGTTCATTTGGGATCATCATTTGTGGGATTACAGTGCATTATGGTGGAGAAGGCAGGATGTAGCAGCCACTCAGGGTAGCTGGCCACAGAACATATACAGACAGGAAGCGGAAAAAATGAATGCCGATATTCAGTTTGCATTCTGTTTTTCCCTTTTTGTTCAGTCCTGGACCCCAGCTCAAGAAGACAGTGGCCACCATACACACATACATAGACAGAGACACGGAGACAGAGACAATGAGATCAGGACCTCAGTTAATCCTCTGTGAAAATACTCTCACAGTATGTAAAATGTGTGCCCCAGTAATGCCATAGGGGTTTCTTAATCTAATCAAAATAACAACAGAAATCAACTATGACTTGCCTCTTATTATATGTAATAAATCTATTGGTAGTCAGCTGGCCTCTCTAAAAACCAGATTTCTTTAGTCTTTTAGTTCATTTTAAATCATCCAAAAAGTATAATGGCTCTTATTTCACTGAGCCAGTCAGCAGGTATTTCCTACAGTGTACTGTCCAGTAGACATTGGGTAAGTGCTGGATGCCAAAGACTCCTAGGACGCTTGCTGCGGTGAGGGGCACTGGCTGAGGTGGGGCCCTTCTGTGGGTGTCTTCTCTCTGACTAGGATGTGACCTGAGCCAGAGTGTCAGTCTCTGAGACTCTGGCTCTCTCACCGCATGAAGAACTGCTTTGCTCCAGGCACTAACACACTCGGGCTGCTGCAGCTTCGATGAAAAGCCCAGTGGCCTCATAAAGGCCAATGCTCTCTCAAGGTTCCCAAGGATTCCTGATCTTAATCCACAGGACAGTCCTGACGCTAAGAATCATGCATTTGAAAGACCTAAAAATGTATTTTAAGGGAGCACAGATGGACAGCAGTTGCTCTAGGGTATATTTAAATATATTGCCCTGCTGGTCCTATTTCCAGGACGCTAACTAGCTATTATAGGGGGTAATCACAGTGGGTCACGTAGAATTCCAAGCACCATGAGCTGATCTCAACAGGACAATAATGTGCCAGGTTACAAAAGTAATCAATAAGTCCAGATAATTCTGGACCTACCCTTTGACAGATATTCAGCACAACTCCTTAATTCCGTGGCATTTCAGTATTTTTAAGTGTTTTCCAAGCATCTGCATCTTACTACGTTACTCTTGGTTTGTTTGTATTAGTGAAATGAATGCCTTCTGTTTGCACAATATTGCATTTTTCCTTATTTGCAAGCCGCTAGATATTCTATTCAATATCATGAGAGAATTGTCTTTTTTCTCTTCTGTCTTCTCACTGACCAAAAGGTGTTTTATAAAAATGCTTCCTAAAATTCAACCAGACTTGTGAAATATGCAACAGTTTTGTACTGTGACCAGGCTGATTATTTAGAATTCACTATGATTCTCCAATTTCTAATGAGAGAGAGAGAGAGAGAGAGAGATTTGTATTACTTTTTAAGTCCGATCTATGTACATTTCTATTTAGTACATGTCAATTTCTTGTATCCAAAAGCAACTTAGCATATGTCATTGCTTGGAGAAAGGACAGACTGTAGGTTCACTTTCTCAAAGTGAACCCCACTGATACAGCATACATTTCAAAAGTCAAGTAGTCCAGTATGAGTTATAGTGAGGCACTCTCTCTACTACCCCGACTTCCTAATAACATTTCATGGCTTTCTCTTTTTTCTTTCCTCAGTCTCGCTATAAATATCAGAGCTGATGACTGACTTTTATTGCTGCCTTTCATGCCAAGCTCCTTAGGCTTGCAAATCAGCCACAGACTCTGGGAACCATCTCCCAGTCCCCTGCCCTCACTCCCACAGTTTCCTGGTGGAGCTTGGGGCAAGAAACAATGCAAAAACACTATACAGAACATTAATATGAAGAGCAAAACTCAGGCTGAATTCTTGACTGCTTGGTTCAGCCATTTAGGCCTCCTCCGTGGGTGGCACAGGGAAGCTGTGTCCTGAGATAGTTTCCCCCACTGAGAGGGTGGTCAGATATCAGCAGAGATAGGCAACACCCTTGAGAATGGAGAGCAGAAATACAAGGACAAACCAGAACTGGGAGCCAACAGAAAGATAGTAGCAAATGTCTACTCCTACTCCATTCACTGTTGCTCTTTAAAAGAACATTTCAAGGTAATTCACTTTTGTGCAGAGAGATGCCAATTCCTAGTGATGGTCCAGATTAACCCTTTAACTTCTGTCTTCCAGCCTTCTCGGAGTACCACACATTCATCTCTCATTCCGCCTCATTGAAACTTCTGGAGCAAGTTTAGCGGGTCTGTCACTATGTAGATAAATACTTATGTATGTGCACAGACACCATGCTGAAACAGGGAAGAATGGAATAACAAGTCATAATAATTAACATTTTCGAGGGCATGTTGTGAAGCACTTTGTTACCTACCCACCTACTCTCATTTAACAGAATTACTTGACATATAGGCCAATGTATGCTCAGTTTTCTAGATGAGAAAAACAGAGATACAAAGAAATCAAGTGCCTCATGGGGGTCAAATGTAAGATGGTGTCTGAGCAGACATGGCCCCTCAACACTGCACTCTCCTCTGCAGAACAGATGCCCGACATCACCTGACAAGTGCCACTTGTGGATGCTGTTTGGGGACTCGGTGAAAACGTCAGCTAACCCTGAGTGTGACTGCAAAACTTCTAGTCTATGTGACAATTCCATCCTCCCATGAATCTTAGACTGTGCTGGACCATATAATGGCTACTAACCATGTGTCAATATTACAATCAAATTAAATTAATACCGTCACTGAAGTTTTCATGGAAAAGGGAACATAACGTTAAAAATTCCATAAGGCTAATTAAAGCTTGAGTAATTGTAGAGTTAAAATGCAACAGGTGCAGACCCAATTACCTTGGTTTGTGTTCGCCCCTTAAATAGACACTTATTGCTCACCTCTGTGTTGACCTAACATCCTTTACGTGATTAGCTGGATCCCTTTGGAATGTATAGACTAATTTCCATTCATCCAAAAGTTAAGAATGTCATCAGGTGACATCTGAGGCCCAAAGCTGTACCTCCCTCCTCTGCTGTGACTGTCTACCTGATGTTTCCAACAACTTCATAAAACTGTTACCACATTGCAACATGGTATTTGAACAAACTCAAATCTGAATTTCTGGGTCATGGTCACTCAGTTTGGGCTTCAGAATAAACAACCTTCTATTTCTTTAGAGATGAGAGCTATGTTTAGAGCATCAAAACTATAACCCCCAAGTTACTGGCTATATTCCAGTTGTTCATTATATACTACAAGCAAACAATCTACAAGCCTCATCAGAATAGTAACTGATGGGTACTTCCAAGGAAAGGCATTTAGTGAGAACCTGCTCTGACCTAGGTGTGGTCGAGAGTCATCAACAAAGAGCAATAAGGCAGACATGATCTCTAACTGCCCTGTAGCTCCCAGATGCTGCCAGAGCCAGAGAGCCTCCAGGGAGCATCTTTGATGAGGCAGATTCAGGGAGCAAGGGACTCTGACGGCCTAGAAGATAGACATCAGAGCTGACTGTGGGGCCAGATTCAAGCAGTGTTCTGAAGTGGAAGAAACCTAAACTGGGGTTTTTACTATGAGTGAAAGGACCAAGCAGACACCGTAACAGGCTGCTCAGTCTTCTCTCAGAGATCAGGTGTTACTGGAGGGCTTCTCTCCAGCTTCCACCAAAACCCACAGTCCCACAATCCACGTATAAAATAATCACTCAGACGCTTATAATATTTATAAACTGTATGGCCATGGCAGGCTTCTTGCTAACTGTTCTTATATCTTAAATTAACCCATTTCTATAAATCTATACCTTGCCACGTGGCTGGTGGCTTACCAGCGTCTTTACATGCTGCTTCTCCTGGCGGTGGCTGCAATGTCTCTCCTCCTTCTTCCTGTTTCCCCAATTCTCCTCTCTCTTTGTCCTGCCTATACTTCCTGCCTGGTCACTGGCCACCAGTGTTTTATTTATATAGAGTGATATCCACAGCACTTCCCCTTTTCTTCTTTTTTTAAAAAGGAAGGTTTTAACTTTAACATAGTAAAATTACATATAACAAAACAATTATCGAGCAAGAATTACAGTTACAATATTAAAGATGTCCTATCTATCATATATATGTGAGTTTAAGGTTTTATATCTAACTTATCTTTTATCATAACTGAGGAAATTACAACTATCTAGTTTTCAACCACATCAAAGACCTGAGAAGGAACATAATGGTACCTGAGAAATGGTAGATGGATGCAAGCAACTTTCGGGAATCTTGCAAGAGTAGACCAAGACAGCTGGCAGCCTGGACAGTCACCTGATGTTTCTCAGCATTGTTGGTGCATTCAAATTGGCTACAGGCCTAGAGTATCTGACAGACCATTTTCAGAAGCAGGAATTCTGAGTGACCATCTTACCCTGTCTTGGCAGAGTACAGTGGTCGCTTTCCTTGTGTCCAGCTTGTCCAGAAAGGACAGCATTGCATTTGTACTGTCAGCTGTCAAGGCAAGGGCAGTTCTTTGCCCAGTAGGCCATTTTGTGCCAAAAAGACAAACTTCCAAATGGAAATGTCTTAGAAGCCCAACATTCTCTCGGGATCAATTGGTGCAGCCAGGAGCAATTGTGTCTCACATCAACAGAATTTTAAGTTATTTAAATGCCATATTCTCTAGGTCTATGAAGTGTTTGAAGATTACCTATCTATCTGAAATATATCTATGTATACCTAGAAGACTTAACTAACATGGCTACAAATATGATTATCATAGATGACTAATTATTAATCTATTTTTAATTATCCATTACAATTTTAAATGAGTTAAACATAATACCTCAAACAAGAATAGAAATATATATATACAGTATAACAAAATTAACTTCAAGTTTGTATCAATTAACTAAAATTTATACCAACGTAAAACATTTTAAACATAAACTAAAATCTATATCAATGTAAAACATTTTAAGCAAGTTGTTCTTTAAAAGTAGGTTCATTAATCTACCCTTTTATCTTATCATCTCTATATCCTCTTATATATCTATATCATATCCCCTTTTCTTTTTAGAAAGAGATCACATTTATAATCAATCTGTTTTAAATAAAAATATTGGTTTTTCTCTATCCCACACCAGAGGGCTCTTCTGATTTGGGACAGAAGAATCTCTTAATCATTTTTTTAAGCAATATGTCTGGGTTTAGAGGGGGAGTGAGCCAATTCCACCTCTAAAGCCAGCTTGGTATATTTGGGAATTTAGGCGTAGCATCTCTTACTACTTCCTGCTGGAGGGGGGCGCTGTATCTTATGGGGACGCAAAGAAAATTTTAGGCCTATGGGGTAGTCCTTGAGGCTGTATTGTGTGAACCAGTTGCCTTGAAACCGCTCTGGATGTTGGATCATCTGGGCCATGGTGTCATCGGAGACCTTTCAGGGGGTCTTGGCTGGTGAAACTTGATGTATCTTAATCTAGAACAAATCCACAGCCTCTGGCTTTCTGTGGAAACAAAAGCAGAACCTCTTTTCCAAAGCAACATATCCTTAAATCCAAATTTTGAAGTCAAGGTACCTTTAAAATATACATTTTGGCATAACCAAACAGCTTTTGCAATCAAATGTTTTTCTTCAGTTACGAATATCAAAGAGAACATAATCCAGATTCTCTGTGTGGTAGCCATCTTTACGTGGCTTATTTTTTATATTACCTTGAGCCTATTGCTTTAAACTGCACCATTCTAAGACTGAAATGGCCGTGTGGCGGCTGGCTCCGCCCATTTCAGCTTACCACCATGGTGTTTTCCGACAGTTCTGTGAGTCATCAAGTCTCAGAAATAGTGGGTCTACGCTTTTATCAAAGCAGCGTGTAGCCCAGAAACTTTTTTTTTTATACTAGTAAAGACTAAATCTACCACACAGCGTACTGTGCCGCTGGCAGACGCCTCATTCCCGCCATACTGCCGGTCAATCGCACACGCCAGGAACCCGCCAGTGTTCAAACCCACATTTTGTGGCGTCTAGCTGTCCGTATGAGACAAGAAGCAGGAACCTGGTTTTGGCTCTGTTTAGAATTGGTTATTAAATATTCTCAGGTTTAAGGTGGAAACTCGAGCCGTTGGGCGCCATTTGTTGCTGGAGGGCTTCTCTCCAGGTTCCACCAAACCCCACAGTCCCACAATCCACTTATAAAATAATCACTCAGACGCTTATATTACTTATAAACTGTATGGCTGTGGCAGGCTTCTTGCTAACTGGCGGTGACTGCAATGTCTCTCCTCCTTCTTCCTGTTTCCCCAATTCTCCTCTCTCTTTGTCCCGACTATACTTCCTGCCTGGTCACTGGCCATCAGTGTTTTATTTATATAGAGTGATATCCACAGCAACCAGGCCTCAATTTCAGTTTCCTGAGACAGAGCAAGCAGTTTCTGAGAGGGCCATGAACAGGAGACAATTCATCACTGATGCCCCTGCCAGCAGGGACAGGGAGATGGGATGCACCAAGCCTGGGCCACTGAGCCAGCCCCCACAGTCAGTATGTGCTAGGCCAACCAGCCTCCATGGCAGCTCAAGGACAAAGCCTGGGACTTGTCCAGGCCTACCCAAAAATGGGTAACTGTAACTCCCAACTAACCCTAGCCAATTAAAAGTTACTAACATGATTGCCACTCCCATAAACCAATCCTGAGTCTGTTCCTATGTAGTCTGTAGACCCCCAAGACAACCCCCCTTTACTCCCTATAAATACCCTGCCCCCTTGCGCTCAGGGTCTCCCCCGCTCTGCTGCTGCGTCAGATGGACTGAGAGGCCCGGGGTTAACTCGCAACAGTAAAAAGACTCTGCTTTTGCATCCGATTTGGTCTCTTGGTGGTCTTTGGGGGACCCTGGGCACAAGAGTGAGAAGATAGGAACAAATAGAAGAGAGAAAACAGTCCTTGCAAAGGGGTAGGCCGTGTGAAGACTGGAGGAGCAGAGAACATACCAAGCTTGAGGAAATGTTTTAAAAGGACAGTAAAATTGCTTTCTCTACCCTTTCTGTCTCTCAGGATTTGAGGTAAAATCTCTCTCTCTCTCTCTCTCTCTCTCTCTCTCTCTCTCTCCCCTTCCTTCCTTCCTTCCTTCCTTCCTTCCTTCCTTCCTTTTCTTCTTCTTCTTCTTCTTCTTCTTCTTCTTCTTCTTCTTCTTCTTCTTCTTCTTTTCTCTTTTTAACATTTTATCTGAGACGCTGAGCTCTAGGGAAGAAAAAGGCAAGGAGTCTTTGAGTAGAAATCCAGAAGGCGGAAGTAGCGAATAACTTCTGCTCCCCGTGTCCCGCACGCACACATACTAAGAATGTGTGTAGACAGTATCCTCGGACTGATGGCACCCAAGCAGCTGCCCCTGAACAAAAGGCGGGGGCAGGCACGGGCAGGGTAATGTGTCAGCATAGTCTTCCTCAACCCCAGCACAACCTCGACCCTTTCCTCACTTGCATATTCACACAACTGCAATTTGCTAGATCCGCCTGAAACGACGAGTTTCATCCAACTGCTTGAATGCCAGGTTTTTAAAGAGCCCCAATATTGTTACTGCCACACAATCAATTAGAAAAGCTCCTTTTAAAAGAAAATAAAAGTTCTCCACTGATTGCAACCCCAGGCCCTGGCTAGCATTATTACCTCATGTGGCCAGCCAGAGGGAGAGTTCAAATGCATGGAGTCTTGATTTCAGAAGCCAAACAAAAGAAATAAAAAGAAACTAGTGCTCCAGAGAAATGTAGCACACCAGTTTTGCGTCACCCACCATGTAGAGCAAGTGGCTCAGGTAATGCCCGCCACCCCCCCCGCCACCCCCCCCCCCCCCCCGCCGTCTTTCAGAAGCTGAAATAAGCCAAAGATTTATCAGTAGTCACTAACCTCAGGAGAAGTTTCTTTGGTGCCCCAGAATTTTCCAGAACATTGTTCAGGTGGGGTCATTTGTGCTTGTCTTCTGCAGCAGTGATCAAGCTGACTGAAGATACCTGTGACCCACAGCCAACTGCCCCAAGCAGGCTTTCTTCAGGAAGGTGATCTTCCCCTTGGAGACCACCTTAATGCGTTGAGAGAGATACCATGACTGAGCACAGGTAAGGTTTCCCTGGCTTCTATCTTTGGATCTAACACTTCATTCATATCAAGCCGTGATTAAATATGCAAGGCATGAAATACGCGGCAAGTTTGACTTCAGACCACCTTGCAAACTGTATGCCATCCAAGCCAGACCATATATATGCCTTTAAACCTAGATGGTTGCCTCCATATCCAAGGAGCATCCAAGTGCTACTCCTCTACTGCATGAGCCTTCAGATGAGGAATAGAGGTGGGTCAGGATAGCTTGTCTGATAAATGTATGATAATGGGTATGCTCCCCTCCCCCAGACTCAGCTAACCACCCTTAACCATCTCTTCGGGGATGATTATTCTGTTCTGTCGGACAAAAACATTCAAACTGGCAGCTCAAAGCAATGTCACTCCTGAGCAGCTCACTGTGATATCTGTGGTGGTCTTTGTCTGGGAAGTATTGCCACCGCTTTCTTTTGGCTCCCTCAAAAAACTCCCCTACTTCACACCCAGACTGGCCTACCCCTGTGCCTCACACCTGGAGCAGAGGGTGCAGGTCAGTCATGAGCAGGTGACACAGCCAGACCAATCTGAATCTTCCTTGAGATTGCTCCCGAGACCTGAGAGGAAGGCTTCTGCCCATGGGGTTGACTAAGCTAAGAGAATGGAGTCCAGGGATATGCTGGTGGCCTTCTTGCCCTCAGATAGGGAGAATCAATGGAAAGCAAAATCACTTACGGAAAAGAAAAACGGGGAAAACGCAAAACAGCCCCAGGGAGCTCCCGGTTCTGGTTACATCTCAAGTAACTTGACGAGCATAAGATGAGTTAAAGAGCATCTGGAAACACAGAGAGGTTCAGGAAATGTTCCCAACCATCCATTGCTTTTCCCCCTTGTTGGATGCTAGCAACCTCCAGAGTGGCATTAAAGCCATCCTCGGCCACACGCCTGCTTGTCTCTTCAGAAACCGGTGAGATTGAAAGGACCCAAGATGGACCTGCCATCCTACCTCAAAGCAGAGTTCCCCTGAGGTTCAGAGAAGCCACTGCGGCCAGAAATATCTTTTCCCACTGCATCTCACACTCACACAGCCGTCCCAACCATAATCAAGGGGGTATTTTTAAAAATGACACTTCATTTCCTGGAAGAGGAAGGAAAAGAATTAGTTAAACCCTAAAGTGGAAGCCACGGCAGGAAGTAGGTTACATAAGACTTGACAGGCATGTGGTTCTCTAAGGGTACGAAGCATCAGTCTGTGCTTACTTGGCTGTTAGCCAGTGTACCATCCTCGGAAGCAGGCAATCTAGAGTGTTAAAAATATAAAACTTATCAACTTGACAGTGTTTAACCTCATGAAAACAAGAGAGCGCAGTGGTAATTAGCGCTAAATATTAATTGTGATTTAAAATTCAATTACTATAGGGCAAGGAAAAGCACCATTAATGAATGGTGTCTGCAAAATATACATCTTGTCACCTCTACACTCCTGGGCAGATAAGCCGTTCGCTTCCACAATAAATGCTGCTGGTTGATGATCAGACTGGGTTGTTTTTGCCATACAATCTGTGTGGTACAAAAATCTTAAAGGTAATTCCTAAGCCCTTATGTTTGTGATATTTTCAGACTCAATAAGCAATGCCATAAAACTGTACACTTTAGAACTGAAATGGATCTTGCAGACGAAAGAAAGTAAGGTTCAGAGGGGATTAATGAACTGGGAAATGGCAAGGCTGGGACCTCACGTCCTCTGTCCTTGGTTTCACTGGACACCTCTCTTCTATGCCCCGGCTCATAAGCAGTAACACAGAACATTAGCGGTCTAGAGGAAAGGATTCTTGAAGCCATCTCGTCTTAACTTGTTCATTTACAGGTAGGAAATGAGGCTCAGAAAATGAGGTTCTTGCCAAAGGACGGAAAGGAGAGCTAAATATATTGGGGCCTTGAAGACACTGCTCTTACTGTTATGCCCAGATCTCAGGGACCCCCAAAAGACCACCACAGAGACAGAATCCCTGGACGTAAAAGCAAAGAGCCTTTTATTGTCTTAAAGCTCTGGGGCTTGGTCTCTCTGTCCATCTGAAACAGTGGTGAGAGCAGAGCCCTGAGCCCTGGCAGGGTGGGATTTTTATTATAGCAGAGGTTGGCCCGAGGGGATTTCCAGGGTTCAGGACCCTGGTTGTCTAGGGTATGGGGAATGCTTGGAATGTCAGGTACTTCCCCTTAGATGCAGGCCCCACTGGGTGGGGTCAGCTTATGGCTTTTCCCGGGTCCAGGTGTTGCCTGCCAGAAGCTGTGTCTGGGCCTCTAAGCCTGTCATGGCAGCTGTGTGGTCAAGCTGTTTTGGGGGCCCCTCCACACTTACCTTCTTGCCACAGATGAGCATGTTCATCAACGGGCACAAAATATCCCACCATTTAATTATTTTGTCAGAGTGCAGAGAAGCTTACAAATGCCCCATCACTCGCAGGAAAATCCTAGCCATGTGCCAGGTAAGTCAGTAAGTTTTGCGCGAGTCTCGGGGGTCTCTCAGTCAGGCAAGTGCACCGTCAAATATAAACAGCGGAGCTGAAAAACTAGAACCTCCCACGTATGTTTCTGGTGTCTTGCTTTTCCCCCCCATTCCCACTAGATAGAGAGGCTGCAGCTATTTCTGACGGTGAAATTTGCCTGGCTTCAGCAAGAATGCGCTTAGATAGCCCCAAGGATCGGGTTCCGTTTCTAGTGGAGGCTCTGAATTCTGCCGTGGCCCTGTGGGGTTAAACACTGCGGTATCTGTCTCTCTGTGCTGCTGCTGCTGGAGGTGCTTAGCTTCCCTGCTTTCCACTTTCCCACAGGCTTTCCACTTTCCCACAGGCTATGTGTGACAATGTGGCGATTTCTGAAGACAGTCTGGGCGCCCCCACCCCACCTCCACTCCCTATCTGCCCCCCCCCACCTCTCCACCCCCACCCCTGCCTCTGAGAATTAGAGGAGTTAAGTCATGCTATCTAAAGCAGAAGCGGGGAGTGAGAAGCAACCCTGAGAGCTGCCTGTCCGCCTACAGGAGAACATTAACATTGTTCATCTGCTGGAGGCTGGGCTTGGCTTCCCTGGGAAATGGCTGGGAGAGGTAGAAAACGTTTCAGTCCCTTCCTAGCCAGAGGGGGAGGGCGCTGCTGGTTACTGTTTTACTTTATCTTGTTTTCACCCGTGCTATCTCGCTGCCTCCTGGTTTGGCATTACTAACAACAAGGAACAAACAAATGTCAAATCAGATTACAGAGGAATTACCCACAGCTTGCTCTCTTCCAAGTAGCCTTCTAAACCCCTACCAGATGTTCAGAAAATGATACCATCCTTGCCCTTGAAGAGCTCATGGGCCTCCTAGAAGAGGATATTTAATAACAAGAACAATCAAATGCCCCATAGATACGTTGGATTTGGGTAGGATTCACCCTTGTCTTGGAGGCTGGGAATGAAAGCAAAAGTAGTTCTGAGGAAGGAGGCAGCCCTGGGGTGGAGGGAGTCTCTTGTGAACCCCCTGGGACTTAAAAGATTTGGGTTTGTTTTCTTGCTCACTTTCACTTCCAAGAACCAAAGCTCTTCCTATGACCTTTGCCCTCCATTCTCACACTCCACCCTCCTCGTCTTTTGTACTGGAAAGCCAGGTGCCCGCGGTCACAGAGGTGGTGTGCAGGGGTCCTTTCCTTCAGTTCCAGCTTGCCCCATTGTGGCCTTGGACTCAGGGACAAGGAGCCTCTAACCAAAGCTCCCCTTGATCCTGACCTTGAGCGATTAGGTGGAGATCAGACCCGCAGTCGTGACTCTCCTCTGGTCGTAGTTCTGTATTTTTCTATTTCCCCAGCCTGTGTACTTTGGTCTTTCATACAAATAGTTTCCCTGTTTGGCCACCTTATTTGTTCTTCAGTTATATTCTGATTTGCCTGCTTCTCGAGTAAACAAAGGAGGCTGCAGCTACCACCCTTAAACAAAGAATAATGGTCAGTCAGCCCATTAATCCCTGCCGGGGCAGGAGCTGTGTCTGTCTGCCAGCTCCATCAAAGCTTTGTTACAGTTACAGGCAGGGACCCTTCAGACGGGTCCCCGATCCTGTGAGTTCCTAAAGACGGTTTTTAACCTTTCAGGGTCTGGCTCTCCTCACCTCTCAAACAGGGACAGCAGGATGTCAGGAGGATAAAATGGAGTCACACAGGCAAGGTGATGAATGTTGCATTGTGTCGGACAGGGCTACTTGCCTTGGACGGGCATGTGATGTCGGCTTCTATTTGTATCGTTATCTTTAACATTCGTTCCTTTGGGTTCTCGTCCTAGTTCAGTTTGACTGAATGGATAATGTTGGATCAGCCAATGGTAAAATGACAACACTGGATTTGCCTGGCCATGTATACAGACACCAGAACTTCCGGTGGTTCCATTAGTAACATACACACCAAAGGGCAAACATGTAAATAGGGTGCCTGACACTCCCTCGCCGACCAATCAGCTGTGATTCCCCGTGTCCTTGGTTGATACTGCCCGTGCGACTTTGCCGTTGTACTTAACGAGTTTAGATCCATCTGAGAAGCAAATCGTCCCTTGAGCCATCACTGACGACTGACTGCACGCTAAGTTCCCGACATCACTAAGGAATAGAGACACAAAGAAAAGAGAGCCCCTTCAGATAGGTGCTATCTAAATTAAGTATCAGGAGTTTTTTTTTCTTGAGAGAATACATATGCACATACAAATGAATACACACACAAATATATGTTTCTTAATGAATATACACACATATCTGTGTATATGCATATACACATATATATGTGTGTGTACACATATATACATATATATATACATATATATGGTTTCAGAGGACATTTTTACATGCTGATACTGAATTAGAGGAATAATTAGGAAGCAGGAAGTAAGGCAGATAGCAAAACAGAGGAGAAACAGGATTGCTTGACTAGTTAAGACACCATAGATAAGGCCTTCCTAAGAGGTGTGCAAATGACCATTTATATTACAGAAATGGTGAAAATAAGAATTAGGGCTTGGCAGTGGTGGTGCATGCCTTTAATCCTAGCATTCAGGAGGCAGAGGCAGGCGGATCTCTGTGAGTTCAAGGCCAGCCTGGTCTACAGAGTGAGTTCCAGGACAGGCTCCAAAAGCTACACAGAGAAACTCTGTCCTGAAAAACAAAACAAACAAACAAAAATTTTTTAAAAAAAGAATTAGGGCATTTAGTGACGCAAACAAAACTTCCTGACAAGAAGCTGAGTACCTCAGTCAGGGTTCTATTGCTGTGAAGAAACACCTTGACCATGGTAACTCTTATAAAGAAAAATATTTAATTGGGCTGGCTTACAGTTTCAGAGGTTTAGTCCCTGATCATCATGGTGGGAAACATGGTGGCATGCAGGCAGACATGGTGCTGGAGAAGGAGCTGAGAGTTCTACATCTTGATCTGCAGGCAGCAGAAGGATCAACCGTGCATCACACCAGGTCTAGCTTGAGCGTGTAAGACCTCAAAGCCCACCCCCACAATGAGACATGGAAGACAGGAAGGCCACACCCCCTAATAATACCACTCCCTTTGGGCCAAGCATTCAAACACATGAGTCTGGAGGCCATACCGATTCAAGCCACCACCACCTAATCAGACTGACTGGCTGATTAGAATTTCAGTACTGTGGAGGGGTTGGAATGTTGCAGGTCCACAGGCTAGTTGCCTTATCTTGGGCTAGTTCTAGCCCTCCAAACAACCATTCTTTACCCAACTCTGTGTTGGAACCAACATCCTGTAAGCGATAGATGGAGACCATTTGGAATCCATTAATTTAGCAGACCACTAGCCTCTACCAATCCAAAGCTAAGAATGTGATTAGATAGTACCTTGGGCCCATATAGAAAAGCCTCCTGCATCTTGCTGTACCTGCCTCTTCGATGTACCCACCAATGCATTTTAAACTTGTCTTGGCTTATGACCTGCTTTGTTCTATAAAACTATAAACACCTCATGAAGCTGCTTCCACATGGGAACTTGGGGTAAACTAAATCTGTGTTCCTAGGCCATGGTCCCTCAAATTGGCTCCCGAGTAAACTATCTCTTATTCCCTTCAAGATGAGAGCTGCAGTTTTTTGCATTGACAGTGGGCTGGAGAGATATCTCAGTGGTTAAGAGCACTGGCTGCTCTTCCATAAGACCGGGGTTTGATTCCCGTATACAAACAGCAACTTCCAACCCTGTGTAAGTCCAGCTTCAGGGAATTATTCTACACCCTCTTCTGACTTCCATAGGTACCAGGCATGCATTTTGTACTCAGACACACATTCAGACAAAACACCCATGCACATAAAATAACAGCATATGTTTTTGAGAAGAATAAGACTGTTTAAATAAAATGAAGGCGTTTCTCGTGTGGTAGATTGTGAGACCCAACTCATGGCAGAGCATCTGTAACAGCAGTGTCAAAGAAATAGAAAGAGACAACAAAACATGAAAAGGAACTATTTATGAAAATGAAGTCATTAGGGCAATGAAAGACAAGGGGAAACCTTGGAAACTTAAAGACAAAATCATTTGTACTCACTGCTGGGTTCAGGGATGATAGTTACCATGAGACAGAAGTGACAGTCAAAAAAGAAAAATCTATTCATTGGTAGAAAGGTTAAAAATGCCACAAAACATTCACTGAATAGCCAGATAACAACTGAAATACAGGGAAATACCATGAAAACAAGGGAGAGTCCCGTGAGGTGGCTCAGCCTGGAAAGACGCTTGCTGTGCAAGTCTGGTGACACGTGTGCAGTCTCTGAAATGTACAGAAAGGTGGAAGGGGACACCTAACTCCCTCCGTGCATGGGCCATGGCGCTCGTGTGCACACATACAAACACGTACATACGCTGTGTGCTCACATATGCATGCAATAATAACACAATTTCGATTTTTTTTTTCAAAATAAAATAGGTGGGATGCACTTTGCACATGCTGTGGGAGAATTTTTGTTAGTTTTGTTTTTCTGAGGCATATGGTGGCCTCGAACTAACTCTGTAGCCAAAGGTGGTCTTGCATTCTGATCCTCCTGCCTCTCCCTTCCAAGGTCTGGGATTACAAGTATGGGCCACCACACCCAGTCCCTAGGGACACTCTTTTTGAACTTGGGAAGATCTTGGATTTATCAAGTTTCTCTGGGCACTCATGTGAGCAATCAGAGGTACACACAGGCCCAGTTGAAGCCTCAGTGATCTGTAATTGCCCCAATAAGCATTCCTTGCTATCGGAAAGATGTTGTATAATTGTTATCAGAATAATCTACCTTCTGAAGTCTTAGCACACTTCCACAGGAAAATGAGAGTATCTGTCAGTCAACTTAACAAGTTCCCAGCACATAGCTAAACAAGAAGACGGAGAGTCTTTGCTGAGTCGGTGGCGTGAGTTAGAGACAATGAGTTTCATACCTTTCCTCTAGTTGGGTGTATACACCGACTAACAAGATCCATATTTTAGTTGATATCAGACACTTTTATTAAACGTAATCCTCAAAATATCTTAGATGTTCTTAAACTAAACACTAAAAATTATAATTCAGGGCAATGGAACACAAATCAGCTGCTAAAATAAGACATATAAGCAAATGTTTTATGGGGATCACATACATAAGTAGGATATGGATTGTATACATACACTCATGTATATATACATACGAAAATAAGATCACAGATATGCAAAGATAATCCAGATAGCCACTAGATGCAGAAATATGCTTATGTAATATCACAATATACGTCATTTGATATACTTTTAAGGTAGAAAAATGCACATTTATAATTACCTCTGCAAGAGGCTTTGAGCAGTAAAGACTGTAAGAATGTCTCTGTGGATAGGCATATTTGTGTTTTCCAGTTCACACACTTTCATATCTTTCGAGTTTTTGCAAGTGAATATGTATCACTGTAATATAAACCAGTTTAAAACTGAAAGACGTTTGATAAAAAGCTGTCGTAAATGCAGCTAATGGCAAAAATCAAATGTATCAAGGAAAAAAAATTGAAAGATTAATCATGGGAAATCATTACTCAGTCCAAAACAGTGGGATAAATAGTTTTCAATCAAAATGAATTGTATCTCACGACTCTAAAATAACACAACAAGAAAACAGAATGCCAAACAACACATTAAGGGCATTAGCTGCCACGCACTGACAGCTTAAACCACGAGGAAAACTGTGAAGCCAATGGTTCCTTTTCACTCGATTTGCTGCGACTATCAAGAGTCAAACATCCAAAGGAAACTTTCCTCCCAAGAACTTTTGGAGTTCCACATGAATATGCATCAAAAAGACAGAAGGCCTCCTTCCCTGCTTCCGAGCCACACACACACATACACACACACACAGCTCTGCCATGCACTTTCAACATATGCTCACTCTTAAGGAGAATTTCATTTCATGACCCACCTAAAATATCAGCATCTAAATGTAGACATCCCTTTTCATTGGACTAGCTGCGACAGCCATACCCTTACCAGGTAAAGAAAAAAAATTCAAAGCAAATTTTGTGGTAGATCGGATGAAGATGTATGTGTGGCACACACGCAGAAGACAGGCTCTGGGGTGAGAGGTTCTGTTCTGCCCACCATACCACAGGGCCAGGAGATGTCTATTGTCTGTTGTCTCCCGCTGAATTAACACCCAAGGAGAGTCTTGCTGTTCCAAACTTTGTATTAACAATGGGGAAGGATAAAGTGAAAACTCCTAAGTCCACCATGGAGAATAAATAGGCAAGCTATTAACAGACCACTAAGCAGACACATAAAGCTTGGCAGACAGGACAGCACAGTCTGGTGAAGGAGACTCCAAACATCAGGCGGGTACTCACTGCTTTATTTCCTCTTCCTTGGGCAAATGACTTGGCCTCTGTTTCAACGATATGCATTTAAGATTTAAACACAAGGTCTTTATCACATATATTTCTACTATACTAGCTACTTCTTTCGCCACTTTGAAATTGTGCAGATGCAAATTTAAAGGCCTTTAGGCAGGTCTGGGCGACTGGTGCTAAAACGTGTTTTCCATATTTCTTTGCTTCTCTTTCTTCTGTCCAGGAGGAGAAAGATTATTCAGACCTTTTGAGAGAAAATATTCATTTAAATTTTAAAAAAGATTGTTTTGTGAGGAAAAAGTGGCCATACAGCTCTTGCTTAACATCACTCTTTAAATAATAATGAAGTAACTTCAGGTTGCTGCTCAGTTCTCTTATGCCCATGGACTTGAGGTTTATGCTACTGTTCTGAGAGATTGCGTTTTCGGGACTCTTGGCCCAGACTCCATTGACACCTCACTGTCTAGTCCAAACAAACTTTCTATGAGATTAAGACTGATGTACTCATTGTAAATGTAAATGTAAGCTTCTCGGATCTTAGAAATATGCAACAGATGTTACAAAATATATGTGAAAATCCAAAACCATGTTTAACTAAATACCTCTGAAAAAAAAATGAGACAGAAAAATGCAAATAGGTATAAATACTATGGTCTCATTTGTGAAAGAAACAAGGGAATGAGGACACACACATACCTGCTTATCTTTACACACACACACACACACACACACACACACACACACACACACTCATGAGAGAGAGAGAGAAAGAGAGATTACAAAATCTACACATTGAAGCCCCAACCTCCAGTGTCTCAAAATGTGACTGTATTTGGAGATGGGGCTCTAACATAAAACATGAGACCTTTAGGCCCTTATAACTGTCTAACTGGGCTAGAGTCCCCTTGAGAGATTAGGTCACAGAAGAAACACCAGGGATGTATGCATGCACAAACAGGTAGCTCTGTGACGGGGCAGCGACAGGCAGACCACCTGCAAGCCAAGATGCCTCTAAGGAAAACAGGCTACTGTGTATTGATCTGAAATCCTAGCCCCAAGAACTGTGAGAAAATAAATATCTGTCACTTAATCCACATGGTCTGTGGTGTTTTGTCCTGGCTATCCTGGTGGGCTAAATTTAAAGGACAAAATAGAAAATAGTAAACTTGGTTACCTCAGTGGAATTCGGGAACAAGGCACGAACGGGGGGGGGGGGGGGGGCTTCGTTTCTCTCTTTGTACCAATTTGCAGTTCTGAGATTCAGAAGCATGCTCTTGCTCTACAAATTTAAAATAAGGTCAAAGCAACCTGGGTGAGAAAAGGGGGCGGGGACTAAAACAGAAAACAAGCCACAACAAAATGTGCTGTCAATATGACAAAAGCAAGGGATGGAGAGCTGACCCCAGGAACTTACAAACAGCACGCATTTGTCTGGATGCCCTGAATCTCAGTTGCAGGATAGAACAGATAATTACTGAAAAAAAAAAAATCCTAAGCTTTATTAGTTTTACTTATCGTATAGTGAGATGGGCAAAGTAATACAGAGGCTATATTATGCATTTAGAATTAAGCAAATGGATATATGTGTTGATATTATATGAGAGCAAAGAATGTCACTGTGGAAGAAGGGACCTACAACTATAGAATTAAGAAAGACAAGAATTCATGGGGATGGTTTAGAATAGGCGGCACCAATGTGAAGCCATACCTTCTACAATACGTGTGTTTGTATATGTAAGTATATATAAATAAACATATATATATACATATATGTAAATGTGCATGCTTATGTATGCATGAATATTCATATTTTTTAGTCTTAGCCATTCAAAACACCTAAAGACACTGCATGTGGTACAAATGAATGCAAATGCAAATGGCCCCCATAGGCTCATGTATTCGAGTACCTGGTCTCTAGTTGGTGGAACTGTTTGGGAAGGATTAGAAGATGTGGTCTTATTGGAAGAGGTATGTCACTATGTCACTGTTGGTGAGCTTTGAGGTTTCAAAAGTCCACACCATTCCTAGTCTCTCTCTCTCTCTCTCTCTCTCTCTCTCTCTCTCTCTCTCTCTCTCTCTCCTTCTCTCTCCTTCTCTCTCTCTCCTTCTCTCTCCTTCTCTCTGTCTTCTGGTTGTTGTCTCAAGATGTAAGCTCTTAGCTACTGCTCTGGCACCATGTCTGCCTGTCTGTTGTCCTGCTCCCAGCCATGGTGGTCATGGACTCTACTGCCTTCTGGAATCATGCACCCCAAATTAAATGCTCTGTTTTATAAGTTGCCTTAGTCATGGTGTCTTATCACAGTAATTAAAAGATAACAAAGATACCACAGTAGCAATGAGCACATTTTACCTGAATATTTTAGTATCTGCTATTTCTCACTATAGGAACAAAGACTTCCTGGAGAAATAGTTGATCACAAGACTAGAGCAGAATAAATGCAAGATGGGCACATCATGTTTTAATGTGCCAGAAATAAAATGTGCTAAAAAATCCAGAAAGACTTGGAAGAGCAAACATTGACCAAATATAGAACAACTTCAGTGCCCAAATAACTGGGTATAGCAATGAACATACAAAATGGGCATGGAGTGAACACATGGTATATTCCACCTAGTGAACCAAATTACCATCACCTGTGAAAGGCAAATAAGTATCCTTTGCTTACAGAAGTACACATTGAAAAGGACACATTGTATGTTATAGCAGGAATCTTAAAGAGTCTTATTAATAAAATCAACCCAGAGCCAGGTATTGGGATGAACTGGAAGATCAGAGAACCAGAACAAGCCACAGCTACCTCACCTCACTGGATCCTCAGCTGGTCTTGTTTCTCAGACTGGAGGCCTCTGAGTCCTCATCCAGAATGGCTCTCAGCTGAACTGCTGCTACAAAACCTGAAAGCTTAACCAGCCAAATGCTTAACCAGCCAAATGCTTCTAGTTCCTGGTCCTTATGCTTTATATATCTTTCTGCCTTCTACCATCACTCCCTAGGATTAAAGACTCACTCCCTGGGATTAAAGGCGTGTGTCACTATGCCTGGCTCTTTCCAATGTGGCTTTGAACTCACAGAGACCCCAGATGGATTTCTCCTTCTGGAATGCTAGGATTAAAGGTGTGAGTGCCACCATTTTCTAGCCTCTGTATCTAGTGGCTGTCTGTTCTCTGACCCCACATAAATTTATTAGGGTGTACAGTATTTTGGGGAACACAATACCACCACAGTATGCACCTGTTCCATAGTGTGCAACTTGCATTAAATCAGGAGGAAAAGAAGTCGGGGAGATGACTTTGTCCGTTAAGTGCCTGTGGTGCAAGCGAGTGGACCTGAGGTAGGAGGGCCAGAACCCACATAAAAATGGGGGATGAGAGGGAAAATGGAAAATGGGGGCACTCCTTAGGGAGGGGGAGACAGGCTAGTGCAGAAGAAAATGTGGGGAGGGTAAAGGGGAATAGCAGATACAATTGATCTCATGGGGAGAACGGAAAGGGGGGCTCCTTAGAGAAGAGGGGGAACAAGTAGAGAAAAAGGAGGTAGGTAGGTTAAACAACAGTATGGATGGCTGAAAAAACCACAAGAAACCATACTATTAACTATTTGCCAAAAAAAGCCAAAAAAGGGACAAATACTATAGAATTGAATTACATGAAATATATAGAATATGCAAATTCATAGAGAAAGATTAGACGTTATCTCAAGATGGAGAAGAAAGGAATATAGAGCAATGATTTCCTAAGTACAGAACCTCTGTTTTGTGTGATGGAAAAGCCCCACAAATGGACAGTAGTATCAGGACATAATATCATGAATAAATCAATACAATTAATGTAAAAAATGAATATCATAAATACAGTTATTGAATGAATACTGTGTGTGTAGCCAACGAATACCACAAATATAATTAATATCATGAGTATAATTAATGAATATCATGAGTGTAATAAATATTTTGAATGTAATTCATGCCACTGAATTGTGAACTTAAAAATGGTTACAATTGCAAATATTATGTTCATTTAAAAAAATAAGGTAGAAAGTAATCACCATACATTATAAGTGTGTATGAAATTGAAGACAGTGATGTTCTAAAATAGAAAGTGGTGATGGTGTCATGGGTCTATGAGGATGCTGGACTATAAAGTCTATCAAATTGTGCAAACAGGCAAATTGTATACTATGTGAATTGTTTGTCAATAAAGATTTTATAAAACGTAAAAAAGCCTATACCCCACATAATTCTGTGTATAAATAGATACACATATGTAGTTTTAATTAACTTCTTTTTCTGAAGAAAACGGGACTCTAAGAGACTCCCAAAATATGCAGCCTGCTGCTGCCACCCTTGGTTACCCCCCAGAAGTAGAAGATAAATCCTTATTGTTGAACAGATTATGCCCTGAACTGGAACTAACCTGAATGTCCTCTCCCTGAGGGCTAGCTTCCTTGGTAGTAGAAGGCACTGTGCAAGCTTCCAAAGGAGAAAGGCAAAAAACAGTCCTACCCAGCTGTGACACCTATAAGCCATATCAACGGCCAGCATGGCACGATAACCTGCAGGTGCAGTCGTGGCAAATGTATCTTGGTGGTAACCAAGACCCACTGAGTAAAAGGGAGACCATGTCTATACAGGAAATCTAGCTAACTAGTCAGTGCTAGTGAAATGGTGATTATTGAAGGAGAATCTACAATCACTAATTCACCAAACCAACATAGTCCCTAGCATCAATCTATAAACATTTGTCTTACAACCACAGATAAATGTAGTCTTCACCTCTCATCAAGGTAACTTCTCTTTGCAACAGATGGTGACCACTACAGAAAACTACAGCTGATGGAAAGGAAGAGCCCAGTCCCAGTGGAGACATCTACAACACATTCCCACACCTAAAGCTCAGGAAACATTGCAGAGGAAGGGAAGGAAACATTGTAATAGCAAGAAGATCAGGGAGTTTGCTGTGAGATTGTGTCTCCTAATGTCTTAGTCACCATTCTACTCTTGTGAAGAGACACCACGAACAAGGCAACTCTTATAAAAGAAAGCATTTAATTGGGGGCTTGTTAATAGTTTTAGAGGTTTAGTCCATTAATCATCATAGTAGGGAGCATGGTGGCATGCAGGAAGACATGGTGCTGGAGCGGCAGTTGAGAGTTCCAAATCCTGATCCTTAAGTAGAGAAGGGGGGGGGAGACAGAGACAGAGACAGAGACAGAGACAGACTAGGCCTGGCACAGGGTTCTGAAACTTCAAAGCCCACACCCAGTGACACACGTCCTCCAATAAGGCCACATGTTCTAATCCTTCTAATCCTTTCAAAGAGTTCCACTCTCTGAGACTAAGCATTCAGATATATGAGCCTATGGGGACCATTCTTATTCAAACCACCACACCTAGTAACCCCAGAAGCTACACTTGTAAAGCCTCACTAACATGACTGCCCAAACATAAGCTGAACAAGGATGACAATAACGAACATGCCCACAAGACCTCAACCCTACAATAAGAAGTATAGGCAACTAGGTAAAGCTGGGAGTGAGAAGGGTAGCCTTCCCCAGGGAAAAGAACACAGACTGGTGGCCCAGTGCCAAGCAGTCAGCCCCGAAAACATACATACAAGTGACATTATATAGACTCCACAGACGACATTTGGAAATACATATGCATATGCAAAACATATATGCATGCAATAACAATTGATGAAAAGGAGGCCATGAATCTTGTAGGGGAGAGGAGAGGGGTATATGGGAGGTTTGGGAGGGAGAAAAGGAAAGGGAGAAACATTGTAGTTAAAGTACAATCTAACAATTAAAAAAATAAAAATAAAATAGTTGGCAGCCTGCTCCTGTAACCCTAGCTCTGGTGAATAAGAGAAAGAGAACCTCTGAAGCTCACTGGACAGCCTGTCTAGCTGAATCGACGAATTTCGAGATGAGTGAGAGACCCTGCCTCAAAAATTAACATGGAGAAGAAGTGAGGGCGATGCTCTTATGTGACCTTGGTGACCTCGGACCTCCACTTGAGTTTGCTCACATACACACACACAAATGAGGAGGAAATCAATATTCTAAAAGATGAAGAGAGCCAGTGGAAGCAGTCCCTGGAAAGGTGGTTAGCCAAATCTAGTGTTTATTCTAGACTAGACACCAAGCTAGGATTAAAAAAACAAAACAAAACAAAAAACAGCTATAAAGATATTATACAACCTACCCTGGCCTTACTTTGTCCTGATAGGGCTGGAGCAGGGAGAAGGCCTGTCTCTCACAGGTACAAATCACCCCTGCCTGTAGCTAGAGTTTTCCTGCCTTGCCCACAGTCAGGACAAATCTTTGTCACCCGCCAGTCCCACAGCTACTCAGACCCAACCAAGTAAATATAGAGACTTATATTGCTTACAAACTGTATGGCCATGGCAGGCTTCTTGTTAACTGTTCTTATAGCTTAAATTAATCCATTTTCATAAATCTATACCTTGCCTCGTGGCTTACCAGCATCTTCACATGCTGCTTGTCATGGTGGCAGCTGACAGTGACTTCTTCTGCCTTCCTGTTCATTCTTTTCTCCTCTCTGTTAGTCCCGCCTATACTTCCTGCCTAGCCACTGGCCAATCAGTGACTTATTTATTGACCAATCAGAGCAATTTGACATACAGACCATCCGACAGCACCTGCCCACCTCCACTCCTCAGCTTTGGCCACACAATGGCAGTACCTATCATTGGCCAGTCTACTGCAGAGGTAGATATTCTAGGATGCTTCATGTATCCTAGAGAGAGAGTCCTCTGGTCTACATACCTGCAGGACAGTCAGTCTGGATAATCTCTAAAGGTGTGTTATTGAGCTGATGAACTCAAGTGACAGATGAACAGCACAGACCTCTAGCCATGGCTGTGGTAAAATGTACTCCTAGTTAAGACACTGGCCCTCACCCGACACAAGCCTCTAATCCCAGAGCTCAGGATGCAAAGGCAGGCAGATCTCTGTGAGTCAATGCCAGCCTGGTCTACAGTGCTAGTTCCAGGACAGATAGGGCTACACAGAGAAACCTTGACTCAAAAACAAACAAACAAACAAAAGGATATTGGCCCTTGTTGCTACCTGTCACTTCGTAGAATTGCATCATGGAAGATGTGAAGGACACCAGAGTGCACACTTTCAGCTTAAGAATGTCCCAGATTCTTAGCCTTTCTGAGTCCCCACTGTCCCAAGACAATCAGGAAGGTCTGGTAGAACATAATCCATCATCTCACAGTCTGGACACCAGGTCTTTGGTGGGTTAGCTCTATGCTGAGATGCCTAGGAGAACCCATCTCACTGAGTGCCTACTTCATGGAGTACATCCTGCACCTAGAATCAGATATGTTTTTTTTAGTGTGTGTGTGTGTGTGTGTATGTGTGGTGGCGCAAGTCTCTGTAGGACTCTTTTGCAGATTGGGACATTGATGAAGGGGACAAGATGAGCTAGGTCTTTCTCACGCACTCCACTGCTGGTCAGTGAGTAGAGTATGCGCCATCTGCTTCAATGGCCAAGATCGTTCATTCAGCGTTAAATGTAAAAATTTTGACTGGACACCTTACTTAAACAACACACCTAGAAGCAAGCCCTGGCATGGGGCAGGATCACTTCTCAGAGAGGGAATGGGTGAGAACCCTGTTTCCCAGTGTGCTCTTGTCAAAGCTGTCTCCACTGGGAACCTTACTTATTATATGCTCTGACTGATCTAATCTTCAGCTACCTCCTGGGAACTTCCGCCTCCTGATCTGGAAGAAAATCTAGCTTTTCACAGACACTCATGATGTGTTTCACATTTGTTCCTTGCCTAGTGTCACCTTTCAGGACATCCTCCCTGGCCGAGGCCCTTTGCTGGGCCATAACAACACAAGGACCTACCCTTGGGCTGTTAGTGGGTCATTGACCCCCATCCCAGGAAACATTTCAAGAGCCTTATTGGGGTGGGCATTCTGAGGTTCACGTAATGTGATGCTGGAAATTTTGATTAGTAATGTTTTGTTACACCTTCTCCCACACTTAGAATAACTGGATCTGTCTTAAATGCATACATACATAACCATATTTGTGTGTGTATGTGTGTGTGTACATGTTGAGGTCAGATGACGATCTCAGTTTCAATACTCAACTTCTATCTCATTTGAGACAGGGTTTCTCTTGTTCACTGTTTTGTAAAGCCAGGCTAGCTGGCCAAAAAGCTTCCAGAAATCCTCCTGTCTCCACCTGCCATCACCAGGCTTACAGGTATATGCGCTGGGGCATCTGGCTTTTGTATAGGTCCTGGGGAGCTGAACTCAAGTCTTTAGACTTCTCTAGTAATCTCTTTTATTATTAAGATAATAAAAGAGCCTACTGAGCCACGCCCCCAGTCCCTCAACATATATATTCTAGTGGGAGCATTTCCAATTTGGGATTGTTCAAATCCATATATCTATGTTTGGGGAGGAGGGCTAGCTAAGAGAAATGGGTGGGCCATAGCTTTTTAGTTCTCCTTTTTAAACTGATGTAGTGTTTTGGATGGCTGGGACATGGGTACCCACCTATTGGGAGCCTGTTTACATCCTTGTTCAAAAGCATGAGAAGAGGCCATCACAAATGATTAATGAGGTTTCCAGGGCTCTGGTGGCCGCTAGTCCTTTTATCTTCTAGTACTTTGCAACTGAGATTAAAGCGAGCATTGTTTTCCTGTAACATGCTTTCCTTATGACACTGGTTCCCGTGTGTCAATCTGTGTTTTAAAACTGTGCCTTCCAAGGCAGCGAGGAATTCTAGCCCCCCCCCCCCACACACACACACACACACCGTGTCTGTTCTGACAAGATACAGTATCAGGAAGGCACACCCCACCTCCTGTAAGCAGTTAAGGAAAGCTATCTATTGGGAGTTCTCTTCAGTAACGACTTGGTAAGTTGAAGACAACACACTTCTCTAACATTAAGAAATATGGCTGGAGCCCGGCGGTGGCGGTGGCACATGCCTTTAATCCCAGCACTCAGGAGGCAGAGCCAGGCGGATCTCTGTGAGTTCAAGGCCAACCTGGTCTACAGAGCAAGATCCAGGACAGGCACCAAAACTACACAGAGAAACCCTGTCTTGAAAAACAACATCAAAAACCAACCAAACAAACAAAAGAAACATGGGAGGAAACCACAGGACCCTGTCTTCCCACTGACCCCAGGCATATGGGTTGCAGACACTCTCTTATGTCACACAGCCTTGCTCTGGTCAGTGACTGTAGTTGCATATGAGAGCAGGCTTTTGGCCTATGTACTGTTGCTAAGACCTCTCTCTACCAATCAGGGAACAGTTAGCTCAGATCCCTACAGAGCAGGAAAGGCAGGGCCCATTTGGAACAAAACAGTTTCTTTGAATATGTTACTACTGGGAAGGACTCAAAACAAGGTCCTCTTTGTCACTGTAATTTCTGGAAGAAAGTTTACTCAAGCATCTCTAAATTGAGATAATCTCAGTAGAAGTTAGGAGAAGAGTTTGAGCAATCTTCAAAGGGCATATCCATCCTATTGGAGGAGTGGAGAAACATTTCCTTGTTAACTAGACTTCCTGTGTTTCTAATATAGCGAACTTCTAACAAGTGGCACTTGTTAGCTTCTGGCTTTTGAAAGGTAAAATATGAATACATAATCTGTCATATAACTTATCCAAAATAAATTATTATATTAGTGGATAATTGTGACATCATAAAGAGAATAGACCAGGTAAATAGTGTGGGTATTTATGTAAAAATATCTCTAAATGGAAGTCTGCATTAAAGCAGTGGTTCCCAACCTTTATACTACAGCCTTTTGACACAGTTCCTCATATTATAGTGACCCTCAACCATAAAATTATTTTCATTGCTACTTCATAACTACCATCTTGCTACCGTTATGAATTATAATTCAAAAAGCTGCATTTTCCAAAGGTCTTTGGGGGGGTCGCGACCTACAGGTTGAGAACCACTGCCACTAAAAGGTTAAAGAATATGATATGTACATCTGACTTTCAAATTGTTCTGGAAAAAAGCACACACACATAACATAAAGCATATGCAAAAGTAATAGAACAAGTAAGGTAAGTTAACAATCAGTGAATCTGGCTAAAATGAATATTCTGTGTAATAATCATATTCTTGCATCTTTGTGTAAGTTTGGAATTTTCACAAACATAAAAGCTTTGGCAGGGGGGAGGGGAACTTTTCTTGAACTTCTGTATGTGTCTTAAATGCCTGCGAAAGTTCTCTAAGAAGGGGTTCTCTTCTGAAAAGGTTCCTGTTTGGGAAGGGGTGCCACATGCACAAAGTGCGTTCGAGAGGACACTGTTCATCAGGAAGGTCCATCATTAGGGAAGCAACCCAAGAAGCTGGTCTGGAAAAAGATGTCCGCTCAAAGGAGTCGTTAGCTCAAGAATGAACAACATTTTTGCAAGAGAATATGGCGTTGTAAGTTATCGCACATTTATATATAACTTTAACATTAAACAAGTGACATCATGTGTGAGTCAGCAAACGACTTCATTTCCTGAGGTGCGGGCGGAGCATCTCGAGAAGATGAAAAAGCCAAACTCAAAAGGCATTTAGCAACAGTCACTGTCCTCTCGTGTTCATTTCCCTCGGGGTTATCTAAGTGCTTAATTCTGTTTACTATTCCGTTCGACATGCAGATAACCTGCCTCGCTCAGCTCCTGTCTTCCCTTGATGTGGGTCACAGAGTACACTCAAACTGAAGGAACAGAAACATCTCCGTCTGCTGAGCAGCTAGGTGTAGTTTGTTTAAAAATGTTTGTTTTTGGTTTTTGGTTTGGGATGTGTGTGTTGTTTCTGTGTGGCTATCTATGTGTATTTTTGTGAGTGTGTGCATGGATATATACAGGTGTACATTATGTATACGTACCTGCCTGTGGAGGCCCGAGGTCAATGTCCGATATCTTCCTCAGTGGCTCTCCACCTTTATTCATTTGTTTGCTTTTGAGACAGAGTCTTTCACTGAACCTGGGGCTCACCAACTTTGCTGGACTCTCTGGGCCCTGAGCTCCAGGGATCTGCCTGTCTTCACCCAAGCACTGGTATGACTGATCAGCTCTGCCGGCCTGGCGTTTGCCATGGTGCTGGTTATCTGATTTTGGTCCTCATGCTGTGTGGCAAGTGCCCTACTGGCCAAGCCGTCCCTCTAGGTCCCTGGGTTTGGATTTCACTAGATAGTCCTTTCTAATCTCAAACTTCCGGACATCCTCCTGCCTCTGCTTGCTTCTCATGTGCTAGGATTGCCAGTGTACCACCACACTGGCCTATTTTGATTTTAGTTGTAGGAATATTTGGTTACAGCTAGTCTAAATTACTAATTTGTAATTTAACCAGTCCCACAGAGCAATGCTAATGTCTAAGATAATTCTCTTAGATTAAAAAAATATATATATCCATAGTCAGGGATATAAAATGAGCTGAAATGCCGCAAACCCCACATAGGTTGTAATCTGCTCAGACAATTTTATGATGCTATCACTGAATACTGTAGAATTGTTTTGCTTTAAATTTTTTTTTTGTAATAAAAATGTTAAAATGTCTGTGAAAGGACCGAGCAGCATGTCAAGACCGTGTTCTGAGAAGCCAGCGTCAACGAGTGTAGTCTTGTTCTAGAACTGCGAACTTTCCCATCCCATCCCCAGGGGCATTCCCTTTGAAGAAGATGTCAGATGCCCTTTCACTTCATCCATAAACACAGCAGCGTCATCTCCTCAGGAAACACACCACATCCTTACACCAGGTAATTTAATGATAATTTTGATGAAAGGCAATTAAAACCTCAGCTTCAAATAACTGTGGAGTTCCCCTTTCGTTTCTGGTCTTTCTTCGTGATATTTTTGGTATGTAAACTGTGTTCAGTGCTTACACACACACACACACACACACACACACACACACACACACACACACACCATTTTACTTCGTTCTTACTCACTCCCCCTCTGCCCCTCCCACATTCCCATTATCATCCTTCTCTTTGACCTATAACCCTCTCTAAACAGTAGTGAGATGCACAAAAGCCAACAGCACAGCATAAGCTCCAGAAACCTCCAGATTGGAAGTAACCCCCAGTTATGCTCATAAGTGGAAGCTATACAGCTTTAATAGCTTTAAGAATACTCTATAAAAAAACAAGACACAGATGTTAAGTGCATATATCCGAATCAATTTTTACAAGATGAATACTCCTTTAGCTACCCCTAAGGTCAACTCAAATCTCCCCGTAATAATCGACCCAGACTCCCTCCACCGGGAATATCACTGATTGGATCTCTGTGGTTGCCCCAGCCTGGCATTGCTCTAGAGCACAAACCTGGATCCTGCCATCTAGCTCTGGAAGGTTCCTTTTCTTAGTATATGTTTTTGAAGCAGGGTGTCTTGTAAGATGGCGTCCATGGTCCCTGCCTTGAACGCTCACTGCCTCTCTCATCCATTAACAGTAACTGGGTTTGATGGCTGTGAGCTGTCTTTCCGTCGACGCATCATTACTACAGCAAAATGTAGGCAACTAAACCCACACAAAGATTAAAAGCAAACACTTTTTCCCCCAATGTAAGCAGACAAATATGTCCAAAATACTTTGATCTAGATTGAGGTGGGAGGCACAGAGCACATTTTCATAATCTCAGCCAACCCTGAAAAGCCCACAGTAAGCATTATGCTGTATCTTGATTAACTTCGGTGGCGGTGGTGGGGAGGTTTCCTCTTAGTTGTCATGACAATAGTCTCATCCTTTACAATGTATAAGCAATCAGAGAGTACCTCGGGGGTTAAAAGGTAATTTCTAGACAAAGGTATTGCTATAGGATGATTAATGTGAAACAAAGACTGTATGTCTTACGTTTTCAAAAAAAAAAAAAATCTTCCTATTCTTTTATTGATTAGGGGAACAATATGGCTCAAAATGACAGATATATGATTGAAGGGAAATATGTAAAAGAGCATACATCACAATATGAATTCCCACTTTGTATGGTTGACCTCTCGACCATCAGTTTCACATGCACATTATAAAGCAAAGGCTCAGAAGCAGCTCATGCTACAGAGTGCACCCACTTCAGAAAGAGTGTCAGCACAAGCTCTCTGCCAAGGAGATGGAAAATAATCGTAAGATATTTGTCTTCATTTATGTTTCACAGTCAGACTTAGGTAAGAAGGGAACTGGAAAATATGTCTACATTAATATTCATATTTGATGAGGGGGATTACAAGAACATTACTGCTTATCACTTGGTTCTTATTAAATGGTTTGTATCTTGATGAGAATAGGGACTGGGATTAATTAACTAATTACATTTTTGCCTTCAAATTTCTTTCTTGCTATGAATCTAATCCATTAGGAAGAAATCATATGGTATTGATTATCTACTGCTTGTAATAGAATATTATTACAAAGAGTGATTGTCTTTCTTTTGAAATTGTTTTAAGGAAAGTAATACAGATTCAAAAAGTCCTAAGGATGCTAATAAAATGCAGTATTGCTTAATTTAGATTGTTCTTATTACTCAACAGTGTATTAGCAGGAGAAATAACTATGATGCTATTATGTAATCACACTGTTTCTATGTTGCTTTATATTTATCAATATTGTATATGACAATAAAAGTTCATCCGAAAAAGCCCATTATTCTATGAAACTGTGTGGCTTTTATTAAATCAGGTTTTAATTTAGCTCTATATCACATACTTATTTATCCTTAAATTTTTAATTTATTATTTTTATTGTGTGTGTGCACACAGGGGAGGCGTGTATGGCACAGTATGTGTGGGGGTCAGACAACTTTGTGTAGTTAGCGTCTGCTCCCACCTTTACGTGGGTTACAGGGATCAATCTTAAGCCACCAGGCTTGGCAATAAGGACTTTTAACCACTGAGCCTCAACTTTCAAACTTATATGATTGGCAATTGTTTATCTCTGAAATCTTGGTGTCACATTAAGCTCTTGAGGAACCAAATAAAGATAAAACCTCTTTCCTAAATTTTATATTACAAATTACCCTAAGAGGAAAGAGACATGACTTCAAGATCTGGTAAACTATTTTTTAACTGTCAAAACTGTCTTTCTAGAGGGCAAGGACTATCATACTTCATGGTTTTGCTTTCAAAGTCATCTATGGACAGTGTCAATTTACCTGCTGATCCTGAGAAGTTTTAAACACCACTGTGGCTCATTCCTACCTTTTGATAGGACATGGTGGCTGCTCTTGGGTCATATAAGAAAAATGTTCTTAAGAACAGTTTTGCCAGTGAATATTCAAGAACTCTTTCTTCCTTCTCCCCAAGAGAGGCCACAGAGATCTTCTCCTAAGGAATAGATATTCTCTGGCTGTATCTCTTTGTCAAACAGTCCTCCTCATAATGAGGCAGTAACCTTTCTATATGCAGAATCTTAAAAGATTTTTTTTGCCCCCATTGTGAGAGAGGTACCATCTCTGCCTGGATGGCCATGAAGCTCTGCTTTTGTGTGCTTCCCCCCTATTTTCGTGGGATTTAAAGCATCCGTTTACATTGATGTACCAACAGCCATCTGGATTACACGGCAGTGGGCAGTCTATTAAAGGGAAGTTATACAAAAGGGAACCATGAGAGCCTATTGTGTGCTTTACATTATAAGTGCAAGGACGTCAGATGTCAGTGAATTAATTTTTATGTGATCCTGAGGCCCCTCTTTGCTGTTGTAGGAAATGCAAGCCCAGTGATTCTTCTCAAAGTATAAATCCTCGTGTTCATACTCAGGAAGCACAAATAGGCTAGGAGATGACTGCATACATTGTTTAATGTGCCTTCCCACAACTATCAATACTGCTAATAGTGACAAGGCCTTGCTAAGGCATTCTGTTGTATAGACCAGCTCTTACAACCCTTACATCCCCTCCACGCCATTGTCTTCTGTCCAGGAGAAGATCAGAAAATGACTTATTCAACCATCAAAAACACTTACGGAAGACTGTGTTCTTGTACATCACCCCTCTTAGCACTGGAGAATATTCAAATAAGCTTAAGAAAAGCTCTTGCTTTCAAGGACCATGGGCTTTCACAGAGTCAGAAAGATGTGGTCTAGAAACCCACAAAGAAAGCGGTGCTGTTTGAGCGGTAAAGGGAAGGGAAATACATATTGATCATCTAAGTGCATTCACATGTGATCTCATGCAGTTCTTACAGCCAGCCTCCCCCAGGAGTATTATTCTCATCCATTTTCTTTCTTAGATAAAAAAGGAAGGCACATGCTGAAGGTCATGGGTTTTTAAGTGCCTCTGTCTGAGTCTGAAGCCCACGCTCATTCTGAAACACAATAGTAAACTTTGATGGGGAAAAAAAAAACACGCCACCTCTCGCTGGAATGGTCAGGGATGGCAAGACCAGAAAGAGAGGAGAGGTTTGCAGTGGTCTCCAGAAAGGCACAGGTGTAGAGAAGGCAGAACTCACTTGACCAGCAAGGAGCAGTACAGATTCTGAAAATGAAACTAAAACTGGCCGCTGTGGCCCCAGGGAACAGGGTCACAGGTGGAACATGGAGGCTGCGCTTTATTCTGCAACCAACAGGACCAATGGGAACTTCTGGTGGAGGTCGGGGGCAATCAAGCTCTCAAAACCATAGAACGCTGGCAGAATACAAAAGGCATGGCAGAGGGTAGGGATTAGATCTCCAACTTTCCTAGCATCCATGCTCCTGCGTTCCGCCTTGGCCTGGGAAGCTGCCCATCCTGCTTTTCGTGGTCTGTGGTGGACGTGTTCATTCCTGCCTGTGAGAGACTCACATCTCCTTCTTCTTAACTGTAACTGTGTCATGTAGGAGTGCTTCTGTGTCCAAGAAGGAAAAAAAAAAAGCAAGGCAAAAATGAAGGAGGTTTGAGTTCATTATACTGTAATTAAAATAATAATTTTACTCCCCAAGAAAGCTCAGTGATTTATTTCTGAAAAATCTGAGAATAAAGCAAATGTGTGTTTGGATGTGGGAAGAAGAGTCCGAAGTCCCAGACACATCACACATATACCCTCCATAAACTCACATTTCCAACTCCTGGGTTTTAGTTCTAAACTCTCGAACCTACAAGGTCTGGGTAGAAAAGAATGGACTCCTTGACACTTGTTCCCAGGAGGATGGCGTGGGTGCAGTTATTCTCCAGTGTGCTGCTATCGGAGGTAAGATGCAGAAGGAAGACATGGGAAGGTAGCTGGATGAGGTGGGGTCCAGGGCTAGAGGACACAACACCCTCTGATACTGCAGAGGTGCCCAGACCTTGCATCTCAGCCACCTTCCATTTTCCTGGCTCTCTCGGCTGGTTGGCTGGTTTCTTATCAGAATCATTGATCACTGGGAGAGAGAGAATGAGAGGGGAGAGAGGAAGGGAGGGAGCGGCATAGTTTTCATGCCCAAAAGAAATTCCAAATAATTAACCTGAGGCATAGGCCCCTCCTTTTAAAATAAAATCTTGTCTACAGAGGCTAATGGATGTGAGAGTTTAGCCTTACTTACAGTTTGATAAATTGATTAAGTTTCTAAAACTAAGATGCCCAGTAATTCAGAGGTATGTCTTCTTTGATCTTTGTAAGTTGAGCATCTGTGGCACTGGAGGAAAACCAGAGAGACCCGAAAGAATAGGAATGATCACTACAAGCGCCTTTACAATAATGCATTTGGGACACCATTTACTCAGAAGCGAGATTTGGCGAGGGCATTTTTTTTTTTTCCTTTCAGGTTACATAGGTTGAAAACACTGAATTTACAAAAGCACACAGGAACTCTGTGCATCGCAAGTCGAGTCCTTTGAGAAGCACCATGCCCTATATGAGGTGTGGGTTGACAGTAGAGGAGCCTGAGCTCTTAGGGTTGCTCCTGGCACTGTGGTTACTCATGGAGGAGAGGGGCAGCCACGAGGAACTCTCCTAGCACCAGCAGGTCTAAAGGCAAAAGCCTAGCCTCGGGCCATGCTTCCAAACAAAAGACCCCCTGCAAGCAAAACCTCCAGAAAATACCCACGGTTCAGACGCAGAAGATCATGAGTGCTGAGTGCGGGGGAACTTGAACCAAGGACCTGAGACCCAGTCACTCCTCCTCCCAAGGCAAGCTGCTTCAGACACATTGATAAGAGAGATCAGGAATTATATTGGTGTGGGAAGTGGCAGGTAATTGTGTAAGCAATTACACATGCAAGATATAACTTTATGGTTGATGCTCATTTCTGGTATTCTTTCTGGGAGAACTGATGACACACTAAAACTTAATTTCTGGAACCAGGGTTTGGAAGCTCAGAGTTTCGGTGTTTATTGGTCAGTGGTAATGAGCAAACAAACTACACAGGGAAATCACTCGTGATCTCCATTTCAACTAACATCAGGCCCTAGACAAATACTGATGTAATTTTAACATCCTGATTTCCGAGGCATGTTAAAAATGAAGGAATAAATTCTGCATGTAAATTTACTTGGCTGAAGAGAAGATTCAGCGTTTGGAAATGTAGACATACATACGAAGGAAACATCCCACAAGGCACTGTTTTTCCCCTCGGTGTGTTAATGTGCAGATACTCAGGAAATGACTCCTGAAAGTTGATCGTGTTCCAGGCCAAGACCTAAAAAAAGTTCATTACAAGGATCATCTGACTCCATACATCCTCTGCTGAGGTCGCTCAGCCATTTTCACACCCATTTCATGGATAAAAGCCCGGAGAAGGTCATTCATCGATAGCCACCACCTACTAGGGGCAGATGTAAGACCAGCCTGGAGTGTGACACCAGAGGCCAAGAGAAGCAGAGTTGCTACGTCAAGGCCTGGAAATGACATTCATTGAGCAGTGTGAGAAGTGCGCACCCCAGTTCTGCTGGACCTGTCTGGATGCAGAACAGGGAAGGCAAATGGCTGGCATTTAACCGGGCATGCTCAGTCCTGACAAAAAAAAATGTATAAAACAGTCTGCTGGTTGTTTTATTTGCTTCCCCGGCTTCTCTCTTACCTCCAGGCATCAGCTTCAAACAGATGAGAAAGGCAGCCATGACTGCAGACAGGGCCATGGGCGGAGGCAGCTCCCTTCTGCTGATGACCTTGTGAAGCCCAGCGGTTGCCGCATTCTGCCTGGCTGTGCGCACTGAGGAGACCCCTACGTCTGCCACTCCGCAGAGTTCTTACCTATGCCCTTGAATCCCACTCTCCAATCTTTCTGTTAAAGGAAGGTTTTTGGAGAAACAGTGGTAATTAAAACCCACAGACAGCCAACCAAGCGCAGGAGCTGCACTAAATCGTCTACACACGGCTCCTTTCAGCCTAATTCCTAACCTCCTTCAGATGGGCGCAGTCAGGGAGAAGAGTTAATGGAGGCCTCGAGACAGGGAACCTGTTCAAGATCAAGGTTAGCAAGTGAAGAGCCAGCACATGAGGACAGATGATCTGAACTCTGACCCCCAGAGCCTTTTCTCTGACACAGCAGGATCAGAACGGTTTTTTTTTTTTTTCCATAGTCAAGAGACTATGAGCACCTTAAGGATGGACTGAGAATATAATGATGCCATCTCAAACACCTGAGTCAGGAGACTGGGGAAGGGAAGAGGCTGTTGTGAACTACACTTATCAGTCTGTTTGCTCACATAATTAACTCCTAAAGGCCTTGAATGGTAGGTGTTATTATTTCCTGTCTAGGAATGAAGGAATAGAAGCCTGGGAAAAGTAAACGTCCTGCTTCGGGCCTTAGAGCTGGATTTCAATTCGGACTCCTTCTGACTCAAAGGAGAATTGTGGCACTTGACAGATCACAAGGCCGGGGCCATGCATCAGCTCTCTTTTGATCCCCCCTGACCCCACTGGGATGGCTGCAGCAGCGACACTCTCATTCCTGAAGATGCGGAGGCGACAGCAGGCTGTGTGTTTTGGAGGGCACGCAGAAACCATGTGGCTGAACTAGAAGCCAGGGTTCTGAAAACTTCACATTGTTTTCTCTTCCTACCTGCTAAAATGTACCGTGTAGGATATCTATGAACCTAGTTGGTAGACAGAGAGAGAGGAGCAGAAAGTAGGGCAAAGGTGAACAATACCCCCAGGAATAAAACCATCACAGGATGAGTCAACAAGGAGGCGGTCTCTCTCAGGATCCTGTCAACAGGCACACTGGGGCTGTGAGGAGTCTGCCTAGACTCAGACATTCCAGCAAAGACCAGAAAAAAACAGGGAATCCTGTCTCAAATTCATTCATTCACTCATTCAACAAACGAATCCCAAACATGTGCCAAGCAAGGGGGTATACAAGAATGAGTAACACAGACTCAGACAGCTACGCTTACTGAGATGATGTGTGGTGGGGAGCCATATCCTCTGAGTCAGTCCTGGCTCTTGCACCCTAGGGAACAGGGATAGCTAGTTTGTGTGGCATTTGTCAAATTTTTTGATATACTCTCACTTGGGGCTCATTGCAAGTCACCCAGGTCATGCCAATTGGCTCATAAAATCCCCGAAGAGTTTACAGTCTTTACACTTAAGATGTCATTGAAACCATCCACCCACTTACCCACCAACTGATACATAGTTGCTGTGGGATATCTTTCTGTACCCTGTGAATATATGTTGTTCCCATTGGTTAATAAATAAGCCACTTTGGCCTATGGCAAAGGCAGCTTAGAGGCAGGCAGGAAATCCAAGGAGAGAGACAGGAAAGAGAAAGGCAGAATCTGGGGAGACAGACCCCAGCTACCGCCAAAGAAGCAGCAAGATTTGCCAGCAGACTGGTAATGCCACGGCCATGTGGCAATTAATAGAGATGGGTTAAGTTATAAGAGCTAGCTAGCAAGAAGCCTGCCATAGGCCATACAATTGGTAATTAATATAAGCCTCTGAATTATTTTTTAGGCGGCCACAGGACTGCGGGGCGGGTGGGACCAGAGAAAAATTTCAACTACACATAGTTTACAGTAAGAATGATCTTTCAAAATTCTAAAGGGGCTTGGTAACTGTTTCCAAATGAGGAGAGTGGCACTAAAGTTGGGAAACTGTGGTTATTTGAGTTTCAGTTCAGAGTAACCAAAATAGGAGGTCAAGAGAATCCAAAGCCTACTGAGAGAGTCCTAAAGGGAGTGCTGAAAAAAAAAATACCCCAGGCCACTTATACTCAAGAGCATTTGAACAAAGAAACAAAAATAATTCAACAACCAGGCATCTCCCAGGACCAGCAATATCAGACCTCACTTACAGAAAACTGGAAGCAAGCCAGAGAGTTAATCAATGGGTTACAGCTTACCCATCAGCCAGTTGGTGTTGCAGCTCAACTAGTTAACTGCTTAAAGCTGGGATAATTGTCCACAGGGCTTCCTACCACCAATTAAAAGCTAGTACCAAGAGTCTTCTGTATTGTTTGGTCCAGTGCCTTCTGGGTTCTTATTTAATAGGAAAAAGGCTACAGCACTACTCAGAGCCTGTTGAGAATCTAGATCCTTGTTCCCTCACTCAGGAGACAGACATCTTCGGAAAGTCTGCTCCTCCACCTCTGTTTCAGGCCCATTTCATCGTGCAAGCTCAAACTCCGTGATGCATGCCTCTAGATGAGTTGACCGCACTGGTCTGAATTCCACTGGGGCTATGTCCTTAAGTGTTTAATAAGTGGATTGGACAAACAGCAGGAGCTGAGTTCAGGAGGTGAGAAGCTTGCTGAGGCAGAAGACAGGCAGGTGCCCGGAAGGCAGAGCGAGCAACCACCAAACCTCTTGTAGCCAAGTTTATCATTCTGCCCAGGGCTGGTGAAATCCAGCACATTCGGGAAAATCAACGAATAGAAAGTGTTAATAGACTAGAAGCAGGTTAGAAAAGTAAGGTGAGATAAATAGGAAGGATTTCTTTCCTCCTATCTTTTCTAATACCCGTGCAAAAGGCATTTGACAGCAAATAAGAGTTTACAGCTGTTATGGCTTCCCACAGAGATTAAAGGCTAGTCTCTCGGCATACTTAGCAGCATGTGTGAAATTACTCATGCTTCTCATTTTCTGCATTTTATTCATTTTTTTTAAACCACGGTATGAGACAGTTCTTTGTAGTTGCAGTAAAATGAACCACCAGATTGATTTTCAGTGATAGTACAAAAATTTCTGCCTACCTAAGGAAGAAAAAAAGAAAAAGTGTTTCAAGTGGTTTAACTTGTTTGGTCCTATGAGAACGTTTTTGAAGGCCTCCTCCTACAGTGGGAGTTCCTCAAGGCAGCTGAAAATCAGAAAGTGCTCCAAATTCATGAGAAATTGGCCAGATGACTTGTGACAATGTAGTTGGTGATTTTGTTAATACAGGCCATGTGAACAAAACTCAGTGTAGGCTCTGAGATTTGATAGATATATAACAAAGAAACAGAAACAAACAAAAAAAATTCTGGAAGCAAACACTAGCTGCCCAGAAAGAAGCCCTATTTGGCTTCTTTGCTGCCACTGAAGCCACAGGGATGGATGACGGGGTGTTCAATAACAAGCTAAAATGATGCCGCTAGATCCTCAAGTTGTTGTCAGACTTGAGGCCTCAGCATCCCACCATGGTCAGGTCCACACATGCTGTAGCAATTAGTCATCTTCTATTTTGTGTTTGTCTGTTGAATTCTACAATCTGTCTTCTCCATGAAATAATTTTTAGCAAGTTTCCAGCAACCCATGATGGTTTCTGAAATGAACTTCTGATCAATAAATGTATTTTATGTCAAGATCTTTCCATGCATAGCTCTACTTTTAAATCATGCTTGCAGGGCCTACTTCATTTTTTTCCCCTTTCCCCCATCCCTAGAACTACAATTTGACAAAGTAGCAATGCACACAGGGGTTTAGTAGAGCTACTTTCAGAAGCCAGATTTTTTATATAGAGAGAGAGACTTGTTAACACAAAACTTTGATCCCAAATGACATCAGATTTCAACACTCAGAAACCTAAATTCCTAGTTAAAATTAGAGTGGAAAAGCCCAACATCAAAGAATCAGAAGCCCACAAAAAATACATTACCTCTAGAACTTAAGTTGACTGCTTTCTTGTTTCCATATATTAAGGACACTTGGAGGAAAAAAATGAAAAAAAAATCAAGTGTTCTAAAGAGCCATATGATTTTCTTCAGTTTATCTACTATTGTAGCCTTCAGAAATAGAGATTATATTTACATAGGTACAATTGTAGCAATACTAGGATTTGTATTGATTGATCTTATGAATGTATTTTAGTGATTATTTACTTTTTTGTTGGATATAGTATATACATAAAACAGTGCCTAAAGCACACTATTCTAATAAAGAACTGCAAGGGTGTACCCAGCACTCTTGAAAAGACTAGTTCTGTTTTCTGTTAACCTGGTGATTCTTGGGTTCCAGATCAAGAACTATACTTGTTCCTGAGAGACTCCGTGTGGTCCCACTCACACTTTTCACTTTCTCTGAGCTATTTCTGGCCTCTTCTGTGGCAGGGTGCAGAGGCCTCAAGTCTGAGAAGAGCTTCAGGTTCTGCCAGTATTGTGTTGGACCTGTTACGGAAGGCGTTGCCTGTCATTGCCTGTCACCGCTCCAAGGGACAAGGAGGACACATTCTTCCTTTGTAACTAGTGTTTGCTCTCCTTCAATAATGAGACCAAGTGCTCCATTCTGGACAGTTGAAGGAGGAAGAGTAAACAGAAACCACTGAGGTGGACTGCAGGTACTGGTGATGACTGAGATAAAGCCATCCTAGGAGCTAGGTTTTGCTACTATTGTAGTCTAATAGATATCCCAAAGGTCTGCACATAGAGTCTTGGTGTCCAGGGTTGCAGCATTTGGGGGTACTATGGAGTTAGAGAATGTTCATAGGTAATTGAGGGTGTTCCCTTGAAAGGGTTTGGGGGCCCTCCCTCCTCTTACCCTTTCCCTCTAGCCTTCCTGGCTCATGATGTGACCACTCGCTCTGATGTGTGCCTTGACCAGTGTCATCAACCACCCTCCTCGGTGACTCATTTTGTATTTGAGACTCTAAATCATGAGCAAGATAACACCTTTGTTCCTTGTTTAATTAGGGTTTCTATGGCTGTGAAGAGACACCATGACCATAGCAACTCTTACAAAGGAAAACATTTAATTGGAGCTAGCTTACACGTTCAGAGGTTTAGTTCATTATCATTCTGGCAGGAAACATGGCAGCATGCAGGCAGACATGGTGCTGGAGAAGGAGCTGAGAGTTCCACATCTTGATCCATAAGCAGCAGGTGCAACTGTGTGTCACACTGAGCATAGCTTGAGCATAGGAGACCTCAAAGCCCACACTCACAGTGACATACTTCCTTTAACAAGGAACACCTACTCCGACAAAGTCACATCCCCAATAGTGCCACCCCCTATGGGGGCCTTTTTTTTTTTTTTTTTTTTTTAAGCCACCACACTCCTTTCCAGTGGAACAGTATAGATGTTTCATTGTGGTGACAGGAACCTAATACAACCTGACAGGGCCATGTTTTCTCAGTGCCAAAGTAACTCTTCCTTTGGGTGATCACCTGTGGAAGATGGATAAATCCTATTCTACTGAGGTGCAAAGTGTCTGAATACACTAGAACCCTGGGTCCAAGTACAGCCTCAGGTATGTTTCCCTTTGCCTGATCCTCAATTACAGCCGCATATAATTAGAGAAGAATTCTGATTGCTTTATATAGAACAGAGAAGGACAATAGCCCGTCAAATACTATCTTATCTATCTAACCAAATCAGTGTAATCTTTCTTGGCTATTAAGTGGAAAGAGTCTGGACTTTAGATTAAGATGACTCTTGGTTCAAATTCTGAGTCTGATATATAATACATGGTTGTGGACTTTACATAAAATGACCTCAGTGGTCCATTGTAGAAAACAGGGAGAGGAATAGCAACATTTTAGAGGCTTATGGGTACTAAATAAGGCAGGAGATATGAGAACTTGAAGTAGCATTAATAACACAAGTAGATACTCAATTTGAGACTTCCCTCCACCCCCTGGCCCCAGTCCCAAGGACTAGCTGAGACCCAAGAACAGAGCCTTCCACATAGCCTTTAGTCAGAGACAATGGCCTTCGAGTTTGAAGTCTGTGTCTATTTCAGAAGATTTAAAGGTTTTCTGGAAGTCCCTAAGACTTGTCATGCTGTAATCACTTGTAATCAGTTTGGAGACAATCATCATTGCACTGTGTGTGCAGCAGATCCAGTGGGACACTGAGATCCACCAGGAGACAGACACGGGCCTTATGCAGAATCTCACACCAGGCAGGCCAACAGGTTTCCGCTGACAGAATTCAGCGCTAGGCAGAAATGACTCAGTGCTCACAAGACAAATGCAACCCAACTCATTCCGGTGAAATCAGCAAGCTGGCACCTTCCAGACAAGATGGGCTCCATTGAAATGAGTTTCTTTGCAGATTTTTATTTTGGATTCTGACATTTCCCTACAGTTTGTTTGAAAGTTCTGAAAAGTAATTGTATTTTTTGGCAACATAGAATCCCTTGGAGCGCAGGAAGAGATTTTGCTTGATTATAGATATTCTACCAGAGATTTAAAAAGTATTTTTGTACACTGAAGAAATACAACTGACTTATCTTACTCTCCACAAATAACACCCTGCTTTGCCTTCAACACAAGATGCAGATAATTTGACAGCCCACCAAAGTTCTTCCCCACCAAACTCTCCTCCCAATAAATACTACGAGGCTTTAGGAAAACAAATAATAAAGAATAAAATGGAGGGTTTAAGAGAATCGACGGAAAGATGAAACTGGGTTGATATCTTTCAAATGTTTATCAGACCAGCCCAAACCTCATGGAGACAGCCAGCTAAGCTTGTTTGCTCTGCCCCTCCCCCACCTCGCTCACTTGGTAGTTTTGTTTTGTGTGTATTAACTTTTCTGATGAAACTTTTAACCATTTTTAACTGCCTATGCAATTTTAGTTACACAGTGAGGCACAAGTAACTTTTCCTTAAGAAGAAATGGGGCGTTCATGTTTAAAGAAGGTGACCTCAGATTTGCTGTTTCCTCTCATTGCACAAACACAATGATGTGTCTCCTTCCATACACAGATAATACTACTTTTTTAGAGTCAGGTTTTATATGACTAGAACTATACAATGGGCATCATTCTCCACACTGATTTACTGACTCAATAATTTTTCACGTATATATTTTTTCTCATCAAATTTAAGTATTACTGATAATTGTTTTGCACCCTGAAGGCCTCTCCACCTCAGCAAACTGAATCAGGAAAAGCCCAAGTTTAATGGTAAAGCATTTCCAGGTGATTTCCAGCCCGGCAGAGAGGAGACAACGAGACCGGGACTGAGACCGGGACTGAGACCGGGACTGAGACCGGGACTGAGACCGGGACCGAGACCGGGACCGAGACCGGGACCGAGACCGGGACCGAGACCGGGACCGAGACAGGGACCGAGACAGGGACCGAGATCGGGACTGAGATCGGGACTGAGATCAGGACTGAGACCCGAATGAGACCGGAAGAACCACATGTCTGTTTTTGGGGATGCTGCTTAAATACCCTATGGGAGTGGTCTTGAGCCTCTCTGGGGGAGGAGCCGTGTTTAGTGGGCTTTGAAGGAGCGGGCAGGTTTAGGGAAAGAGATAGGGGAGGGGAGTTGAGGTGGACCTTCCACCAGACTCCTTCCAAACAATCACTCTCTAATGTGACTATGGTAATTTAAGTGACCATTCCATTATATGTAAATATGCTGTTCTCCATTTGCTTTTTTAAATTTTTTTTAGAATTTTATACATAAATACTGTATCTGAATTTGCTTTTATAAATGATATTATAATTAACATTTTTATATTCTTCCTTATATATTAGCTGGTCTTTCCCCAAATCAGATATCTGGACGTAATATGGGCATGTAAAAACTTGAAATTTGTAGAAGTCCCAACTGACTATATGACCTTAGGATAAATCCCTTTTGGGTGCCTCAGTTTCTACACCTCTAAACTGGAGATGAAAATAGCACCTACTTCATTGAGATTTTCTGAGAATGATGAACATAAACATATATAAAGTGCTTAAATCAGTACCCAGTACAACATGAGTCAATATATTATATACTATTTACAGGCCATGCCTCTGTTAATAATTCATAGGAGTATCTATAGGCCTACATTTTCCAGGATAATTGCTTATTCTCTCAGCATACAGGTGAACTTTTTATCTCCTTGGATCCTGCCAGGTATAAGCCAAGAACAGGTTCCTAGCCCTTCTCTCTAGCATCCTCGAAGTCTCCATGGGAGACAGGCACTAGACTTGGCAACTTGCATCCTGGCAGCTGATGTGGGATTCCTTATTGTGTCTATGCTGCTCTGCAGGACACTCATTAGCCATATTGCTGGACTGCAGTGGTCCAGATGGTGGCCATACAGCTGGTGGGCCAGGGAAGGACTGCAGAAGGGGCAGTGGAGCCTAGCGTGTGGTATAGGCTTGTGGCGTGTGGTGTAGGGCATGAAAGAAAGGCTCAGGTGAGGGGATGTACTTCCTGCAGCCTGTAGGACCAGCATGCTTGCAGAACTTGTTCACCTTCCTGACCTGCTCAAGGAAAAATGAGGAAAACAAATAAGACACCTTGCCTTGAGGCATGCAGCCTTCAGGTCCCCATTCCTCATCAGTCTCCAGGCAAAGTGAAGATGAAATTAATTCACAAAGCATTACTTACAGAGTTTTATGCAATAAAATATTTTTTATTTTCTATTCGTGGCTAATTATGTTCTTGTTTCCTGGTATTATATCAAGGCTTTTAATTTTACCTTTTGCATTCTCCTAAATTTTACTGTGAGATTGACTGGATGCAACCTAGCATCTATTTCCTCAACTTGACCATAAACTGTTTTCTTTCCCATGATGCATAAGTAAATCTGAGGAATCCCTTTAGCATCATTAATTTTCCAACAAACATCAACTACCTACTTTATCCTAGACCTCATCTAGGATCTAAGAGTAATAAGGACAAATGTCTTAGTCCTCAAGTTGTTTATAGTCCAGGCTTTTCCCCAATGCTGCAGGGAAAATATGTTCCTGAAATTGTCATGTGCACATGCACACACATATGCACACACAAGTGAGTGCATACTCACAAAGAGACAATCAGACACACCGAAAGACAGACAGACAGACAGACACACACACACACTCACTCACTCACTCCATAATCTCAGTATTTAGGAAATGCTGTGCACAGTAAATACCAATATATTAGAAGCTCTAATGTCTGGATATAAAGTATCACTTTACCAAGACAAGTTTAGATACACCTTTTATAGAACATGTAGTCCAAGAAATCAGAGTTTTCCAAGCTAACAGTGGAAAATGCTTTCTGGAGGAAGAATTTGAGAGAAGCCCTGGATCCTAGATTTCCCCTCCAGATTTATTGAATTTGCAGCATTTGGAAGAGCGTGCTGTGGATCTGAAGATGATGTATGTGAGTCCAAGTTACACATCATCCTTGTTTCTTCTGTAGTTGCATCTAGGATTCCATGGCCTGAATGAAGAAGCATGAACGGTCTTCACAACTACCCACCTTCCCCTGAAAGGGCACACTGGGACCCAGCGGCTCGCACAGGACTTTGTGTGTCCCTGGGAGTGTCTGAGTCTTTGTCTTCTCTTTCACACTTGTAATTAGCAAGATCTCAGAAAGATCATATGTTTAGCTGTTTGGCAGAAGTTAGAAACAGGAGTTCTGATCCTTTTGGGGGAGCCCTGCCCTCATTGGGGGATTCCCGGTAGCATATGGCTCTGTCACTTTCCTGCTTGAAATACTCTGGAGCAGCTGCCCCTCACAGCAGGGCGGCTGTCAGTGATTGGCCAGGGATCCCTGTTGCCAATGACAGCTGCAGGGTGATTTTGGTCATGGCTGCCAAGAGGCAGAAGTTGAGTGAAAACATTATAGAATTTTCATTATTCACTGTGGCTGTGCAAGCATAGCCAAACAAAGAGGGCACCCATAGAATGCAGAACAGAAACACATTGGATCTGTTTCCTTTTCAAAAGCGTTACTTCACGGCCAGAAGGCAGAAGAAACAAATGATTCTGAAGACACATGAATATTTCAGCCGAATCCTTGGCCTGAGAAACTGTATTTAGACCTACCTTCTTAGAAGCCCTACCTACCAGGGACCTTTTCTTTAACACCGTTACCGGAGTTTCTTCCCTGAAGCCCAGGTGAAGTAGCTGCTCTTACACAGATGTGCAAGCTTTAAGTTTAGGGAAATGAACAACTTGCCCAGATTCACTAGCAGCTTGTAAGACATAGACTTGAACTGAAACCAACTTAAGCCATGGCCTTGGCTCAGGACTGGATGAGTTTCTGAAATTCATCGACTGTGACTACCATTCAGGATGGCCTTTCCCAGGGCTGTAGTTGACCACAACAGTAAAGCAAGGTGGCTTACCCAAGCAGAGGTGAGTGACAGGAAGTGAGTTCAGCAAACGAATTCCAGTTTTGGCTGCTAAATCAGTGTCAGCTGGTCTCGGCTTTCCTCTTCAGTAAGGACAGCTGACGATCTTAAGCAACTGCTTTTAACATGAAAATGACTACCTACAGTAGCTCAAACTTCTTGTTTCCTCTGAAATTAAGGTGACTTGGTTTCTGTTTGTACCCTGAGCACCAACTTGTCACCAGGTAGCATCGATTGAAATGAGGATCCCTCAGTGCCCAGTTCCCTACTGAGGTCACTGGGTGAAGAACGGAATGTATATGTGTGAGCAGGGCCTGGAGTGTTGGAACACAGTCATTTTGGAAGGCCAGGTTCAGAAATGTCACTATTCCTGTAGAAATGGGAAACACTGTAAGGGAAATGCAATTGGGGGCCAGCTATACAGGGACACTGAATTAATGGCAAGGGGGAACCTTTGTGCTTCTTTCTGAGTTCTTCTTGGGGTTTTCTTTATGGCAAGCTCGAAGATCTTGTTTTGTTTTGTCCTGTTTTTTCTTTCTTTCAGAGAACTAGAAAGGGACTTCCTTCTGAAGGAACCTGCTTCCCGTGTGAGAACTACAGTGTGTGTACCCTGTTCTCTTTCATATACTTCCCAGAGAAGAGGCAGGTTGTGGGTCTTTCTGCCTCTACTTCTTAGCCACTGTGGATGGCTTGACAGAGTTATCAGGTGGCCCTCAGAAGACTTTTGACTGAGAGCTCGGATATTGGTTCTCTGAAATTGTGAGGTGAAGGACTCTGTCCAGATGTAATTGTGTTTTTCTCATCCTTCCCCATCTCACAATTCATCCTGATTTCTTCATCACTTCGTTTTGACACAGGAACGTCTTTTCCGATAAGCCTGAATGCTTGGGGCTGCTGCCCAGCCATCTCCTGCAGCCAGTGCTAAAGGATTGGTCAGTATTTGAGATAAACTTTTATTAGAGTGTTTCCATTAAGATGCCTCAAGGCCATTACGTCAAGGAATGAGACACATCTATCTTGTTCTGGTTTAATTGCAGAGAGTCAGGTTGGTTTTATATGCTATAAAGCTGCTTTCGGGGAAGAAGAACTCCATATCTCTGGTTACAGGGGTTCATTTTGTTGAAACCTTTAGTTTGTCTTAACAGCACTGAAATGATAATGCAGTCTCACTTTACGAGGCTCCTGAAATGGTGGCAATAGTCACAGCCCGGTAGACAATATTGACAATGGACATGGACAGTGTGAAGTGCTGGGAGCCAGCTCAGCCAGAGCCTCGGCAGCAACCCTAGGATTTGCACTTGTGGCCCTGTGGCCATCTGCGATCCCCCGTTGAAGGCAGATCCCCGAGGCTCACACTCCTTCCCCTGCATATGGGTGGTAAGTCCTTGGCAGTTGTGTTCTGGTGGACCCTGCTCACCTCTGCCCTTCTTTCAAGGTCCCTGACCTCTACGTTAGGGTCACCTTTGTCCACTGGACAAAAGACCTGTCCAGTTTTCTCCAAGCTGCACGGGCTCCTTGGCAGGTCTAAGCTGAGGCTGCCTCAGCCCCTGCTGCTGTAACTACAACTTTCTTCCATTTACTTTTGACTACACTGGTTGAAACGAGGGTGAGCCCACCCTGATCTATTGCTTCACTGAAGTCAAATTACTATTTTTGTTTTCCCAGATGGAATTTTTCACTTGAAGATCAATCTAGGAACAAAGCCTAGGACCTGATCTTGGCCCTTCCTCCATTAGAATCAATGTTTCCTGTTGGACTAGGCTCAGAGCTCTTTCTTTGTATTAAAAGAAGCGATGATTGACACCCCTCAAGCTAATTAGTTCTACTTATTTCTTAAGTTTATCTTAGTGATATTCCCAATATGGATGCAGAAATCCCTCCCCAAATCCATTATCAATATTATAATGATAAAGTTATACATTTTACAAATGTATTCAGATATAATTTAAATCTAAAAGTGGTCCTTCTCTACCACTTCCCCCAAAATGAACCTAACATCATGTTCTTGTAATAACAGCATTGAAGGTGTCAGGGAATGCCAGTTACATAACATCTTCAAATTCTACTATATCCATTACATTGACTGAAACACCAACTCTTCCATATGGTTTTCCTTGGTATCAAGTTTGACTCTACCCTTCCTGTAGCATTCTGCAGTGAATATGTCCAAATAACAGAAGAGCTTCTAAAGTCATGTTTCTATAAATAGCTGGCTCCACCGTGCATTGTATATGTGTATTCATATATTGATGTTCATAGTCCTTGAAAGCAACGGCTTCTAATGAGAGTACTAGCATACGTGTATGGTCACATAAGTAACACAAATAATAATAACATATAATTCAAAAATTGGCTGTTGTCTTGGTCAAACTTGAAATAAATACTTCAAAATAATGAGCTATTTCATTTTATGCACAATGGATTACCGAGAAGTTAAGTTATTTAGAAAAATGTCATTTTGAAAAGGAAATATAAAACTACTAATCAAGTCATCAGCTGAGGATCTCCCCTCTTAGAAGATTTCATACTCTTTATCATTTTCCTTGCAAAGAGGAATTGCTATTTTAGGATCTAGCTGAAGGTTTGAATATAAGGTGTCGGATGGTAGATGCCTATTGCAATCATCTTGCTATAGCGCTCATGTTCACATCAGCACCGTGTCTTACACAGCAGAACTCAATGAATGACCTCCACTAAATGAATGGAAATGGGGGTGTGGTGTGCCATGGAGCTGTAGTGGAAAGGAACCGCCTTTAGAGCAATGCTGTCAATGTCCACGCTGGTTTCCGTAGCCTTTCTATGGGACAAGGTTTCTATCCTTACTTACTATCCTGTCTTTCTCAGCTCTCTTCTAACATCTGTTTGAAGGGTTGATTCCTAAGACATTTTTATGAATACTACACTTAACTTTTGGTAGAATAAAGGCAGATAGTGGAACCAATCCCGACTTTCCCTGTCTGTTCCTTTCATTCTCTTTAGCTCTCTCCGTTTGTTCTTTTTTTTTCCTCCCCATTCTCTTCCCATGCCTATCTTTTTATACAGCTTCTCCCACACTGATTCCACTTTTTGTACACAAACAAGCATCACCAAGAAGAGGTAGAAGATACATGGATACGTATGTGGAGTAGGATGGACTGTGCATCACAGCTACTAGTCATACCTTTATCTTCTACAGACTCACATTTCCACTTCATAGGATAATTTCTGGAGTGGTCTGCTTTTTTGTTCTTGTGGGGTTTTGTTGTTGTTGTTGTTGTTTTGAGAAAAGTACAGTTTTGTGGGAGTTTTCTAGTTGTGTGATTAGCTATAGCCAAACTTGACAAATCCATTGTAGCATGTCCAATATATTCCTGTGTAGTTGAAAGAATCTTAAAAACTTAATGACTTCTTTCACAACATACATTCTGTACAAAATCTATTCCCAGCAATATGTAGAACACTAAGTATCCAAAGCTGTGGCAATGAGGTCCTTGTCCTTGACAAGGTCTGCCAAGCAAGAGCATGAAGACAAAACACAGTCCTTCAGAACAAAATAAAAAGCAGCAAAGGTCAAGTTGGGAAGTCATCATGACTGTTGCTTCTTACTACTTCAGAGTGAGCAAAACTGGGGGGAAAGAAAGGATAAAATAGAGAGACAGAGACACAGAAAGAGGGACACAGAGAGACATAGACACACAGAGACACAGAGACAGTCTCTGTCCCTAATGTCATTTTGAGTTAAAGTCATTAATAACCTGTTGTCAGACACACAAAGAATAGAAACAATGATGTCATCAGTTTTAAGTCTACTGTTAGTTTGTTGGGCCTCGGTTCTCACACAGCATGGGCAGTAGGCAAATCTATTTAATGAGAAATTCTGTAGACCAGGCTGGCCTCAAACATACTCTGTAGACCAGGCTGGCCTCGAACTTAGAGATTCACCTGTCTCTGCCTCCCAAGTGCTGGAATTAAAGGCAAGTGCCACAGAAATTCTGATTGAATTGGTTGGTAATTATCTGGATCACCTTCACCAAAAATGAATTCATCAAAAGTAGCAACAGCGATAATAAAAGGAATCTAAATAGAGAGGCATGGAGTGGTAGAATCCATACTTCCCTTCTCTAAAAGGAGAAACAAAACAAATGCATAAGGAAATGGTTGACAATAAGGGCATTCATTGAAAGTAATGCAGAGCTACAGTTATAACTAGAGGTCGTGAATTTGACAAATGTCACCTAAACAGACAATATTGAAGGACATAACTGGTGGCATTGCCCTATATCTTTTCCAACTGGAGAACAACCTTCTGACATTCTTGATGAAAGCTAGGTACATGGCATGTGTCTGCCTTTAGAGAGTCAGGGGATGAAATGACCCTGTCACTGTAAATGCATTGACTTTGTAAGTGATGGAAATGAGTAATGGGAAGAATATTTAATGATGGAAATAAATTTTTTCCCTCTATGTTGAAGGCAGGGTTTTTTAATCCAAGCAAAAGATTTCTTTGAAAGCAGTTTAGAAGTCCCTATGCCACTTGATCTAGCATGTATGTTCTCATTTCCCATTTAGGGAGTAAGCTAAAACAAGTTCAGTCCTCGATAGTATTTAGGCCACTCTCAGCCAAGTCTAAGGAAACTATTTGCCATATATATCATATTGTGATCTACACAGAACTTCCTTACACCAGTAACGAAGTAAGATCATGATAGACACTGAGTCAATTTCTGTATGCACAGAAAGAGAATGCAAACAACTGTTTTGTTGCAAAAGTCTCTTCCAGGCTGGAGAAACTGGCTTAGTGTGTAAGACTGCTTGCTGCTTTTATAGGAGACTTGAGTTTAGTTCCGGGTACCCGCTCCAAGGGCCTTACAAACTCCTGTAAATCCATCTCTAGGGAGATCCAACACCTCAAGTCTCCACAAGCACCTGCACTCATGCACACAGAGACAGACAGACATACACACAGAGACACAGACACACACAGATACAAACACACATATATACACTTACACACAAACACACACAGAGACACACACCCCACTAACATAAATAAAAACATAAAAAATAAACTTTAAAAAAAGCTCTGTCGAAGAAGTAGGGAAAACTTTCAGTGATAATAAGAGAAATGCAAATTAAAATTAATGTTTTATCATTTTTCAACTATCAGGGAAAGGTCCAAACTATATGTCAACTGTGGGGAAATGTAACCTTAAATATTACTTATGGGAGTGCAGACTGGCATGACCTCTAGGGAAGGCGTGTATCACTATCAAATGCACAGTGTGCTTGCATTTCAGCAGTTCACCTTCTAGAAGTACAGTCAACGAGAATACACAAGGCCACTGCTATAGGATTATGTGGAAGATTAAAAAGTGTTTATTTTAATAGCACAATTACATGTTGTGTACACAAAATGCATTCAAAGCATAGGGGTGGTTTAGCCTATGGGATACATTTCAGGACATGTTGTTTAAGGAAATAAAATCAGAACTATTTAATTTGTTGTCTTTAGTATATCTTGAAAATTTCAAGAACATGTATGAATGCACATAAATTATTTCAAAGATAAATTAAAAAATAATATCCCAGACCATTTGCTGTTAGTTGTCAAAAATGGTCATGGAAATAATAGGTAATATCATCCTTGTATCAAATCTCATCTTGATCCATAATAAGTTCTGGTATGCCTACTTTGATGAGTGCTGAAGCAGGTTATTTAACACACTCAGTTGCCCATATTGACACTCACTGGCCATTCCTTCATGAAGAGTGTAAACAGAAACAACCACTGGAGCTCAACGGCTCTAGTCAGGGGAAGCTCACGCCTTCTCCAAAACCGTTAATGAAAAGCTAAACATGTTACCTTCTGTACCTGCTCTACCACACACACCGACTTCCCACCCTTCTCCTGAGTCCCGGTCCTTTTGCTCTTACCAGGCACGTGTTCCCTGACCCCTTCCCCGGGTGTGACTGTGTGCTTGTCCCCTGTGTGTTTCTAAGTACCGCTCCCTTGTTAACAGCCGCTGTTACCGTCACCCTTCTCCAGTACAGCAGCTTGCTTGCTTATTAGCTCCTCTCCACCTCAGGACTCTCTGCAGGAGACCAGAACAGGGTCATACCACTCTATCCTTAACATTTGTCACAGAACCTGCCCAGTAGTTGGCTTTCGTTAAACACTGAATAAAAGAAAAGAATGGGGAAAAATTTTGTCAAGAATTAGTCCTGAACTGGGATACGGAAACCATGATTGCAATATACCCTCTTATCTATTTGTGGATAACAAGGAGGTTAAAGTGGAAAAATTCTGATTTTTTTTTTAAACAAAACATTTTTTTCAAGGATGCTGTGATGTAACCTTGCCAAAAGATTAAACACATCTTTATTTTAAAAATGTTCATAGACTGATTATTTTGGGGTTCACAGAAAATTTGAGCAGAAAGCAAAGACATTTCCTATTGCTGCCTCCTCACATATTCACAGCCTCTCCCATTATCAACACCACAACAAAAAGGGGCATGTGTAAATCTGTGTAGGTATAGCAACCTATCACCATCATCATCATCATCACTCAAATTTCTTAGTTTGTTTCATGGTTCATTCTTGATGGTAAACATTCTATGGAGTTAGACAAATGGACAGTGACCTGGGTCCACTATTGTAGCATCATACAGACTGGTTTCATGGTGCTGCAAATCCTCTCTACCTTTTCATTCCTCACAGCCCTCAATAATGGATAGCCACTCAACCCCTGACTTTCACGTTTTAGAAATATTATCATTTGTCTTTCTAGGGCACTTGCGTTCCTCTGTCTCTCGGAGACAGGAAGACCAGCATAGATTCCTGTTTGTGTCCTTCTCATTTCTAGGATAACATAGACATGTGACCCAGAGCCTTGTCTCTGAAACAGGCATTGGAACATTGTGCTCATCTCTGCTTCTCTTCTAGTCAAACAAAGGGATCATTAATTTGAATCATAGTATTTTCAGAAGTGAAGTAAATCTGTGGGAGAGCACTTAAAATTAACGTTCAGAATTATTGTTGGGGAATCTATTTCCTTCCAACCAAAATTTATGCATCAATAGACCAATTGCAGGTCACGGTAGAGCATGGAGCCGGTGTCTCTGGCTTTCTCGATTTTAGTGCTGATACCGATATTTGAATTTTATCTTTATGTGCTCATACATACTGCCCAGTTTGGCTTCTTTTCCTTGAAAAGCTAGTGAATGTATACTTGAATAGTGTTCCCAAGCAGAGCAGAAAAGAGAAACCTAGCCACAGTATCCAGAGCAAAAGTTAATATTCAGAGACTCTTTCATATGCTTTTATAATTAAGCCAAATAGATTAGGGAGGAAAAGGTCATTTTGTGGCTTGACCCTTTGCTATATAGAGGGTATCTTGTTTTCATAGAAAAACTTCTCAAACTATCTTTTCCTAGTGGCATCATTTTTTTTAATGAAAACACAATAGAAAAGAGTGGGGAAGGCTTTATTATTAATAATAAATAAACAAAAGTATTTTCTTCCCTTGTACGTACCGCTAGCCTCTGCCAGAAGCTATCCAGGGACAAAAAGGAAAATCCCAACACTTTCCTGTCTGCCCTCACTTAGCCTCCGAAGAGGCTGGCTCATGCCCTCTGGACCACAGCAGGCACGATCGCGTCTTCTTACCCACGACGCCCTATAGGAATTCGTATGTCCCCTGAGAGTTGAATAAGGTTTTTAAACAAACAGTGGGATGCTTGGCGCTTGGAGTAGAGCCCATTAGGAGTTGAAAAGAATTCCCAGCTGTGCTTTACTAGTCCCGCGCCCAGCTGCAGCGGCGCACAGAGGACTCTGGTTCTCAAGCCCTGGATGTGTACGCACATATTCACATCAATGCATATGAGTGCGTGACTTTGAAGCAGTTGGGAAGCCCTGAGCCTTAGAAATGAATTAATTTCCTTTGTGAGGTAGGCCTGAATGTCTACAGATATGGGGTAAATACATCACCCTTCTCTATTTATTAGATTGTAAAGATCCTCTGCACGAGGTCAAATATCTGGGGTATCAAAAAGAAACCATAGCCTGGGTGTCTGTGTCAGAGCAGGCAGAGGCATGGAGATAAAAAAGAGAGTGGTCTCAGATGGGTCAAGAACTGCCAGCCCACCCTGAAGACTAAAGCAATGGAGTTTAAAGTCGATTCAAGATGAGCGAGTGGAAGGACTCCTCTCTGGCTTAGGGTGACAGCCATGTCTGAACTCCCCCTATTGGGAGAACTGATTCTTACAAATATATGCTGAGTTTTCCTTTAATATTATTCTTTAGGGGAGCTCCTTCTTTCTTTCTTTCTTTCTTTCTTTCTTTCTTTCTTTCTTTCTCTTCTTCCTTCCTTCCTTCCTTCCTTCCTTCCTTCCTTCTTTCTTTCTTTCTTTCTTTGAAATGAAAGGTAAATTTCAAAGTGTGGTGTTGAAAGAAAAAAAGATTTTTCTAAGGAAATGGAGAAATTTCAAACACTGGGCAGTTATCACTTTTCACTGGATTAACAGCCAGTAAGACCAAGAGCCTAATCAGAAATCGAGGTTAGAGCCAAGGAAATGCATTTCATACATCTGCCAGGAAGAGCTTGTCTAATCATCATTGTATCAGTCGGGGTTCTCTATGGAACAGAAATGATATACTATCCCAGAGATATCCTAGAGAGCTGTCAGTTTTCAGTCCCCATTGGAATTCCAAAATGTAGTGTAAATGGGTGTTTCCCTGTCCCAACTGCCTGGTTTCAAATAACCAACTCAGAGGCTTAATATTACTTATAAATGCCTGGCCGATAACTCAGGCTTGTTACTAGCTAATTCTTATACTTAAATTAACCCATATTCCTTATTTATGCTCTGCCACATGGTGGTACCTTTATTAGCATGGCACATTCATCTCTTGCTCCCTCTTCATCTGGCTGGTGTCTCCTCTAACTCCATCCTTCTTCCTCCCAGAATTCTCTGTGTGTCAGGCTGTCTTGCCCAATCTCTTCCTGCCCAGCTATCAGCCAATCAGCTTTTTAAACAACAAGAGCAATGCACATTTACAGTGTACAAAGATTGTTTCACAGCAAAGCGGGTTCTAATACCAGCAAAGGAACGTCTCAGGATAGATGAACTTGCCAGTGAGAAGGAGGGCAAACAGATAAGAAGCACAAGCCCCCTTCTCTTATGTAGGCTGCCACCAGAAGTTGTGGCCCAGATTTAGGTTAGGTCTTCTGACCTCAAATGATCCAGATTTATAGTGGGTCTCATACCTCAGATGGTTCAACCAAGAGAAATCCCTCCCAGGTGTGCCCAGCTGCTTAGCTTGAGTTTTAGTTACTTCCAGATGGAGTCAAGTAGACAATGAATTAGCCAGCATAACCATAAAGCCAATCATTGACCACAATGGGCACTGAACACAATCATTCCAAAAGCGACCAGCCCTCCAGCCCCATCAAAACTGGGTGCTGTTTGGATGATCACCTACTGTCCTCATCACCCGGCCTGGAAGCAACATGTGAGGCCTCTGAGCATCAAATCAGATGATTTTCACTTTCTATGACAGCTTTTGGGTGCCAGTTCCTCTCCAACTCCTCTGTCTGCTGTCTTTCCCAGTCATTACTGCGGCAGCTCAAGAGCTTTTAGGATACTATCCATTGGGGCGATCACTCACTTCCTCATCGAAACTCTCAATGTAAAACAGAATTTCAGGACTAAAAAGCAAACAACACACTCTCCAACAGCTAACAACAAAAAAAAGCTAGCAAGTCCAAAAATGACCAACTGTCTACATGTCCTCAAAAAACCTGGGCAGGATGGAAAAGGAAGAATGGGAAAGGCGTGGCTGTGCCTGGAAAGAAGCGTCAGCCTAATTGTCCACAATTTTCTCTGTATTCATTACACCCATTCACAAATAGAATATTATTTCGATGTCATTATTCTGTAGGATGCCCTTGTTTTTATTTTTTAAAATACAAGAAAAGGACGCCCGCCTAAAAAAAAAAAAAAAAAACACGTGTCATCATCAGCCTGACTGTTAAGCTGTCCTCTTTTCAGAGGAAGAGAGCGATCGAATCTATATTCAGCGGGGCTATTCATTATGTGCCATTTCCCTAGCCCTAGAAAGCTGCCGTCCAGGGAGTGACTTAAGCCCCCTTGTCCTCACTGTCACAGAGGGGTCACATCTGTGGTTTGCGTTGGGCCACAGCCCCCTTGGCAACAGTGTTTCCATGATGAAAGGAAAGTACTCAGCGGACCAGGATTTAGTGATTTGTTCAAGGTCAAAAGTAGCACAGCCATGCAACAAGCTTCCTGTGAAAAGCCCTGGGCACTGGCAGAGGCACAGCTATTTGTTAAGGTACAGCAGGCAGCCCAAGAGCACCCATTAAGCTCTGTTTGTAGGGAATTTAGGGAATTAAAATGGAACAGAAGATATAGGCCCTTCCTCTTAGGAGTGTGAAATCTAATGGAGGGAATAAAATACACAGGCAAGAAAACGGGACAGTTACAAATGAAAATAGATAGGAACATTTACAGGAGAGCAGCAGAAACATGCAAAGGCATTCACCGTTAATTGGACATGTACAGAGATATATTCGCTTGTGCTAACGCAGCCCGTGAGTGTGTGAGGGAGAAAACTGTGAAGGTCTCACCGTCATGGTGTATGTGTGTCTTGGGGGAGAAATTTAGAATGCTGTTCTAGCCTTTGACCAGACCACTGATGGAAATGCCCTACCAGTCAGGCCCTCAGTCTGGCATCTGGAAAGACTACCAACAGCAAAGAACACACAAGAGAGGAGGGAGTCTTGGGGTACAGAAGAGTCAAAAGAATGTGCAGGAGTCTAAGCATGGTAAAAACACCCCTATAATTCCAGTGATGCAGGATCAGCCCCTCCGTTAACAGCCATGGAGGACCAAACTACTCACTGTCCATCGAGGAAGAACATCGATTATTCCATCCACTCTCTACCTTGGTATGTGAGGAGAGCCCAAATGACAGGGATGCAGACGTGTGTGTGTGTGTGTGTGTGTGTGTGTGTGTGTGTGTGTGTGTAAGGGTGTGGCAGGGCAGTTACTCCACCCACAGAAGCCAAAGAGCTTGACTTCATGAATTTACTTTTTTAAAAATTGTATTGGGGGTATGGTACTGGGGGTAAATTCATGGCCTGCACCTACTTTTTTTTTTAACCTAAATTCTATATAAAACAATTGTAACATGAATTTTAAAAGGTCTTTTTAATAGAAAACCTGGAGCCAGATATTGGGGTGAAAGCTGAGAGATCAGAGAAACAGAACAAGCCACAGCCAACCTCACCTTGCCAACTCCTCTAATGGACGATCCTGTTTCCACGAATCCTCAGACTGAAAGCCTCTGTCAGAGTCCTCACCCTCATGGGTCTCAGCTGAACTGCTTTAGTTCCTGTTTCCTCACGCCTCATATACTGTTCTCCACCCAGCCATGTCACTTCCTGGGATTAAAGGCTTGTGTGCTTCCCAGTATTGGGATTAAAGGTGTGTGCCACCACACCTGGCTCTGTTTACAGGGTGGCCTTGAACTCACAGAGATCCAGATGGATCTCTGCCTCCTGAGTGATAGGATTAAGGGTGTGTGCCACCACTGTCTGGGCTCTATGTCTAATCTAGTGGCTGGCTCTGCCCTCTGATCCTCAGGCAAGCTTTATTAGGGCACACAATATATCACCACAGACAATTGTGTGAACCCATTCCAAAAGCTCATATATGAATTCTGCTAAGCTTCACTAGTGTCTGCTGGCCTTTCATAATTTGGATTATAGTAATTAAAAAGGTATGCCCTCTCTAAAAACATGATCCAATGTATCACTAAAGTCAATGTTCCTAAAAGACTGCATAGTTCTTCCTTTCCTGATGCTGATTTATGCAAAATCAATTATTTTAAACTACAAATAGACAAAATTAATATTAAATGCAATTAGAAAAAAATGAGTAGAAATAATTGCTTATAAGTGCTGTGGGATGATCTGTATGTCAAATGTGTTGCTCTGATTGGTCAATAAATAAAACACTGGCCAGTAGCTAGACAGAAAGTATAGGCAGGACTAACAGAGAGGAGAATTGAGAGAACAGGAAGGCGGAAGGAGACACTGCCAGCCACTGCCATGATAAGCAGCATGTGAAGATGCCGGTAAGCCACGAGCCACATGGCAAGGTATAGATTTATAGAAATAGATTAATTTAAGATGTTAGAACTAGATAGCTAGAAGCCTGAGCCATTAGGCCAAACAGTTTAAATAATATAAGCGTCTGTGTGTTTATTTTATAAGTGGGCTGTCAGACTGCTGGGGTTGGGCAGGACGCGGAGAGAAAACTCTCCAGCTACATATAAGTTCTTGAAACATGGCAGCTATCAACATTCTCCTTGGAAGGTTTTTACTCTAAAAGTTATTGCTGTGTTTTCTTCCATGATGTTTGCTTTTCAGAAAATGACTTCTACTCAGTAATCTTTTCTTCCTTGAGGACAGCAAGAGGTAAGGAACTTGTTCCAGTAATGAATGAGTGCTTGGCAGCTTGTCTTTTGCAAAAGTGAAAGATTACAATGGACATTCAAAATAATGAATTACAGAACACTAGTAGTGGGAATCCTGGAGATCATTCATAAAAGGATTCGAATTCGCACAGACTCCCATTCTTGGTCATTAGCAGCCTCCAAACCAGTGGAGGTGAGGGGCCTGAGATCAAGTCAGAGCCCCTCATCACCATTCAGGGGACCTCCTCTGTGGACTCAGTATCAGAAAGTGGCCCTGAATCCATATAATTTCCTTCAAAATTAATTTTTTGAGTGAACAGTTTATAAGTGGATTTTCGAGAGGTTAATGCTACCGAGAGAAGGGGGGAATAGCTATTAAAAACAGGACAATCACAATTCACCACAGGAACATTTGCCAACATAACATTGTGGCCCAAGGTAATAATATTGAGCTGTGGATTACAGCGTTTAGTGTGACTACGGCTATCTGCTATTAATTTAAAGGAAATTATTTCCTAATTAGGACTGCCACCTATCTAGAGCCTGAGGTTGAAAAGTAGGAAAGAAAAAAAAAAGGAAAATGCTGTGCACTAATTTCATCATTGTTTCTATTTTTAGTGTTCAGTCGGCCTAAAGCAGCTGTAAGAAAATGAGACCAGCAAGCTTAAGATTTAAGTATGACATTGATTAATTTAAAATTTGACAGTTGATTTTATAATCACTCAGGTGCTAATCAGCGTGCATCCCTGGTCTGAGTCCTATGCTATGTAGCCAATAACAAAATCAGGAAGGACTGAGCTTTGCTCCAGGGCTTTCAAGTGGCTGAACATGGGCCACTGGCCCTTTGGGGTCCTTGATACCTGTGGCTGCTCCTACAGGGGGAGGGAGAGGATACTGTGGAAAGTCATAGACTCTGGTGGAGAAGATCCGGAATCCATATGTATCCCTGACTAACTGCAGACAATTTGCCTAATATCCTGAAGCCTTGGCTTCCCATCCTCATGTCGAGCAGGTAATTGCCAATGCTGTTGCTGTTGTCCATTTTGAAAGGTTATAATAAGGATTCAAGGGCAGTGTGCAAGCAAGATGAGGGACAGAGGCCTGATGGAGCAGTTCATTTTCTTGTTGCCACTATCGAAGACCCAACAGGAACTAAAAGGAAGGGAGACTTGTTTTGGATTCCATTTCAAGGCATGACAACCGGTACAGGAGGCAGCTGCCTCCTAATAATAGCCAGGAAGCAGAGAACAGACAAAAAGGTAGCCAGGCCATCAAATCTCAAGGCCCCCTCAAGTGGCACACTTAAAAGTTCTACAACTTTCAAAGAAGTGCCACTAGCTGGGGGCAAAGCGTTCAAACACGAACCTACAAACCTACGGGAAGAACACTTCACATTCGAACCACAAGTTACTTTGTTGCAGGGGTGGGGGGACTCAAAAAGTCTTTTGTTTCCTTGAGGCCCAGCAACAGCAAGCCAGCTGGGAATCTTATCACACCAGGGCTGTGGTGGTGATAAGATGCAGTCAAAGACCCTAGTGAGACACTTACTCCCTTCTACTCAGACTCACCTCCTACAGTTTCCAAATAGTTGGCAGTGTCTTGCACAAGAAGAAACTCATCTCACACGTCTGAAAGGCTAGTGAGAAGGCTGACTCCAGGTGCTGCTTAATTCACATAACTAAATCATGTCCCTGGGCTTTTCGTCCTCTGGTTTTTCCGGTGCCATTATACTCTATGGTGGCCTCAACACTGGGCTGGCTTCAGCTGCAGCAGTCCAAACATTCACCTCCACGTGCTACTGCCTATTTTCTGTGGACTAAGCATCATGACAACAGAGACGGCTGATGTGTGTTGATCTTTGCTCCAGGTGGCTCTCTAAGATATGTGCATATATATGCATGTGTGCATGCTTCCAGCCACAGTCTCACTGTGTTCATTTTAACATGAAGAAACAGGCTTCCCAGTACCCTCAGTCCTTCAGCCAGATACTTAGATGATTGGAGTTGGGTTAGAGCTAAATTTTACACTCTTAGTTTCTTCGTTGAGTTCTTCCTGGAAGTCCCTGTTAAGGACAGATCTGATTGAGTTAACTGTCCTTTCTCCAACTAGTCAGATTTGCCTCTGATGATAGGATGTATGTTGGGGGGGAGGGCATAGGGGGTGGGGTGGGAAGGTGGCTTAAGTCAGTGAGAACACCCCGGGAACTTGGGCTGCGGATCAGTCCATTGACCGCACATGGCCAAGAATGGAGGAGGGGCGCTTACCAAAAGGGAGGGTTAAGAAGAAAGGATACAGGCCACCGAACGTTCCTTGAGAAGGAAGGAGACTTACAATTAAGAAGGAAAGCAAAACGGGCAGAGAAGGGCAGTAATAAGGGCTCAACATTACTTACATCATTTTAACAGGTTGCCCACTGTCTATCACAGGATGTTTGTGTGTGGCCTTGGCATGGTTCCTTGCTACCTTCTGCCATGAATGGCTCTTCATATATTTTCATATGTCCACTTAATGGTCTGTCCATCCATTCAACAGACCTACTTGTGCCCATCTGTGTTCACACGGAACCCACAGAACTATGACAGGGCCACTGTTTTAATAAGGGTGCAACAAGCAGTGGCATTGGGGAACTATAGTTGAGAAACTCAGAGTGGCATATGAACCCACAACAGAAGCTGAGCCCAAGAGAGAAGTCGGGATGTTTAGGGGTGGAATACCTCTGCTTTGAGACTCAAAGGAAAACAAGATGTTGGCTCTACAAAAAAAGAACCGAAAACTCTATTCTGTGAATACTCTATCTGCCTCTTTTCTGTGAGGCAGAGAGTAACGGTACCTATCCTCACAACACTCAGAACCTCTAGGAGAGGTTTCTGAAGGACTGAGAACTTGGTGCTTATCTTAGTTGATCACCTTACACTTGGTTTGGTAGCGTTGTGCTTTATCAAATCATGCTCTAGAAGCCTGAGGGTTTTACAAAGGTCAAGAGGATAAAATGGAGGTGAGAATAGAGGTCTGCTCCCTGGGAAAGACAAAGGAGCCAAGAGGAAAGTTGCTGGGCCTCCTTTCCCTGATCCAGCCAGACCAGCTCTGCTCATTCCTTATACTGTAGGAAATAGAGTTGCATATCATTGGTGGGCAAGTCTCTTCTACTTAAAAATAACTCCCTGATGGGCAGTGATGACACACACCTTTAATCCCAGCACTAGGGAGGCAGAGGCAGACGGATCTCTGTGAGTTCAAGGCCAGCCTGGTCTACAGCGCAAGATCAGGAACAGGCACCAAAGCTACACTGAGAAACCCTGTCTCGAAACAACAACAACAACAACAACAACAAAAACAAAATAACACCCCCCCAAAAAAAACCCCTCCTGAATAGCCCTAAGGTAGGATATGAATTTGCTGTATAGAGTTCCTTTATGTCTGATCATTTTGCTGTGAATATGTTCTTGGCTGGTAGGACAAACATTCTGTGATACGCTCTCTATGAGAAAGCTTAGATTTGGTATGCACGAATTAAATTAGAGTGCTTCCTGAAAGAATGAAGCCCTAGATAGAATTGTCTGGATGTAGTGAGGAAGATACAGAAGATTCCAGCATACACGTTTGGACTTGTTTTCCAAGAGTGGAGGCCCAAGGATGATGAGTGATCAGTCTCCCCTCTGACCTCAGGACATTTGCACTTGCCATGCTCTTCTTACAGTGTTCTCTCCTTGTGTATGATCTCTGTATGATCAGTTTCTTCTCTCATTTAATCTTCTAAAAATCCTGCCTTGTAGCTGGGCATTAATCCCAGCACTCGGGAGGCAGAGAGAGGCAGATCTCTGAGTTTGAGGCCAGCCTGGTCTACAGAGCAAGTTCTGGGATAGCCAAGACAACACAGAGAAATGCTGTCTCAAAAAACCGAAGAAATCCCACCTCTCCTCAGTAATGTATCCTCTAACCCGGTGGTTCTCAACCTTCCTAATGCTATGACCCTTTACTACCTCATGTTGTGAGGACCCCCAAGCATAAAATTACTTTGTTGCTTCTTCATAATTGTAATTTTGCTACTCTTACAAATTGTATTGTAAATACCTGTGTTTTCCAGTGGTCTTAGGGTTCTTCAACACTCGAAGGGGGTCACAACCCAAGGTTGAGAACCACTGTTCTAAACTATTACCATAGTTTCATTTACAACACTAATGCCCAAATGTGTGCCAAGCAAGGATGGCACCAATGAAAATGCCAAACTAGATGGAGAAAAGCCCATGAGGCCTCCTGTAACTCTACACAAAGAGCTATAGGCAATTAAGGAAAGCTGGGAATAGAAGAGATAGCCTTTGCCAGGGAAGAGCACAGCATTGGTTGTCCAAGGCCAAACACATTTGCAGTTAGCATTATGTGGGCTGAACAAGTTATATTTATACTGTGGGATAATGCTTTTGTTCACTGGTTTAATAAAACACTGATTGGCTAGTAGCCAGGCAGGAAGTGTAGGTGGGATAAGCAGACAAGGACAATTCTGGGAAGAGGAAGGCTGAGTCAGGAGCTGCCAGCCCGCTGTCCAGGGAGCAGCATGTAATGGCACACAGGTAAAGCCATAGAACATGTGGCAACATACAGATTAACAAAAATGGGCTGAGTTTAAATGTAAGAGCTAGTCAGTGGTAGGCCTGAGTTAATGGCTGAGCAGTTTTAATTAATGTAAGCCTCTGTGTGTTTACTTGGATTTGAGCAGCTGTGGACCAGGCAGGACACAGGAAAACTTCAGCTACATATTTAGGTGTGTGTGTATGTCTATATCCACATATTTATATGCATGCAAGAACAATGAAAATAGGCCTCGAATTTGAAGGCAAATGGGGAGGGATATAGAAGAGGGTTTGGAGGGAGGAGGGAAGAAATCAATTTAATCAAACTATAATCTCAAACACAAAAAATAAATAAATAAATAAATAAAAAGAGGAGTTTTTCAGATGGTCAGAGAATGATGGGAAGAGCGAACCCCTCTGCCCTGCATGGGGAGTGGCCACTGTACTTCCTGTTTCAGCAACAGGCTGCACAGTGGCTCTGCCTGAAACTGGCACCCACGTCCATGGAAGTTCTGTGCCACTTCTCGGCAAGCACACTGTCCAAAGGCACTTGCCAGTTTGTAAACCACTTTCTCCTTCATTCTTTCCTGTATGGGACTTTTCCCCCCTTGAGACCCAATGATACCTTATGTTTGAGATCTAGTTTGAATCTCTTAACTGACAGACACTACTTAATACATCAGGAACAGAGCCATGTAAACCACAACCATAATAACAACCCATAGTAGTTATCAATACTGCATAGCTTATATAGACCTAAAATAGAAGAAAGACAAAGTATTTTCTTTTAAAGGTCATAGACTGCATTTCTACTCTTCTCTTGGTGTGTATCTCTGTATCTACTTTTTTTCCCTTTAAAGTGAAAGCATAGTTTTGATTTAAAACTAAATATTAGAGCATAAAAATGCCACTGATTTAAAACCAAAGCGTCTGAGAGCTTCCAGCCTCCCTCAGGATTCCCCCCACATGAAGTTCTACAAAAGGATTGCCAACCCACAGAACTTTTAAAATTAAGCTGATAAAACTTGTCTTTGCCAAGCACGTGCGTTGGGCACGTACTGTCTGCTTCAGCCTCTCTTCCGCGGCTGGGATGAAATACTGTGACTGAAAGCAGCTTACAAAACAAGGGTTTTGGTTGGCTCACAGTTGCAAAGAGAGGGTCCATAATGGCGGAAGGCATGGCGTGACACAGGAAGAAGAGAAAAAGAGAGAGATAGATGATGACAGGGAGAAGGAGAGACAGACGGGGGAGGCAGAGGGAAGGGAGAGAACATAAACTGAAAATGGAGAGCAGCTGTATACCTTCAAAATCAGACCCCAGTAAAAGCAAGGCTCCACTGCTTATTTAAGTTCCATAACTTCCCCAAACAAGGCCATCAGTAGGGAACCCAGTGTTCAAATACATGACTTCATGGAGGACCTTCCTCATTCAAACCATCATACTATGTGTGAGCACAGGAAATGTGAAAGATGAGAAAGAGAATGTGGTGGTTTGAAAGAAAATGGCCCCCAAAGGGAGTGGCACTATTAGGAGGTGTGGTCTTGTTGAAATAGGTATGGCCTTGGTGGAGGTAGTGTGTCACTGTGTAGGTGAGCTATGAGGTCTTTTTTCCTCAAGCTTCATTCGTGTGACATTCAGTTGACTTCTTGCTGCCTTCTGGTCACAATGTAGCCAACACCACATCTGCTTGCTCACTGCCATGCTCCCCACCATGATGATAATAAACTGAACCTCTGAAATGTAAGCCACCACCTCAATTAAATGTTTTCTTTGTAAGAGTTGCCATGGTCATGGTGTCTCTTCGAAGCAATAAAAACCCAAACTAATATAGGGAAGCTCCAGCCTTGGACCAGTCTCACTCCCAGAAGGGCAGCGCAATTATGGTTTGAGATAGAAGAGGAATGAGCAGGGATCTATAGGTAGCACTCAAGTCTCTATGGTGTTTTCTAATGTCAGTCTGTAGACATCAAACATGGAGCAGATGACCTATCCATTAGGCTTTGGAGAGCCTAGGAAAAAACACAAAGGGGCATGGCGAGCCTTGTCATGGCCTGGGATTCTTTAGGCTGGAAACTTCTGGGTTATAATTCCAGTCCCCATTGTGGTAACTCTTGGTATTGGTCCACTAAGGACTGTTTGGTATTTAAGAGCCAGGGAGAAGTTAGGTTTTGTGTTTGTGTCCATCTGTCATTACCCTCCCCCCAGATACTCATCTGTTCAGAGGCTCTCCTGCTCTCTGAGGATTGCCATCTTGCCTCGTGTTCTGAAACTCACAAGGAGGGACTATTAAAGATCCACACAGTCCATTCACCTTTGCAAGCTCGCTGTCTATGGCTCCCCCTCCTTTCACCCACATCCATGCATGTAACTTGGTTTCCCATCAAATCCCAGATCTAACCTGAGAGCAATGTTCCATCTCCTCAGCTTTCACAATGAACTTAGTCACACAGAGCATACCACATTTTGTAGTTGTATTGAATATTTATGATAGCAAGGGGAAGAGGGTGGTGGTCATGCCCATTCATAGAGGACTTCCTGTGTCTTAATTATTATGTCCTATAGACATAACTCTATCTATCTATCTATCTATCTATCTATCTATCTATCTATCTATCTATCTCTATCTATCTCTATCTATCTATCTATCTATCTATCTATCTATCTATCTATCTATTTATCTGGCATTCATTATTATAACTCCTTCTAGATTCTCCAATCCATGGAGTCAGACTGATAAGAACTGGCAGATCACTGGGCCAATCAAATGTTTAAGAGGGAATATATAAAAACAAAGTGGACATAAACATTGGGATCAGAGACCTTCAGACTTGAATCTCTGCCTCTTACTATATGTAGAACACTGAGTGTGTTATGTACACTTTCTAAGCCTCAACTCTTCTCATCTCTAAAATGGGACCATCAATAACTTCAGTGTAACTGTAGACAACAAATACAATAACGCTTAATGTCCCAAGTACAGGGTAGGTGCTCAAATCCAAATCAAATCCTTTGATTCCAGTAAGTTTCTAAAGTATATGAGGAAAACAAATCAGTCAGGGCTGGAGATAAGAAGAGATGCAAGATTAGCGCTTGGTATGCGTTAATGGCATCACAATCATAGATGCCTCTTAGGGCTCCCTGGGGAGCAGCAGAGGGACCCTGCCCAATGTGTGGCTTCACAAAACCTGCTGCATAGACAAGCTTGGGGATGTAGTCCTTGCTTCTGCTCCATCAAGATTGGCTTAAGGGGATTCTGCCTGTGGGCGTAGGTGGAAAGACACTGATACAGAGGCAGGGTAGACTAAGAGGCTCTGAAATCTGGGGGAGAAGCAGAAGCTGAAACCTCATCTGGCTAAAGCCAGAGCTGTGCAATGTGCCAGGGACGGGGAAGGTAAGCTAGCTAGCCACATGTACCTTGGCCATTGGCAAGTTCACAATGGCAGATACTCTAAAAAAAGTCATTCAGCCACATTCTCAAGCCCTGACCTAACACTACTAAATAAGAAGGCCCTAGATTTGAGACACAGCGTGTGTGTGCGCGCGCGCGCGCGTGTGTGTGTGTGTGTGTGTGTGTGTGTGTGTGTGTGTGTGTGTGCATGTTAAAGCTTCCTCCTGTGACCCTTGATAAGAGAACTGGAGAGTCTGTTTCTAAGAAGCTTCAAGAAAGTTCTGGTGCCGCAACCCCACGGGACTACACGCTGAGCGGTGCGGCTCTCAGGTCAATACTCTAGCAGAAGCTTGAGTCTTCTCCATTGTATCCCCCATCAAGAGATCTATAGATCTTCAGTTGATTACCTTCTGCTGACAGGATCTCATTACCTTTGACCGGTCCCACTCTAACCCCCTCCTCGAATGTACAGTTTGTGTGTGACTATGCATTTCCTAAGTCCCACTGTTAATTTTAAAATTTCATTATTTTTGTGGGTATGAGTGTTCTGCCGGTGTGTATGTCTGTGTGCCTCATACATGCAGTGCCCGTGGAGGCCAGAAGAGGGATTTCCTGGAACTGGATGAAGCTGCGCAGTTGGGAGCTACCATGTGGGATCCAGCCTAGGTTCTCAGGAAGAGCAGCCAGGGCTCCGGCTTGCCGATTAACTTTTGTTGCGTCTCTCTCCTTTGGCAATGCTGACAGAAAGAAATCTTACTGTTTTTCTGCAATTCGTCTCTTTAAAACAGGAGACAGCAGGAGTTGCTTTGAGGTAGGAGCTATATATACGAAGAAAGGGAGGAACCCATCTTATATCCGTGAGTGTCCACCTGCCCGGCTGTGGTTGAGCAGTGGGGTAGGTGGCCAAGAAACTGTTTTAAAAAAAAGGAAAGCCAAGCCAAGCCAGGAAGTGGTGATATAAAGTTTACTAACGCTAACAGGGAGATAAACCTCTGAATTTGGGTGGGGGAGGGCAGGGGGAAGGGGTGCACACAGGGAGTGTACAGGGAGCAACAAGAACATCCAGAAGGCAAGCGGTCCACTGCATTAGAGGCGTTTGTCTTCTTCCACGTGTTTGTTCCGCGAAAGATTGTTGCTTAATCTGTGTGCGGCGCTGCTAGTGGCCATGGGGGCGGGTGAACAGGAAGCTCCCGGGGTCCGTCCAGTGGCAGCAGCTGCTGGACTCGTGTTCTCCTCTATGTTCCCCTTTGTGTGCAATTACTTACCTCAGAGAGAGAGGAGGACATTTACAGGTTAGAAGGCACCAGCAGCGACACCATTAGCTTAGCTTGCTTTGTGCTGGCCCGGCCACATTCCAGGGGACAGCTGATTTAGGTATGGACAGGAGGCAGATCCCCTCTGCAAACAACGCTGGTTCGTCCGGTCCCACAGTACAAGTGCAGAGATAACTTGATCTAGACATTCTGTTCTTGACCCACTTAGCCTGCCTCCATCGCAACTCTTGATTTGGCCTGTGCTCTAAAGCACGGGAAAAGGGGCATTTGGGAGACGCCGTAGTCGATGCTAGCGCCTATTTTTCTCAAGGATCACACACCATGGGACCGACCATCAACTGGAGAAACTGTGATATTTGACCATTCCTTCTCGATATCCCTTGCTGTAGTCTGAAGCCCAATGGCCCTGAAATCTCTTCGGGGTCCCCGCCATGCAGGTATCGATCTGCCTATCTGCCACGGCATTAATAACTTATCTAATAAATCATTACTCCCTATTATTCCCTACTAATTCATCTCAGAGTCCCTCTTGAACGCCCCCATGTCATTTTCAGAGACACAGAACCGTGGGCTGTTCTGAGAGTCGTCAGGATGGCTTTACAATGGGTCATTCTGTTACTCTCCCTTGACGATGTCTCCAATGAGAAAAGAATTGAAGGAGTCTGTGGCTGAACAAAAGAGTGTTTTTTACTGTGCAAAACAACTAGCTCGTGGCCAATCATATCCTCCCTCTCTTTTGTGAATGCTATGATGAGATCAAACAAAGAGCGTGGGTCTAAAGTTGGGGTGTGTGTGACTGTGATCGGCCCTGGCTCCGTCCTGTATTACTAACTCTGAAAGGTGGGAGGGCTTATTTATCCTCTGCTATGTCTCGGTTCCTCCAGCTCCTCATCTTTAAACGAGGCGATCACACCATCTGCTGCACAGGGTCAGTGCATGGATAACATTCATTATTACACTTAAGAGTCTCAGGACAGTAGCCTGGCTCCGGGAAAGAGGTAAGTAACCAGTACCTAAAATACACACGTGTGCAAACAGCCGGAGTCAGGCTGATGGGTAAGCACGAGATGAGGAGATAAGCTTGGCACTTGTTGCTGTATTTTAGCTTTGAGAAATAACTAGGTAGCAAATGGCTATCAATGTGACTAGCACCAGCTATGGTAACGAGAACACGCTGGCCCAGAAACCAGAACAGAAATTTCATGTCTTTGTATGCCTACGTAAGGGCTGGTACAGGCAAAGCCACTGGAACGGCATGGGTGCCGGGTAAGGCTAAATGGTGAGATTAGTCATTGCCTGCTCCCTGACCGCAGCTGGCAATGCTAACTAGGTAGGCTCATAGCTGGTTCATGGTACAGAGTGGGAAGCCTGGAAACTCATATTGTGTTTGGTAAGGGCAGATTCTCCAGGGCAGGATATGGAGGACTCCACATCACTCCCTCTGTATGCTGCTGAGACCAGCGATCAGTCTCTGCATTCCCTGAGTTTTAAGACCTGAGCTCTATCTTGAAGGGGTCATTGATTCTGCTCTGGGCAATTAATGCATTATTTCAATTAAGGTGATTTTTCTGGAAAGCCACTAATTGACACCATGACTCCAGAATAATGTTCATCCCTATACGCCTAGCTTCCTCTAAAAAAAAAAATTACTTAGGCACTAGAGACTATCTGACTCCTTAACAAACAAAATCATTTTGGTGTCTTAATCCCTAAGTAGCTCACCCCAAATATCATCAAATTTATAACACACTCTCTTCGTTTCTTGTTTCTGCACCTCTTTCTTTTTTTATTAACAGCTTGATTGAGGTGTGATTGACGTGCAATAAACTATATATGCTTTAAGCATACAATTTAACAAGTTTTGACATCCATCAACATCTATACAACCATCACCTCAACCAAGCAAATGAGCCTGCCATGTCCATCACTCCACACGGTTTTCTCACGCCTCTTTGCAGTCTTGCTGATATCTCATTGTCCTGGGAAGAATCCTGGTCAACCATTGGCGGTCCCAGATCTGCCTTCTGGTGCTATGGACAACTTCGCATTCTCAGAACTTTGTGTAGACAGAACTGTCAGTTATATTACAATTTTCTTCCCCCCTCTCCCTTTTTCTTTTCTTTTATCTTTCTGCACTGACTATGATCTCCAGGATGATGTTGGGATGGGGAGAGCAGAATTCCCCCTTATCTCTGGTTTGGGAGAAAACATTTAGTATTTTACTCAGGACTGGGCATTTTTCATTATTCCTTTTTAAGAAACTGGGTTTTTTTTTCCTTGTTTCTTGTGAAATTTTCTTCCAGGAATGTTACCTAATTTTACTTTTGATTTTTTTTCTTTTGTTATATAGACTTAGAAGTAACTTGTTCAATTTAGAAATGTTTGGAGGAGTCTTAAGATACTTCTGTTGTTTTCTGATTTCACTACATTATTGTTCAAGGACATACTTAAAATATGAGTTCTTCCTAACTTTGCCGATATCTGTTCTATGGTGTGGGATATGATGGATGTTTTCCTCTCTGAATTTGGAAGGATGTATATTCTGCCGTTCTAACAACATCCATCAAGTGTGGCTAGTTTACACTGCTTTTCAATCTGAACTATTTCTAAGTCTCTTTTTTTTAAGCAATTACTGAAAGGTGCTGCGGTAGTTTGACTGTAATTGGCCCCCATCATCTCAGAGAGCGATACTATTAGGAGGTGTGGCTTTGTTGGAGTGTGTGTAGCCTTGTTGGAGGAAGTGTGTCACTGTGGGGGCGGGCTTTCAGGTTTACTATGCTCAGGATACTGCCCAGTGTTACAGTCGACTTCTCGTTCCCTGCAGCCAAGATGTAGCCAGCATGAACAACATCTGCCCGCACACCACCATGCTCCAAGCCATGATGATAACAGACTGAACCTCTGAAACTGTAAGCTGCCCAGCCACCCCCAATTAAATGTTTTCCTTCTAAGGTGCTGTGGTCATGGTGTCTCTTCATAGCTGTAGAAACCCTAACTAAGACAGGTGCTAATGTCTTCACTATAAAGGTAAAGTTTGTATTTTATCTCGCAGTTCTTCCAGCTTTTTTCCTTGCAGCATTTCTCTGCTTTGTTATTAGGTGAATTAATGTTTCAAATGGCACAGTGATTATTGCATCATCTCAGTCAACCCATCCCTTCACTGTTATTTTATCCATGAGAGTATTTTGATGTTTAGAAATATAGAACTTACCCCATGTCTCTCTTTATGTTTAAAGTTTCTGATACAGGGAATTTATTTATAATAGACATTTTGCCCTTTAATGGGAATATTTAGATAATTTGTGGGTAATGTGATTGTTGGGGTGACCAGATTGATATCTGTTATCACCTTATTTGCACTGAATTACCTGTCCCTTGGTTTTGTTGTATTAGGGTTTATAGGACACAACTTTAACTTGTCACAACTGTATTAATCCATGTAGGGGCTTATTGGAGAAATTATTTTGGCCACTCCACGTAGTTAAAAGGATATTTATTTAATGGCGTAACTCACAAATTGAGTAATGGGTAAGTCGCAGGGTCTGGGGAAGGTGCAATGCAGTCCAGCGGTGTTCTCCGGAGCTCTGCACGGTCAATCTGCACCGGTCAGCGTCCCGACACTGAGAGAGCGCCCAGAGAGAGCACTGACCCATCCAGCTCTCGGGTCCCCCGGCGCCTCCCCTCGCCCCGCCTCGTAGGCGTGACAGTTGCCAGAGTCTCAATGGGGGTTGGAACTTCCAGAACCAAGCTGGAATGGCTACCCACTACAGGGGCTATAGTGAAATACCTTATGCTAGGAAACTTACCAACAAAACCATGTTCTTCCCAGCTTTGACAACTGAGAAGTATAACATTAAGGTGTTCCTGAGGTCTCCCATGGCCTCTCCTCAGGCACCTAGTCTTTGTGATCTCTACTGAAAAAAAAACATTCAGATAAGACACAGTTGTGTAGAAGGTAGGTAAAGTTTATTATAGTATACAGAGAGGAACTCTCAAAGATGAGAATGGACAGTGGCCAGAGGGACCACCGAGGAGAAAAACACTCACAGGGTGAGAGTGGACAATGGCCAGAGAAACAATTGTGCTTACCTATAGTTTTAGGCAGGTTTAAAAGTCTCCTCTGGAACAGACAACTTTCCCAAGGACTGTTTTCCTGTCCAGGTTAAGACAATGGTTTGTAAATCCTCCTGTTAGTTGGTTATCTTATGAGCCTTTGGGAAGTTCAGGATGTCATGTTTCCACCCAGGGCCAGGTTTATGACTGAGCCCATTCTTTGACCACTAATCACATAACAGAGCAGATTCAAAAGAATTAAAGAAAAAGACAAAAATAAACATGAAATTCATCATCCTGGGTCAGTAATAGTGGCCCAGCCAATAAAGGTACTTGCCATGTCAGCCTGATGATCTGAGGTGGCCCCCATAGCCCATGTAGACATAGGAGAGGAACATCTCTCATGCTTGTCTTCTGACCTCCAAATACACATGTCTCGGGAGGTTCAACATGACACTTCCCTACTTCCCTGTTCCTTCCTCTGCTGCTGTTAATCAGGGATACAGGATGTAGGGCCCAGAAGGTGATTTTCAAGGAAAAGACTGTCAGTCTTTGCTCTGCAAATCTGTTGGTCACAGAAGGCGAAGAAATGTCTTGGGACAAGAATCTGGTGAGTGGGGGAATGTTCTGCCTATTGTTTCACAGAACCCTGAGGCCTAGGAAACGGGAAAGCTCTTTGAGATGGACAGTCCTTACTCTACTTGCCCAAACTTGGGATCTAAATAAAACTATTTCCTACACTATGGTCAGTGTTATGAATTATTGCGCAGGGGAACCTCCGAGGATATCCCTCGAGTGCAGGGAAACATGCTGGACTGGTGCACACCATGAAGGCATGGCAGTGGTGCCCGGCGGCCAGTAATTTACAAGCCTGATGCTGCATCCATGTGGAGAGTTTATTATAATAGAGAGATGAGCCGGGCGGCGGTGGTGCACGCCTTTAATCCCAGCACTCGGGAGGCAGAGCCAGGCAGATCTCTGTGAGTTCGAGGCCAGCTTGGGCTACCAAGTGAGTTCCAGGAAAAGGCGCAAAGCTACACAGAGAAACCCTGTCTCGAAAAACCAAAAAAAAAAAAAAGAGAGAGATAGGAAAGAAAGAGAGAATGGGGGTATGGACTTCATGGGAGGAAAAGTGGAAGAGAGAGAGTAAGGGGAGGAGTTATTCCTTAGAATGGGGCTTTTACTTCAGGACACAGAGCAGCACCAAGGGGTGGAATTTCAAGGGGCGGATCAGAATATTAACAGTCTCTGTTTCTAAAGAGGCAGCTGGTAGTAGGAACTCCAGGGCCTGGTACCAAGCAGAGTCCTGCCTGCAGTCTGAGTTTCCGGTTTCATAAGCTGTGGCTCCTGTGGGAGGGGTCCCCTTCAATGCCCTTCAACCCTGCTAGTACTCCACTAGTGTGGCCACCCAGCAATGGTGCCGCCAGGGACCCACTCCCTGGTCCTTAGGTGCCACAGTGACAGCCCATCTGGCAAGAACAGATGTTAGAGACACCAGTGCTCCCCTCTGACTGCCAGGCAATTGAAAGAATGGACCCCCCCCCCAAATTAAAAGCTCCTTATAAATGTCCTGCTGGGAGGAGAAACTTGTCTCTGGAGGAAGTCCTGAAACTAGTCAGCTGACCTCTCAGGGAGCCTTGTGGCCGAGAGTGGTGGTCAGGGACCACAGCTTGTCCGGGCTGCTGTCTATGCCGTGTTGTGTCTTCTATGAAAACCCTACCTTCAGCCTGGAGTGGTGACGCACACCTTTAATCCCAGCACACTCTGGAGCCAGAGGCAGACGGATCTCGGAGTTTGAGGCCAACCTGGTCTCCAGACTGACTTTCGGGACAGCTAGGGCTACACAGAGAAACTCTGTCTCAGAACACCAAACAAGCAAGCAAACAAACAAACAAACAAACAAAAACCCTGCCTTTATGTCAGGACCTTAAGATAGATAAGGTGGGGTGGGGTCACTGGATCTCTTCAACCTTCTTCTCCACATGTCCGCATTGAACAGATTTCCTTTTCATCCTATACACTATGAATTTTACTCACTTAAATTCACTTAATGAGGATTGGTGGCAGAACCAGGCTTGGGGCACAGGCTGTGCCCCCTACGTCCTGTAAGAGTACCTTCTTGCTGACTCTTTGTAGTAAGAGATGATCCAGTGACAGTAGTGGTGAGTCCTTGAAGAAGCTGGCGTGAGTCCCTTCAATGAGGTTTATTAGCATGAGAGAGCTCAAGGCCATGGTTGGGCCTCAGGGTGGGAGGGACAGAATTAGACACAGGACCATGTATGGAGACCCAAACATGTTGGAACCTTAAGGGGGAAGGACCCCTTAAAGTCTGGAGGGGCGCTTTGTAAGTGTGAGAGTGGGGGATCAGTGTTTAAGAGCACTTGTTGCTCTTGTGGAAGGCCTGAGTTTGGCTCCCAGCATCCAGAGGGCAGCTCACAGCCCGGAGATCTGTTACCCTCTCCTGACCTCTGCAGGCACCAGGCATGCAGGCAATGCAAATACATATATGCAGGCAAAACACTCATACATGTAAAATAAAATAATTAAATCTTAAAAAGGAATGAGAATGGGGGATGAGGAGAGGGGGTGGGAAGGAGAGAGAAGGACGAACTGAGGAGAGAGTTCCTGTGAGAGAGATAGTGAGGGAAGGCCAGAGGAGTCTCTTCAGACTTCCAAAGACCTTGGACCAATGCCCAGAACAAAGGTCTGACTTTTTATAACCTTTTAGGGTCATGGGAACTTTCATACTGTAATTAGGGGCGCAGCGAAACCAGGAACTGGACCATTCCGTGGGTAGAAAGGAGATTTACTGGGGGATCAAATTGCTGAGGCTAGCTCTGGCAGTGGGGGAGGGGAAGGGTTGGAGGAGAAAAGAAAAATGCTGAAAAAGCAGGTAGATTTTCTATGACTGTTAGCAGGGTGGGGTCTTTGAGCTCATACAGACTGGATTGTTCCAGAACTAGACGCCCTTACCCACGGTAGTTGACCTTTGAGGCGGGATTAAGGGAAGTTTCTGGAGGTTTAAGGAAGATTCCAGATAAACAGAAACTGGCATTTAGGCCTCTGTTTATCCAATAACAACCCTTCTGTTTACCCAGCCCAAGTCCTTCTGCTTAGGACAATGTCCCTGGCACTGCCGTTTTGGGGGTCTGCTTTGGACCTAACACATATCACATGACTTAGTCCAGGTGAATGGATGTGAAAGGGAGCATGGCCATAAATTAGGGGCTGCTGTCTGGCTGCACCCCAGACAACATCTTAACTCAAGCTGTAGAGGGGCGTGGCTTCATCTCTACAGGTGCTGGGATCTTGCCTGAAGGCATAGGCCAGTGTTCCCACACTTTCCATATGTTGAAACAGAAGTTATTTCTCTGAGGCCTCACATAAAAACATGAATCATCTTCATGGGGCAAACCCTTCATGATCTTTTGGTTTCTCTCAAAACCCATCGACTTAGTAATGAGGACTCAACATACGAATTTTGGTATACAGAAATATTCAGAGAAACCCTGTCTCGAAAAACCAAAAAAAAAAAAAAAAAAAAAAGAAAGAAAGAAAGAAAGAAAAAGAAAAAAGAAATATTCAGATGACCACAGCGACAGTTTACATTCAATTGGAATTACTCTGCTTTGTGTAGTGTGGGAATATTACTACAGAAGACTTTCCATCTTCCTTTACCTAAGCAATTACAGCAAAATAGCACACTCAGTGGCTTAAATAATAAACCTGTGTGTGTGTGTGTGTGTTTACACATGAGTGCACGTGCGCGCTTGTGCGTGGGCCTGGGGCGTGTGTGGTATGGTATGTAGTATAATAGCACTCAACTATTTCTCCAGTCTTTGTTTGCTGTTGTTTTGAGATAGGAGCCTGCTCTAGGTCAGACTCACCACATCACCCCGGTTGGCCTCAAACTCATGTTCTTCCTGCCTTTACCTCCAGACTGAGTGAGTGTGGGGGTTACAGGCATATGCTACCATGCCTCCACATTTGTTTCTCACAGTTGTGAAAGCTAAAAAGTCCAAAAATCCAAGACAAAGCTACTAGTGGGAATGTAAACTGGCCTAGCCACTAATCAGTGTGGAAGGCCCTCAAAAACTGAACATATACCTATCATGTGACCCAGCTTTGAAACTCGTGTGTGTGTGTGTGTGTGTGTGTGTGTGTGTGTGTGTACCTGAGGATTCTAAGGCAACATAACACAACCCTTGCAAATTCATGCTTATAGTGCCGCTATTTGCAATCATTAAGGAATCACCTTAGGCATCTGCCCATGTGTGAATGGGTAAAGGAAATGTGATCTCTCTCTCTCTCTCTCTCTCTCTCTCTCTCTCTCTCTCTCGCACACACACACACACACACACACACACACACACAAATGCACACGTGAATTTTACTCATCCTCAAAGAATGAAATAATGCCATTTTCTGGAAAACTAATGCAACTGGAGATCATCTACTAAATGAAATAAGCCAGGTTCATGAAGACAAATATCACATTCTGTCATAGCTGTATATATTTTACATAGCTTCATAAAGCCTGAATGAAAATGAGACCATGACTGCTCAGGGTATGGTTGAAGAGAAGGTTTACTGTAGACATGAGGGAGAAAACAGCCAGAGCATCTGCAAGGGTCCAGACTGAACCAGGTCATGAGAGGAGAGGAGGCAGAGAGTGAGAGAGGAAGAAGAGAGAGCCAAGAAGGCAAAGAGGCCAAGAGTGAGCCAAGAGGATTAGACAGAGAGAGAGAGACAGAGACAGACAGAGAGACAGAGAGAGAACCAAGAGAACACATGGCTGAAACAACAGGTTTCTGTAGGAATGAGAAGCTGGGGGAGGGGAAGGAAACTCTTGAGCTGGAGATGTTTAAGGTTTGGGACTGGGTGAGAAGTGCTGGGAGGAGCCACAGGTACTGAGTGAGCCTTGTCCTGGGTTTCTTGGGATCTGACATTGTCATTATGTATTATGTAATATATATGGATGGTAGCTTGGAAGAGGTTAAACTCTCCCACCTTCACAACTGAATCTAGGCTCCAGTTCTCTGAGAAGGACAAACAGGTGTCTTTTCCATCAAAGGACCACTTATCTATGAGACCATTACACTCAGGGTCAAGGGAAAAACAAACACAGAGGGTCTAAGTCAGCCTCACAGTATCTCAAGGACAAACCCAGCAGCTCCTTAGAGTCATGTCTAAGCTTGTGCAGATGTGTCTAAAAAGGATAAGACTGAACCTCAGCCAATTAGAAATACACAAATGTAACTGCTGCTTGTTTAACCAGTTATGTAGTTGACCCTGAAACTCCCCTTAGCTGTGCTTAAAAGGAGCCTGCACGTCCCACTTGGGTCATCATAATTTTGTACAGGTGAATGACCTACATGCATACTGATACAATAAATACTTTTTGTTCTTTCATACTATTTGCATCTGGGTGTCTTCCTTCAGTATTTCCTCGCTCCTACAGCTTGAATGAGATTTTTCCCCTACCTCTGCTCCCCCCAGTTCCCTCCTCCACTTCCCTTCCCATCAGGATCCACTCCCTTTCTGCCTCTCATTAGAGAACAAACAGGCTTCTAAGGGATAATAAGAAAATATAATATAAGAAAACAAAGTACAAAATAAGAAAAAAAATAAACACACTGGAATTGGACAAAACAAACAACAAGGAGAAGAGCCCAAAAGAAGTCACAAGAACAGAGACCCACTTGTTCACACACTCAGAATTCCCATAAAAACACTAAATTGGAAGCCATAATATATGTGCAGAGGACCTGATGCAGTCCCATGCAGAACCTGTGCCTTCTGCCTGAGTCTGTGAGTTCATATGAGCATTGGTTGTAAGTAACAATGTAAATAAATTTTGTTGCAACTCTATGGGTTTGGTCCCAGGTTTTGGCACCAAAATGTGAGTTCTGCAACTCTGGGAAAGGTATCCTGACTACTTGAGGAGTCAGGCAACACCTTGAAATGCTTAGGATAGCTCTGATGGCTGGAGCTACAAAGAGACAGTTCAGAACAACTTTGCCCTGGAGGTGTCCTGGACACCTAGAGCTGCTTAGGACAGCTCTGATGGCTGGAGCTGCTAGAGAGACAGTTCAGTCCTGAAGGGCAAGGTATCCTGGACACTTCCAGTTGCTCAGAACAGCGCTGCCCTGGAGGCGTCCCAGACACCTGGAGCTATTTAGCACAGCTCTAATGGCTGGAGCTGCAAAGAGACAGCTCAACCCTGGAGGGGAAGTTTTTCTGACTGCCCTGGAGAGTCAGTCCTGGAACTGCTTCAGCAGTAAAGGGTATCCTGACGGTTCAGGAGTCAGGCTATACCTGGTGTGATGGGGGATAGTCTCCCCACAGGATATAGCAATCCTGTTCCTCTTTTGGAGAACTGCTACAGCTGGGCTGTGCTCAGTCCCCACTTAAAAGTGCTTCCTAGCAGAGCTCTGCTTCTCCAGCCTAAGATGTTGCTTATTTTGCTTCACTCTCCAAAAGGGGAAATCCCTGCAGAAATGTATCAATCTCCTCTGGCTCCAGAGAAAAATGTTACTTTTTCAGCTCTCTCTTGCTCTGTCCACTGAGGGACATCTCAACAAGGATCTTCTCTATACCAGTGAGTGAAGATCTTCACACCCAAAACTCTTTTGAGAAAGAGATTTACTTGGGAAGGAGGAGTCCAGGTGAGTGCCCCCCTTTTTTTAACTGACCAGGCAGGGCAGTTATAAGTAATTCGTCCCCAGTTGGTGGCACCTTTTATATAGGATTAGGAGGTGTGGTATTGCTACAGGAATTCTGCCACTGGGGGACTGGGCACTGAAATTTCAGAAGCCACACACCATTCCCAGTTTGCTCTCTCTGATTCCTGCTTGCCCTTTAAGATGTAAATGCTCAGCTTATTGCTCCAGCTGCCTTACTTCCCCACACATGATGGTGATGGACCCTTATCCATCTGGAACTGCTCATCCAAATATCACAGCAATAGAAAAGTAGCTATTGAAGTGTGTGTGTGTGTGTGTGTGTGTGTGCGCGCGTGCGCGCGCCTGTGTATGTGATGAAAGTGGGAAGACTACGGAAGGGAGCTAAAAATGGAGGGCATAATAAGTGAATATAGTCAACGTACACAATGTACTTGAAATTATTATTATTATTATTATTTTTGGTTTTTTCGAGACAGGGTTTCTCTGTGTAGCTTTGTGTCTTTCCTGGAACTCACTTGGTAGCCCAGGCTGGCCTCGAACTCACAGAGATCTGCCTGGCTCTGCCTCCCGAGTGCTGGGATTAAAGGCGTGTGCCACCACCGCCCGGCTTGAAATTATTTTTTAATGAAACCTACTACTATGCACAATGAAAATATACCAATTTTTAAAAAAAGATCGCCGGGCAGTGGTGGCTCACACCTTTAATCCCAGCACTCCAGAGGCAGAGCCAGGTGGATCTCTGTGAGTTCGAGGCCAACCTTGTCTACAGAGTGAGATCCAGGACAGGCTCCAAAGCTACACAGAGAAACCCTGTCTGGAAAAACAAAACAAAAAAGATCACAAGGGGAGAAAATCAATCATGCTGGCGGCAGATTTGTCCCCTGGTCAGACTTCTTCCTGGCTTGTGGATCACCATCTTACTCTGACACACTCACAGGAGCCCCACCCTCCCGACACTACCTCTCCAAGACCTTTGTCCCCACACTGCCACACTGAGGCCTGGGGTTCATCTGTGAAGCTAAGGAGACACAACTATTTTGTGTGTATCAGTTCCAGTTCCTCTGTCCTCCTGGTCATTGTGCTGTGGCTCCCATGCATTTCCTCTGTCACCCCTCCTGAGCCATCTCCTGCCTTGCTGTTATTTTTTGTTTACATTAGTTTTCACGGAGGCTTGACCTATGGAAATGAATATTATATATTTGCCCAGGTAGGTCCCCTTGTTGTTGTCCTTCGATCCTTGTCCTACATTCCCATCTGACGCCATCTCTTTGTCTGAGCACTGCCTTCAAAAGGTTTCATAGGGAGGCTTAGACTTTGCATGTTTGAGACTAGCACTTTGCCTGTTGTGAAAGGCATTGTCAGCCCCAGAATCCAGGCTTAGCAGGCTTTTGTTCTGTTGAGCACTTTGAAAATACACCGGCTGTCCTCTAGGGGGCGTTGTCTCCAGAGGGTGCCTTAGTGTCTTCACCCTAGATGCACTCACACAACTTAACCTCTTTTTCTGGTCGCTCTGGGTGTTTTCTGACCACCAGTTTTTTGAGATTCAAAAGTAGTATGGCTTGGTGTCCTTTTCTTTATGTGTCTGAGCTTCAATGAGCTTCTAAAATCTGGGGGCTAATTAGTATTTTATAGATTTTCTAAAATATAGGAAAATTTTAGTATCAGTTTCTTAAAACATTTTGGCCTTTCCCCTTCAGGACTCTAAATATGTGTGTATGTGTATGTGTATGTATATGTACATATATATGTTTGTTTGAAATTGTCCCATCACTCCTTAATGCTTTATTCTATTTAAAAGCAAGAATAAATCTTTTCTTGTTCTCATTTCACAGAGTTTTATGTCTGTCTTTGAGTTTACTAATCTTTTCTTCTATAATATCTAATGTGGCAATGCCTGTTTAATGAATAAATATTTAGGGCTTACCTCAGTGTTTCCCTTCTCTCTACAATATCTTTTGTTGCCCTACATTAAATGTTTTGCACATTATTTTGACATATATAGAAATATATATGTACATAATATATATAACATGTTATATGTAATATATAAAATCTATGAATATATGTATTATATGTTTGTATAAACTATATTCAATACATATAAATAAATAACAAAAATATGATTATATAATATATAAAATATAAATATACAATATATTATAAGTATAACATGTAAATATATAAGTATAGTTCTGTATAAATATATAATATATAAATATATACAGATGTGTGAATATATACACAGAAACAAAATATATCTAAAACATATAAACAAAATAATTACATATAATATATGTACTATATATTTGTACCCTTTCTTGCTTCACGTCAGGAGAATAAGTGTGCTTCCTGTTTTTCTATACTGAGTGAGGGCAGAACTCTCATAACTGTACCGGTATTTCTGTCAGTTGGCAGGTGTTTGTCTTACGTATTTGTGATTATAGCCCATTCAAACTTGACTTGAGTCTACTTCTAACATTTTGAATGCATGAAAGTACCTACAACTCTTTTCGTTCTGACATCTGGGTTGCCTCTGTGTTGGTCTAAGCACCAATTTTCCACTTTATGCTGCATTGTGTTCTTCTGTTTCTCTGCACACCTGGTAAATTTTCACATATGGCAGGCTCTGAATATTCTACCTTTTTAGATGCTGCCTATGTCTACGTGCCTGTAGGTAGCATTATGGCTTTACTCTGGGATGTGGATACTTAGAGATGGTGTGTCTTTTCAACTCAAATCTTCCTTTTGAAATTAGTTACATGAAACTAGGACAATGTTTAGTCCTCTCGACTGGGGCAAGACACTTGTATGTGGTGGTATTGTGTTCCCCGAAATATTGTGCACTCTAATAAACTTATCTGGGGTCAGAGAACAGAACAGCCACAATATTAAACATAGAGGTTAGGCAGTGGTAGCACACGCCTTTAATCCTAGCATTCCAGGGGCAAAGATCTGCCTGGATCTCTGTGAGTTCAAGGCCACACTGGAAACAGCCAAGCATTGTGACTCCTTTAATCCCAGAAGTAATGGTAGGAAGCAGAAAGGTATCTAAGGCGTGAGGACAAGGAACTATAACCTGGTTAAGCTTTTAGGCTTTTGAGCAGCAGTTCAGCTGAGATCCATTTGGATGAGGACTCAAAGCTTCCAGTCTGGGGAACAAGATCAGCTGAGGAACTGCTGAGGTGAGGAAGCTGTGGCTTGTTCTGTTTCTCTGATCTTCCCCAGTACCTGGCTCCAGGTTTGTTTTTATTAATAAGACCTTTTAAGATTCGTGCTACACTTGTGTCTACTTCTTTGAGTTCCCCACGGGGCTTCCTGTTCTGGCTTGTGGGAACAGAACCTCTCCAGCCTTATGTGAACCAGGCTCTCACCATCAAATATAGTCTGGCCAATGCCCACACTATGGTTTTCGGCATTTAGCTTTTGTATAAATGCCTAGGAGTTACTTTCTAAGTCTACTGTGTATCAGAAGTGTGTTTTGCTTCCCTGGAATCTTTGCTCCTTCCTTAGCTGATGCTCTTCTAGTAGGTTCCTCCCTTATATTAGTTATACTTGTCAACTAGGCTAATTGTCCACAGCACCAAAGCGTTTAAAGTGTTATTGATTTTTCATCATTGAAATAAGAAGTGGATGTAGGAAACCATTTATTTGGCAGAATGTGAAATAGCTAATATCTTTATTGTGTGGACAAGAATATACAGTGGAGTATGAGTTTGTGAATCATGTATAACAATAAACATAGTAAATAGAACCAAAACCAGTTTAACAATGAGTCCCTTGACCACGGTGATCCCTCCTGACAGACGTCCTCAGGTAATTTCATTTTTCTGCAAACATAGAGTATACTCTAAGGAATCTAGCCTGCCAGAGAATTAGACTATGTGGTCTATACAACTAGACAGGATATGAAGTGAACTCAGGTCTTTGGAATGTGAAGCAAATTCCAGCACTGTACAGTAAGCTGCAGACGGTACATCTTTCTCCCGTGTCTCTCCACTGACATGGATGCTCATGTCCTGGGATTTATGATGTTGCTGTCCATGTCCTCTTCTACAAGGACAGGTGGGCAGTGGAGAAAAAGAGAAGTGAGGCACAGCCAACTGAGAGGACACTGCATATCCTTAGATGCTTCTCATTTCATCTACTCACCGGCAGCACCATGCACTATGCAGACACTATTGAGTGCCATGCACTATGCCAACACTGTTGAGAACCATGCACTGTGCAAACACTGTTGAGTGCCATGCACTGTGCAAACACTGTTGAGTGCCATGCACTGTGCAAACACTGTTGAGTGCCATGCACTGTGCAAACACTGTTGAGAGCCATGCACTGTTCAAACACTATTGAGTACCATGCACTGTGCAAACACTATTGAGGACCATGCACTTTTCAAGCACTATTGAGAACCATGCACTGTGAAAACACTATTGAGTGCCATGCACTGTGCAAACACCCATGCACTGTGCAAACACTGTTGAGACTCAGTTTTGTCCCGAGGCATTTGTGAATGTGTGGGCGATACAGTGCAAATAATGGATAGTGACTAAGGAACTGAGGTAATGACTACATTCTCACCTTTTAGGAAGAATTTCTCTTTTGAGGAATGCAGCAAAAGGAACTTTTACCAATGCCCCTCATTCTGAGCTCCTCTTTTCAAGCAACAGAAATCTACCTGTCACGAGGTTAGGATGTGAGACAACAATGTGTTTCAGTAAGCCCAAATTCAAACTACAAAACAGCTGCTGAAGTCTGCCTGCTTGATAACTGCTCTTTGTCAAATCAAAACACTCACCATGGGCCACCATGTTGCTCTAGTTGTCAAGTCAGCTGTGTTGTTGTTGTTGTTGTTGTTAGGGGGAGAGTACCATTAGCAGTGCTGGCCTGGGGCCAAGCAGAAGCCTGGGAGACTTGGGGCCATCTATTCCACTAAAGGCTTTAAGACCACTGATAGCCTGTGACATGTGACCCGAATGGCCTTTTGGAAGTTTACCATTGCCTTCCAGTTCAGCATAGAAAGGCACACAGATACCTCCATTGCTGCCATCAGCCCAGCTAAAAGTGATGCCAGAGAATTTAAATAAGAAAGGCAAGAAGATAAAACAAAGGTCTCTTGGACTCTATTGGGAAATCTTACTGCGTCTACATATTGTTTCACAAAACCCTGATGCTCAGGTACGCATTATAGTACCACGGAGGGATAGTTCAGTCGTCAGTAATCATATTGTGCTTATACCTGATTACTGTCTTAGCCAAAGGTTTAAGAAAAGCCAATACAATCACAAATAAATGAACATTCCTTGTAGTCACCTGTTTAAACACAGCAGAGTGTAAACAAAAATCTATCATCAACTAGCCACGCCTAGGACACCTATTCCATGTGCAAGATACTGGCTTTGAGATTGCAAATTCAAAAGAAACCTCTATCTAATTTGCTGGTGTCTCTGTGGCCAGCAAACTAGAAACCCGGTGAGTAATGACATCATGAGGCTCTGTGAGACCCAGATTCCTTGGGCTTCCTTGCCAACACTGGCCACATTGACCTCTGGATGTGGCAAGGACCTAGTTGGTTGCTACTTTGAACTAGGGTAATCCCTTGACTTAAGCTCTGCTATCGCCCAATACAGGCTTGCTGAAGGGTACATAGTACATTGTGCCCCCATGTGTGATGTGGGCCAGAGACAGGGCTACTTTATGGATTCTAGGGCTGGACTTCCTTGAGCTTAGGAAAAAAGTCAAGAATGAGGGGAGAGGGGCAGCAGGGATTGGGAAGGCTAGAGGATAAACTGGGTGGTACTCGGGCATTATTGTACACAACATGTCCTTAGAGAGAATGTATGCACCTCGTACTGAATTGGGTCCTGTGCGGCTTCTCTATCCTTTGTCTGTTTCCAAAGAATCAACCCTCCACAAGGTTTCTGTACTCCTTGTGCATTCTCCATCCAACTCCTGGTCCTAATGGACTCACCCAGGTCTATCTGGTTGGGGGCTCTTACACTGGGAACTCACACAATAAAAACCTAACCTCTGTGCTTGAATTGTGAAGAGAACAATGAAGGGAGACAAATGTGTTTTTGTTTTTGTTTTGTATTTTTTTGGTTTTTTGAGACAGGGTTTCTCTGTGTAGTTTTGGTGCCTGTCCTGGATCTCACTCTGTAGACCAGGCTGGCCTCGAACTCACAGAGGGAGGCAGAGCCAGACAAATGTGTTTTTAAAAGACCTAGACAAGCTAGATTTAGTTTAATATGAGCAAAGGACATTCATGAATCAGACCACATTCAGACACAGGAGAGGCTCAAAGAGCTCTCTACCCAACAGCCCCAGCAGGCAAATCACAGGCAGGGAAAGAGCATGGGATTCAAAACCAGTTTGATTGGTTGCAGGTAAGTGCTTGCCTTATACGGACATGGCCTGATCAGCTAGCAGCCTGTGATTGGTTGAGGTTTGCTTCCTCTGATTGGCTAAGACCCAGCTGCTTGTTACAGGACACTAGGCTTAAGTTAGGCTGCAGTTTGCTATTTACACTGAAAGCCTTAGACCAAATTTTGTATTCTTTACATTTATATTTTAATATTAGTTACTCATTTCTCTTTGAAGTGTCCTATTATTCAACTTGCCTTAATATTCTGGGGCTCCTCTTGTCCGGGTGGACGAATTCATTTCTTCTATTGTCCCTGTCTGATTTTAAGCATCATTCACCTTCCAGGCTTGCCCAGGAGCACCGACCAGCTAAGTTCCACGATGCCATCAAGAATAGCTGCTCAAACTGAGGAAGACACAGTCATCCTTTAGTCACAGGAAAACTCCAGGGGGAAAAGAGTTTCTATTCATGGCTGGTGCATCACCAGATGATTTCAATTTACGGTAGTATTTTAATACAGAAAAATAAAGGAAAATACTAGTACATTTGACATTTGGAATTATGCTGATTGGCTGGCATATTTTAAAACACATCAAATGAGACAGGCATCAGTGTTTGACAAATTTTTATACAAAATATATTCTAAGAAACAAATGAAAGGGGAACGTGTCAACAAACTTTCTTATAAAATCCCAAAGACAAATGCGGAGAGTTACAGGGGGTGTATTAACTCCGTGCAGAATTTAAAATGGCTTTTGTGGTTTATAATCCTTTTAAGATTCAATCTGTAAAATTGCCCTGGAACAATGAAAACCTAAAATCAAATCATAAAGCAGACTAACGGATAAAGACTGTAATACAAATGGACATTTTTATCCTGTCTGTTCAAAGTGAGAGCAATTTCTTTTCCTTTTAGAAGCATAAAGAAAGGTCTACATTAATTTGCTTTATAATTGTCATTATTTCCTTTGCAAAAATTTAAGTTATTTTTAAACTATAATCTGATTGTAGTTTTTCCCCCCACTTCACTATTTACCGATTCCATTTCTCTACACAGATCACACAACGAGTCAAAATCACATAGGCACTGATGGGCGCTGAGCCATGGGTGTTACAAAATAGCTGTCGTGAGAGCCGGCTGCTATCCGAGGGCTTTAGGGCACAGATTTTGACTTTGAAATGATCGTCTTTGGGTTTGAATATCAGTGTCTGCCAGGCAGAAACTAGATAGAACAAGATCAAAACCCCCATCTTGTTGGTGGGCTTTATACCTTCACTGTTTCCATGCAACTTTCCGGAGCGCATTGAAATTCCCTGCTGTCTTCTCTATGTGCCTGAGTTTTAATGTACGACAGCATGTCCCAAGGGCAGAGGAAATTATGCTGCCTGGGCCTTTGTCTGTAAGCAGCAATGCAACAGGGCGGTGTAAAACAGAAGACAGATTTATTTAGGCATAAACAATGTAAAAAATATTATTCGATACAAGAAACATAAAATCCAATATCCCAATAAATCTGGCTGGCAAGGTTCACCTTATTGCTAAATGATTGTACAAAAGAACAAACTTTCTTTAATGTTTCCAGGTTGGCAAATGCAATTTTTTTTCTAGCTCCAGCTTCCTAACTTTGTCAGGAACTATAAAGCCCTTCCCTCTTGGGTGCCAATGTATCTAAGGAGGTTTGCAGGACCTCAGGTCAGTCTTATTATAGTGGATTGAGGCTCTGCCCTGCCTTTTGTTCCCAGGGGTTTAAGAAAATGGACAGTTTTGAAGTGTGGTATTATAGAGCTGCTCATATTTTCTTCAGAACCACTAAATGATCTAAGCGAGCATATCACAAACACAAATGTGCATGCAAATTACCTGACAGTGTTAGAAAAAGTAGATGCACAGTAATTTGGGGTAAGGGTTGGGATCTTTGTTTGGAAGAGTCCTCAGGTACAGCCATCATGTCTGGGGATCTCACTTGGTTTTAGAGGAAAAACATGAATGACCCAGATGATTAGACAGCTAAAACCCTTTCATTGGAACACACATTAAACTCTTTCTATATGGCCTGGGTTGGGACATGGGGATTTTATGATGGGAATGATTCAGCCCCATCCTCCTGAAGCTTACAGGAGAGCAGGGAACCAGAGAGCTTACAGAGCTCCTGAGCAGAGCCAGGATTCACGTTTCCCTGAGCTCTAGTCTGTGATCCTGAGAAGCTGTTAGCACCTTTTCTCCACCTTCACTTCTATCTCATCTCCTACCTACCCAAGTCATGGATTTCCAGTATCTCTTTTGGACCACATGGTAACCTATTCTCCATGGCTGAAGCAGGGCACTCAAAATATTTAACTGTTCCTTGCCACAAGGTTTGAGCCTTATCCTGTAAGTAATGGGGCATCCTGGGAGGTCACAGCAGGAAAATAACACTTGAAGAAGAAGAGTTTGACCTGTACTGTTGATGGTTAAATCAGCAGCACCTAGGATAGATTTGGCAGTAAGATGCAGCAGGCATTTGTTGAAGGAAGGCTTTTGTAAAGGCTGATTCCTTGAAGTGAGGAGAATAGGTTGGGTAAGAACCACTCTTCTTGAGGGTTAGGGAGATGGGTTGGCCATGTGTCTACACCTCCATTCCAAACCTTGAAGATTGCCTTTTCATTTGATCTCATGAAATCCTTTGAATCATTGGAGAGGGTAGTAGCTACGAATTGCTGTGGCCAGGGTTTGAACACAGAGCTTCTTAGCCCCAGGATTTCATTGTTTTAATCCACTACTTCAAAGTATGCAAGGACGGATGCCTACCGGATGCAAATGCATCAACAGAGAGTGTGTCAAAATGATCCAGCATGAGGGTTTAGGCATTCAGTCAACCTGGTTTCAAATGTTGTTCCTGCTCTTTAAAAACATGAACAAATTAAAGAATCTCTGTTAGCTGAGTGGTGCTGCACACACCTTTAATCCCAGCACTTGGGAGACAGAGGCAAGCAGATATCTGAGTTTGAGGCCAGCCTGGTCTACAAAGTGAGTTCCAGGACAGCCAGGACTATTACACAGAGAAGCCCTACTTAAAAAATCAAAAAGACAAAGCAAAACAAAATTTCTCTCTTCAGACACTTTTCTTGTAAATGGCTATAACAATACATAACAATATCTACATCACAGGATAGCTATGCGAAAAAAAGTCACGGGGAAAATTTTAGAATAGTGCTTAACTTATATCCAGTGTCCAATACTTAGAAATCTTATTGTTTATTATTATTATTATTATTATTATTATTATTATTGTTCATGGATGCGATTAATTACAGAAGGGATCTGAGACAAGGTATCACTAGGTAGCCAGTAGTCAAAGTTGGCTTCAACCTCAGGACAATTCTCCTGCCTCAGCCTCTCAAGCATGAGACACTGTGCCCATTGTGGATTTGCTTTAATTTTATTTGAAGAGATATAAGTAAAAAATAAATGATAAAAAGATATTTCCTTTTCATTAGGAGATGGTGAATAAATGAGAGTTTGTTTTTGAAAATAAACCGAGGGACAATTTATTTGTGATAACTTAATTGTCATCATCTATGTGCTGAAAACACTTTGGGGCACCCTTTGTTTTCTTGGCTACATAAGGAGGGCAATCATAGTGTTGACCTACTTCATAAATTTTGTCAAGAATGTCAATATCATTTGAAAAACCCAAAGTACTGTAATGAATAACTCTATCTTTTCCTCAGAGATCTGACCAAAGCTACTCTGGGAACCATGGTCTAACTGAGCAGCCTTCTCTATTGGCCATTTGTCAATTCGTACAGTGGAAATGCCCCTAAATAGTATAGGAAAATACATTTTGGGGGAGTTACCATGGCAACCTACAGAGCACTTCAGAATGCCTTAAATCTGCATGACTCAGTTCTTTGATAGTCAAGATAATCAATCACAGGATTAGAGCAGCGTGAGGTCTAATCCACACCAGCTTCCATTTTGACTGAGAATATAGTGCTTCATAATAATTTTCCTCCTAGAATGCCTTTTATCTTATGTAAAGACACATAACCTGCTCTATGCTGTGGAACAATCCTTTTCTCCACTATGAATATATATTACTTTCATTAGTTAATAAAAGGCTGACAGGCTAGTAGCTGGGCAGGAAGTTAGGCGGGAAAGCCAAACTGAGAATGGTGGGAAGAGAGAGGGCAGAGTCAGGAGAGACACCAGTCAGATGCAGAGGAAGTGAGATTGAGATGTCGTACTGAAAAAAGGTACCAAGCCACGTGGCAAAACATAGATAAGGATTATGGGTTAATTTAAGTGTAAGAGCTAGTCAGTAATAAGCCTGAGCTACTGGCCAAGCATTTATAAGTAATATTAAGCCTCCAAGTCAATTATTTGGGAAGCGACTGCCAGGTATTTGGGTGTTGCTGGTGAAACAGAAACTTCTGCCTACAGCTCTATCTGGCAACTCCTATGCCACCGTTCATATCTAACCATATCTCATACATAGGTACTTGTCTCTTAAATATCTCTCTTGTTTTTTTGTTTGTTTGTTTGCTTTTCAAGACAGGGTTTCTCTGTGTAGTTTTGGTACCTGTCCTGGATCTCACTCTATAGACCAGGCTGGCCTCAAACTCACAGTGCTGGGAATAAAGGTGTGCACCATCACTGCCCGGCTCTTAAATATCTCTTGTCCTTAAAATGTTAAAATGTTTCCTCAAAGATGGCTGCCAGACAAAAATTTTAGAATCCTGCTCCATTTCCCCATTTGAACATGTGTCACTGTTCACGACCAGACGAAAATGTGGCTTACTGGTACAGCTTTTGTCACAAATTCCGAATGATCATTTGGTAAAAGTGGCAAATTGCTTTGAACTCAAGCTTTCATTGAACTTGATTGATAGATTCTATTTAGAGAGCTGCTCCTATGTAGAGAAAACCAAGACAATAAAACATTTAATGTATTAGCAATGGATTTTTCCCAGCTGAAAAGAAGGTACAATTAAGTTGTTCCTGTTAATCACATGACAGAAAGAAAGAACATCAGGACAGTAGGGGTGTTGACTCTCGCTCCATAAATAAAAAGAAGCAATGAATTTAAAACCATGACTTAACTCTTAGGAAAATCCTTCCATGGTTATGTGAATAACACCAGTGCTGCCCATCTCAGCTCACTTTGGACAAATCTTGGAGCCTTTGTGGGCAGGATTAAGTCTATTTGCGTATAGTCTGTATTAACTTCAGACTCTTTCCTTCTGTTCCCCTGGAAAGCCTATTAATGAGAGTTCAAGGGTCCATTTCCCCTTCTTATTTTTATTTTAAAAACTCTAGTATATTTGATTACTAAGGGAAATTTAAAATGTTCATATAAAGTATTTTTTTCTGTTAAATCTTTTGTAAGTTAAAAAAAAGCTTTATTTCAAAGCAGTTAAAGAAAGAAAGGAAATTTTGGCCATCACTCAGGGTCAGATTTTTTTTTCTTCCCCAAGACGGGGTTTCTTTGTGCAGCCCTGGAACCTGCTTTGTAGACCAGTCTGGGATTAAAAGCACATGTCACCACCATCCGGCTCTTCACTCAGGATGCTTTAGAAGCAGGTCTAACTAACTTATGTAAATGAATGGTACAGGGCAATGCTGAAGAAATGGAGGGGAAGACGGACAGACAGAAGGGAGCAAGGGGATCTGGTAGGCATTTTCTTGATGATAAAACTGTCTGGATGAATTTAAACAACAGATTCAAAAAGAAAAACTCTTCTACAGTTAACCCAGGGGATTCAGGCAAGAAAGCGTATCCCATTCAGGAGCAGAGCTTTGGGGATGTGGCTGATGAGAACCACGGGAGGGCACGAGGCATCCGAAGTGAACAGCAATGAAGGAATGGCCCTGATGTGCTGTCTGCCCTTTATTCTGTCTTTTCCCTTCCATCCTGCAAGTCTGCAGAAAAGCTACCAAAGCAGGACATGTTTGATGGGCTTGGGCTTCTTGTGTAGCTCAGCAAAGTATGGTTTGTGGGTTGGTTTGGTCCTGTGAGCAGAGAGTGGTAGCCAAAGAAGACTCCTAAGAGAAGCCCAGAGCGACTGCGGAGAGATAGAGGAGGAGCCAAGACTGCAAGACAGAAGGTGAAGTATGGCTTACAAACACCGTCTGTCTGGTGACAGAGAAGAACACCTTACAACTGAGGATGCGCAGGTCCCGGATGTGAACTGACTGCTGTTATCATGTCAGCTGGACACTGTGTCAAGTTGCCTCTGAATTCACATCTCTCTCCCCCTGTATTAGTACATATCTCAGACTTCATCAGAGAAGTTTCTCTGTGCAGTGCACAGGGGCTAATGCAGAAACTCACAACGGGTCAAAGTGCAAAGAACAAGTGTCTATGGGGTGCTCAGATGCAAACGGGACATCTGTATCACAGTGTGTCCCCAAGGCTCAGGGACCATCCAAGAAGACAGGGTGGTTAAGACTGTAAGACCAGAGACTGGGGAGGACTTGGGTGAACAGCATCTTCCGGACATGACAGGATTGCTGTGCTCACGACCTCACAGCAGCTGTGACTGCCTGCCCCAAACCTATACACTCTCAAGCCATGGTCAGTATTCCAGCATGGAGCGGGAAGGTGTTCGTGAGCCCTGACCCATAAAGAGCTAATGGCTTCTGGCAGAGGAAGAATGGGTTTTCTTTACTTAAGAATATAGCTCCAGGCATGTTGACCACAGTCCAGTGAATGGCCCCACACCCAGAAGTATATGTACAGCATATTGGAGTCAATAGAGTGGTGAATTTTTCCTTTCTTTCTTTCTTTCTTTCTTTCTTTCTTTCTTTCTTTCTTTCTTTCTTTCTTTCTTTCTTTCTTTCTTTCTCTTTTTTTAATTTTTTGAGATAGTTTCTCCGTGTAGCCCTGGCTGTCCTGGAACTCACTCTGTAGACCAGGCTGGCCTCAAACTCACAGAGATCCACCTGCCTCTGCCTCCCAAGTGCTGGGATTAAAGGTGTGAGCCACCACTGCCCAGGTTGAATTTTTTTTTTCTTTTCAAGACACAAAGTTAGGGGTGGCAGAGAGGTGGGTATTTATCTGTGAGGAGGTACGAGGAGAGTTGTGAATCTAATTAAACTACATTGCATGAAATTATCAAAGAATTAATTAAAACACTAAAAAAATCAAGGACATGTTCTGATAACTCTCCCAACCCTCATCACTGGTCCCAGGTTGGAGGAAATCCAAAGCCACTACTCCAGTAGTTCAGGACATGGGCCAGACTCTCCAGGTGCCCAGACTCTGCAAACAGCATTTGTATTGGTATCCATGTGAACATATGGCATGCACTAATTTTTCCTCATGCATCACAAATTAGTTATCTATCCTGTGGATTATCTGCTTATAAATGTGCAGAGGAAAACGCTAAAACAGGTTGTTGAGGCTTGAGTGTTCTGTGCCTGGCAACTAAGCAGACATCTTTACATTTTGAAAGGCTTCATATGCTAAGAGACAACCCTTGAAGCCTTAGAAATCGTGACCATTTCCCTTGTCTATCACCATTAGACTATCCTGTTAAGAATAAATTATAGTACAATGCTTTAAACCTCATTCATTTGGATACTTGTGAATTCTCCTCATGATTTCTCAAACTCCATGTGCTGTATCATAAAAATTAAAGAAAATTCCCAGTCTAGGGGCATTTATTGGACAGACCATTGTAAGAAATTTGGGCTCCAACATTCAGCTTCTGTTTCATCAGAGCTGTACTAACCCTGGAATTGAGAAAACAATCTTTGAACATCTATATTTCTTATACAGAATGAATACAAAGACGTTCTCATTGGCTGTCAAGAGAATGACAAGGTCTTTGAAATTCTTCCACACTATTTTTAGCAGCCCAGTGCTCTAGCTCTTTTCTAGCCATGAATCACCCAAAGATGTTTACTTTGAATAACTTTTCTCCAAAGCTAAGAACCACTGAATGAGGCCTGATTATAGCAAATTGTTCTGCTTTTTTTTAAAGCTTTGAAAATATGACAAACATGTCTTCATATGAAACCTACATACATAGATATAGATATAAGTATAGATATAAGTATAGGTATAGATCTAAGTATAGATATAGGTAGAGCTATAGTTCCATTGCTTCCAAACATTAAAACTTACCATAATTATAAACTATGATCCACTGCAATATTGGAGCCATGGCTCACTCAGAAAGTGATAAATTATTTCTGATAATTATTACATAAGATGTGTACCCGTTTATTCCCCTGGCAGGTTTCTAAAGGCCCAAGTTAAGGAGCAGCCAGGTTTGGGAAAGGAAGTGCTTCACGCCTTCTTATTCCAAATCTATTCAATTTAGAATTTCCTAAAATTGCTTTCTTAACCTAGCCAGGAAATAAAAATGTTGGATCAGGGCTGGACCAAATTACATAATTGATACTTTGGCACCCCTCCATCCCGTATTTGCTCCATGCTATCTCAATATTCATTTAAAGATGAGACAGAGAGGGCTGCAGAGGAGAAGCTGAGGATGGCCTCGGCCCTTTCTGCATTTCCCTGAGCAGCTCTGCCCAGAGCAAACCTGCACAGTCTGCTCAGCAAAGAAAACACATTTCCCTGAAGGGGCAGCTTCTCCCGGGCTAGGTAGGCATCCTTTGATACGGTTCTGATGTTTGTAAGGTGGAACCCAGTAGAATACAAAGAGAAAACAGTGCTATTCTTTACCTTAGTGTTCTTTACATGCTCTCCATGGGCTCGTTCTCTCAGGTTTTAAAAGTCCAACTTCTAGATCAACCTTAACATTAGCATTAAAATGTTCATTTCGGTGTGACAGACAAAACTGCAAACAGCTGTTACCCGCATACTTACGTCGTCTCCCATATTTGCTCCTTCTCATTGAAGGTCTGGAAGAGGGGAAAGGGTCTGTGACTGGCTTCTGCTCTCCGACATCGGGGCAGCCTGTCTGGTTTTGATGAAACTGTTGTGCATGGTGCATGTTCAAGCTGACATCTCCCCCACTGGGTGTCTTGAAGACTCTCCTGGGGTCCCAGCTAGAAAGCTCTGACCACTCTATCACTTTGCTATGTCTCTTCTTCCACTTGTCCCTTGGTTCCCTGTGCCAGTCTCTGGTCACTTCCAGGCAGTGACCCCACTGATATGAATCTCGTTGTCTGTTCAAGCAAAGTCCAAATGACAACTTCCCAGGGCAGCCACTTGTCACATCAAAGTACCCTGGCTGGCTTATCTGGGCCTCAAAGGAGTGTATCCAAACTGTTCATTCTAGTCAAAGACAAATCTTTCTGAAAGACATTCTGATTAAAATCCATGTTGGGCCAGCTAGAAGGCTTAGCAGATGAAAGCACTTGCTTCAAAGCCTGATGACCCAAGTTCAATCCCCAGAGCCCACTGAGGTGAGAACCACCTCCCCAAAGTTGTCCACTGACCTCCACACTGTGCTTGCACTGATACACACACATGTCGTATCCACACACACAAATCATATACGTATGCATACAACAACAAAAAAGCATATTTATGAATTCTGTCACTAGAGCCTACTAAAGTTAGTGATGCTTTCTCATCTTTTAGAGACAGAGACACCAGTGCCAACCAGGGATGTTCAGTCCTTGGGAGTGGATTAACAAGAGCAGTGGACTGAAGGAGCCACGTTTGTTTGTCCCGGGGTCATCAAGCGGGCAGATTTAATTTAGAGGGTTTTTAATGCTCAACGTTGCATCCTCAGTTGCCCGTGAAGGCAAGAGTTAACATTCCAAGCACGTTAATCTTAATCACAAAGTGGTTGAGTCTATAACCTCTTGCTTACCTTGATTAAACAACTACAAAGCCAGGAAACTGCACTGAACTTTTACAGACCCCGAAGCCCTGGGAGATTCTGTACAACTTATTTGTCTCTGAATGGGGACACGGGAAAGCATGTGACGCGGGCCCCACCCTGGGAAACATGGGAAATAGCTGTTTTGATATCAGCTCGCCTGAGGACCCTTTGTTGCTTTCTCATCCCTCGGAGCTGCCCGGTGTCCACTTGTTTTCAACAAGCCTTACCCTCCCAGGGCTGTGCCCGGCTCTGAATGGCACTCTCCTCTTGCCTACTGAACTCACACTTTGTACCTATCTAGTTCCTGGAAATACTTGCTCTGGGGTTATAAGTAGGGCTCTGGCTTCTTTGCTTTGTCTCCTCCTGAGTACTCCACCACGGCATTCCCAGGGCTAAAGACACAGCTGGGGAGCGGGGGTTAAGGGTACATCCATCAAAGCCATGATCAGCTTCCGGTGCCCAGCTTCCGGTGCCCAGCTTCCGGTGCTCAGCTTCCGGCACTCCTGTCCCATTGTTCACAAATGCTTGTAATCCAACCCCAGGGGATTCAACTCCCTCTTTTGGTCTCTATGGGGTACTCAAAAACACACATGCATATCCCCATGCACAACAACACACACACACACACACACACACACAGAGTTAAAAATAAAATTAATCTTTAAAAAAAGTAAAGAAATCCCACTTCTCCAAATAGATGCACTTGAAAAGGAAGAGTGGGACAAGAGATAACAGATTAGTGAATTTATCGTAAGATTATAATTGCACATTATAATAATGAATTATTCATTTCTATCATTTTTTTTAAAAAAATAGACCTTAATGGTAAAATTCTGAGATATTGAGACAGAATTAAAGAAATGAAACAAAAATACCTATTTGTGCCAAACTTTCTCCTCTCTGTAAAAGACTGGTTGACTGAATGCCCTCCGATGGCCTTCTGTATCCTTTTCATTCATTCCACAAGTAGATACTTGTTGATAGCATTCCTCACACAGACGGATGCTAGGCCCTGAGCATCTATGAATTAGCAGGCCACTATCCTAATCACTGAACACACGTGGATAGGTATTCTAGCTGCGTAAGAATGGATAGTTAGCTTTTCCATGTGTCCCTCTTTTGATAATGATGGATATCTATCCAAGCACATAATTTTCCACTTTGAAAATATTTCTCAGCCTACCTTCTAGGTAGGTGGTCATATGACTATTTCTAGAGATCATGAGCAGAGTGACATCCCTTAAATAAAGTAGTCTCAGCCTAGACCCTCTCTTTCTGTTTTCCACTGGGTGGAATCCAGATTGTGGACATAAACTTCCTGGCTCATGTGTGGTATCAGGATCTACAGGCCAGGGAGCAGTGTAAGGCCTGGGCTCTGTGAGGGATATAAATATTCATTTTTACTTGATAGCATAGATTTTATTATTGGTGACATGTAGTTCAGATACTTTTCCTTCAAGCGCTTAGCTACATTTTGTTAATTTGGAGACATTGGTACCAACTGTCCAAGTCAGAATTAAAACAGTTTGTTGGTAATTGTTCTTGCCAGTGGAAATGGTGTTCTGTGAAAAATGTAGGTCAGGCCAGTTCAAAATTCAGTTGTGGAGACAGAGCCACACTGTAGCATGCAGAAGTAACATTTTGCTACATAGATTATTAAGATGCTGTGTCCTCAAGGACTAAAACGGAACAGAATATGTTTGCTCTGTCATTAAGGATGCCATTAAGTGAAAGCCGTCTTGTTTTCATGTGTGCGGTGGAGAACACACGGGCTTAACTTGCTGCTGGTGCTCTGGTTCTTATCCCGCAGCCAGCAGGGTTACACCCCTACCCCGCCCAACCCCTGATCTTGTGCACCAGTCAGAAGATAATGGCTGTGAAAATGACAAACAGTGTCCTCATGCGGTTTAAATATAATCTGGGCTTCTCAGAACAGCTGTAGTAGGTCCCTCAGGAGCTCCCAGGAATGTGTGGACTGTACTTGGAGAACCTCTGCCTAAGCAATCTATAAACAAATGCAGCAACCAGAGTGCAAAGTGTCTAAGAGTCTCTGTTTTTCTTCAGAATCGTTGTAAACACATTGCTGAGAGCACAGTTCTGAAAGTCCTGTTCTTCGTTCATCCAGATGTCTCTTGCTTAAGCACAGGACTCATGTGCCTTTCTTGCCAGCCTCTTAAACCTCTCTTCCTAGTCCCTGCTCAAGACGTCTTGATCCTTCTGTATTTATTGTTTACCTATTTATTCTCCTCGTAAAATCTCAAGATACAATTGATTCAGATAAGAGAAGAAAAAAGAAAATTATGAGAACACTACAAACCTTGGCTTATTGGAAAGGCAAGATTAAAAAAAAAGTTGAATGCTTATTCGTAGATTATTTTGGTCACCAGATTTTAAAATACCTTTGGAAATCTGATTGTTATATACAGTGGCAAGTATTGCCTGTCAACATCCTATATAGTTTCTACCCATCCAAACCTCCCCTTATATGCTAGTGTCTGGAGGCCCACAGAATACATTGTTTAAATCACCATGTGGCCTCATTTAGATTCTGCTAGAACAAGGAACCTTGCATGATATTTGGGAGGCAAAAAAAAAAAAAAAAATAGGATAAGCCATTTCTCTTCCTCAGCTGTAGCGGGTAGTTGCCTGGCTTTATTGGAAACATGAAGTTTTATGTTCTTTGTGGGTGAGCTCTTGTGAATTGCTTATTTTGCTTCTTTAAGCCCTTACTAGTAACTTACTGTAGTTCCTGGACTTCCAGATTTACTCAGAGCTGGTAACATTTCTTCCTTGATTCTGGGCTACCCAGGTCCTCCCAGTAGTCTTCCGAGCTTAATTCTCTTTGTATTTAATCAGCCTTTCCTGACTCACCCTAGAAAGGCAAGCCCTTTCCTGGGAGAACTCTGACTCTGTCATAGTCTGGTTTCAGAAGTAGTTCGAATCGATAGCAACCCCAAGATACACATCTGGGGTTCAGTTAACTGACTTAGACTGAGCAGCAGTTAAAACCAGTGAAAAATGGGATACCTGTATATTAGAGCCCTGTAGCTAATTACCTGTAGCTTTCTGGAGTGAAGGGTTAATTATGGATAGCCTTTACCAGACTTTTAAGTATTACAATAAGATTTAGAGATGAAATGAGCAGGACTGCAAGGACTACAGAGTGGGCCACCTGCCTCCAAGCAAAAGGTTACAATTTCAAAATCTCGGCTCAAGTTTCAGTGATGGGTAGACTTCCAGGACTGCCCTAAAAATGTCTCTTGTAGCCATATGGCTAATGTATAATTTTTTTCCATCCTGTAGGTTGGATAATTATAACCCAAATGGAATTCACAGACTTGCCAGGTCTCTTACGTAAAAGATAGGGCATTGATTGGGAAAGAGCAAAATTTGGAATGAGGACATTTGGGTGGATTCCAATCATTCTGAGAATCACAAACTTCTAAGTCCCACTAAGCTTTCTCCTTCCCCTTTTTAAAAATCAGCCTCCTCTTGCTTAAGACCCTGACACAGTTATAGTCATGTGTCCTTACCATTTCTCATTGCTCTTAGTCCCATAGCTAAAGTTAGAGATCAGTAGACCCTGGGGTACAAGATTTCATCTAGGAGGCTACAGTGTATACACTGAAGAACTGCAAGATGTGTATTATTGTTAGAACCCTGGGAAGCATTTGTGGGATGCAACGTGATGGTTTTAAGTTCAACAAGAAGATGCAGAATACAGATATGGCCAACTATGTCAATGTGGATGCAGCTGCCATAGATTAGATTCAACATTCCGTTTGAATGTCTGAGACAATTCTCTAGAATTGTTTGCTTGACTGGCTAACTAAAAACCGGGACCCAATAGTAGCCTTTATTAAATTAAATTGATTTACAAGCAAAACTAAAATAATTCAGAAGGCAAAGATGTTAATGTGTTTCAGTCAGAAGTGAATTGGTTATCCACTCCACTCCTTACAAGAAGCGTTGAGAAATATGTTAGTGTCCAGGAAGACATCAGTGATGTCTTTCTGTGGATCAGGGATAATTTTTGCAAAATCATACTATTTGGATGTGCTAGTAGGAGCCTCAGAGGCCAGGTGACAGCACTCGGCCACCAGAGATAAGGTGGCTAAGGTTATTGTACTGGATAAGGGGCCAAAGCTGTGATCTCTGTTTTATCTTTTTCAGGGACATTTCTTCAATCACAGTTCTCTTCTACCAAAATTATAGTAGTAATTGATTCACATTTAAAAAAATAAAAAGTCTAATGCACAGATGTCTCACTTAAGTAGCCTTAGTGGAGTTTGAATCTCATCAGTTCTCTATAGTGGGTCAGACCATGGGGTCTTCTAAAAGCAAAGAGACCATAGCCTCTTAAGGAAGGACCCATGAGAATGCAACTAGAATGTACTGCAAAATCTTCTCCTAGATTTCCCTCAAAGGAAACATATTCATTTATCAAAATTGTTCTGTCATGGCAAAAGGAAAATATCAGATCACTCTTAGGTCTCTGGACATTGGTTCTAAAATGTTTACTCCTTAGAGAACCCCACACTTTAGGATCTACTAGCTCTCTTTGGACACAAGTCGTCAGTAATAGGTTGTGCATGGGCGAGGCTATCTTCCAGAGCACCGAGTGCCTTATGGTTGTTTCCCCAACTTCCAAAAACTTATTTGGCAACTGGCAGAACCCTAATTATAGCCCTTGAGGAGAGGGATATTGTGATGGGAGGGATCAAGAAGAGGCCCTTAGAACTGCTCCTTTTCTACAAAAGTCATAACCATTTTACAATCTTGAGGGAGATATTAGAGATTATTATAATCACCTAAAACTGAGACATACCAAGGATGGAAATTCCTGTCACATCTGCAGAAATGTCACCCGTTTGTCATGTGCAGAAGAAAGATGGGTTCTGGAAGAGAACAATAGATTTTTGTAAACTTAACATCAGTTTACATAGATACGACTCTGCCTTCACTGTCATGTAAGTACCACGTGCTAATTGATCATGCCACTGAAGCTCCCAGATACATCTCAATGACTGTAAATCAATGTCCTCTGGGCTCTCATCTTTAGCACTCTCGATCTGGCAAATGCTTCCTTGTCCTGTACAATTTATAAAGACCACTTATTGTTGCTGTAAAGGCTGAATTAAGCCTCTAGGGCGGGGAATGGAGTAGAGAGTTATGTGCCGATCTTTGTTTGTTAGGAACAAAATGATGCTTCCTTCCATGGTAATCCTTTGAAGGAACACCTGCGATACTATTGGACTCCTGGAGAGGCTGAGTGATGGGATGTGGGCTATCCAGCAACCACGTAGACTGAGCTGCCGTCTGGAGCTAGGGGTAATCTGCTGCCATACACGTGGCCACAGGCACAGTACTGTGCAGTCACATTAGAGGAGCAGAGACAAGGCCATGTCCAAACAGGCCTCAGAAACACATAGAAACTCCATGAAACACTGGGATTCCATGGCACCACATCTGCTGTCTTAGTGTCCCTCCCTGACGCTCACCTACAGCCCTGAAATCAACTAAGAAAGGAAAACTTTACCCATGATTTAATTAATGACCCTGCCAATGCTTTCCTCTACTACTGAGTGTTGCTGCATGCCAGCCTTATCTGTGGTCGAGCTAGAGAGTAAATGAAAGTGGTCAGTGATTTCCATGGGATGGAGCCATCTAAGGGGTAGGGAGCATGGAGTGGTGTGTGTCCTGCAGCCTCAGCTTGGATGGGAGGACCTCTTCTTGTATCTAGGAGTTGTCGGGGACCAGCCCCCACCTTTACCTGGGTACTCTTGAGGAGTGAGGGATAAGAGATTTAGACAGAGGGACAGAGGGGAGAGAAACAGAAACACAGGACAGCCTTGGGAGGGCCTGGATCCTTATCTACCAGCCCAGAACTTTATTCAAAAGGGCTTTTTATAACAATGCCACGGAGCGGACAAAAGACCTCCCCCTTGCTAGATACAGCCAAGTGTAGACCCTTCCAAACACCTGGTACCCAGGCCCATGGTCCAGTCATCCTCTTATGCAGCCCTGCTGGGTAAGCCCTCATCTGATCTCTCAGGAGCTATCACCCCCATCCTGTTTTAAATTTCTACCTCTCCTCCATTTCTTCCTCTTTATTTTTCCTTCCCATCTTGCCTTTTATACTTACTACCTCCTAAACAAGGATCCTGAAATTCAGATGCTTGAAGATGAGAAGCAACTGGTCTAATAGTCTAATAGCAAACAGTAAACACAGTGAATCATTTTCATTTCTTCAAGAGTATGCTAAAATATGCTCTCACCTATTCTTCCCACAACCGGTGGTCCTTTGGACATTCCCTTTCCTTCTGTTGATAAAGCCATCACACACACAAAAAATTCTCTGTTGCTTTCCAAACATGTTGGTAAATAATCACCAAGACTCTCCTTCGATGTCAGGAATAAAGAAAGACGGGTCAGCAGTGTGGCAAACTTCCAGCAGGCGGGGCAGCACTCAGTGCCTTGAGAGTGTGCCAGGAATGAGGGGCTGACAGAGCCAGGTGTGGATTTTCTGCAGAAACTGAGAATTTGTATTCTTATGTGAATGCTTAGGATTCCAAATTTGGCCTCAAATTTGTTAACACATTGTGCCAATCAGAATGACAGGAACCTCAAAGTCAGCAGCCTGTTCTTCTGTCCATGATGCCGTGTGTCTGTGAGTGCTGTACACTCACCGTCTCCCAGGACCTTCTCATTAATTATGTGTTACTTTTGGCTAAGTGTTTACAAATCTAAAACTGTGCGCTGTCTAATTCTGCAGCTAGCAGTCCTGGAACAGAGCCGGCTTCTTAGTTCTGTCTTTGCTCTAGAGCCTAGCCTATCATTTGCACATAGCAGAGACTCAAACATGTTTTGACTTGTTGAAGGGAAACACATCAAGTGCCCATTAACAGCTTAGTTGGATTTTGCCTGTGAGAGCAGAAGCCAGAAACCCCCTCAGGCGAAGGTGAGGGACTGAGGCAACCGCTTTCGATGAAGAGAGCCCGGTCAAGAGCGGTATTACATGCTGCCCTCAGGAGGCACAAAGAGGCATCTCGCTGCTTCCTGGTCATGGTGGTCCACTGAGAACCTGAGCCTGCAGAAGTCACGGTAGCACAATCCACCCTGTTTATTTGTCGTATGTTGCACAAATACAGGCAGTGTCCTAACTGTTGCTGCTCTGTGCAGTTTGCCAGAGAGCTGCTCATTTCTGATGGTCACTTGACAAAGAACTTTAAATGGCTACTCTAAGCGCAACCATAATATACAAAGAATGTTTTGCAGAAAGGGCTAAAAAAAAAAAAAAAAAAAAAAAAAAAAGTTGTCTTCCTGTAACACGAATTTTAAATGGTCATATTAATTAAAAAAAAATCAGTGCCAGCTATTGGGGTAAATTCTGAAAGATCAGAGAGACAGAATAAGCCACACAGCTAACCTTACCTCGCCAACTTCTCAGCCGATCCTGTTTCCTCAAACTAGAAGCCACTGAGTCTGCATCTAAATGGATCTCAGCTGAACTGTTACTAAAAGCCTAAAAGCTTAACCAGCTCTAGTTCCTGGTCCTCATGCCTTATATATCTTTCTGCTTCCTGCCATCACTTCCTGGGATTAATGGTATACGTTACCTTGCCTGGCCGTCTCCAGTGTGGCCTTGAACTCACAGAGATCTGGATGAATCTCTGCCTCCCAAGTGATAGGATTAAAGGTGTGTGTGCCACCATTTTCTGGCCTCTATGTCTATCTAGGGGCTGTTCTGTTCTCTGACCCCAGATAAGTTTATTAGGGTGCACATTGGGGGACACAATATCACCACATCTTCCCCCTAAGTTCACAAGGTCAAAGAATTCCTAGAGTTGCTTATGTTTTCAAAATTAATAACAAAAAAGTAGTTAGCTTTCAAGATCAAAATCAGTAAGTGGTGCACATGTAGTCACGAGAATAGCTGTATGTCCATTCATACACACTACTGCTTTGTAATAAAATAAAGATATGAACTATGTTGCATAAAATAAAAACTAAAGGCTAATAATTTGTTGACAAAATACCGAGTCATACTCAAATTATATTTAAGGAGATAAATTGTTAGCATTTCTTGTTATCATACCATACATTATGTGATGCATCAGCTTAGTCTTTCTTTTCCTCTCTGTATATTTAATGAAAATATTTTTTGAAATTTGCCATATGTTGGATGATACATTTTAAGTCCATAATAATGATAATACTTTATTATGCATTTACAAAACTCATATAAAACAGCATTTAGAATACGAAAAGTTCAGTGACTAACACAGCTCCAGAACGTCATTTTGTAGGACTTTGGGTCTTATTTCTTTGTAGTAACCAGCACCCTACACTCCCCAACATACATTCTTTATTTCATAGTGAATAAACAAGAAAAAAACATTATTCTATATGGAATCAGGTAATTGTGCCTAGCACTGAACTGAATATAAAAGCATTTCATATCCCACAATAGTAATCTTATAAATTGTTCCATGTATGCTACAAAAAAAACCCCAATAAAACCTTATCTAATAGGCAAACATTTGCAGAGTAACTACTATGTGTTCACTATTATAGGCACTGAGACTATGTAAGTGAATATTCAAAAGAGAAAAATTGTTTGTACTCAAAGCTTAAATTCTAGCCCACTAAGATGTTAACATCTCCATTCTGCTGAGTTTTATGTGTTAGGTGATCTGAAATAATAGATAACATAATCTACTTGTAATTTCATGTATTTGTGCCTGTGGATATGATGCTTACCCTTTCAGATATAGTCTCTGTTATTTTTCATGCTTCCCAAGCAGTCACATGTTGGCAGATAGTCCCGTCTCAGTGGTGCAGATGAGGCAAGCAGAGGGTGTATTCCCACAGCCACTGTCCTGGGGACAGTTTCGTTGCTTTCCAACTCTGGCAAATGTGAGTCATTTGGAAGAGTTGGAGAGGGTAGTGGAGAGAGAGGAAGAGGAGGAGAGGGGAAAGGAAGAGAGAGGAGAAAAAGAGGAGGGAGGAGAGAAGAGGGGAGGAGACAAGGAGGGAGGAGGGGAAGAGGGAGGAAGCCTTAATACAGAAATGCATTAAGAATCCCAGGAATTCGCCTGGCGGTGGTGGCGCACGCCTTTAATCCCAGCACTCTGGAGGCAGAGCCAGGCGGATCTCTGTGAGTTCGAGGCCAGCCTGGGCTACCAAGTGAGCTCCAGGAAAGGCGCAAAGCTACGTAGAGAAACCCTGTCTCGAAAAACCAAAAAAAAAAAAAAAAAAAAAAAAAAAAAAAAGAATCCCAGGAATTCCTGAAGTTGATGACTACAGCAGTCACTGGCTATACTTGGTCCTCACTTCTGGTTGGTAATAAGGTTACACTTTTCCAGTCTTTGGACTCAGATAAGGCTTCCTGAATTCCTTTGACCAGTGAAAGATAAATGGAAGACTTACTGCTATGGCTGTCGATCTTCAGCTGAGATGGAGCCTCTAATGGCCAGAGCCCCAGCATGACTGAAGTCAAGAGACCCTAATTCTGAACATACAGCATGAGAAAGAAATGAACTTGCACTCTATCAAGCCTTTGTACTTGGTGCTATTTTTGCTTATTGCATCGGTCACTCTGTGTGGTGATATTGTGTTCCCCAATATATTGTGTGCCCTATTAAATTTATCTGGGGTTAGAGAACAGAACAGCCACTAGACAGACATAGAGGCCAGAAAATGGTAGCACACACACCTTTAATCTTATCACTTGGGAGGCAGAGATCCATACGGATCTCTGAGTTTAAAGCCACACTGCTTTAATCCCAGGAAGTGATGGCAGGAAGCAGAAAGGTATATAAGGTGTGAGGACCAGGAACTAGAGCTGGTTAAGCTTTTAGGCTTTTGAGCAGCACAGTTCAGCTGAGAGGCATCCAATCTGAGGAAACAGATCAGTTGAGGAATTGGCAAGGTGAGGTTAGCTGTGGCTTGTTCTGCTTCTCTGATCTTCCAGCATTCACCCCAATACCTAGCTTCAGGTTTGATTTTTATTAATAAGACCTTCTAAGATTCTCGATACAACTCTGTATCTGTTGATGCAGCGCTCACTACCTCCTCTATCCTGACTGACAGACGTCATGAATTCCTACTGATCGCCATTTGTCCAGCGGTATAATTTATTTTCCTGGGATTGTGGCAGGTCAAGAACAGGCAGAGCATGTAGGCAGGAGCCTGCTTCGGGATTGAGATTTTTGTCTGGCGAGCGTACCAAAAAGAATTTAAGGATTTTAGCCAAAGAATAATTGAAACTACAGGCTGCTGAACCTCTGCTTGACTGGGAGGGGGATAACGGCAGGAGCACACCTGCCTAAAAAGTAGGTGAGTCCGAGGATGGACTGTTTTGATAAGGTGGGTGATCATTTACAGATAAAGTAACTGAACATGTAAAAAATGAATTGTGATTGTGGCATGGGGTTGCGTGGTTATAGATTTGGGAAGGTTCTGGGTCTCCAGATAAAACTTCAGGTCATAAAACAGCACATGATGTGTTCGTCAGAGAGCCGTGTGACCGTGGAGCTGAGAGGCTGGCAGGCCGGCCACACTGCACACAAGAGTCTCCAGAATAGTGGCAGGGATAGCCAGGCTAGAGCAGGATGTCCTGAGCTAATTGCCAACATGGTCAGTTGCTGAATGGCGCTGCGGGTGAGGACTGCGGCTAACTGCCAGGAACTTCTGGAGATGGAAGATTTTCTTTACAAAAGACCATAGGCGGAAGGCAGAGGGGCTATGGACTTTACCTTCTAATCCCAAACTCCACAGAAAGCTGTAGAGGGGAGCAGCCTTCCAAGAAGGCTGAGGAACAAGTGGATTTGTAAGGGCCTTCTGCAGAGGCAGAAAGAGAACTGTCCGAAGACGTTGAGGATGGAGAGGTACCATCTGGGGCTTTGGAGGAACACTGGGAAATGCTCAGGGTCAATGTTTGGTGGATATGGAAAAGAGCAAAGGATTGGATCAGAGAGAAGGGCAGAACATTATTAGGACAAGCACTAGAGGGTGAAGCATGGCAAGGTAGAGGTCCTTGTCCGGCGACCCAGGAAGTGCACATTGTAGGCGGGGAGGAATTTGGAGGTGGCCGCAGATTGGGACAACATGTCCTCATTGCCTCTTGGGCCCAATTATAAGAGGGTCCTGAGGACTGTTCTTATGTTCAAGAAATACACACTTTTCTTTTGCAAGCATGAATCTCATATAGTCTTGAAGTCTGAACCTGTCAAAGGATGCTCCTGGGGAAACTTGTCTTCGTTCCATAGAAAATCCTCAGAAAGGGGCTGAGATTGTTTTGCTCTGGTTGCTGGAAGCCAGAGTCTCCTGGGGAATCAGGTAGAAGATGATTCATCTAAAACCTTCATTAACAGACGAGAGAATAGCGGCCCCAAGAACAGTTTGAGCTGTGTCTACAGTTTGTCATAGAGCTAATTCAGAACTCTTGCATTCTTTCTGCCTTAAACATTCAATTTCTTAGAAAAGTAACCGCAAGCTGATGATACATGAAAACAGCTAACATTCACAGCTAATGCTATTGAGGACTTGTCAAGCGGTGTACAGGATTTCTAATTCTCTTAACAACTGTCTTTCTGAAACACGGACACCCGGGATCAGAAGGAAAACAGAATCACAAAGCACCAGAATGGCAGCTTCTGGGTTTGAATCTCTATTCTCAAGGCCTCACTGCCACCCAACATAATACTCTTAGTTACTTTTCTATTGTGATAAAACACCATGATCGAGGCAACTTATAATAGAAAGCTTTGAATTGGGCTTCCGGTTCCAGAGGGTTAGAGTCCGTGATTGCCGACGGAAGATGTGGTGGCAGGGGCAGCTGGGAGCTCACATCTCAAACTGCCAGCAAGAGGTGGAGTCTTTTGAAATCTCAAGGTCGCCCCACCCCCCACGACACACCATGGTCAACAAGGCCACACCTCCCAGTCCTTCCCAAACAGTTCCACCAATGGGGGTGAGGGGAAGCAAGTATTCAAATGTATGAGCCTATGGGAGCCATTGTCATTCAAACAACCATATCACCACCACACACAGTGTGGTTGGCTCATTTCCTTTTCTTTTCTTTGCCTTAGTGGAGTTGGCTGGGAAAGCTAGTAGATCTTTACCTCCCTGTTAAGTAATTCCTCTGTCTATAACTGCCCTGCTCAGACACCCAACAGACTGAACATGCAGACACTTGTTGGGAGCCTGGGTTTTCCTGCCCATCCCTTAGCTTTTTGCTGCTGGAGTTGCCCACATGATGTAAGAAAAAAAGAAAAAGATAACAATCTAAGTGTGCAGTACTGGGCTTTTAGATTTTGTTTTTAATTCCTGAATTTACCAATAGCATTTGGGAATGGTGCCTGCCTCCTCTTCTATCCTAAGAGAGAAAAGAGTATCTTTAAACTGCGTACAATGTGGAATATTCAGTAGCCAGCCCCATCTGTCCTGGTTTGGGGACAGCAGTGCTTAAGTCAGCTTAACCTAGAACCTGGAGGCAGCAAAACAGTAGACTCACACCGAGGTGCTTGCTCTTTCCAAGTTCTCTCTTCCCAGAGATAGGGAGCCTCTGATTAGCACTAGGGATAAGCTCGCAGCTGCAGGCTGAACCTGCTTCTGGTCACAGGGGGGGCATTTACTCACCAACATTTAATGAACTCATCCGGTGTCCCCACATCAACATTTAATGAACTCATCCGGTGGGTGTCCCCTGCACGTGGGAGATGCTTTTCAGGTATCCGCATGCCCCACTGGACAGACCACACAGGTGGAAGGGAACCGGCAGTGTCATGTTGGAAATTCTGTAAGGGTCACCCATGCAGGACAGGGTGGAGGTATGCGGACTCTCATAAGCCTTCTTCCAAAGGATGCCACAGAACCGGAATAACACAAAAGCAGCCGTTTTCCTTTAGAAAAGCTGAATAACGGTACCACTGGGTACTTTGTTAGATTTTATCCTTTGGGATAGGAAAGGTCACATTTTGATCAGGAGTTGGTGTTTGTATGCGGGGTCTGAGAACCAAGAAAGACACCACAGGGAAACCGGCAAGGCAAAGTGCTAAATCTCCACCCCCAGCTTGTCAGAGTTAATGAACTCACCTCTTTTGTTTCCCTGCCAGTCCCGGAGCAGTGCAAGATTGCCTCTGGAGTGTTTTAATGATGTGCTGTTTTGTTCCCGTGAAAACTTTGTATTTCAGGTGCCAATCCACTCTTCCCTCTCATAAAACGAGTCAGGAGGAAGAACAAGAGAAATGGGGGAACAATTGAAAACCCGGCACAGTACCACCACGTGCTATTTTAATTTCTAAGTATTTTAGGCGTTGCAAGTCCGTTCTGACATGTTGTGCTACTGATAAACACTTAAAGGGTGGTGGAAAAGGTCACCTGCTTTGAAACACGATAAAGGATAGGAATAGGAAGTAGTGCCCAATCAACCAATTATTCTTTTCATCTGGAGGTCTATTTGGGAATTGTCTTTCTGTGATTGAGGAGAAACTCCGCTCCAAGTTAGCTGGATTTTAACGATCACCACAAACTCCTCTCCTCTTCCTCCCTTTCCTCCTCTTCTTCCTCCTTCTCCTCTACCTCCTCCTCTTCTTCCTTCTCCTCCTCCCTCTCCTCTATTTTACCAGCTCTTATCCAGAATGCTCATAGTGAATAATTCAGCTTTCTGGAGACTTGAAATTACCACTCTGGCAATTCATGTTTCTCCAAATGTGTCACTCTACAGAATCTGTATGGCAATCACTACTCTCTATTCAGCATCTCTCCCTTGCTTTTCTCCTACGTATAGAAGGTTAAGAACCAGGTATTTGTTCAGAGACCCTCAGGGAATGGGAGAATTCCTCATGTCATTCCGTCTGGAGCTGTGAGATGTAAGAGAAAGTCCACTGGGAGCGTCCCAAGGGGAGAGGTATTGGTTGCTTTTCTTTTGCTGTGATAAAACGCCATATCTGAAGGCAACTTCGAGGGGAAAGGATTTCTTTTACTTTATGGTTCCAGAGGGATATGAGTCCATCCAGAGGGATAAGAGTCCATCGTGGTGGGTAGCGTTGGGATAGGGAGGAGGTAAGGGAGGCCAGGTCCGGCAGCAAGCAGCAGGCATGGTAGTGGGAGCAGGAAGCTGAGCGATCTCATCTTCAGCAGCAAACAGAAAGGGGAGAGAGTGGCCTGGTAGTGGAGTGAAACTGTAATGTAGACTAATTTCTAAATGGTCTTATTAATAGAAAACATGGAGCCAGATATAGGGGTGAAAACCCGAGAGAGATCAGAGGAATAGGAACAGCCACATGCTAACCTCACCTCACTAACTCCACAGTTCCCGAAAGTGAGTTACTTCTTGTCTACCCACGTCTATATGCCTTGCTGTCCTGCCATCTGATTTGCTCTCTCTGTCCAGCTACATCACTTCCTCTTCCTGCCCAGCTCTGTCACTTCCTGTCTATCTGTACAGACCTCCAGACCTCCATGGTTAACTAGTGTTGGAATTTAAGGCATGTACCACCACACTGGCTCTGTTCCCAGTGTGGCCTTGAACTCACAGAGATCCAGACAGATCCCTGCCTGCCAAGTGATAGGATTATGGGTGTGTGCTATCATTGCCTGACTTCTTTGTTAACTTAAAATGGCTTGCTTTTTCCTCTGATCTCCAGGTAAGCTTTATTAGAGCACAAAATAAAATATCACCACACCGTAAAGTCTTGAAATGCTGCCCAGCAAATCTGCACCACCCCCCAAACAATGCCATCAGCTGGGAACCCAGTGTTCAAACTCTTGAGCCCGTGGGCAACATTTCAAGTTCTAGCCACCACAGGAGAAAACGTAAAAGGGCCTGTGTACATTCCTGCTTTGTCTTTCTCTGGGGGATTTTGGGAGCACTATCCAGAGCCAGAGCCACTATTATGGCCAAGAGCTATTGCCAGAGGGCAATTAGTCAGCCTCCTGAGGAAGCTAAAGTGAGTCACTGGTGGTGTCACGGAGGTGGAAACTAGTACACCCACCTGGAAGAAAAAGATGAACTCATGCTTGCTTAAGATATTGGAGTGTTGGTTTTCTTCACCTTACAGCGGAAGGTATTTCTAGCTGTGAGAGTGCTCTTGTCATCAGTGTCTTACTGAACCGGGGTGGTTGGACCTTATCGTTTATGTCTGACTGGCAGAGAAAAGGAAAAGGATGTTTCCATTGTGACTGCGTGCTTGGGAAGCTGGTATGCCAAGCCTTCGGTCCTGGAAAGTTCAAGAGCTCTCTGCTCCCTCCACTGTTCCCTTATCTCCATCCACAGTAAGAATTTGTGCTATTACTGGAGGGAGCACAGATAATCTGTTAGTAAACTACTTGGTTCATCTAGCAGGTAACTCCAGTCTGGCTGCTGAGTGTTGGTGCACCATGCTTCTGCTTCCTCCACCTGGGTGCCATGTTTACATTCTTCTTTTTCTTCTAAGTTAAAGAACATTTGTGCTTCATTAGGACTGTGGATAAAACATAGGGTCTCTGATGGCAGGAAACACCAAAGAATCAATGAATCTCAGAACCAGGAATGTGAGCTGTACTATGAATACATTGCATTAAGGGTGATAGAAATGAGCAATGTATCTTTCTTCTCTGGGGGCTGTCGGTAGCCTGCCCAAAATCCTCTTCTCTTTCTTTCGCCTAAGATCTTTGCAATCTGAGTCTCTGGCTTCCATGCAAATTAAAAGAGAGCTCCTTTCTCTAGTTTCAGAGTTTGCGTTAAAGCCAATTATGGTATCCCATATGCCTCCCCAATGGCTTGCCTAGGGATAAATGGGTGAACATGTCTTGATTGACAGAGAAGAAGACGGCCTTCCAGTGAGATGATATTCTCTCTTTGAACATTATCAATCCAGCTATAACGCCCATCTGATGACCAGTTTACTATGGATGGCTATGTAGAAAAATGGAAAGTATTAGCCGGGCGGTGGTGGCGCACACCTTTAATCCCAGCACTCGGGAGGCAGAGCCAGGTGGATCTCTGTGAGTTCAAAGCCAGCCTGGGCTACCAAGTGAGTTCCAGGAAAGGCGCAAAGCTACACAGAGAAACATTGTCTCGAAAAAACCAAAAAAAAAAAAAAAAAAAAAGGAAAGTGTTTAGATCTCTGATGACAATGTCAAGCCACAGAATTTAACACCAAAGCGCCTCTAACTTCCGTCTTTTTGTACCAGATACATGGAGGTTTATTAGCGTGTGAGCCAAGCTGAGTTAGCTGCGGACATGAGGACTGCCTGTATATTTGCCTTATCTCAATGGAGCTTTGGCTCAATTAGGAAGCACAGCAGCCCAAGACCTGCACATTGCCCCAAACACTGGCTCTTCAAGGTGGTCCGAACATCCATTAGATCTCTCCGCAAGAGTCACAGCATGCCCGCTAGCTGGAGAAATCCAGCGCAGACGAAAGGAGACGTTGAGCGTACGTAATGGAAAATAGAGCTTCTTAGACGGGACTAGTTTCTGCTGTTGACTAGACTGGGGTCCGGGGAGCATGCAGTCATGCTGTCGCTAGTGACTTGACAACTTGTCTTCGAATTAAATGTTTGGTCTCTCACTTTTTGACAACAAGATAATACCTAATACGAGGCGGCTTCTGAATGTTAAGTCACCAGACTGAAGTCCCATCTGTTTCTTTAACCTGGTGTGTAAAATGGAGCGAAGTTAGGGTGCTGTGCTCATCGATGCTTCAGTTTCCCAATCTGTAAGATGGGCAAAATGACAGTACCTCATAGGTAATAACGAGCATGAGGACAGCAACTTCACAGAGCTGGTGTGAGCATCTAGGAATTTTAATCATGGAGGCAATGCTCTGTAATCATTAGCCACTGTCATTATCCACAGGCTAACTTGCACACATCTTCTCTTTATTCCTAGCCTCTTGGGAGACAATTAGTCTTCCATTCACTAAGCCCTAAATTAATGCTGCTTCAATTTGAATTTTCCATGGCTCTATCTGGAAAATTCTGACGATGCTATGATTGATTGCCTTATATTTATCTACTTCATGGCAGGAGAAAATAATATCATGAAAATAAATTGTGTTGCGTCCTGTTTTTTTTTTTTTTATTAATAAGCAACCCTACCGATAACATTACTATAAAATGTTTCAATTATAGAATCCTTCTACTTCTGTCCTGGTAAATAAATTCTAACTTTTAAGGTTGTGTAAGTGATCACTGAAGTCAGTAAATGATGGCAGTAAACGCTCTTCTTTGACTCATATTTCTCAGGGAGCCCATTTTTTGAGGTGCTTGCCTCTCACCTGTACATGTGAATTTCAATTTTTCCCTGAAGGTGCTACCCCGACCCTAGCAAGTGCTTTCTCAATGGGATGTCTCCCCTGCAGAGCTGAACATTTTTTTCTTTGCATATAATTTAATTTTCCTCATGAGAGAATTGTCTCTAGACATCCTATAAAGAAAAAATAAATCTAGGAGAAAAATGATAGTACCTGAGTTTTCTTTCCTAAGATTTGAACTACAGCGTCCTACAGCAAAACAAGCTTGTGTTTGTTCCCCATGCCTTATCTACAGGAGGCAGAACTTCCTCTTCTAGGGAAGGCCATCGGATGCTTTGCCATTTACGCCCTGATTACACTGCAAAGATTAATCTCTAATTTTCTTGCCTAGATATTTTTCCTTTGATACACATTTACTTTTTCCAATAAATTCTTAATTGCAAATTATCCTCAATGACTGAATATTTTGCTTCCATAGAAGTTTTTTAGTCATCCAGTGTTTTTCAGTTCAGCCTATCTGAGTATTATTTTAAGCACAAGGACCATAAAAATCAAGAGACCATAGCACTACATTAGTAAGAACATTAGCATTGGTAATATAATTTTTAGTGTGTCAAAGGCCGGAATAAATAATGCCAGTTAAATACAATATAAATATTTGTTTAAGTTATTAGCTTCTCAAGAAAGATCTTTTTCCTAAATTTTATTAATAAAAGAAAAAAAACTGCGTTGTTATATTCAAGAAGAAAAAAGGAAGAAAAAGCAGAGGCAATCTTAAGAATGATTTCAAGGGTATAAGGAGGTGGCTCAGTGCAGTGCGTAAGGAACTTGTTCCACAAGTGTGAGGACCTGAGTTCAGATCCCAGTCCCCACGAAGCTGGACTTCCGGAATCTGTAGTCTGCGCATCTGTAATCCCAGCATTTCCTTCCGTGGGAAGCAGAGACAAGAGACTCATCCTAAAGTGGCAGGCACTTGGATCGGCACACACAAGCCAGCCTATCTCCAGTAAAGGAGCGTGTGCGACACTGAGAGCTGTCTGTTGACTTCCCGTGCACACCAGGAGCCAGAGAAGTCTCCCTTCCCCATTTCACACATCGCTCTCTCCCCTTCACACACACACACACACACACACACACAGACACACACACACACACACACACAGACACACACACACACACACAGACACACACACACACACACACACACACACACACACACACAGAGAGAGAGAGATCATTCTCAAACAAGAATGATTTCAAAAGAATTCTTGGAGATTCACTTTCAGACTGGTTCCAGAGTTCTGTAAGCAGGGGAAATTCCACTCCCGATAAAATACTGAGGAAGATAAAGTGGAATGAAACCTCACCATCCCCAAAGGAAAGAACATCTAGCCAGCTCAGCCACAGCTTTAACCCCAGGGTTCTATGAAGAGGACAACCCAGGGCATTTGGTTCTAAAGGAAGGAAAGTCAGAACTTGAGGCCATGTCAGCGATGAGCAGCGAGCTCACAGGGCATACCACAGACGCCATGCCAACCGACGTCTCCTCTGACCACCCCTCAGAGAGCACTGTCAAAATGCTTCATCATGGAGAGCACCGATGAGCAACTAATGCAAGATCACTATCGGATGCCAGCCTTCTCTCAGGAACCTCAGGCTCTGCACCACCCCTACCCCCACCCTCGACCCGGCTTCTGCCTCTCACATATCTGTACCTTGTGCTGACCCTTCCAGGACTGGCTGGAGGCACTAAGAGGGCATTCACGGAGCCCAGCAGCCCTCTCTACCTGCACTTTGCCTCTGCTGGTACAGTAAGAGATAAATCTTGACTCCTGCTGAAGCAATATTCATGCAAAATAATCTCATCTCCTGAAGACAGCCAATACTATCCAGGGGCTGATCACAGCCTATAGATTGAGAGTTGGTGATAAAACCTTGTCAATATTATTAGAATTCACAGAGAACCTTTCATCTGAAATGGCTTTGTAGTTAAGAAATCAGTGATTGCCAAGATTTTTAGAAATACTATGTTAAAGTTGAAAAAATAAATTACTTATGGATTTCATATTTTATGTGCAATATAGTTACAAAAATTCCTAATTTTCAACATATACTTTTCTAACTGTTCAAATTGCATTTAGGCCATTCCATTATTTTAGTTTATAGTTTGGTGATGTGACTTTGCATGCTCTAAGTTTCTATAAACAAATAAAAAGAAGGACTTTTGTTTGTATAGCATGTTTTGGTGTAATTTCTCTTCCCCAGGCAGATAAAACTGTTTCATTTTTCAGATAATAAAGCTGAAATGGGGGAATCAATTGACACACCCAGGTTCTCCCGGCTAAGACTCCAGCCTGGTTCAGCCAACTGTGTTTTAGGAAATCTTTCTTCTGCCCCTGCTGCGCTATATAGTCTATGACAGCGTCTTTCGATCTTGGATTGGCGCTTGATGTTGCCTGGAAACAGAGAGACACTTTAATGACTAAGCAAATGAAGAGGAAAGTATTTTTACTTAGATTGTTTCCGGTTAGCTCATTTCCATATTTCACATCATAAGCACTTTCCTGTCATGAGTAGAGGTCTACCTGTGTAAGAAGAAAATGAGCTCCACAGAGGTTAATTAAGTGCCAGTAGCCCAGAAGAGATTTAGAAGCAGAATGAGAAACACTGGCTCCAGTGTTCTCTCACCTGAGCCAATCTCTGCCTTTCTAGGTGTGAAATATCAGCGTCTTCCCCACCCGCTCCCTTTGCGCTCTCCCTTTGCAGTTCAAGCACTCTGCTAGTCACAGGCAACCGGGGAATGTTTGCTCAGTGCAAGGCCATGCTACATGCTGTATGACTGCTTCCCTTGTAGGTCCCAACTTAGGTCTCACTCTAACTGGATGTCATAGGTTTGATATAGAATGACAAGGTCGGATAGTGACCACATTTCAAGGAAACAGTCCCATTGAAATCATTACAGTAAAAAAATAAAAAATAAAAAAAATAAAAAAGAACAATATATAGGGTTTTTTTTAGATAAAGCCAAACAATTTCTTTCAGGCATATAGAAATAGCCATATAAGTATGACAATATGCACATTATTTGGTTTTGTGTAAAGAATAGTAAACATAGGTAATAAATAATACTGATTTTAAAGTTTCCTCCCCTAGAGACATAAATATTCATATATTAGGAATGCATCCTTTTCAAATATAGGTGGAAAAATGATATCTTAATGGAGTAATTAGCAATTAAAAAGGATCCAAGTCAATTTCCTTAAACAAGAAAATTGCTTTGGGTGTGTACCCAAGCATTTTTCTGTATCAGTGACCACAATGGTAAAGACATGGAATCAACCTGTGCCCATAAGCAGATGAACAAATAAAGAAAATGTGCCCCATATACTGAATAACAGGATCCAGCCCCCAAAGAAAACCATCATGTCATTTTCAACACACTGGACAGAACTGGAGATCATGTTAAATGAAATAAACCAGGCATAGAAAGACAGACACCAAATGTCTATGTGTGAGACCTTTAGAAAGTCTAACCCAGAGAAGTAGTAGAATGGCGGCCACCAAGGCCAGGTAGAAGGACGTCCATCAAATGTAGATTCATTTGGAAAAAGAGATCAAGTTCAAGAGATCTGTGAAATATGATGAGCATATTTATTAACACTGTGTCATCTACTTGAACACTGCCAGGTGAGTAGGCTTTGGGGTATTCGCTCAAAAAAACTTACAGCTGTGTGAAGCAATTCTTGATGTATAGAGTCCAGGTTAGCCAGTCCACAATGGAGAAGTGTTTCAAAACATCATGTTGGAACACTGTGTGCAATTTAAAATTATAACAATGGAAGTTGGAACTGTATCCCCAAACTTCATTTTAAATTATATTTTACTTCAATAATGGTGAAACGATGTGGTTAGCATTTCTCATTTTCCTTTTATTAGTGAACTGGAAGTTACAAACAGAACGGCGGCAGCGTCTCCCTTGCCTGTTGATTACTTTTGTGCTGGTCCTCTCATTTTCCCAGCACTGACACTTCTATTACAAATGGTGCCCTGTAAAAATGGGATTTTACTTTCTTATCAAAGGAAGGCAGTTTCATTTTCTACCTCGGAGAGCATCCAATGCAAAACAGAGCCAGCATAATTACATACGTACTTTTACAACTTCAATATCATAATATTTTGATTTTGCTTTACATCGTACTTGTTCCCAGCTGGTGGGCAGCTTTTGTTTTAGCTTTGTGGATTATATTAGAAACGGGGGAAAGAGATATGATACACGTTGTGAAACTAATGAGACCAACATTCTGGTGTCATCTGAGAATATGATAATGCATCTATTTGATAGTCTTTGACTTGCTTTGTTAGTATAACTCCCATACTTCAGATGTGGTGACACATCGAATTATTTATAGCATCCTGGGGCTTAGAGGCATAGCCAAGAAAGGAGACTTAGGAAGAACTGATGAGAGAGGCTGATGAGGAAAGATGTAGAACATCAGAACAGGGGCCACATGGGACAGGACAGTATGTCAACAACACACAGAGAATTGTGGCTTGACCCTCAGGGTCAAGTAAGGTTCAAGAGATGAGGTCATTCCCTACTTGAATTTTAGAAACCAGTTTATTTCACAGGTGTGACTTCATCAGTCCAGTACTGCTGATGCTCAGTGTGTTCAAGAACCTTGTAGAGGTCATTTAAATGCAAATTCTGATCCAAGAGGTCTTGGGAGCTTCGGCAGCCCCCAGGTAATGTTCAGGAACATTATATTGCCCAGAAAAGCAAGAGTCCAGTCCAGAGGCAACACCCAGACAGGTGGGGGAGAATGGATCGATCCTGATAAAGGCAGGATTTGACAGTTCAGTCAAGTTTAGATAAAAGATTTAAAAAGCCAAGTTGTTTATACCTGCTTGTGTTCCTCCTACTCAAAAGATACTTTGAAGTTTTAGCACTCAAAACCTCAGAACATGGTCTTTGGAAATAGGGTCTTTACAAAGGTAGAGTCAGATCACAGCGGGGTGGTAAGAGTGGGTCTTTATCTGATATGGACTGTGTACTAATTAACTCTGGAGATTCAGGTGCAGGGTCAGTCATACACAGAGAGAGACGACATGGAGACACGTGGGGAAAAGATGGAGCCATAACCCTGCTGTAACGTTCACTGCAGTCAGTGAACACTGAGGCCCACACACAGTCACCTGTGACTGGAAGAAGAAAGGTTCTCTGGAAAGACATCGCTGATGGGGTTGCCTGTGGATGCCCAGCCTCTAGAATGATCTGAAACAAGCAATTCCTATTGTCTGTAGTCATCCAGCCTGTAAAAGCGGCCCCGGGAAATTAATACACAGAACAGCAGGGACATTGATTACCTGCGTTTGAATCAACATTCAACATGGGATAAAAGGCTTAATAATCCTCCACTTTATAAAACTACTTAGTACAAAGAAGCCCTGGAGCTAGGTCTCCTTGTCAGTCAACGTCTTACCATTTCTAAAAACATGCACAATTTGACTGGGCAAGAGAACAACTCACAGATTGCATCCCACAGAACCTCTTTTTCTTAGTAGGCACTGAAAAGGGTTCATAGATAATGATGCTTTGAAGCCTACTAAGTTCATAGTAGCCATCAGCCTAATTAAAGACATAGGTGAAACCTACTGAAAAAAAAAAAAAAACCAAAGCATTGGGAAAACTTACAAAATCGCGTACTGAGCTGGCAGGTTCCTAGTCTTCATAATGAGACTCTTCTGGAAAATAACTGCTTCTTCTCTGAGAATTTCAAACATATACACAATGAAATAAGATTGTACATACTCCCCCCCCATAGCCCGTAACACTGCCCCCTCTCAACTTTGTGTCTTCCTTCGTGTGTGTGTGTGTGTGTGTGTGTGTGTGTGTGTGATAACCCATTAAGTCCAATTAGTGCTCTCCATGTGTGCATGGAGGTGGGGCCTTCTAGGACAGCACGGGAAACCTTCCAGTGGCCATGCTCTGACAGCACGAGTCTCCCCTTCTTAGCAGCCATCAACTGCCAATAGCTTCTCAGCAAGGGGTGGGGCCTGGAGCGCTCCTCCTGCTCCTCCTGCATCTACGCTGGACTTCAGGCCGACTTGAGCTTGTGCAGGGAACCACACTCCTGTTAGCATCCTTCAAAATACCATTTCAGGAAATGCTGGTAGAGAGGGCAAAACTCTCAGGCGCGGAGAATATTCAGGCCCACAAGAGAGCTACTTTAAAATTTAATTGTGCTTTGCTCTTAAGTTATCCAGGAACTGCCTGGGTTATTTGTTGTTTCCTGAAGGCAGGACAGCTGATGCCCTTCGGGATGAATTTAAATAGTGTATCTAAAGGTCTATCATAAAAGTGAGCTAGGCGATCAGTCAGAGTGACAAGAGCAAAATGGAATGGAGCAAAAGTGATGTTGGAGAAGACGAAGGGAGAACGGGGAGATGAAATATTTAAGGCCCATCTCTGCAGGGACAGGCTTTCTTCGCAAAACAGCCCACAGAGCATAAAGAAAGGTTTTTGACATTTTTCTGTACTTTGTTTCAGCGTTAAGGAAACATCACCGTGAACACACGCAACAGATGCTGCATGGTGTTCACACCTCATCTGATGGTCCCTACCTCCTGGCTGCACCTGTGTAGATTTTTGGAAAAAAAATCTACGGCACCACCCAGAGAGGGCTGGTGTGCTGGGCATGTTGTGCATTCATATGTGAGGATGGCTCAGGCTTTAAAACGCCAGCAACATCAGCGCACCACAGCAATTTCCAAAGAAGCATCTGCCTCCTTCTAAGCTTTTGGTTCCCAGAAGTCTTAGGACTCATTCTCACTGTCTATAAAGTTCAGGACCCCACTTCAGCTAGGAAAATTGCCTGATGCTACCCTCTTGACACTTCCATGACAAAAGATGCCATAAGAAAAAATAATATTGCTCCATCTGAGAGGCCTTCATTTTGTGTGGGAGCCTGACTGTGCTCAACCTCTCCTCCTCCTAGAGCTAAGAGTCAACAGACAGGAAGAGCAAATTTCCCGTCAGGAGTGATACATGAATATGAAAGTGTTTTTACTAGGTTTTAGCAATAAGAGGCAATGTTAGGAAACAAACGGTTCACCTACTAGCTTGAGTTCTAAATGCCGCTTTCACATACTGCAACGTTCAAGGTAAGGACTTCAACACATAAATAATGGTAATTAACAATAAACAAAGCACTAAAATTAAGTCAGTGCATGTCAAACCTAGTATTACCTATTGGAGACACAGCAAAAAAGACACACAGTCTCACTTCCATGGATCTGACACACTAAAGGGGAAGAATGATGTCTCATGAATAATGATAGAACTGCACTAAAAAATATCGTTGTTTTTTTCTTTTTTCTTTTTGAGACAAGGTTTATTGTAGCCCAGATTGGCCTCAAACTCTACAGGTGACTGAGAACAGCCTTGAACTTCTGAACCTCCTGCATCTGCCTCTCATGTACTGGGTGGCGGGTATGCACCACCCTACCCAGTGGGTATGATGCTGGAGACCAAACCCAGGGCTGGGGGCATGCTAGGCCAACACTCTGCTGACTGAGTTACAGCCCCATGCCCAGTTATAAAAATCTTAAGAAGTAAAATTGTAGTGACCTCATAATTTTTTTCTAGAAGGTTCCAATTAGACTAGAGGCCTAGCAAAACTGTTCCTGAAGACAATCTTTAAGCTGAGATTGAAAAAATAAATAAAAGGAGTGCAGACAGGTGAGGGATCAGGGTTGAGTGTTACAGGTGCTGGAGACAGCCGGGGGCTAGTGGAGACTTAAAATAGTCAAGAGACAGTAGAAACCCACACATCCAAAGCATTAGAGCCAAAGAAAATCAACTGCAGGTACAAGTGAGTGAGATTCTGCGGAGGTTTAGGTTGGTCGGAGATTTAAGATCTTTCACGGCAGCAAGGGGTGTGTCATTTGCAGGTGGCCTGTCCTCCATAGCTTCATGCATTGGATTCTTGGTCCCTAGGGTGATGATATTGAGGTGGCAGAACATTTCAAGATGGGGCCTACATGGGGCCACTGGGTCGTGACTGTACTGCTGAAGAGTCCAATGCTATGCTCAGAGGGCAGGGTATGCTAAAGGAGTGGTTGGTTACAGAAAACCAGGGTTCCCCATGTGACCATCACATACTGTGATGCTATGTTATTATGTGCTGTGGATATCACTCTATCTATATAAATAACATGCTGATGGGCCAGTAGTCAAGCAGGAAGTATAGGCGGGAAGCGAATTGTGGGAAGAGGAAGGCTGAGTCAGGAGAGGCCAGCCCGCTATCCAGGGAGCAGCATGTAACAGGCACACAGGTAAAGCCACGGAATACGTGGCAACATCTAGAGTAACAGAAATGGGCTGAGTGTAAGTGTAACAGCTAGTTAGTGGTAGGCTTGAGCTAATGGCCAAGCAGTTTTAAATAATATTAGCCTGTGTGTGTTTAATAATATTAGCAGCTACAGAAACACAAGGGTGCAGGAGCTGGGTGGACACAGGAAAACTTCAACTACAATTATGATGCCCTTAGGCCCTCACTAGAGTTTAACCCAGGCTTGTTACCAGATGGCAGTGAGTGGGGACTGATAAGGAGTTGGGAGTGATTGGACAGGCCTTTTGTTTCTGTTAGGAGGGGCTTCTGAGGCTGTCACATCTGAACAACACTCCAATGACATGAGGAATGTGAAATACAAAGATGTGGAAACAGAATGATTGGAACTGTGGTCAAAATATGAAGTGGGACCAAACCCTGGAGGACCCTGTTATCAGGGAACCTATGTCCCAGTGCTCTCCACAATGACGTGTCTCTAGGCTGGCCAAATCCTTCCACCAGAGGAGGCTGGTCTATCATGGTGCAGCCTGCACAGCCCATGGTCTCAGCACTAGAGACCTAAGACTTGTTTGTTCCAGCCTTGAGCTTCCCTTCTGGCCACCCACATCTTTTAGGTTTGTCCTTTGCAAAAACAAAACAAACAAACAAAAAGGCCCCCTCACATTTTTCATGCTTCCTGTTGCAACTTCATCTGATGCAGCTCTTGACAACCCTTCGACAGTTGTGGAAACAATGGTCCACATATGCATTTACTGGATTCATAGACAACACAAAGTATTATTTAAGGTGAAGAGCCAAAGTTAAACATGCTAGAAAGACATAAACATCATCTTGTTTTTCCTTGGGCACTTAATTTTTTCTACTTGCTTTATTTCATGATAACTCTAGAGATTTCTCAGTGAAAACTCCTTAGACTGTATTTGTTCTTGATTTAGAACACTGAATACCAAGTCGTTTTCATTTCCCCCATGAAATTTTGGATGTTTTCTTAATCCTTATTCTATATAAAAGCAAATTATCTGATATGAAGAAGCGATTCACTGATGAAAAATGGTTCAGCCTAAGTGAGAATCAAAGAAACGAAAATGTCAACATAATAGAACTGGTCATAATGCTTCACAGCTATACTATTTACTGTTATTTCCTGATGGTGAAGGAAAGCATGGTGTCTTGTGCTCAGTGCGTACTCGAATCCTTGGAAAGAAATTCTAAAAGATACACGGGCAAACAAAAGCCTCCAGTCAAACTGAACAAACATTTTTTTTTCCTTCAAGGATAGATTCTCAGGATGTAATCAGAGATGCCTCTGTAAGGGACATCACTCAGGAAGACAGACAGCATCATCCCTTCAAAAGAAGAGAACGATAGAAATGTCCAGTCATAGTGGGACCAGATCTCTGCAAATGGTACATGCATGTTGCAGTCAAAATGCTGTTATTCAAACCGGTCCCCAGATCAGCTGTAAAAACCCATAAGGGATCCCATTGTCTGGGGCTCCTGAGGCCTGGAAGAGGAACCAGGTTTCTGTGCTTCTAAAAGTTCACACAGGTAGTTCCATGGGGAACTGAAAACCACTAACCATAAGAAAATAACCCAGACAAATGCTCCAGAACAATGGGAAAGTTGGAAGCTTGATATAATACACCAGAGTCTTAAATCTGAACCCAGAAAATTAACTCTCAGAAGAGGCCATCCAGAGAAGATTTTACTGGGTCGTCAGGGACAATTGTCATAGCTTTAATTCCTCCCTGTGCTTCTTACTTTCCAACAAAATGTGTGTGTGTGTGCATGCGTGCGTGTGCGCGTGTGCGTGTGTGTGTGTGTGTGTGTGTGTGTGTGTGTGTGTGTGTGTGTGTGCCAGAGGCTAACCTGGCATGTCGTTCCTCAGGTGACAGCCACCTTTTCCTTGTTTATTCTGAGGCAGCCTCTCTCACTGGCCTGTGACTCACCAAGTAGGCTGGGCTGGGTGGCCAGGGTCCTGCCTGTTTCTGCCTGTCCAGCACTGGGAAGAGAAGCGCATCCCAACCCCCAGCCCTTTGATGACACTCCAGGGGTTGGCCTTAGGTCCTCATATTTGCACTGTGCGCTGGCTGGTTTTGTGCCAGCTGGGGACAAGCCAGGGCCATTTTGGAAAAGGCAACCTCAACTGAGAAAATGCCCCCACAAATTGGCCTATGGTGCATTTTCTTGATGGATAATTGATATGGAAGAGCCCAGATCACTGTGGGTGCCGCTGCTCATGGGCTGGTGGTCCTGGGCGCTATAAGAAAGCAGACTGAGGGAGGGCGTGGGAGGAGGGAGAATAGGGGAACCCATGGCTGATATGTAGAACTGAATGGTATTGTAAAATAAAAAATATATATCACACACACACAAAAAAAAATAAGTTAAGTTTAACTAAGACCAGGAATCGATCAAGAAGGTTTGGAAGAAAACAAATAATTCTAACACGAATTATTTCCTACCATTATAAATGAAAGTTCACATGAATGCCTTTTTCTATTTCCATATTAGAATCTATCTAAGTTAAACTTAACTAGTATAAAACAGTAAATAAAATCATAAGGACATATTAAAAAAAAAAAAAAAAAAAAAAGAAAGCAGACTGAGCAAGCCATAAGGAGCAAGCCAGTAAGCAGCTCCCCTCCATGGCCTCTGCATCAGCTCCTGCCTCCAGGTTCCTGTCCTGCCTGAGTTCTTGCCTGGACTTCCTTCATTGATGGACGGTTACCTGGAAATGTAAGATGAAATAAACCGGTTCCTACCCAAGTTGCTTTTGGTCATACTGTTCATAGCAAAAGAAACTCGAACTGAGACACAGAGCAAGTTAATTCACTGAGCTATCTCCCCCTGTCCTTGTGTAACGTGTTATTTAAAATCTTAACCAAAAACAGAAGGAAGGCATCTTTTTTTCCTTCATTTCCTCTTTCCACTTCCTCAAAACCACCACCCACAAACTTCAGTCTAGCTTCCTATTTTTGACTAGAGAGCACCCCTACTAATTCGGGGAGTATTTAAAGCCTGAGTCTGAAACCCGACAATGTGTCTTTTTGATCTGAAAAACAAACTCCTCCGTTTCTACTCCAGCCTTCTTCACTAATGAGAGGAACAGCATCTCAGCTTTCTTCCTTTCTTTCAAAACATCGTATTACCAAGAAATGTAAGGCATGTAAGAGACATAAGACAGAACAAAAGAAGTACAGCTACTACCGACTCAAAAACACTTCCCTAGAATGCACTGATAATGTATAACCTGCCTTTTCTGAGAGGAACTAGAAGCCACTATATGACTACCCGCATGGATTAATTCTGTCTGATGCTTCTTATCTTTGGATAACAAAATATTTTACACCTTCAAAGGTAAATAGACTATTTTCCTACTTTAATTGAAAAGTGCTCCGATGTCTGTCATTAATATTTCTTGAATTACTTTATTTTGCCTTTGAGGAACATGTAATAATTATATCTATTAATGGATTTATGTGTGATATCTCAATACATATGGCCATCATGCAGGCAATTAGATACATCTTCCTTCCTTCTACTCTCCTCCAAACCCACAGACATGTTTTCTAAGGCCTAATAATCCCTATTCTACGTTCAGACCATCTTTCTTTAGCTTCTGCCTATGAGAAAGAACACAGAGTACCTTCCTTTCTGTGTATGGCCAGTTTGACTTAACACATGTCCTCTGGTTCCATCCATCTGTAGCAAATGACAGAATTCACCCATCTTTGTGGCTGAAAAATCTCTACAATTCATTCGCACATTTTTCTTACCTTATGACCGACACCTAGTCTGCTCCCATATCTTACTGTTGTGGCTAGTGTACATAGGCATGGGTGTGCAGTTATGTCTCTGAGACTCTGATTTCATTTTAAGACTCTTTCCCCTGAAATGGGATAGAAAGATGCTATGCTACTTAATTTTAGCTTATGGAGGAACCTCCATGCTCTTCACTCTACTCACTGTGTGATTTATATCTCACCCACAGTGCATGAGTAAAGTTCTTTTCCCCTGACCAATCTAATTGGGGCAAGATGATATCTCATTGCAGTTTTGATTTGTGTTTTTTCTTATGGTTGATAATACTGAGGATTTGTGGGATGGCAAGATGGTTTAGTTGGTAAAGGAGTTGCTTCCACACTTGAAAACCTGAGTTTGATCTGGGACTCACGTGGCAGAAGGAAAAACCTAATTCCTTCAGGTCTTTTAACATCCGTACTTGGTCCATGGCATGAGCACATATATGCACATGCACACAGAAAATAGATAAATGTAATTTTTTTTTTTTTTTTTTTTTTGGTTTTTCGAGATAGGGTTTCTCTGTGTAGCTTTGCGCCTTTCTTAGAACTCACTTGGTAGCCCAGGCTGGCCTCGAACTCACAGAGATCCGCCTGGCTCTGCCTCCCGAGTGCTGGGATTAAAGGTGTGTGCCACCACCGCCCGGCATAAATGTAATTTTTAAAGTTGAGTTAAAATATTTGGTGTTTCTTCTTTGGGGAGGTGTCCATTCAAAGTATTGAATTAACTCTTTGATGAGAAGCCCGGGCTCGTGCTCTCTAGTGTGTGCTTGCCTCTCTTCCTAAGTGACTCTGTTATTCTCCGTGTGCAAATTGACGTTAAGCTTTCTTCTCAATAAACTCCAAGTCTGCTCCACAAGATACAAGTATATGTTCGGGGACGTTTGCACGTTGTATTAACTTACCTTTTTGTTCAGCTTTGGAATCTAGCTGGCAGGCTGTCTCTTTTCCTCTACAGGTTGTCTTTTCACTCTTTGGACTGTTTTCTTTGGATAGCGGCAGAGTTTAGTCTGCTGTGATACCCTTTGTCTATTTTTCTTTTAGTTTTCTTGAGTCCGACAGCACATCAAAAGTGATCATAAACTGCAATCAAGTTGGATTTATCCTAGAGATACAAGGACTGTTCATCATATGCAAATCAGTAAAAGTAATAAGAACGTCAATATAATGAAGGATAAAAAAACGGCCATCTGGATAGAGAGTGTGCCTTTGATAAAATCAACATCCTTTCATGATAAAAACTAAGTTAAGTACAAAGAATAGCAGGTCACGAAAGAGGCTGTATGTTAGCATCACCATTACTTTCTCTTGGAGCTCGATGAGAGGTTGCAAAATATATTTCCCAGGTGGGCTACTGAATGACTAGGATCACAGGTGTCCACATCTGTTAAGCACACACCTTGGAATTGATTTCTCTGCTTTAGGAAATGCAACTGTTCAGCTTTATTTATATGTGTGTGTTCAGATAAACATACGCGCACACACACACACACATACACATAAGCTCACTGCTTGTCCTGTGTCTCTCAAGAACCTAAAATAATTCAGTGAACAGTTTTCCAAAGTCATTATATCAGAAAAAATATGATAGTTTTAGCTGCTTCTTGGTCAAGATTGGGCTCTTTATAGTTTGCCTATATTTAGAGTTAACTTCTGAATTTTCACTTAAAAATCACAAACACAGATTTTTGAAGGGGTTGTATTGATAGGGATATTTGTGTCATTATAATATTATGTGTTCCAATATGTAAAGATGACAGACCCCTTTTCTTGTTTTCTATAAATGATGTGTGTTTGTGTGTTCATATGTACACACGCCCACACTCATACACATGTAGAGATCGTAAACATCCTTCACGAGATTTATTTTTAGGAGTTTGACTTTTGTGACTCTATTGAAAAGCCTTTATTTCCAAGCATAAGTTACATATAACATCACAGTGACCTTTTATACTGTTCTAGAGGCAAGAAAGCTGCATTCACTGATTCTAACAGTGGGTCTGGAGAGCCTTTTGGATTTTCCAGTGCCATCGGTCTACGGATAATGACAACTTCTGCTAACCTTTCACTGGTTTTTGTTGGCTTGAACTAGAATCTCCATGAATACAGCTTTGGCGGCAAAATGTGCTATTCCCAGCCTCATCATGCTCTCCGCACTTCACACAGTTTTGTCCCCACCCGTTGTAGGCTCTGTTGCTGATGATGTAGCCAGAGCAAAGAAGTTTCCTTCTATTTCTATTTGGCTAAGGGTTTCTTTATCATGAATGGCTATTACAGTTTTTTTTAATGCTTTTATTTCATTTATTGAAATGGGTGATTTTTCTCTTTTTGCTTCTGACATGGTGAGTTATAGTGATTGGCTCTTGTATAATTAAACTACTCTTCTGTTCTTAGGCACATTGCAAGACTCCTTCGCCTCTCGCTGAATTCGGTGTGCTAGGTGTTTTGCTGATGTTACCACAGATTTCTCACAATTTTCAGTGGATTCTCTTTTGGACGGGTTGATGATGTCGTTTCATTCTGGTTGATGACCTCATCTCATCTGTTCCCATTACTTCTGTTGGAAAGTCAGGTAGAGTTTGATGGTCCTTTGAGAATTTTTTTTTAATCTAACTAGCAATTTTGATGCTTCTTCTTGTCCTGGGTTTTTCAAAAGTTTCTGATAGAAGCCTGGGTACATTAGTCTTTGTGTTTACAGCATTGGTAGCACCTACTTCCTCGTGCATCCATTTTAGAAAACTTACAGTCATTTTCCTTTCAATTATGCTTTTTGTTTGCTTCTCTCTATTCATAACTTTCCCCAAAGTAACTACACTACGTTTCCTTCTCAGTAAAGGCAAAATTGCCATCATTGGGTTTGGGCAGATATTAACAATATCTTACCAAGTTTTAAGTTTGTATTTCTCTAATGCCTATGTGTGCCGTACCTGCTTGAAAGCTTATTTGACCTGTGCCTCCCTTTCACTAAAGGATCTTTTCATAGCATTTACCACATTCCAAGCGGGCTGCTTCCTTTTATCTTGGGATATATGTGTGTATACATCTATAACGGACGCTAACACTTTGTTCAATAGGATTTGTAAATATTTTTCTCTGAACGTTGAACCTATTTTTATGTCACTCAGCAATGCTTTTCACACATAAGTATTTTTAATGTTGAAAAATCTCTTTTTCAGTTTTCCATTTATAAAATAAAAGAACTCTCTGACTAGCCGATAAATCCAAAGAAGACTTTCTTTTATGCTTTTTTTCTTAATATTTTGCATATCCACTCTTTATATTTACTCTATTATCCATCTTGAGGGGTTTTGATATAAAATAACAATTAGGTCAAGGTTGTCAGCATCAGCACCATGTTGTCAATGGCTACCCTTCATCTATAGTATTGCTTTGGCATCTCTGTAAAAAATAAGTTGTATTGCATGGGTGAGTCTCTTTCATGATTACATATTTTATTTCATTTATTTGCATGCTGACATATATTTGTTGCTATATGTCTTAAAATATACTATATTGATTCCTCCCAGTTTCTTTATTTTTTAAATTATCTTAATTATTCAAATTTCTTTGCCTTTCCATATAACTTTTAAGTGATTTTTGTCTATATCCAACAAAAGTTTCACTGAGTTTTTTAAATAGAAATTACACTAAATATATAGATTAATCCTGAAGAATTAACATTTTCAATATATTGTATATAGAAATAGTTGGCATATTTACTATATATTACAGTGTTTTATTGTGTATTCTCATTCCAGTGACCAATAAGGTCAGTATGTCTTTCCTTTTTTTTAGGTCTTTGACATCTTTTATTCACATGTGCTACTTATCAAAATATAAAGACTGCATGCATTTTATTATATTTATTGCTACATAGTTTCTTTGTGCAATTATAAATGGTATTGAATTTATATTTTAATTTTAATTTTAGTATATACATGGACATTGTTATTATATATTTATAATTGATTTTAAAATATTTGCCTTACATTCTGCAATCTTTTTGAGCCTATGTGTTATTTGTAGAGTTTTTTAACATCCATAGGATTTTTTTTATAGAGACAATACTGTTGTGTGTAAATATGGACAGTTTTCCTTCTTTCTAATCTAAGTCTTTTATTTCTTTTTCTTGTCTTATTACACAATTGAATTAGTTACTTTTCTATTGCTGTGACTAAACACTACAACCAAGGGAACTTATAAAGGAGAGTGTTTAATTGGATTTACAGTTTTAGAAGGTTAGAGTGCATGATGCTGGAGCAAAGTCATGATGGCAGGAACAGCTGAGAGCTCATGTACTGATCCATAAGCAGGAGGCAGAGAAAGAGCACTGGGAATGGCATGAGTCTAAACCTCAAGCCCAACCCCAGCAACGCTCCTTCTCTAGCAAGGCCACACTTCCTAATCCTTCCCAAGCATTTGCACTGACTGGGAACCACATATTCAAACATATAAGCCTATGGAGGGGGCGGGAGGATTATCATTCAAACCACCACAGCTATCTACAACATCAAATACTAATAAGCTATATAAATGTAGTGATAGCAAATATCTTTGCCTTATTCCCAGTCTTAGAAGAAGAAAATTTTTCAGCCTTTCACCACTCAAAATAAATGTTTTTTGCTTGCTTTGTAGATATTATTACCATATTTTTTTTAAAAAAAAGAATATCCCCTTGATTCCTATCCGTCTGAGAGTGTTTTTTTTTTTTATCATGAGTTAACTGTTTCTCAAATATCTTTTCTGCATTGATTGGTATAATCATGTAACTCTTAATATGATAAATCAAATTGATTTTCAAATATTGAATCATCATTATATTCCTGATAGAAACTTTATTTGGTTATGTTGTATAGTTCTTCTGAAATGTTTTTAAAATTATTTTTCTTAGTAAATTTATACAGAGGTTTTTATTGTATTCTTCTGCAGTCTTCAGGATAGTTTTCCTCAAGTTGCTGTTTGTGTATTCTCTTTACCTGGTTTTGGCATGAGACAATACTAGTTACAGGAAATGAATTGGGAAGTATATGTGTTTCTTTTGTTTTCTGCAAAAAAAAAAAGTGTAGAACCAGTCTTAATTCTTCTTTAAATGTTCATAAAAAATTTTCCTTTGAAATCATCTGGAGACCGCTTTTGAGGGAATTGATAATTATGAACGTAATTGTCTTAATAATGAGGTGGTTGTACTAATGATCTGTTTCATATTGTGTAGATTTCAGGAACTGACCTATTTCACCAAAACTGTCCAAAGAGAGTATTTATCTCCTAATTCTTACGTACACGGTGTTTTGCCTCTATGTATGTCTGTTCCACATATGTGCCTGGTGTGCACAGAGGCCTGAAGAGGGTATTGAAGCCCCTGAGACTAGAGTTACAGGCAGTTATGAGCTGCCATATGGGTGCTGGGTCTCAAGGCTGGGTCCTCTGGAAGAGCAATCAATGTTTTTAACCACTGAGTCCTCTTCTGTGTTCTTAAGGTAACAGTTTAGACTATTAATTTGAGATGTTTTCCTCCTTCTAATGTATACATTTAATGATATAAATTTTCCTCTCAACACTATTCTAGCTATGTCCACAAATTTTGATATGTTGTTTTCTCACTTTTTATTTAGTTCAATACATTATTGTTTATCCTGTTTTGTTTAGTTTTTAGATATGTGTTGTATAATTTCCAAGTGCTTAGCGATTTTCTTAGTTTTCAACTTTACATCTGAATTCATTGTGATTCTTCGTGTTTGTACCAGACGTGGTGGTTTTTGTGGGTATGTTTTATGGGTCGGGATTTGATGAAACTTGTCATATTCTATAGGTACGTGAAAAGAGTGTGTGTTTTAGGTTGATGAACATTCTATGAATATCAATTATATGTTGTTGATGTTCTTGAGTTTTTTGCATTTTTGATTTTTCTAGCTAGTTGTTCTATCAACCGTGGAAAGAAGAGCTGAAGACTCCAGTTATTGTTTGTCATTCCTATATTAGTCTAGTTTACGTTGTTAAAACAAAGTCCCTAAGGCAGGGTACCTATGAAGATGAGGGAGTTGCTCCTCCCATAGCTCTGGAAGCTGAAGTCTAAGACTAGGCAGTCTTTGTCCAGCTTCTGGTCTGAAGGTGGGGATGTGTGTGAGAAGGAGACATTACAGAGTGAGCCAGGAAAGGACAGTGCGAGGAGGCAGACTTCCTCTTTCGTAACAATCCTCTCAAGGGAACAAACCAGAGCCCCACAGCAATTGCCTTATCCCTGCTCAGCCCCGCTTCTTGAAGTTTACCCTGCTCTCGACAACGTGCTCCCAACGATACTTCAATCTGACATTTTGTTCTCCTTTTTTCCATTTTGTTCTTGTTTCTCTGTTTTATTCCCTTTCTCCATATGAGTTACCTGAACTCACTAGAATTTCATTTGTAACTAATAAGTGGACCTCTTTGTATGGATTTTATAATTATCTCATCACGTTATATTACATTATGAAGTATTACATCATTTACACATAATTGATAGTGTTTAATCAGTGGTCTTTCTTATAATCCAAGGTACCTTGTTGATTTGTTTGGTTTTTTTCACTGTTCAGACTTCTCTTGTATATGTTTTATGTGTGAAGTCCAGGGTTTTTAATTGGGTTTCCTTGAAAATTCTTCTTAAAACAGACATTTAGCTCAGAGAGTCTGAAGAAAAATAATACAAACATGTAATAACCTCCACATCAAAATTTAGCACAATTTACCATCCCTTCAAATGTACCTGTCTCCTTTGTAGGGTGATTTCTCTCTTCACCTCTACCAATCTGCCCGCCCCACCCTCCCCACCCTATGGTCTTGTCCCTCTTAAGCTTTCATTTAGATAGAATCACACAGTACACAGCCTCTGGTTGCTGACTTCTGTACACATGCTGCTCCTGGGAGTCATCCTGCTCTGATGCCTCTGTTAGCAGATCGTCCTTCTGTTGCTCAACAGTAAGTACCCCATTGAAAGGATTCCCTACAGTTTGTTCATCCATCCCCTAGACGAAGTCTGTATCTGGATTGCTTTTAGTTTAGGATGTTTATAAATATTCATATAGAGATATTTAACATGAACATATTAGCTGCAAAGGAATCAAATCATTAGCTTGTATTTAAAGTGCCAGTGCAAGCTTATTACAAAATGCAGACATTTTTTTTCCTTTCAAACTATCTCTGATATTTTTCATTCTCAGCAGCAAAATATGGGAATACCTGGGCTGGGCAGCATTCTTGCCTAGCATGTAGGGCCCTGAGTTCAAGCCCCACACCATGAAGCAAGGCACCACCACCCCAGCAGGTTCAAGTCTTTGCAGTGCTTTGCAAATTGCATTGTTGCAATTTTTCTGTTTGGATTCTTGGGAGAGTCATTATAACTGATGTGAATCTTGTGGTTTTAATTTCTATTTCAATCACCAATTTAATTTCTATTTCCTTAACAATATTGGACATTTTCATATTAGAGTTGTCAACATATTGTTTGCTGTGAGGTGCCATTTCAAATCTCTTGCCTATTCTTGGAGACAGATTATTGATTTTTCTTGTTGTTGAGTGTGTGAGTCTGTGTGTGTAAGTATGTCTGTAAATGTGTATATCATATATGTGTCTTGCTTTCTCATTGTTGTCATAAGATACTATGATATAAAGAGCTCAAAGGGGAGAGAGCTCATTTTGGCTTACGGTTCCAGAGGAACATGGTCCTTCCCAATGGGGACACCTCCACACAGGCAGGGAAGACACAGGAGCAAGAAGTTGGCTGGTCACGTGGACCTCATACTCAAAAGCAGAAAATGGAACCAGGCTACGAAGCCTGAAGGTCTACTCCAATGACCCACTTTCACTCCATGACCAAATCTCCTAAAAACCCTACAACCAAGCCCAGTGGCGATGGCGCATGCCTTTAATCCCAGCACTTTGGAGGCAGAGGCAGGCAGATCTCCATGAGTTCAAGTCCACCTTGGTCTACAGAGCAAGTTCCAGGACAGCCAGAGCTATTACACAGAGAAACGCTGTCTCGAAAAACTAGCAAACAAAAAAACATCAAAACTCTAACTCTACAATGTTCCCAAACAGTGCCACCAGCTGAGGACCAAGTGTTCAAACACATGAGCTTATGGGGGACACCTCACATTCAAATGATGGTAATGTATATGCTGGTCACAAGCCCTTTATCAGAAATGGGACAATACTTGCAAATATTTTTTTATTATCTTTTTATTCTCTTAACAGTATCTTCCAAGAACTAAAGATCTTATTTTTTTTTTAAAGTCCAATACATGGATTTTTTCTTTAGTGTGTTATGCTTTGGTTATAATTTTTTACGCTCCTATGTGTGTGTCTGTGTGTCTCTGTGTGCATGTGTGCAGGTATGTGGTGTGTGTGTGTGTGTGTGTGTGTGTGTGTGTGTGTGTGTGTGTGTATGGGCGTAGGCACAGGACAATCTTGAGTGTCAGTCTTAGAAACAATGTTTCTTTTTTGGAGAGAGTGTCTCTCATTAGCCTCAAGTTCACCAATTGGGTTCAACTGGCTGGCTTTTAAGCCCCAGGGATCCACCTGTCTCAGCTTCTGGTCACCGGGTGCCACGTGTGCCGCCATGTCTGGCATTTTATTTGCGTTCTGGAGATTAAGCTCATATCTTCATGTTTATGAGAAAAACACTTTACCGGCTGAGCTGTCCTTCAGCCCAACTTATGGGATATTTTTGAAAACCTTTGAAACTCAAAAAATATTTTTCTGTTGTTCTTTTCCCTACTAGCTCTTTATTAACCGCAGATGCTGTTTTTGGAAAAGTATAGAGACAACTCAAGGCTCTGGGAGATGTCGCCTTCCTCCCAGACAACAGACTTCGGCTCCTATCATGCAATTAGGTTAGAAGCAGGCCACTTTAATCTAATTGGGGATTGAGATGACTCCACTCCCGTTCCAGTTTACCAGAGGGCTGGCTTATTTCTTGTCTGCCCCAAAGTTCCAGCCGTTATGGTAAGGGGAAGCCATGCGGCGCGAGCCTGCGGTTTTTAACCAGCTTTCTTTCCTCTTTGGTGGAACTTATCCTCTAATTTTTGTCTCATCCATCTGCGAGGCGGCCAGCGCTGCTCTTAGTTTCTCTCCACTGCAGCCTCTGCTTATCAATCAGCCAGAGTCTCAGGAGAGCTGGGGAGCCAAATGTCAGGTTCTGGCTGTGCTTCCTTCTGCTCAGTATTCCAGACCCTCAAACACAGCGCAGCCCCCTGGATGTCTTCAGGGGCCTTGATTTGTTTTTCTAAATCAGGCTTTGTAATTTTATGGGATGGAGGGGCTGTTCCGATTCGGGCTACTCGGGTCCATCTCAAATGAGAACCCCCTCCCCGTCTATTTTTCATAATGACTGCTCAAGAGGCGTGTCCCTAACTCGGTGCCCCCTCAACTCATTTTCCTTTGGAGCAGTTAGTGTGTCTGAGGACCTGAGATGTTGAGAACCTAGAGGAGCACAACCATGTGCGAGATGACCTCATTTCCTTGAGGAAGCCGAATCAAAATGAGTTTCTCTCTCTTTTGTATTTCCGCCGAATGTGTTTTTGCCAGTTGAGAGAGGGGGAGTCTGATCTTTTAGCTGCCCGCACACGCTTACTGTAGCAGCTCTCTTTGCTTAAGCAGAATGGAAATCAAATCACTTTCTCCTTCAGTTACTTTATGTGTTTATTCCTCCACTCCGTGTGCCCTCGGAAAGGTTACCCCAAGCAAAGAGCCTGTCAGGTAATATCCAGCCTTCCACCCGGGACTTAATAGCATGCTTCCCCAGGATGAGCCAGGATGAAGGAATTTGTCTTCAAAGTGTCAGACCAGAGAGATAAAGTTCCCACAGTCAACATTAAATCTTTGATAGCAGCTCAGAAATAATTGAAATAAGAAATAGCAGATATGAATGCTCATGCATCTGCTTTCAAAACTGAACGTGAAATCCCTCTCAGAATGCAGAATGGAGTTGCTGGTGGGCTTGTCGGGGCTTCATGGCCAGTGGGACCAAGTCCAGTGAGAATAAAAGTAACGTGAGTGATGGACAGTTTTATACAGATACATAAATGGGAAGGAAAAAAGATGGTAGGAAGCAGGAGCTGTTAAAGGTAAAGGGCTGGGCAGGCTGTGAGAGGCACTGGAAGATTTAGCTTGGGTAAGAGCAGCGTGGCCGAGAGAGATGGCTGAAACAAGGACTTGAAGCATCGGCATTGTGAGCTCTCAAAGCAGGACATCTTCACCAGATGGGAACTATCCCTGTTGAGTGTGCATTGCTCCACACATAGACCCCAAAACCGGTGAGACTGAGTGACCCAAGTCACTGTGACCGGAATTCCCATTTGCTGTTAATTCCTGGAGTGACCTTGAGAAGGGCATTCATTTCGGTCTAGGCTGCTGCCAAAGGCAGTTTTTTTTTCATGAGTCGTCCTTTACAGTTGTTTGTTTGTTTGTTTGTTTGTTTTAAGTTGTAAGTGTCATCCAACTTTAAATATTTATACAAAGAAGTATTGGAGACCTATAATATACTTCCTTGATGTTTCTGCTTTTGATAACATTGACTGTGGTGGGACTGAGACTGTTTTGTTCTTTAGCATAGAAACATGGATTGTGCAATATACACACTCTCTCTCATTAGTCATTTAAATACCAAAAAAAAAAAAATTGCAAACAACCTGGATCAGTAAGGCTAATTGTATATGGAAGTGATTACTTCAGACTCACACTGAGCTAAATTTTGTGGATAATTTCACCCCCTGTGCAGTCACTTTGGAATGAGTGGCATATTTACCTCTCTCAGGAAGAAAAGAGACTTCGTCACCAAATATTTACAGAGAAACTAAATGTTCCATCAGCAGCTTTGAAAGACCCAGTGTTAACTCCATCTTGTTCCTGGTGTTGTCTTAATTCATCCGTTCATTATTATAACCTAGCTTCAAACAAAAATCTAAACACATTGCAACAATTCAAAGATGAGGTACAAAGCTGATGTTGGAAACTGCCATGCAGCTTCCAGCAAGGCTACGGTGGTGTGTCTTCTTTTTTCAGGTAATTTCTCTCCCTTGAGTGCTGACAGTAAGCTGCTCCTATCTGGAACTATATTCACGTTTTTCAACCACTGTGCCCTGGCTTTGAGAGGAAGCTCGGATATTTCAAGACAGCATGGGCTGACCTTATCATCACACACAAAGAAACTAGGGCGTCCATTTTGATGGAAACCATTTTTACTAGGTATTTAAAGGAAGTACAGAAACATAGTTCTGATTCTCAACACTACCTGCCGCAGGACATTGGGACACGTTTGTCTTACATGACCTGGCCTAATGTCGGGTGCGTAACCCGCGCTCGGCCAAGGCTTACTCTGAGTTCAGACTTTCCTGGAGTCATCAGCTCTTGGATGACTCATCAGCTCATCAGACTGTCTGAGATGCCCGAGCTCACCTGTGAGAACCGCTTTCATGGACACTGCGCTAATAATAGAAATTGTCCACTGTCCGTGGACCATCTGGGGGAGCTCAGCGACGAATACCGCAGAGGAGATTTTAGGAGCTAAGTTTGTAAACTGTTCAGGTACACAAGTGTGAAAACTTAGTAATTGGAGTGGGCAACTGGGAAGGCTAGGAGACCCCAATAATGTGTACTGCATGATTCTGTGCCATACACTTACCCATTTAATCCTCCTGACAATCGGGTGAAGTTAAAACCTATTATCGCCTTCACAGTGGAATACTCAGAGGCCAGAAGGGCTCACTGCTTTGTCGGAGTCCCACTTTATCCTTCCACCTTCCTCTCCCCGGATGCTGTGTTGGAAGGAGGGCGTGCTAAGGACCGCACTGCAGAGCAATAATGCCGAATCTGCCACGTGCCTTTGTCCCGCGACAGGCAGGATCAGAAAAGGAAGCAAGCTTAGGAAGCTGACCCACGGCACAGTGTGGCTCCTGAGGGCAGAGCGGTTTTGAAGTCTTGAACTGGCACACCGCCAAAGCTAACGTTTACAGTTAGGATTCCTGCCAGAGATGACAACTGGACACTCTGGGAACCGTGGAGACGGTGACTGTTTCCCCAAAAAGGCAGTTGAGTTGTTCTTGGGTAAGCCCCGATGGAGGGAGAGAAGCTCCGTAAACAGAACTGGACCTGAAGGGATGGGTGAAATCACAGGTGGAGCAATGCCCAGATCCACAGAGGCGATGACCACATGGATCTTGTGTAAACAGAAGAGAGGGCTTTGTCATCTTTCGCTTCAAGTTTCTGGGCTGACATTGTTTGTTTGCTTTGTGCTATTTGTATACTCGGAGTAATTGCTTTTTAACTTGAGGGTTGGGGTAAGAATTAATTCCGCTCTGTGCCCTTACTACAGACCTCTACTTACGGTAAAAGTTAAGATCTGTGGGAGGGTTGAATCAATATTCCATTTATACCATGTATATGCTGGAATTTTATTTAAGCAACCAACGGAAACATCAGATTGGAGCCCTGTAATCTTAGCCTCATTCGTGCCTTCCACTCCATCTTTACCAGAGACACGAAACTTAGCATTTGCATTTGATGTTTGTTCTGATGAATGGGATGCTCACCTTAGCCACACTGCTGGTGCTTGCCGCCACCGAGAACAGTTCTGTCTCCTGTTTGTGGCACTGTACATAGGCACACCTCCACAGTCAGCACAGCCCTTCTCTGGAGGTCAGGAAGCCAAAATGAACTTGAGACATCTCAAGGTTTACACGAGCATTTCTTTTTATGTATTCTGTAAACCAGCAGCTCGTACTTTTAAAGAAAAAAATTTATGTGTGTATGTACGTGAGCGTCACCCCAGGGCAAATCTAATTTATGACAAGCTACTACTTACAAGATGGCTTTGCTCACACTACAAGCTTCTGTGAAGACAAAAATCCATCAGGGAGCAACAGCTAACACAAGCCTGGTACCTCTTGCACCTTCCTTAACTAAGAAAATCCATCATCCAGCATGTCACTTTCCACCTGAATGAAACAGGATTTTTTCCCCCTCAGTTTTAAATAAGGTCTAGCAATCAGCAAGGCTAACAAAGGCCCGCTCTTCAAACTCACCACTGAGAAACTTGGTGCTCATCTGACTGTCCTGTTTCCTGTCACCTTCCCAATTCCAATATTCAAATGTCTAATTTTTTTTAATGTAGTACTTTTATTTTTTGAGACCCTCATACATAAACACTGCATCTATTATCATGTTTGCCTCTTCTCCTCCTCCAACACTTCCCATATCCTCTTCCAAATTCATGCTCTCTTCTTTATATTATTATTATTATTATTATTATTATTATTATTATTTTGTGTATAGATAACCCTCTTAGTCCATTTAGTTTTGCTCGCATGTACACACGTCCAAGCCTGAACACTTGGGTCTGGACGTTTGTGGGAGCTCACCCCTGGACTAGACCAAGTGCCCCTCTCTCAGCAACCCATAATTGCCTGTGGGTCTTCCTGGAGCACATGGGTGAGGCCATGTGGAGTTTCCCTGTCTGTGTTAGCATGCCAGCTGGGGTTGACACTATGCTGGTCCTGGGGTGAAGTTCATGGATGCAATGTCTCTGTCATATATGACAGTATTCCACAGCAGATGTCCTGGTCTGCAGGACCTTACAAGCTTTCTGCTCCCTCTCCTTTCAGTGACTTAGGGGTGGCATTGCAGATCTTTTGGCCAGGCTTGGGTACCCCATAATCACTCATTCTATGAAACTGGACCAATTGGGATTTCTGTAATCGCTTCCATCTGTTCCAAAGGGAGACTTTTTGGATGAAGCGGGGAGAGCTACACCCATCTGTGGGGGCAAGGATAAGTCTTTTGAATACAGACAGAAATTACATTGATTTAGAAAAATGACTGTAGTTAAGTTTTCCTTTTGGTTTATGACATGCAGCGGCAGCCAGTAGACGGGGTTTACATTACCAGACAGGAATTCCCTCCTGTTGAGTTAGCCTTAACTCCAACTAGACAGCTCTCAGTTACCCCCAAAATAAATGCGTATTTTCCTCAACTTCATATACCAGAGAAAGAATTCAGCAATATAACAGGGTAGAGGATTTTTCTCAGGAAGGTTCCTTGCAACTATTTCCTCAGTGAATAACCTAAATCTTTTTGGTTTTGCTAACGTTTTAATTACAAAATGGTTTCAGGTCTTTCTTCTAGCACATTCTAAAGACTCTAAATGTTGTAAATGTGTGCAGGACTTTCCAAATCTAATGAGAATTCATTCTTCAGTGAGTGAGGAAGCCTCTCCCCGGCTATCACATGATCATCAATGCCAAAGGTTAGTCTCAATTCACTAATGAAGCAATTTTACTCCATTTCCCCCGAGAGAGCTGGCGCATATAGAGGCAAGAGGTTCCCCTCCATGCCGCTGCATGATTCCAGTTACACCCTGCATGAGAACTATTTTTAAAGCATTCACAAGATGCCCCCAAAAGATTTCATGCTATGTGGCTGAATCCAATGCAGGCGATCTGAGTTACACTCTCTTCTTGAAAAATCCATGAAGAGATATAAACTAACGGCTCACGCTGGCACCCAGCACTAATCCATGACATAAAAATCCTGCCAAACTAAAATTAAAAAGAAAGCACTATTATAAGCATGTAGAATGTAGCTTTCATTTGGGCCAATTTAGTAGCAGGGATTAGCAATATTAGAGACTCAACTGATGGGCCCTACTTTTTCTACCAAAAAAAAAAAAGAGTTTTGGAGAATGATCTGCCTGAGTGATTAGCCATAAGGCAATTAGGCTAATACCATCCCTCGAGTTGGAGCTGCTTTTATCTTTCAATTATTTATTCCTTTATTCAACATGTATCTGAGGACCAGTCTTGTGATATGGCCAGAGGATACCATGAACAGGCAAGCATGACTTCAGTTCAGGTGGCTCAGATTAGGGAACTGCAGATTCCGACAGATTTTTCGAAATCCCACCCCATGCTGACTGCCTGCAGGGGTTGGAATGGATTCTGGCAACAACCCTGATTATGCCTGAGAGGTATAGTTATACCCATTTATACCGACAAGAGAAGCTCAGGGGTGTGGTCAAAGTCACACACCTCCAGGCTTGGCCCAGGACAGTGTCTGTCCCTTTTCGATTCTGGGTTTGGCTGATCCCTGGTGAAGTTCACCCCTCTTCGATGTCAGAGTTTTTAGTTTAAACTCGAATGGAGGCACCAATGTCAAAAATGAGAATTGAGAAAAAGCCTGGGAGGTTATGGGAGATGGGGACAGAGATGTAAAGGCTCTGGAGGGATCACAGCACTTCCGAGTGTAAAAGGCAAACATTAATAAGATGGCCCATTGCTTTCCGACAAGAATATGAATAGTTTTGGCTTACTACTATCGGCCTGACAGTGTTAGTGTTTGACACACAGTGGTTCCCCTGAAAGTCCCACAAAATGCCTTTCATCTTTGCTTCATAGTTGAGACTAAGACACAGACACTAAGTGACTCGCCCAGAATCAAACAGCTTGGTAAATGGCCATGGAGAATTTGAAACCAGCCCATAATTATAAGTACTGTGCTATACTACCCTGCTTGGATAGAGTCATGTCTACAGGGGTGTTTATACCCAGTCTCTTTGGGTGACTTTGGCATAGAAGAATCACAGTGATGTGGTGGACTTTTGTTATCCTTAGCTCTCCTGAGCTGTGAGTATCTTAATATTTCTTTCTAAGAATTAACTTTATTTTTTGGTTGCATTTATTTTGTATGTACATATGTGTATGTGCTGCACATGTGTCAGGGCACACATGTGGAAGTCAGGACAACTTGCTGGAATGGATTATCTTCGTCCACCATGTAGGTCTCAGGGATCAAACTCAGGCTGCCAGGCTTGGCAGCAAGTGCTTTTCCCTGCTGAGCCATCTTGCCAACCCAGCCTTAGCTCTAGGACCCTCAAAACTATAGCACAGCCACAGATAAATAGCCCTTGCTCTACTGAATAGCATTCCATCAAGTGACTCTAAACCTGGTGGGCCACACACAAAAGGAAGCTGGGAAAACAGGAGGGAACTCTTTGAGGAAAAGGGTGCCAGGGAGAAGGATGAAGAGGGGCTGAGGGGAGTGAAATGAGTAAATTAATTATATAAATGTATAAAACTGTCAGATATTAAAATTGGAAAAAAAAAGTTAAAATGCTATTCTGTGGAGACCCACAGAGGTTTTCTAGTGAGAACTTACTCAGGGTCAAAGAATCTGGGCTTGCTTTACCACAGCAGGGCTGCATAATGGGATGATTTGGTCACGGGTATGTTTCCCAGGTGTTTGGAAGGGTCTACACTTGGCTGTACAGAGTGCTTTGATCTTGCAAGGAGAAGGTCTTTTGCCTCTCCCCTTAGCTGTTATAAAAAGTCCTTTTCAATGATGAGGCTGTTGGGTATTGATCTAGGCCCTTCTGATGTGTTTCTGTCTTTCTTCTTATCGCTTAGGTCTCCCTTTCTATCTGATATTTCCTCATTCTTCTCTCCTCCACCTAAGAACCCTTCAAAAGGTGGGAGCTGGACTCCCACACTATTCTAAATAGGAGAGAGAGAGAGAACCTTATCCAAAGAGAAGCATAGAAAATCAAAGCTGTAGGCACATATATATAGAACCATCACTGCCCATGAAAAATGCTGCTACTTTTTACACAAAATGGAATTTGTTTATATAAGACATAGGGCTTCACTATAAGAGATAAGAGCTACAACCATGTTGGTTATTAATAAATGGAATTTCCAAAATCTCATTACCAGTGAGATCAAGGGAAAAGAAGCTCCATGTATCAAGTTATAAATCATTGTGTTTGAACAGGCTGATTAGCCAGGTAGGGTGTGGACCTATCCTGACACCAATTAGCAAATCCTGTAGGTTGAGTCAAGGAGAAGTGTACCCCAAAGGGAACACCAAAGAAGCATTTTCAAACTCCAGTTATATAAGAATGGGCAGGAATGATGCAGACCAGGAATAAGTAAATGCAGAAGCTTTAGTTTCCAGCTTGAGAAACCAAAGCATGCTTCCCAAAGAGCAGCATGTGGAGCACTGTGGACATAGGCAATGTTTCTCCGTCCTCATAAACACTAGGCAGTCAGTCACAGATAAAAGGGGTTTGGGCATCTCAGTGCCAAGCGCAGTGCCAGATGAGAGGGTGTTTGCTTACCTGGACTCTTCCTGACTGTTCACATGAGACTGCTCAACTTTCATCCCGAATTGCTGTAGTGACACTTGGAATTCCTTAATCATGCTGAGGAAATACCAACAACTATTTGAGTTTTAAAAAGTAAATGTTTGATCAATTCAGCAGCGAATTGTGCTTTGATTGTCATATGGGTCCTGTTGTCGTCGAAGACTCTGGCTGGCTGGAAATGTAGTCAACACTGTAGGATGTACTGTCTAAGAAGACATGCTTGTTCCTTGAATGTCTTCGCAAGGCTCTACACAAACGCCTGCGTCCACACTGGCCTACTGCAATTGCGAGTCTGACTCGGTCAGTGGCTACATCCTAATGTGTACCCTGGAAGGAGACCGGGAATTCACAGATGAGTGATCAGAGGCCCTGAAAGCCAGCAATGACACAAGGTAGCTCACACTAAGGATGTGCGAGCAAGGCAAATAAACAAGCTTGAGCGTTAGGTTAGTGTGTGACTTCTGCAGGGTGAGGTGTGAGATCACCATTCTCTCACATAGTTTGGTTTGGTTTGTTTCTGAGGCAAGTTCTCTCCAGGTAGCCCAAGCTGGCTTTGAACTTGTGTAGCACAGAGTTCATGGTCTTCCTGGCCCAGCTGCTCCAGTGCTAGAATTACAGGTATGCACTATGATCCTGTAGCTTTTGAGGCCAAAAGTAGTTTTTTTTAATTAAAACGGGTTTTTGTTAACTCAGGAATGGATACTCAGTTAAAAATGGAAGCAGCATCTACACCGACATGTCTTCTAAACCTCATACCCAGGGAGCAACAACACAGTCAATGTGGATAGCCAGTGAGAAGACACAACCCATGCCATGTGGTCCATCCCCATCACCTCACTATTGAGTGGACTGGACCATCCCAAGACAGACAGCTTTCTCTGCAGAAAGCCAAGGCTTCTTAGTGTGTGTCCTTTCTATTAGAAACCAGCAGGCTACCCACTCAGGCTAACCCTACCAAAAGGATATTCCTGCAAGACTTTCGGTATAAGCATCATTAATAGGACAAGCGCTTGAGACGTGCATGCTTCAGCAAAGTAGCGGAGCCACGCCCAGTTCTTTTGGAACTGTGTGAGAGAATGATCACACAGCTCTGCGCTTTTCGGCTTTCTTATATTTCCTTGGCTCCTGTTATCCTTCATCCTGCCATTGGTCTTAAAATAACTTGAGGAACGGGGACTCTTAATGAGAAAATAACCTTCCAAGAGCCGTTCCTCCATCCTTGCTGTTTTGACTGATGACAAAACTGCTAATAAGATTAGTGCCTTCCCTTTCTGCTCATTTTCCAGCAGGATTAGTTGCTGCTTTTATACCCTCGGCTGCTAATTTCACTAGCAAATCTCTTGAGAATTCTAGCCTAATTTTCTGCTCCTAGGAGCAGAACTGATGTTGCAATAGGTCAGCTGGCAGTATTTAATTCCTCCAGGGAATCCCAAAGAGTAAAACTTGTAGGTATAATTCAGACACAAGCATCAAATAAACATCAGGGGCCAATTTTTCAGAGAGGGAAATGGATTCCTTTGACTGGAGAATCCTTATTTTCCATAACTTACGACATGGAGGTATTGTAAGAGATATGCACCATATTACTAATGTTAGTATTTATGTTGTATCACAATGCTCTCTGTATTTTTTAAACATATTAGTAATTCTTTGAGGATTTTATATAATTTTATACAATGTATTTTGGTCATATTTACTTCCCCACTCTTCTACCTAGCTCTTTCCAGACCTACCTCCATCTCCCTATTCTCCCCAACTTCATGTCCTCTTTTTTTTTAAATACCCCATGTAGTCAAATTTGTGCTTCTCACATATTCCTGTGTGCGAGGCCATCCACTGGAATGTTTGTTTGTTTGTTTGTTTGGTATTGCAGTGATAAAACACTGGTCAAAAGCAACTTCGGCAGGAAAAAGTTTATTTCATCTTATACTTTATAGTCTCTTGTCAAGAACAGACAAAGCAAAAACTCAAGGTAGTTGCTAAAAAAGGAAACCATGGAGTAATGTTGCTTGTTGGCTTATTTTCCTATACAACCCTGGACCATTAGCCCAGGGTGATAATGCCCATAGTGGTCTAGGACCTTCCCACATCAATAAATCAAGATGTCCCATAGACATGCCCACAGGCCACTATGATGGAGGCTATTCCTCAACCGAGGTTCTCTCTTCCCAGGTGACTTTAGATCATGTGAAACTGGCACGAACTAACCAGCACAGAAAGGTTATGGGGACATGCAGACCAACAACTCCAAAGGGGTAGCCTAGTCCTAGAATTCAGCTTTTTCATTGATGATCTATGATATTTATGAGGGCATTATATCTCCCCATTATCAAGTAATACCATTTAAACCTTAAAAATATATGTATGTGTGTATATTTTTGGAATCTTCTGCAATGGTAAGTTCTTTAATGTTAGTTCTCCTTCTCTATCCTACCTCCATCCCCCAGCCCACTTAATTCTGCTTGCTCTGTTATTCCTCGTCCCCCCTTTATACAATCTACATTCTGCCTTCCCTCCCTTGAAAGCCCCCTCATGAACCCACAGTAGTTACCTGGCCTCAATGGATGTTCCCATTTAAACACACATATTTGAATATCCAAAGCTTGACATATGAGAGAGAACAGTTAATATTCGTCTTTATTTCCATCACTACCCATTTAACCTGTAAATTTCATGATTTAATTTTTTAACAGAGAAATAATCCATTGCGTATATGTACCACATTTTCATTATCTATTCACCCTTTGATTGATATCTAGGATGTTCGCATGTCTACTGTGAGTACAGCAGCAATGAACATAGATGAACAAGTATCTCTATAGTAGGATATAGAGGCCTTTGGGTATGTGCCCAAGAGTGGTATAGATGGATAGAACAGTAGATCTATTTGTAGTTGTTTGAGGACCCTCCACACTGATTTCCATAAGTACTGCACCAGTTTGCACTCCTATGAAGAGTGAATAAATGCTCCCCTTCTCCCACATCCATGTTAACATTTGTTGTCTCCTCCCACCCCACCCCCAACCACTGTGCCATTCATTCTGTTTGAGGTAATATGAAATCTCAAAGTACCTTTAATTTGCATTCCCATGATTGTTAAGCATGTTGAATATTTTTCAAAACATTTTTCAGCTATTTGTATTTCTTCCTTTAAGAACTGTTTTGCTCTACAGCCCATTTTGAAACTGAGTTGTTTTTTTCTTGATGTTTATTTATTTATTTATTTTAGTTCTTTGTATATTCTAGATACCAATCCTCTGTCTGATGTAGAGCTACTAAAGATTGTTTCCAATTCTGTAGCTGCATTTTCATTTGAATGATGGCATCCTTTGACATACAGAAGATTTTCAGTTTGATGAGGTCCCATTTTTTAATCACTGGTCTTAAAGCCTGCACTACTGGGGTGCTTTTCTGTATGACTAAGTTGAAGATTATTCCCTACTTTCTTTTCTAACAGATTCAGAATATCATGTTTTCTGTTGAGGTTCCTGATCTGTTTGGAATTTTGTTCAGGATAAAATATGCAGATATGGTTTCACTCTTCTTCATATAGCCATCCAGTTTGAATAGAATTGAATTTGCTGAAAATTCTGTCTTTTCTCCAATGTATCTTTTTCAGTCACTTGTCAAAAATTAGATGACTGTAGGAATGTGGGCTCATATGTGTGTCCTTAGTTCTATTCCATTTATCAATGTATCTGTTCTTATGCCAATGCCATGCTGTTTTTATTACTATAGCTCTGTAGTATAACTTGAAATCAGGGGTAGTGATATCTACAAAAGATTTGGCTAATCTGTGTCTTTTTTATTTCTATGTGAAATTTATGATTATTTTTCAGTTCCTGTGAAGAATTGCATTGGAATTTTGATGGGGGTCACACCGAATCTGTAAATTTCTTTTGGAATGATGGCTATTTTATAATATTAATCTTACCAATCCATGAGCATGGGTTTTCTTATCTTCTGGTGTCTTCTTCAATTTTTTTTTCTACAAAGTCCTTACATTTTCTTTGCTTTTACTTCCATGCTTTACTTTTACTATGTTTATTCCATGATATTTTCAAGGCTGTTGCTAATGAGATTATCCCCCTGTTCTCTTTCATATTTCAATTAATGTCATTGAAAAATCAAATAATTTTAAGATTATTTCATAATACTATATATTCAAATATAACCTTGCCTTGTTCTTGAAGCAGTGAAAATAAGTTTTAAAGATAACAAGAATAATTTAAAGTTCATAATTGTACATTTAAATCATCTTTTGTTCATATGAAGCTGAAAATAGTAATTTCAGGATTTTAAAACAACTTTTAACTTACCTTTTGATTTCTTACACTTTGGAAACACTGTCCAGAAGGAAATGAGGAAAGACAGAGATGGGGTATCTCAAATTTCCCCAGACCAGTGCGGAATGAGAGGTGCCTTTATGCGTGTCTCTATTGACAGGTGTCGTAGAAATGGAGGGGAGGCAGAGCCCGGGCAGACTGAGTCAGCAGTGGGGATGCTCTGTCCGTTCATTTCATCACGACACATAGAGGTATTGTGGGAAAGAACAGCACTAAGGGTTCTTCTAGCGAAGGGAGAGGGAGTTGAGAACTTACCAGAAATACCAGTCAAAATGGAGGACACTGCCCCAGATGAGAGGTAGGTGGATGCATGGAACTTCCATGCCAAACTTAGAAAGACATCTTTATCTTTCTGGGCCTGGGGGCCAATAGCAAGCACAGTAGGGTTTGGCTCCAAGGTGTGACAGGCACTCTGTAGTCTCTGGCAATACCCTAGGTTCAACTACTGATGTCGAAATGCTTTTCAAATCAGTGAAATGGTGAGTTCATTGTTTTCTAAAGAAAGACACAGAGAAACACAACATTCCACTGATAACAAATGGAACCACAGTCAACACTGAATGAGGTAAGGTAATCAGCAGCATCCTTCACAGGATACAAGCTCAACAGGGTGACGGCACAACTCATAAATCAGCACCACTAGATGAAGAGTAAAAGGACCCAGGGAATGAACATCCTGACCCTGGCTTGGCCCCAAGCCCAAGACATAGGCCAAAGGAAGAACAACTTGCCCCTGACTAAACCCTGAGCTCCGAGACTTGAAAATCCCCACCCCATGACTTTGTGTTAATGGCCGAACAATGTTTTCTATCGTACTATACTTCTCCACTAAGGTCACCAAAACCCTATAAAAGCTCTTCTCCACCCGGCCCTCTGCTGTCCCTTGTCCCATTTAGATATAGCTGCCCTTCTGTTCTCCTATAATCTTGTGAGAGGTTTGTTTCATGATGTGATTTTGTGGTATTCCTTGGCTCCTGACTGTCAAGATGCCCTGTGCCAGATAAACCTTTTCACTAGATGCCACAGGATGCTTTGTAATCAGCTGACACTAGAAGCACCATACATAAGCTAGCCTATGGGTGGACTCATTTGAGAAGTATTGTGATTCTGGAGAGCAGTAATCAGTGTTAGCTAGTCACAAAGTTGTGCATAAATTTGTAATTATTTATAATCAATTACAGATTGCATGGACAGATCATGGATGCCTGCACACTTATCAGCATTAGTACTAGCATATTCCATTGTACCTGACAGGAAGGAAGAAGAGAGGGAGGTGACGCACAGCCCACAAGGCCTTGATTGAGTGTTGGTTTTCGTCATGGAGCAATGTGCAGTCAGCAGACTCCGAGAAGAGTGTTTGTTCTGATGCTATTTCACCTCGACTCATCTTTCAGTCATAGCTTCATGACACAGCATTGCAGGATCAACCATAGCCTGACGTGTCTGCTGATAATCAGAACATACCAGACATTAGTAATGGTTCCTCTTTTTTGTTTCTCAGTGAGCTAGAGAAGATACAAGACTGTCCTTTGCCTACAGCATTACTCCCCACTAAAATCCCACATGCCTTGTTAGGCGATGAGAAAAAGAAGTTGTGCAAACTGTGGGACATTTTAAACTAAGTGAAGGTAAGAAAAGAAAGCAGGACAGAGGGAGGAAGAGGGGAAAAATCAGTTCTCTGGTGAGGCAGTTTAGTATGCTCCAGCTAGCCTTTGGGATATCCAGATGACTACTTTTGGATGTGTCTGTGAGGATGCCCCTGGAAGAGGCTATTGTTTAAACTGGGTGAAACATCCTGCCCTCCCCCACCATGAGTAGGCATCATCCTAGCCATTGAGAGCCTAACTAAGGAAAAGAGAAATGGCTGCCTGCCTGCCTGCCAGAGCCAGGACTTGAATCTTGTTCTTGGTACTCCTGAATCTGAGACTTTCAGTTTCAATATAGTCTCTAGACCATCCATTCTCTAGTTTTCAGGCCTCTACATGCACAACCACCTTCCCTGGTCTCCAACTTACAGAACACAGACCATGGAACTTTTTACCCAGCCTAACTATGGGCACCAATTGTGTATCATGATAGATGTTATTCTGAGTAAGATACACACACACACACACACACACACACACACACACACACCCCAGCCTCCATGGTCTGCTACCACTCTCCTGGCTCCTGTGTCAGAGGAGCTGAGGGTACCAAATGCTACCTATGCTGACTGCAACAAACAAAGAAACTCAACATTCTTCTGGGGTCTAATTTGGAACCTTCAAGCCTGGTTCTAAAGTGTTTCTGGAGATTTTTGAGGCCTGCTCAATATCTTTTAATTAAATAATTTGCTGCCTGAATCTGCCAGTTTGTTTCTGCTGCTTGTGGTCACAACTTTGAGCCAAATGAGTTCAGAAAACACAGCTCCATGGATTTTTAAACGTCGGTAGAAGATGAGTTCTTACTAATGACAGAGGATGGTGGAATGAAAAGAAGAGAGATAACTAATTAGTTGGATATTACTAGAAACTGACTCAATGGCTGAGGTTTTGTATGTTGTTATGATGACTCCAACCTTACAGGTGAGAAAAACAAGACCCAGAGGTTTTATCTGAATCTAAACGCAGGAGTCAGGACTCAAACTCAATTTTGAGCCAGTTACCCACACCACAGAAAGAAGGATAAATAGCATGAGCAAATTGTCTTAGTAAATGTTCTGTTGCTGTAAAGAGACACCATGATCACAGCTACTCTTATACAGGAAAGCATTTAATTGGAGCTGGCTTACGGTTTCAGAGGTTTAGTCCATTATCATCATGGCAGGAGGTATGGCGGCCTGCAGGCAGACATGGTGCTGGAGAAGGAACTGAGAGTCTGAATCAGCAGGCAGCAGGAAGAGAGAGACACTGAGCCAATTCGAGCATTTGGAACCCCAAAGCCCACCCCCAGTGACAAACGTCGTCCAACAAGGCCACACCTACTCCAAAAAAAAAAAATCCCTGTCAAGTATCAACACGCCCTGATGAGCAAGTATTCAAGTATTCAAATAGATGAGCCTATGTGGGGGGGCTTTCCTAGTCCAATCATCACAAAAGCCAAATGGGGTGGGGGGAGGGGGAGGGGGGGCGAGAGTGGGAGAACAGGGGATTCTGTGGCTATTATGTTGAACTAAATGATGTTGTAAAATAAATTTACTTAAAAAAAATAATAAATTAAAGCCATGTAAACCCATTATATGAACATACATATAAAATTTAATTTTCAAAATCTGAATAATCATGTACTTTTGTTGGGTTTATTTTTTATTTAGCTTTAAATATCTTCCATACATATATTCTTAGACTGAAGAAATAAAGACTCATATTTTGGCTCAATAAATAATATAGAACAAATTATTTGTTACTCTAAAATACTTGTCTATTTTAATTAACTTTTTGACAATATAGTGAAATCAAATTGTACTTTTTACCTAATTCTTGGGAAATATATCTATTTCTATAATTTCAATTAAAGATTTGTTATGAGTTACTATTGATAAAAAAAAAAAGAGAGATTCTAATTAAATAGTCAACTCTCAGGACATAGGCTTGGTTGTAGCAAGTCCTTGAGGCAAACTGTGACAACGTACAAGCCATGGCAGAAAAAAAGAGGCACACAAAATGGCCTAGCAATTGTACCCGGAAGATGGCCTGTGCTTCTCCCAGGGTTGCCTTACACCCTGAGGGCAACTTCCTCTTCCTTATTTATGATGATACCTAATAGATAACATATTTATGATAATTATACAGATTGTATGTTTATGGAGCACAATGGGGTGTGACTTTCATAACATATTGCATATCTCAATATTATTAAAAGAGTAGCTTTTAATTGTTCTCACCTCAGAAAAAGGGAAAGTAACTAGAGAACAGTTAGCGCTCCAAGAGATGGGCACATAGGAGGTAATTAAGCCCTGCACACAGTCAACTGCCTGAGAATAAGCTAGTCTGATGGCATGGGTCCGTGAATTATTTGGAGAGACTTTCCTGTCAAAAGAGATTGGTTATAAACATGTACTTCACAGATTAGAAGAGTTCTCACTTGGTACCTAAAAACTGATTTTCCTCTGAGCCATTGTTCTAAGTGGGATATCCACCTAAGGACTGTGCACTGTTTTATAATTTGTGTGAAAAATGCACATTGAATACTTTCAATCATTTGAACTCTTGTGTTCAAACCTAAACAAAATATTGTATGTTCAAACTTGCTTGAAAAAAATAACCCTGATTTACCTCATATTCTAATAAAAACTGCACATGAAGTAGACAGGTAGCCCTTTGTGTCCCATTTGTCTATGGGGCTTAAACCAACTATATTTAGAAATACGTTTTAATTTTTGTTTACTGAACATATGCAGACTGCTTTTACTGTCGATGTCCTTTAAACAATATGCTATTTACATAGCACTTGCTTAGAATTAGGCATTACAAGTAATTTGGAGATGGTTTAAAGAATACAGGAAGATGTACATAGATTATATACAAATTATCCACCATGCTGTGTAATGTAATGATCTTTTTCTGTCCCACTAGTCGGCTCCCACATAAAGACACGAAGACTTACTATTAATTACAAAAACTTTGCCTTCATTTAGGCTTGTTTGTAACTAGCTTTTATAACTTAAATTAACCCATTTATATTAATCTGCATTCCAACACATGGTGGTGTTACCTCTCTTCCATCTTGCACCCCCTGTTTCCTCTCTGCGTTTCCTGGCATCTTTCTTTTTCCCAGAGTCTCTCAGTCCCCAGAAGTCCCATGTATACTTCCTGCTGAGCTATTGGCCACTCAGCTTCTCATTACAACAATCACAGCAAATACATCTTCACACGGTATACGAATATCCCACAACAGGGTGAGACACTTGAGTAGCTGTAGATATTTTTATTAGAGTAAATGTATAATTTAACAGATACGTCAGAACAAAAAAAATTGTACATATTAACATAACGCCATAAGATTTTGGCATGTTTATACATTGTTTAATATTGAAAGCAGATTAAACATTTCTGTCTCCCCAAGGATTTACCTTGTCTTTATGAGGACCTTCTCTAAAGGTAAAGTTCACTGCTATTGTCTTAGTCATTGTGCCACGAAGATGACACAGTAGGACTTCTTATCCTGACTTAACTGTAACCTAGAAGCCATTGATCGATCTTTCTCTCCCTCCTACTCTCCTTGGTCTCTGGCAGCCACCATTCTCCTCTCTGCTCCTTGGTTTTCAAACTTTACTACAGACACGAACTCACATTGGCTGCACAAATGAATGGGTTGTGCTCGATTTTCAGATATGCATATCTCCTACTTTAACGGTACCCACTCTTTCTACACTCTGTCCTTACTTCTTCTCTTCCATCCTCACCTCCAGCTCCAGCACTCTCTCTTCTCCTTTCAACTCCTTCGTTCTCCCACCACGTTCAACTTCTATGAGATTGAATTTTGTAGGTTCCACACTTGAGTGAGAAAAAAGCTTTAACTACCTGGGATTTTTACTTTGTCATAATGATCTCCAGTTCCAAACAGGTTACAAAGGACAGGGTTTCATTGTTCTGATTGTTTGGGTAGAATCTCATTGTATGTTACCAAATTCTCTTTCTCTAATCATCAGTTTAAAGACGGGGCTTGTGTCCATTTCTTAGCTATTGTGGATAGTGCAGCAGTCAATGTGGAAATGCAGACATCCTTCATGCAATGGCTTCCTTTTCCTCAGGAATAGGTCACTGGCTCATACAGTAGATCTACTTTTAGTTTTTGTGATAACTTTGTATTGTGTTCTATAGTGTATGAACTAACACCAGCAGTGTGTGAGCATTCCTGTCTCGACATCCTCTCTAGCACATGTTATCGTTCATCTTTTTTATTGCAACCCTACTCACTGCAGTGAGGCACTACCTCATGGTATGATTTGCATTTACCTAATAATTAATAGCGTTACGCAGCTTTTCTTATATCTGTTGGTCGCGCATAAATACTCTTTTGAGAAGTGTCTGCTCAGATCTGTTATCTCCTTTGAAGCTTGGGTTGGCTTGGCATTAAGCTTTGGAGTTTTCTTGTGTATTCTGAGAATCCTGTTGTCAGATACATACACAATGTCTCCTCCCATCCTTCAGGTTGTCTCTGCACTTGATTATTGTTTATCCTGAGGAAGGATTTTAACTAGATAGAATCCCACTTATCTAGTTTTGCTTTCTTGTTCCATTTGCTTTCAGAATCTTGTCCAAAACCTCCTTGTTCATCCCGGTGTCCTAAAATGTTTACCCATGCTTCCTTCTAATAGTTGCTGCAATGTGTTTGAGTCTATAATCCATTTTGAGCAGATTTTATAACTGATGAGATACAAAATTTTATTTCATTTTTCTACTCATGTATATCTGGTTTTTCAAGCATCATTTATTGAAAATATTCTCCTTTCTCCAATAAATATTTTTAGCAGCTTCATCAAAAATCAGTTGTCCTCAGATATATGGAGCTATTGATTGGATCTCTATTCTATTCTCTTAGTATACATGTCTGTATTTATACTAATATTGTGATGTTTTGTTGTTATAGGTTTGTAAAGTAGTTTTGGTTTGAAATTGGGTAGCGTTTTGGTTTGGTTTTGATTTTAACATCCAGAATTTTTCTTAGCCACAGAGGTCTTTTTTTTTAATGGGGAAATATATGCTTTTATTAAAACATGAAAATTCTTTTATTTTATTTTATTTTATTTTACAACACCATTCAGTTCTACATAACAGCCATAGATTCCCTTGTTCTCTCCCTTCCTGTCCCCTCCCCTTCCCCCCAGCACATCCCCCATTCCCACCTCCTCCAGGGTAAAGCCTTCCTCGAGGACTGAGATCGACCTGGTAGACTCAGTCCAGGCAGGTCCATCCCCTCCTCCCAGATTGAGCCAAGCGTCCCTGCATAAGTCCCAGGTTTCAAACAGCTAACTCATACAATGAGCACAGGATCTGGTACCCCTGCCTAGATGCCTCCCAAACAGATCAAGCCAATCAGCTGTCTCACCTATTCAGAGGGCCTGATCCAGTTGGGGGCCCCTCAGCCTTTGGATCATAGATCCAGCTATACCACTCTTGGGCATATACCCAAGAAATGCTCAATCATACCACAAGAGCACTTGCTCAGCTATGTTCATATCAGCATTGTTTGTAATAGCCAAAACCTGGAAACAACCTAGATGCCCTTCAACTGAAGAATGGATAAATAAATTGTGGCACATATACACAATGGAATACTACTCAGCAGAGAAAAACAAGGACATCATGAGGTTTGCAAGCAAATGGATGGATCTAGAAAAAAATCATCCTGAGTGAGGTAACCCAGTCTCAGAAAGACAAATATGGTATGTATTCACTCATAGGAGGATACTAGACGTGGAACAAGGATGACTGGACTGCTACTCACATCACCAGTGAGGCTACCTGGAAAACAGGACCCCAAGAAAGACACGAGGATCGCCCAATGATGGAGAAATGTCTGAGATCTACATGAACAACCTGGACATGAGTGGGAGCAATGAAGGGCAAGGGTCGAGGGAAAGAGAGCGGGAGATCCCACCTGGATCAAGAACAGAGAGGGAGAACAAGGAATAGGAGACCATGGTAAATGAAGACCACATGAGAAAAGGAAGAAACAAAGTGCTCAAGAGGCCCACAGAAATCCACAAAGATACCCCCACAAAAGACTGCTGGCAATGGTCGAGAGACGGCAGGAACTGACCTACTCTGGTGATGGGATGGCCAAACACCCTAATAGTTGTGCCATAAACCCCATCCAAGGACTGAGGAATGTGGATGCAGACATCCACGGCTAGGCCCCGGGTGGAGCGCCAGGAGTCTAATTAGCAAGAAAGAGGAGGGTTTATATGAGCGAGAATTGTTGAAACCAAGGTTGGATAAAGCACAGGGACAAATAGCCAAACGAATGGTAGCCACAGAGGTCTTAAAATCAGACGTCCATCAAGAGAGCCTTGATCTTTTTTTTTTTTTTTTTTGGTTTTTTTCGAGACAGGATTTCTTTGCGTGTCTTTGGTGCCTGTCCTGGAATAGACCAGGCTGGCCTTGAACTCACAGAGATGTGCCTGCCTCTGCCTCCCAGAGCTGGGAATAAAGGCGTGTGCCACCACCGCCCAGTGAGAGAGGCTTGCTCTTAGGAAAGTGTTGTTTTCTTTTCATCCTTACTGCTCCATTCAAACCCTCCCTCTCTTTCTGCCTTTCCAACAGTATCTCCCACAGGGAACCAGTCTCTTTTATGTCCAAATTGTCCTAACTGCTTTTCTCAAAACATAAATCAGCATGAACATATAAACTTTCTTGAAACTCTCTCTTTCATGAAGGGTGGCTCCTTATTCTCTCTGGGATTTTGCCTTTTCACATAGTCATTCTTTATTCATAAGATATTTCTAATTTCTTTTAATAGCTGCCTAGCCTCCTATGTGTGGATTTTAATTTGTTCACACTCTGTCTACATGACCACTTAGGATATTTATAGTATTTTGCAATTACCAATAGTGTTATAATGAACAATTTTTATAATAAAAAAGGATTCTTAAAAAAAACCTAAAGTTCCTTGAAAGGTTTTCTTGTAATGTGAGAGGTATTTTATCTAGATATGAGATGTTTTGAATGATCGTGTTGTCCCAAATTTATATGTTGAAATCCTAGCCCCTAAAATGATGCTACTAAGAGGCATTTGGAGAGGTAATTAGGTCCTAAGGGTAGAGCTCTCATAAATAGAATTAATGTCTAAATAAAATGGGACCAAGGGAATTCTTTGTCCCCGTTACTATGTGAGAACACCACAAGAAGGTGTCATCTATGGGCAAGAATTCTGACACTCAGGAAACACTGAATCTGGCAGTACAGTGACCTTAGAGTCCCTGGCCTTCAGAACTGAGAGAAGCATTTCTGTTGTTTACAAGTCACCAAGCTGATAGCTTTGTGTTGTTGAGTATGCATAAGAAGACTATCAAGTTCTCCATGTTATTTTCATAACTTGTTATAGCTCTCGAGTTAATTTGATCTCTTACAATGTTTCAAGGTTTTTAAAAATATACCATTAAGTATCTGCATATATCATAAAGAACTAGTCCTTATTTGTTGTTATTTTTATACTGTTTGTATGCCTCTACTCGATCTAGATGGCATAATTTCGGTGACTAATAATTCCACTGCAGTGTTAAGCAGGAATGGAGATAATGTTCTTAATGTACCTGGGACTGACTCCGCGTCTCTCTGTAACAACAGGACAGGTGGGTGTGTTATATGTTGTAGTTTCCTTTCCTCATTGCTGTGACAGGATGCCTGGCACAGCAGCTTTGAGGGGAAAGGATCCTTTAGCGAATAAAGGTTACAGTCTGTCGTTGCCAGGGAGTCATGGCGGCGGCGGCGGCGGCGGCGGCGGCGGCGTGACACCACTAGTCACATTGCATCCACAGTAACACAGCAGAAAGCACCAGATGAACACACAGTGCTCGGTTTCTTTTTCTGCCTTCCCACTTCAATGTATGTGATTAAGATAACCCCCGACAGGCATGCCCATAGCCCCATCTCCCAGTGAGTCCGGGTTCTACCCAGTTCACAGCACTGACCGTCACAGTGTGTGTGCTTGGGTAGTGATTGCGCTGTGTTGAGAAGTACTCAATTCTCCCTTCCACAGTACTTCTGTTGTAGTAGATCTTGAAATGTATCATAGTTTTTTATATCAGTATCTATGGGTATTATTATTATTATTATTATTATTATTATTATTATTATTATTTTGGTTTTTCGAGACAGTGTTTCTCTGTGTAGCTTTGCACCTTTCCTGGAACTCACTTGGTAGCCCAGGCTGGCCTCGAACTCACAAAGATGCACCTGCCTCTGCCTCCCGAGTGCTGGGATTAAAGGCGTGCGCCACCACCGCCTGGCCTCTATGGGGATTATTATGAAGGTCATTTTTTCTTTTAAAAATCATTGATATAACATTTACGATTTTCCTAATATTGAACAAACTTTCTATTATAATAATAAATCCCACTTGGCCATGGACTTAATACTGCACTGTATTCTTTTGCCTGTTTGAATATTTACACCAGTACCCAGGGAGGTGTCAGTCTGTCTTTCTACACCCGGTTTCCCAGCCATCCCTTTCTAGTGTCTCTAACCACTTTGATTTTACTTTGACTTTAGTCTGTCTTTTGTTTTTCCGCCTTTCATTTCCAATTACTCTATGCGTCTGCTCGCTCAGGCACTTTGGAACTCACTCTCTTCTCTAGTATCTTCTGTCTGTTACCCTCCCTTGATCACGTGACTCCCAGTTTCACTTCCTCTAGCTTTTACCCACCACTGTTTTTTCTTATTTTTCATGTTGCCCGTTTAAGCTGTTCTTTCATTTTCTCAAATGCTTGGATAAGTATAATTCTGTTTAGAGTGTGGGGTGTATAAACTTATTCTACTTCAGCATCCTTCTTAAAGTGGATATAAAAGTTTCTCCTCTGATTTTGTGAAATGGCCTTGTAAGAATTTATTGCTTGTTTTCATTTTTCCAGTATTATGACTGCTTATATAGCCTAATGACAAAGTCATCTAGGAAGAGCACAAAACTCCTTGCTTCGGCGGCTGCTGGCTCCTTTGTTTCAGTGGTGGGAAGATGGCTGTGTACCATCCATCTCTTGCCCCTTTCCTCATCCCCCTGCAAGGTCAAAAGGCACTCCCCTTCGGCTTTGGCTTTTCCTTAACGGTATGTTTTGAATGCCATCTTGTAAACAGTCCATATCTTGTTTCATAACTTGTTCTGAAATTCTTTCCCTACAACCTGTGCTGGGCTCTGCCTGGACACAGTCGCAGAAGTTTCATACAACGTGAACTTGGTCCTCGGAGTGGTGGGTTTTGATGAATCCTAGGCCCTTTTGCTAGCTTCCCATTTGTGACAATCCCGGAGTCTGTCTCTCTGTGTTTATTTAGTATGGGGCCTTCTGCAAGACAAGTATTAAGCAAGAGATCTGACTCAAGAATATGGTGATTTCTTCTTTTTTATTAGAGCTACTTTATGCTGAAGGCATGGCTTCATGTAGTTCTTCATTTCCTGTCTTGTGGATTTTACCGTCGAGATATCAGGAAGTAGGTAGGCAAGCAGCTGGTCCCATCATTACACACCTAGAAATCACCAACTACGGTTGCTTCAGACTCAGGTGAATCATCTGTCCATTTTACTTTTTCCCTTTGTTTTGTTTGTTTGGTTGGCTTTGAGATTGTATGTAGCCTTGTCCTGGAACTCACTATGTAGACTAGATTGGCTTTGAACTCACAGAGCTCTCCTTACCTCTGCCTCCAAAGTGCTGGAATTAAAGGTGTGTGCCATCATGCAAGCTGTCTATTTGCTTTTATTGGACTTCTCCCCTTTCTGCTTGGCCTTATGACCTTGCTGACCGACAAGTTAAGTAACTCTTGTTTGCAGGTAGGATATCATACAGAAATGACCCAGAGAGGTTCCTGATACTACAGTATTCCACAGAAAATATCATTTTCTCTTGCTATCAACTGAGTTGTGTCCTCCCCAGTGTGACTGTGTTAGAAGAGGAGATCTCAAAGGAATTATTAATGGGAAATAATGCGAGTAAGATTGGGATTCTAGTTTTACAGGATTTGTAGCATTATAGAAACAGAAAACGTGTCTATCTTTCTCTCCAGTCCTCCCTCTTCCTCCTACCCCAGGAACACACACCAAGGAAGGCCCCCACTGTGAGATAGCAACCATCTTCAATCCTCATCCAAGAAGAGGGCCATCATGAGAAGTCAAATTAACTACAGTTTTGACCTCAGATTTCCTATCATCTAGAACTGTGAAAATTTGAGAATAGGTATCTGTTGTTTAAGACATCCTGTCTATGGCATTTTGTTATGGCAAACACTGGTGATAAATGTAGCCTGGTTAGCATATGGTAGAGGCTAATCCTAGAAACCAATTAGAAATTAAACTGTGGTAAAGCTGTAGGAAGGCTCCATCTGCCTTGGGTTTCAACATGTTCCTGAGCACGGCTACCCGAGCTGTTTCATTGAAAGCATAGTGACTCTGCCCCCTCAATACTGGCCAATTGCAAGAGAAACAAGTTTTCATCTCACTCATTGGTCTCCTGCCTCATACAAGGTCAAGATTTAATAAATCTTTTTGGAAAGAAACTGGGTATGTATCTGAGGCAGGCTCTTTTCCTGACAAGTCTTCATTTTCTGAGCAGATTTCAGTAGAATGTGGAAAAGCCGACGCACATCTGCAAAACTCCTTAGGTTCTCAAGGCTGCTTGTGATCACCATGCTCTCTGCTGGGTCCTCTGCTTCCAGCAGAGTCTGTCCACCTGGGTCAAGCCCAGCCATCTGTACCTTCCCAGAACTAACGAACACCCTGCGAGAAAAATTGCTGCCAATCATCAGATCACCTCAAATCACTCTCTCTCTAGAATTTTAGTTCATTCCATCTTCATAGCTTTTACAGCTCTCAGATGCCTTTGAAAATTACTTTTATTATGTTTTGTCTAAGTAAGAATATTGACCTGTCAAAAACCTACTCAGAAGAACAAGGCTTTCTCTAAATAATTTCACATTCTTACAACACTGGCCTTCCAAAAGAATGGACCAGAACCTAATGTAATAGATGTTTACTGGGATGAATAAATAAATACATGACTCAATCTTACCTATGTTACAGTCTTTACTGGACTGAGTCCGCCACTCTGCAGTGAAAGATAAGATGATATTTCAGTGATTCAGCACAAGTGCAATGGCAGAATTCAGGAAAATGGTAAATGACCTATTTTGAAGCAGGAAGCAGGCAGTCTAGTGTCCTGGTTGACCTTTAAGCCCATCAGTCTTCGCTTTTCAATTTCTCCTTTATTACCCCAAGATGGAAAGCAGTGAGTGAGGCGTTTGCCTAGTAGGCTACTGTCTATCTTCTCATCTCATCTGTGACATTTCAGAGACTTGGCCTCTGATCTATCTTATCCTCCATATCTAAAGTGCTTCCCCAGGATACATGTCCAAGTCATTTCCATCAAAGAATGAGGATCTCTAAGTCTCTTTACACTCTGTTTTATAGAAGACAAATCCCAATAAAAGCATCAAATCAAAGTCAAAGAAGATGTTAGGAGAAGTCGTTGATAATAACTGATTTTCAATGTGACTGTCAGATATCTGCAAAGTATTTCATAACTTTGACCTAATGAACTCCAAAAGCACTCTGTTTCAAAATAAAATAGTATCATTTATGAAATTAAAACCCCTCAAATTGGAAGAAAAACTTTGTCATAATTAAACATCAAGAGACATTTCAAACTATAGTGATTCTCAGAAATTCTTTTAGCTTCCAATAGTAACTATGGCTATTGGCCACTTACAACCTAACGTAGCAGTTTCATTGGTCATTATATTTGCACATTTCAGTGCTGAAAAGATGATACAAACTGAGCCAAGCCAGAAATTATTTTAAGAAAAATTAGAATTAACCTTAATGCTATTTACCACTTGATTTTCCCCTAGAAAAATATTCCTTGATAATATCTTTACATTAATGCAGCACAATTTGCTTAAAAAATGGAAAGCTACAATGAAATAATTGTTTTGATTAGAAAATCAACTTTAAGTAAAAGAAGAATGAACTATTATAATGTATGAACATACACATTTTATATGTTGTGTAGAAATAGTTCAGAAGCAGGAAAATTGGCCATAAGGAATGATCAATGTTAAATAATATAAAAAGTTCATCCTTTCCCAATTTAATTTTTTTTTTTTGGTTTCAAGTTCATTTTCAATTTTCAGACTGTTTACATATGAAGTTACAGATAATAAATCTCTCTATTGACACATCAAAATAAATGATTTACCTAAAGTCTGAATTGCGTAACTCCTACAAAGTGGAATGCCACACCGGGTAGACTGTCTTGTTGTTACTAGCAGAGTATTCCTAAGTCAACTGGCTTAGAAACAAATAATCTCTTAGAAACACACACACACACACACACAGGCACACACACACACACAGGCACACACACACACAGGCACACAGGCACACACAGGCACACAGGCACACACGTTCACAGACACACACACACACACACACACACACACACACACACACACACACTACAGACATGGAGTGGCTACAGGCCATGCTGGTTCAGTGGCTCTGCGACATCATTGAGGTCCCAGGTTATTCTACTTTCTGTAACGGCCATGATTACACCGTACCCATGGTTGGGAGTCATTATCTGGCACCACATCCAGATATGGTGATGGTCACCAAGGTTTGGCTTCTTTGAGGAAACCCTTTCAGGAAATGATCTCTGATAGATAACCCCTCTAACTCTTTAGACTTGGGTCCAAGGCTACAAGAAAGGATTATCACTACCAATAAAACTTATCAGGAGCGATAGCCCATCTGCCAAGGGGGAATGAATACTCAGACTATGGGCAAAGTGCAAGGAGGGAGTGGCAGAAGGCCATGGATGATGTCTGCCACAAGCCTTATTTGTGTGTCCTCACCTCCTAGTGATGGTAGAGCAGAGAACGTTCACAACAGTAGCACAGAGACAGTGCTACCCAGCCCTTGTGCTCCATACACACCTTAGCATCTACATAAAGAAGTGAACAAACAGCAGATAGAACAATTTAATTTTCTAATTCAGCTATCAGTGTGAGCCAGAATTACAAGAGAGCCACAGAGATCGGCAGAGGCACTGGGCTCAGGAGGGAGGGGGCTCTGGGGCTCCTAAGCTGACTAACGCATCCAAGCACCTTGTCCTTTGTAGCGTGGGGTCTGTTGTGGGAGCTCAGAGGAGTTGTCTGCCACCCAGAGAATAAGAAGCCTTAGCTAACAGAAGCAGCAGGAGTGGATGAGTCCCTAAGAAGGACCCGAGAGAGGGAAAAGCAAAAGGAAGAGACGAAGCACGTAGGATTTCTGTCTTTTTACCAGAGAGAACTTTTCAGAGGGAAAAAAAAAATGTCAGGAAAATAAAGACCTCCATCCAAAGTGCACCGCTAGTTTTCCTGACAGGATTCTGTGACAGCATTACAAAGAAAGTAATTCCTTATAACTAAGTTAGCTTTGAGTTAAGAATCAGGGAGAGAGTTTGGGGAGGGGTTACATCATAGACAAAATTTGCATGTGTATATGACTCCATAGAAAAAGCCCATCCCTATGTGAGCACTGAGCAAATATCACGGATTGATGGCCTGTGGCTACCTGGGCTGAGTTAGGGGGAGACATAATAAGCAATAAATTAGGTAGTTGCATATCTATGTTTTAGATCCAGTCTACTCAGATCATTCTTTAGGGAGAAATCAGAAACTCTGGACAGGACAATGACTGGTACTTGTCCCCTAATATCTGTTTTCAGAGGTTTAGGACATGCAGACCTCTATAGAGGATTCACCAAGCCCTCATAACTACCTTGGAGTACTGGGAGGGATTGGGTACATAGGACTTGTGGTGCAGGCATCATACATACTGGTATGAAAACTAATTGATAGAAGTTATTATAAAAGTGTTAACACATGGGGCCTGGAGAGATGGCTCAGAGGTTAAGAGCACTGACTGCTCTTCCAGAGGTCCTGAGTTCAGTTCCCAGCAACCACATGGTGGCTCACAACCATCTGTAATGAGATCTGGTGCCCTCTTCTGGCCTGCAGTCATACATGCTGTATACATAATAAATAAATAAATAAATAAATAAATAAATAAATAAATAAATAAATAAATAAATATTTTTAAAAAGTGTTAACACATTGTTGTGGTTTGAATGAAAAATGTCTTTATAGGGTCATGCATTAAACAGTTGGTTCCTGGTGGGTGGCACTGTTTGGGAAAGTTATGGAACCTTGAAGGCTCAGCCTTGTTGGAGTGAGTGAATTATCACTAGAGGAGGCTTTGAGGTTTCATAGCCTGGCCTCATTTCCTCTTCTCTGTAGCTAGAGTTTTCCTGCCTTGCCCACAGTCAGGACAAATCTTTGTCACCCACCAGTCCCACAGCTGCTCAGACCCAACTAAGTAAACACAGAGACTTACTTATACTGCTTACAAACTGTATGGCCATGGCAGGCTTCTTGCTAACTCTTCTTATAGCTTAAATTAATCCATTTCCATAAATCTATACCTTGCCACGTGGCTCGTGGCTTACCGGCGTCATCACTTGATCCTTGTCATGGCAGCGGCTGGCAGTGACTCCTTCTGCCTTCCTGTTCTTTCTTTTCTCCTCTCTGTTAGTCCTGCCAATACTTCCTGCCTGGCCACTGGCCAATCAGTGTTTTATTTATTGACCAATCAGAGCATTTGACATACAGACCATCCCACAGCACTTCTCTTTTTCTTCTTTCTCTGTGCAGATAAAATGCGTTCAACCTATGTTACATCTTGACTGCCCGGCTGTTTATTTTCTTGATGTTTCCTTTCCTTGGCCTGCCCTGCTAGGTTATCCATACATCAGGGTAGACCTCACTTCCAAGACTAGCTGAGCAATGCAAACTGAACCCAATGGGAAGGGGAGAAGGAGAACTCTCAAGTTGGGTGGGAAGGGATAGGCAGTTGGAAAGGTGGTAATTAGAAAAGTTGGGGGGAGTGAATATGCTCAAAAAATTAATCTGGAATTTTCAAAGAATTCATAAAACAATGTTGAAAGAAAAGAGAAGCCAGCTGAAAAATGAATTCAGTCTTGGGACTTTCAATTGTAGACCTGCAGAGCCTTTCCTGTGGGTAGCCATCCTTTGCTTTCCAGTTCTAAATAGTAGGCAAACCTATCAAAGTAGGACTCATGGGAGGTGGCTAAAACCTAGCCACTTATGAAGAGAAATGAATCAGCGTAAAGAAATCGTGAGGAAGAAAGGACTGTGATGAGATCCATCAACCATATTTATTAGATGATTTTTAAAGGCTGTGATCGTTAAAATAAAAGATTGCATTTTATTATGGCAACTGAAAAACGCCATTGACTTCACAAGTATTTAACTCTTTCTGGTCTCCAGATTTCAGAAAAGCTTTTACTTTCATTAAAAAGTAAAACTTTAAATCATTCTGGGCTGTGTCCCCTCTCCCCCCACCCCAAAACATATTTCAAGTGTTCATGAAAGCAGAAAGAAAAGAGGCAAGGCTTTCAGATACACAGCTGAGAACTTATGAGGCTAAATGGCCATTGTCCCCAATCTGTAAGTTTTCAGACAGAAGTACAAAAACCATGAGTGAAGCTGGTTGTTGCTTTTCTGAAATTGATGTATTCATATCAAGAGAAAGAAGCATGCATAAGTTTAAAGAGAAATAGGGAAAGAAACAGAAGAAGCGCAGTAACACACTGACTTTTGAGTGTGAACAGTGCAGAGGTAAGGTGGGTCTCAGCAGCCATGCTGGGGTCCAGGATTCCACTGAAAGATTAAGACTCGGTTTGGTTTGTTTCCTCCCCCACTCTACAGAGTTCTGCTTTCACCTTGATCCTCAAATGGACTCTTCATCTTTTTGTTAATGAAAGCTTTTAGTTTTAAATCACAGGTAACAACTGTGCATATTCACAAGGTCTGTTATGAACGTGTCTATAACACATGTTCATCGGATCAGGATTGGCATAGATTTAATTGCATAGATTTATCCTTTTTGTCATGGACATTCTAAACATTTTCTGCTAGCTATTTTGAAATATTCAATTGATCAGTTGCTATCAGATTCCTTCTGTACTGTAAGGCTTGTGCTGCCTGGACTTACATACTCCCTCATCAAATCAAGCCAAGAACATGACAGGGGGTTGGGGGGGAGGAAGAGTCTCTGTCTCCCAATGGCATCTAGTATGTGGAAGTGTTTTTTGTCTTGGCTAGTTCTAAGTCATTCTAGGCACCACTCACAGGGTGGAATATATAGGAGAAGAAGTGAACTCCTGCCTGAATTTACTGCTATTTATTTACAATTACAGCATCTAGATTTATTCATCTTGCAGTCGATGCCTGGGCTCTCTGCCATCCCTGTTGAAATCCAGCCGTGGGTAAATCACTTCTTAGAGTCAGTCAGCTTGTATTGTTATAACGGTGATGCATGCCTAGCTTTATCTCTTGCCAGAGCTTATCACACCTGGTTTGCTGTGTATGAAAATTTGGCTCTGCAGGGAACGCCACGACCATTTGAGCTGCTGCCGGAAAAGAAAATCTGTAAAGGAGATAAGATCACTGGGAAGATGTGTGTTGATTTGCTTTGAGGGATGAGTCTGATCCCTCCATGCATGGGCTTAATTGGATTCTAAAGTTGGCTCTTGCTAAAAAGCATAGCTAAGGAAAACTTTGGGATGTAGCATATGCTCTTGTTTCTGTTGCTGCTAGATAATGGAAATAAAATGGCCCTATTATAGGTAGTTAAATTGTTTATGAACGTATTTCACTTATTATGGCACAGATGTCAAGGGCCACTAAATAGTCATACCAGCAATGTTTCCACAAACTTCTTAAGGACATTAGCATCATGAAGGATGCTATAGTGGTTTGAATAGGTATGCCCCCACCCCATAGACTCATGTTTAAATGCTTGGCCCGTAGGGAGAGTCATTATTAGAAGGCACATCCTTGTTGGAGTAGGTGTGGCCTTGTTTGTCCCTGTGGGGGCAGGCTTTGAGGTCTTATAGGTTCAAGCTATACCCAGTGTGGTGCTCAGTCTCCTTCTACTACCTGTGGATCAAGATGTAAGATTCTCAGCTCCTTCTCCAGCACCATGTCTGCCTGTACACTGCCGTGCCCTGCCATGATGATAATGGACTAAACCTCCAAAACCATCCAATTAAATTAAGCCATCCAATTAAATGTTTTCCTTTATAAAAGTTGCCATGGTCATGGTGTCTCTTCACAGCAACAGGAACCCTCACTAAGACAGATGCCGTGACAAGAGTGTAGGTTTAGGGTTATCAGACTAGGTGTGTGTGTTGGTCCTGGGGATCTCTCCAGCTCCCGCCAAGCCCTTCTAGCCCCAGAGCCCACTTATAAAATAAACACACCAAGTCTTATGTTACTTAAACTGTTTGGCCATTAGCTCAGGTCTAGCTCTTACTCTTACACTAAGCCCATTTTTGTTAATCTACGTGGTGCCATGTGTTCCGTGGCTTTACCTGTTGCCTCTACATGATGCTCCCTGGATGGCAGCTGACGTCTCCCCTCTCTGCCTTCCTGTCCTTTCCTTTCTCTTCTTTGTTAGTCCCGCCTATACTTTTTGCCTGGCTACTGGCCAATCAGTGTTTTATTTATCAAACAATCATCCACAGCACTTCCCCTTTTTCTTTTCTTTTTTTTTAAAAGGAAGGTTTGAACTTTAACATAGTAAAATTACATATAACAAAACAATTATCAAGCAAGAATTACAGTTATAATATTAAAGAAGATATCTTATTTATCTTATATTTGTGAGTCTAAGGTTTTATATCTAACTTATCTTTTATCATAACTGAGGAAATTATAACTAGTCTTCAACTACATCAAAGACCTCCCAAGGATATAATATTACCTGATAAATGGAAGAAGGATGCAAGCAACTTTCAGGAGTCTTGCAGGGTAGACAGAGACAGTTGGCAGTCTGGACAGTCATCCAAAGTTCTTTTGTAAAGTTGGGGCATCTGTCTTCAGCCCATAGGGCTAGAGTCTCTCAGTCATTTTTTTTCTGTGTCCTGTAGAATGTCTAGCAGTTTCCTCTGTGAAGCAGGAATTTAAGGGTGTAGACACTATTAGCAGCCATCTTACCAATGAGGAAATGGAGACTTCCAGAAGTCAACTGCTATAAGAGATAGAGATTTATCAAGAGGGGCTTGGCTTTTCCTCTACCCCAAAACTCAGGAAAGGCTAGGTGTGGCTCCTAGGAGCTGGGGGCAGCAGAGGTGGGGATCAGTCCCTCTGTGGCCAGTACAGGTGCCAAATCAAAGGTGCTAGTGGCCGTTCTGGCCCCTTCTAACCCCGACCACACCTGGGCTGCCAGTGAAAGAGATCTACAGACCAAATGATGTTCTGGGTATTGAGATAGATCACTGGATTTTTCTGGTTTCCTTATAAGAGACACATGGGAAAGAGGGGGAAGAGAAGGAGGAGGAGAGGGGGATGGCAGGGTGGCCCCCAGAGCCTGGAAGAGGCAGACAGGACTCACTGAGATACCCCCAGAGCACATTCTGCCCACACCTTGGTTCACAATAAATGTGTAAAGCTCAAAAAAAAAAAAAAAAAAGGACCATTTTGCCAAGCAAAGTTCAGTGGTCACCTTCCCATGGGTCCTGCATGTTCAGTCAATCAAGCAGTCCAGGCAAGAACAGTTTCTTGCCCAAATGGTTATTTTTGTCAAGGTGAAGATAAACTTCATATAAAGTGTCTTCGATGTCCATCCCCCTCTCTTAAGTAAATCGGTGCTGCCAGGAGCAGACATGTCTCATTGTCCAGAAAGTGTAAATTTTTAAAACATTTTAAATGTCATATTCTATAGGTTTTTGAAGTATTTGAAGATTACCTATCTATCTGAAATATATCTATGTATACCTAGAAGACTAAACTAACATGACTATAAGTTTGATTATCATGGAAGACTAATTATAATTATCCATTACAATTTAAATGAGTTACATAAACATAATACCTTAAACAAGAATATATATATATATATGTACACAAATATATATATATATATATATATATATATATATATATATATATATATCTCCTTCTCAGGTCTTTGATGAGATTGAAGACTAGCAGTTATAGTTACAACTATATATATATTATCTTAGATAGAACATATTAAGTATTAGATTCAGGTTCTTTAGAGTAGGACACCTTTTGGAATGATTTTTGTAACATGCCATTTACCCATGCTCTAGACTTCTCTGGATTTTAGTATGTGTTTCTTGCTTGATATTGTTTGCATTGATTGTAGTTCCATCTTATCTAGGTCATTGTCCCTCATTACTCCTGGACAATATTTGATAACCATCCTTTTGTATATAGTCTTGTATTAGGTTAGAACCGTCTTATTTAGACAAAAGGGAGAGATGTAGTGGGTAGCCATTCCAGCTTTGACCTGGAAGTTCCAACCCCCATTGAGGCTTCTGTAATGGTCACGCCTACAAGGTGAGGCTGAGAGAGGACACTGAAGACCCCAGATCTGGATGCACTGGCTCTCTTGGTTCCTGAACCCTGGACGCTGGAGATAGACTGAGCAGAGTTCTCCAGAGAACACCGCCAGACTGTGACACACCTTTCCCAGACCCTGCAACCTATCTATCCCTTCTTTTGTAAGTTATGCTACTAAATAAACCTCCCTTTTAACTACGTGAAATAGCCTTAATAATTTCACCAATATCCTACACTCTATTTTAAGGCATTAGAAAACCTATTCAACCAATATACAAGCCTCCATTTCTTCATTGTGACATGAAAATAACATCTGTCCTACAATTTACAGGGACAGTGTGAAGTTCAAATGAAACACAGCTTATTTGTACCCATGTCTTTTGAGGTCTTTGAATTATTTAAGCATTTCTGAAGAAAGCCTTCAAATTCCCTGCACATGACTTCTTTATATTTTTATAAAGATTATTTCCATCCCCACCTAGATTCTCTGCCGTTTCTTAAGATAGAATATGCAGGCTTTGCATCATGGAAAACCATGATGGATTTAGGTAAAACTGAAAATAACTTCTTTTGTGCATTGATAGCATCGGAGCTGTCTGCACATGTATGATTGTGTGATTTCCAGAACTATGTGCTTTGATAATATTATCATTTTTGGCCTTTCTTTGTATAGTTGTCCCAAGTGAAGAAAACAGTTTTTAGCTCTTTGATCACTTTTTAAGGCATGGCAAACATAAATTCCAATATCTGTTTTAATATGGGAAGTGTGAATGCATGGAGAACAAGTCTATACAAGAAATACGGTGAAATCAAAGGATTTTGAGACAAGTCCTTTAAAATACAATAGTCTTAGTAGTCTTATTCTTGGCTCTTCTGATTAAACACATATGTGCTCTATTAGTCATGGCCATAACCATGTGGAGCATATAGTAGAAACATTCTTATGTTTGTCCCATTTCAAATACAAGGGTGATACACATTTCTAACAAGAACTGCTACCATATGCATCAGAAATGAGGGGTACATGAAACTATAAACAGGATGATCGCATTTGGATTTCCTCAGACTAGCTTTTAAGAAGGAAACATATCTCAGCTTCACAGCAATGGCGTAGGATCTGGAGGCTGTAGGGAAATGAAAGGATGACTCAGGCATTCTTCTCTGGGGAAACACTTCCCAACCCAGAGGACAAAAGAACCCAAGTTGGCCATGACAGTCACTAAACAAGTGACAAGGCCAGTGGGCTGCAGGGGGGGCGGTAAGAGAACGGAGAGCTCCCTTCCCACTCTCGGACCATCACTGGTCCCATGGGTTTGTGGAGGAATCAACCGTAGTGAATAAACTTAGAAATAAACCTAGCAAGCTAATGGAAATGGGCAAAGGACATGAACTGAGACTTCATAAGCAAGCACACACAGATACTCCCACGTACAAAGTAAATGGCTTCTAAGCACAAGAAAATACGCCATAAGACTAAACATTTACTGGTTCATTAAATAGGGAAGAACAAACAAAAGTCAGTTGGTAAAGTTGGAAATCAGCAAATTCTCAAGTCTACTTGGAGTCATCTACCAAAATTTAAAATGAGCAGCATCTGAATATTTAATGCATATGTATCTCAAGATACCTTTCTTACAGATCTCATAATTCTAATGCACAGAATTATAGCCATAATGATGTTTGTTATAGCACTGAGTACTGTTCGTAAGAGCAAAGGACTGCAGGTAGGCTAAATGCCTGACAAGGGTAATGTGCTTAAGGAAACCAAAGTTATTCAGCACATTATGCAGTCACTGAGTACGTCTTTGCGTCACCACAGGCTGCTGTGACAACATACCCTCGGCTGGGGCTTGAGGAAGGGCTCAACAAGTACTATTCATTGAAAATTAGAGGCTGGTATCAACAGCATCATGGTGGGATTCTGATGGGGACCCTCTTCTTGGCTCCTGGGTGGCTGGCTACTAGACTTTCCCCATACAATAGAGAGAGGAACATGTGTTGTCTCTTCATTAGCTAGTCCTATCATAAGCTGGGTGTGGTGATGCACACCTTTAATTAATCCCAGCACTTGGGAGGCTGAGGCAGAAGGATTTTTGTGAGTTCAAGTTCTAGTCTACATAGAGAGTTACAGGGCATCCAGGGCTGCATAATAGAGAGACCCTGTCTCAAAAAAGACACCCCTCCAAAAGGCCCCATCATGGGGAATCCACCTTTTTTTATTTTATAATTTAATTTAATGTTACATATCAGCCACGGATTCCCTTGTTCTCTCCCCTCCCATTTCCCCCCCCCACCACCACCACCCCCCGGCTTCCCCCAGCCCACTCCCCGTTCCCATCTCCTCCAGGGCAAAGCCTCCCCCGAGTTCAACCTGGTAGATTCAGTCCAGGCAGGTCCAGTCCCCTCCTCCCATGCTGAGCCAAGTGTCCCTGTATAAGCCCCAGGTTCCAAACAGCTAGCTCATGTACTGAGGACAGGACCCTGTCCCACTGCCTGGGTGCCTTCCAAACAGTTCAAGCTGATCAACTGTCTCACTTATCCAAAGGGCCTGATCCAGTTGGGGGCCCCTCAGCCTTTGGTTCATAGATCCTGTGCTTCCATTCGTTTGGCTATTTGTCCCTGTGTTTTTTCCAACCTTGGTCTCAACAATTCTCGCTCATACAAACCCTCCTCTTTCTCGCCAATTGGACTCCTGGAGCTCCACCTGGGGCCTGGCTGTGGATCTCTGCATCCAGTTCCCTCAGTCATTGGATGGGGTTTCTAGCACGACTATTAGGGTGTTTGGCCATCCCATCACCAGAGTAGGTCAGTTCGGGCTGCCTCTCGACCATTGCTAGTAGTCTATTGTGGAGGTATCTTTGTGGATTTCTGTGGACCTTTCTAGCACTTTGCTTCTTCCTATTCTCATGTGGTCTTCATTTACCATGGTCTTTTATTCCTTGTTCTCTTTCTCTGTTCTTGATCCAGCTGGGATCTCCGACTCCCCTAAGCTCTCTTTCCCTCAAATCTTGCCTTTCATTACCCCCACTCACCGCCATGTTGTTCATGTAGCTCTCATCCGTTTCTCTGTCATTGGGCAATCCCTGTGTCTTTCCTGGGGTCCTGTTTTCTAGGTAGCCTCTCTGGAGTTGTGAATAGCAGTCTAGTCATCCTTGTTTTACATCTAGTATCCTCCTGTGAGTGAGTTCACACCATGTTTGTCTCTCTGAGTCTGGGTTACCTCACTCAGGATGATTTTTTTCTAGATCCATCCATTTGCCTGCAAACCTCATGATGTCATTGTTTTTCTCTGCTGAGTAGTATTCCATTGTGTATATGTACCACATTTTATTTATCCATTCTTCAGTTGAAGGGCATCTAGGTTGTTTCCAGGTTCTGGCTATTGCAAACAATGCTGATATGAACATAGCTGAGCAAGTGCCCTTGTGGCATGATTGAGCATTCCTTGGGTATATGCCCAAGTGGTATAGCTGGATCTTGGGGGAGATTGGGGGAATCCACCTTTATGATCTTATATACTTTGAATTACCTTGCAAAGACCCTAATACCATATAAAAATAATCCATATAATACCACCACATTTGAGTGTAAGAAAATCAATTAAAAAATAGGACAGGGGTAACATGGACATACAGTCCATAACAGAAAGGCACTGGTAGGAACGAACTTCTAAGATATTTTATTAAAGTAAACAAATTAGATGCAGGACAATTTGCAGGTTCCTTCATTCACTGTCTTCTAGCCGGGCTTCCCTTCCTCTCCACAGACACTCCGTGCTCAGTTCAGCCTCTGAAACTTGGTACTTGCTGTGTATTCTGCATGGATGTCTTCCTGGTTTTCACATAGCTGGCTTCTGCATGTGATTTGGGTCTCATGAAAAAGCATACCTCTTCAGAGAAACCTCTAGTCTCCAATACCTCTCTCTCTCTCTCTCTCTCTCTCTCTCTCTCTCTCTCTCTCTCTCTCTCTCTCTCTGTCTCTCTGTCTCTCCCCCTCTCTCCCAAAGATTAAACTCAGAGCCTGCTAATCAAGCACTCTATAACTCAGTTGTATAGCTTCCTAGCTCCTAGAAGCTCTATCCAACTGAAAGAATTAGCTTATCTTTCTGAAAACTAGGGTGGTACTGGCACAAATATGAAGTAGAGTCCACAATAGCTAGAAATCCCCAACCTCATCACTTGTATTGATGTTTTAACCATGTTTTTTTTTCTTCACGTAAGACTTGGCACCATTTGAAAAGGTGTCATTTTATTTTTATTTTCCCTTTTATACTTATTTATTGATTTTTACCCCACTGAGTCAAATTAATGCTGCCCACATGCATAGGGGCATGGGGTCATCCACCAGAGCATGGGGAACCTGCCAGCAGGCACACTCCTAAAGAAAAGTGATCCCCATTCTCCTAGCCGCCATCAGCTCTCAGTAGCTCCGCAGATAAGGGTGCGCCTCCAGATCCCCTATCCACTCCTTGGTGGAATTTTTAACTCGCCTGATCTTGTGCAGGTCTTAGGTGTGTAACCACAACTGCTGTCTGAAACAGCCATGGAATGTCAAGAAGGCTACGTGCCACAGTATTTCTCCCCACACTCTTGTTCTTACATCCTTCCTGCCCTTCTTCTGAGATGTTCCCTGAGCTTTGGTGGATGGGACTGACATCCTACCTATGGCTGAGCACTCACTTGCCCTGAGCACTTTGAATAGTAATGGCCTCTACATTTTAATCACTACCCACTACAATAAGAAGTTTCTCTGGCCAGGGTGGGAAGCAGCACAAACCTATGGCTATAAACATAAATACTTAGAAAGCAGTTTAACAGCATAACCATTTAGGAAAGTAACATCCATGGGTTCTCCTCCCAAGCCTATGACTTCCCATGGTTACAGTACCAGGTATGAACTCTTCCCTCCTGTGAAGCAGGCCGACTCTAATCAGGAAAGTGGTTCGTTATTCTTCTATACAATCTTGCTGCTCTTACACTAGCGGGCACCTCTTGCTTGGCAAGTTGGTATTATATCGTCCAGGTTCCAGCACCAGATAAGACCACTGGGGTCTTTTCTCCCCAAACAGCCTACACAGTACTATGAAAGACAGCCAGCTAGGAGAGGGGCCCAGTCAGTTCAGGGTTGATTTCTGTGTCCTGCAACCAATGTGTTTGGTGTCTTCAGCTAGAAGGAGGATGTCATCTTAAAATTTATTTTATGGTTTTATTATTTTCCTTTCCTCCAGCATACATTTCAACTTGCTAGGGTGTAACCTCTATGAGGACAAGAATTTCATCTTGTTTATCCTATGCTTCCAACATTTTGAGCTATGGCTCATGCAGAAGATGTTCTCAATAAATGTTAGTGTGTGTGTGTGTGTGTGTGTGTGTGTGTGTGTGTGTGTATGTGTGTGTTATGTGAGCGTGTGTATGTGAGTGTGTGTGTGTATGTGAGTGTGTGTTGTGTATGTGTATTTGAATGTGGTATGTGTATGAGGTGTGTGTAAGTTTGTGTGTGTGCATGTGTGTGAATGTGAGTGTGTGTGTGTGTTGTGTATGTGTTATATATGTATGTGAGTGTGGTATGTGTGTGAGGTGTGTGTGAGTTTGTGTGTGTGCATGTGTGTGAATGTGTGTGTGTGTGTGCATGTGTGTGAATATGTGTGTGTGCATTTATATTTCAAGCAGTTTTAGAAAAACATGAAAAAAAATGTTAGGCTGGTTCTCTCATAGGAAGAGCAGGAAGAAAACTCATATTCTGGTTTTAGCCTGAGAAATAAACTGGATGTCACACCTGGCCTAGGTATGACTCACACGCAAGGACATACAGCTATGACCTTACAGGGAACATCAGTATGCATCCTCAGTGGCTTTCACGTTCACATCTGTTTAAGAACTCCGTATCTGCCACAAACGTTGAGAAAACAACACAGACACCGTTTCTTAGCTTCAAGCTCATCAGCTCTGTGTGTTTCATTGTGAGCTCTAGAACTGTTTAACCTCTGTCTTCTCATCTCCCCTTCCAGATGGACTGACTGCCTTACATTGTACCCACGGGGTTTGGTAGGAACTCCTCCTGAGAGGGATGTTGGGTGCCACACGGAAGGTTTACTCTTTCCTCCTTCTTGTCAGGGGTTCTCGAGTAGCTGCCCACAGGTGGCCGCAGTTGTCACCCTTGTCCCATTCACCAGTCCACCCAGGAACAGCCGAACTGATGGCCTTGTAGCTTCTGTCATGGTCCCTTCCACATCCCATTTCCAGCCGAGCTGCTCACTCCTCCTGAGTCCTGTCCCTTCCTCGTGTTCTCTTGGTTTGAAGGTGGCCATCCTTTCCCGCTGTCCTGGAGCTTGAGGTTCTTCAGCAGCTCCTTTCAGCTTTCCAATGTGTGGTGCACAAATCCTAAATGGTCTTATAATAAAAACCCAGAGCCAGATATCAGGGTGAATCAAGCTGAAAGATCAGAGAAGCAGAGCAAGTCACAACCACCACCTCTTAACCACCAACTTCTCAGGCTGAAAGAGAGCGAGTTCCTGTCTCCTCCCACCTTATATTCCTTTCTCTGCCCAGCCATATCACTTCCTGTCTCAACCTTCCTAGTGCTGGGATTAAAGGTGTGTGATCCCAAGTGCTGAAGTTAAAGGTGTGTGCCACCACTGCCTGGCTCTGTTTCTCTTTTAGACTGGATTAATCTCATGTGGCCCAGTGTGGCCTTGAACTCACAGAAATCCAGACAGATCTCTGCCTCTGCCTCTGCCTCCTGAGTGCAAGGATTCAAGGTGTGTGCCACCACTGCCTGATCTCTGTGGCTAACTCTGTGGCTATCTCTGTCCTCTGATCTTCAGGCAAGTTTTATTTCCTAGATTACAAACAATATATCACCACATCTGTATACCCAACTCCATGTCCTTATGGATTGTAGTACTCCTTTCCCAGCCTGAGCCAAGGCAGTTTATGGTCTTGGCCTCCTCTTCTGGTTCTACGGTCTTTCCTTGGGTGATCTTTCTCTAGCCCATTTCAGTACTAGAGATATATATATAGGACTCTTGTTTCCCATCTCATCTTGAAGGCTAGTTGACACCTCAGGTTTATCAGGCCCTTCAGACACCAACCGACTCCTCCATCAGAATCCCCCATCTCAGTACATGACATTGTTGACCATACATTTCTTCACTCCAAAATCCCAGAACCATCCTTGCTTACTATCCTTTCCTGAGGATTCTCAGGTGATGCATCCGTATGTCATGTCGGCTCCATATTCATGAACTGTACCCTCATCTGTTTTTCTCTCTCTCTCTTCTGCCACCATCCTATGCCAGATCATTCTTCTTCCTCCATTTTCTGTGATGGCTGTCTTTATCTTTCAACTCTCCCCTTCCTGGGGTGTTCCCAAATCATAACCATAGTATAAATTACAACAAGATGAGAATTTATTGTAACAGCAGACTACGATCTGGTCTTTGCTGTCAATCCTAGCCTCGTCTCTTACCACAATCTACTAGTCTCAACTCTAGACACAAGCTTTCCGATTTTGGTTATTTGTCTTTTCCACACTGTTGCCCAGTTCGATCAGGGCGGAGACCCTGCTCCTCACTGTTACAGTCATAGGATTTCCGGCACCCCCAACAGTCTCTATTACTTTAGTCTAGTAATATCTGTTGACTATATCGATGGGCAAATGCTTCCACTCTGTTCTCCTTAGATTAGAAACACCTTAAGAGCTACCATAGAGGAAAAGGGATTAAATTGTCGGCCAATTTAGAGTGAAAATCTACAGCAGTAGATCTGGCTTCTGTTTCATTCCCTTTCCTCTCATATTTCCAAGGAATTTTCTTGAGAAATAAAAGTGTATCAGATCAAAACTTGCTGAAAAAGAAAGCTGTTTTCCTTTGAATAAATAAGGTACATAAGTCAAAGATTCAAAGATGAAGGTGCTTAAAAATCTATATGGTTTTTACAACGGTGAGATTCGTGGCCTTTAAAAATATTCGGAACAAGATGAAACAAATGTTTTCAGAAGATGTTCAGGTGCACTTTTCTAAAAATAACACACTTAACCACAAATCAATGTTTAAAGCCATATGGCTAATGAGGACCAGCCAGGAAACTCCTATAATTCACAGTAATGAGTATGGTAATGAGCTCCCATTATAAACCAAACGGCTTCATGACACACTGTATCTATTTCAAATAATAGTGACTTGATTATTTCATATTTTTCAAGCTCAAGAGTTAATTTACTGGGAAAAATATTAGAAAACCTGACTGATAAATGAGTTATCTTACCTGAAAAAAATCACTAGAAGATGTCCTAAATTTTATCAACAAGTCTTGTTTAAATAGCAGATGTCATTAGAAATAAAAAATATTCAAACCCAAATAAAGACTAAGATCGTTTGAAGCATAAAAGAGATCCTGTCACTATGGTTGAAAAGAAGTGTTTTTCCTCCAACTCTTTGGTGCCTTTGCTTTTCAAATAGCACTCAAGGAAAGGTTATGTTCTGTTGAACAGGTGCTTTGGGGACTTTTCTGCTATATCAAAATGCCAGGGATTGCATTTTATTTTTAGTATCAAAAGCAAATATTTATTTTTTGCCCTTAAAATCTACCTGTCTCAGACATATTGCCTGAAAAGGTGCTGCCAGCCATCTAACATGATATGGATAGGAGGACAGCGCTTTTGCAAACCACCGAGTGTGGCTTCATAGAGTCCCTCCATTGTTAAGGACACATCACTCACACCACCTGATTACAGGGGGATGGGATTCTCTGAACTGAGGACGGGCCCAGTGAAGCAAGGGAGGGCTTCTGTGCCCTTCATCATCTCTCTCTCATATATACACATGCTGATTGAATTTCAGCCTTACAGCTGGCATACATGTTTGATGCTCTCTATTTTTATTTGTATTTATTTATTTATTTATTGCTTGTTTTGTTTTGTATTTGAGACAGGATTTCTGTGTGGAGCTCTGGCTATCCTAGAACTCACTATGTAGACCAGGCTGGCTTGAACTCAGAGATCCATCTGCCTCTGCCCCCCAAGTGCTGGTATGAAAGGTGTGCACCACCACACCCCACGATGCCCTATATTTTTAAATTATTTTTATTAAACTGTTCATTGCTTTGGGAAATTCTTAGGCATTCTTCCGCTACCTCTCCCTTTACCCCTCCCTTCCCTCTCCCTCTCTCTCTCTCCCTCTCTCCCTCCCTCCCTCCTTCTCCCTTGTTTTTGAGAAAGAGTCTTATGTGGCCCAGGCTGGCCTTAAACTTGCTTTGAAACTGAGGCTAGCTTTGAACTTCTGATTCTCCTGTCTCCACCTTCTGAATTTTTCTCCTAAAACGTGCTAAGATTATAAACATATAAAATTTCTAAATAGAGCTCAGTAGTATCTACTGAAAATTGGACGTTCATTTTCAGGAAGTATGTGAAACAAACTCTCTGGTCCAAGAGAAAAGAGGCAAAATGGAAAGTGTGGGCACTATGCTAAAAACTGACCAGTGAAGGGAATTGAGTCCTTTTTCTGTCCCCCTATACACTGCCAGCCAGGCCTTTTGCTATCCAGGGAAGATGGTCTCTGGAAAGAGGGAGTAACTCAAGAGTGACCTTCTAAAGATGTCAACCACAGGACTTCCTCAAGTCAATACTCAACCTGACCCTGATACCTGGAATTTACAGCCCGCACACCTGTTCATGGCCTCGGTGGCCAGTGAGCAACACAGTGCTACAAAATGTGAGCAGACAATAGATACCCAGAGTGAGAAGAGGGTAGTGCATGCATAAACAGCTATGCCACATAAAATACAAAAGGACAAGCCAGAGTTATTAGACAGTGGAAGCTAGCATAAGATTTGAAAGACAAAGACCCCCAAAAATAGATTCAAAGCAACTTGAAGGAAACAAGGCCTCAAGATAAAGGCAACACACTCTCAGTGTCTGCAGAGAGCTAAGAGAAAACCACACATTCCAGAACAAGAACAGAAAGCCAATGGGGCAGAAAGGAAAGCTCTGTAGGTAAAAAAGGAGCGCTTAGTGTCAGTGTCCTTGGAGAGACTTTTGATTAAAGATGTAGAAAAATATTGGAAAGGGGGAAATTTAATAATGATTTAACATGCTTATAAAAGTTTTTAAAAAATGAAAACAAGTCTAACTCCAAGGACAAACAAAGTGTTGTACAAGAAGAAGTACTGGTCATACATCACTGCATGTCTTCACTATTAGCAGAGTTACATAGTCATAGTAATGTATGTGAGTAATTAGCCAAAACTACAGCACCGCTCCACTAGAGGACTCACAAACAAGGAGAGGGGAAGGAGAGGAACAAGGTACGTGTGGTCTCATCTTCCAAATTCAGAAGAGGGAGAGGAGAGGAAAAACTGTAAACGCCAAAATGATCAGTGAGTTTGCTGTTTCCTAGTAGTGTCAGAAGCTACAGCCATTACGTTACACCAGCATGACTTCCTGAGCATGAGCTGAACAGGGACAACTGTAGACATGCCAGCGTGGACAGGGGAAAGACCGCGGGGCCTCAACCCTACACAAAGATCTACAGGCAACTAAGGAATCCTGAGAGCCAGAGAAATATTCTTCCCAGCGAGGAGCACACCCATTGGTTATCTAACACCAAATGGCCAGCCCTGAAAACATACATACAAGTAACATTATACAGACCAAGCAGGTTATATGTAGGAATATATATAATTTCAGTTACATGCATATTAATGAAAAAAGAAGTCATGAATTTGAATGAGAGCAGGAAGGGGTTGGGGGGTTGGGAGGGTGGGAAGGGAAGGGAGGGATGATATAATTATAATCTCAAAAATAGAAAAACTTGGGTCTTAAAGTCTCCATGGATCATACTTCATTGTGTCAGATTTCATTATTTCACTACAGAAATTCAGTTGTCTTAACGTAATTATCAGAGAGATCAACCTTTCTTGTTTTGCAATGTGAATTTTGTAATAAGTCATGTCCATGGAAAAGAAGGAAGTAGATAAAAATTGCCACTTGGAACCATGAAGCTAAATGACAGCATAATCAGATAAAAGCAGCCAGGCAACTATTTCCATGGAGGTCTGTGATAAACGTTTGGTATATGCCAGTACAGAAATGTCACAATGAAACCCAATATTTGCTAATGCAAAGGTCTTTTAAAGTGTCTCACAGCAAAGCTTATAAACCACTGTCGTGTTTACACGCATGGACTTACCTTAATAGAAGCCAAAACTCATTGGAAACAATGAGACAGAGATGGAGCTGGTGAGAAGCTTCGCTGAACAGCCCATACAGAGAGGGGGCTAGTGATGTCAGGGAAGCCGTTTGTGTCTCCGGGACAGATGTGATAAAAGGAAGAGGGAAGGCTGATGGCCGCATGTGGAGCAGTGGTACACAAAGCAGGACTAGCTGGAAGCAGGATCCATAGGTCCTTGACCCCCAGGCACGCCTCATTTGTTAACCCTGACTGCCTCCACGTAGAGGTGCCCTGGAAGGAGTCTCCTGACCCACCCACCCTGATCGTATGGCTCTTTCTCACTTGTCTTCATTCCCTGTGGTCCATAGTAGTGACCTTTATAAACTGTACTCACTAGATGCCTCTTTATAGAATATTCAGATAGCTGTTTGGGGGGAAAATGTTTCCCAAATATTTAAAATAAAAGTGTAAAATGCATTCATAGCGGGCATGTTTTGGGGTTGACCGAACATAGAGATTGTCCCAAATAATCAAGTGAAAGTTTTTACATAACACAAATATGGTAAACACATTGTAAACGTCTTTGTTTTCATCGCTGTCTTAATTTGTGTTCTATTACTGTGGAGAGAAATCATGACCAAGGCAACTCTTGAGACAGCATTTAAATTGAGGCCTTGCTTATAGTTCAGAGCATGAGTCCATCATCATGGCAAGAAGCAGGCAGGCATTGTAGGAGACCCACTTCCACTTTTACCCCAGGGTACTCTTGAGGGAGGAGAAGTGAGAAATATTTAGATATAAGGATAGAAGGGAGAGAGAGACAGATGGAAACACAGGATAGTTCAGGAGGGTCGGGATCCTTATCCACTGGCCCCTTCTGTCTCTTCTAAAGGACTATTTACAGGAATGCCAAGGGGTGGGGCAAAAGACCTCCCCCCAGCACAGCCAAGGGCAGACCCTTCCCAACACCTGGTGACCACGCACGAGGTCAAGCCATCCTCTACTGCAGCTCTGCTGGGTAAAGCAAGCTCAGCTCTCACTGGGAAACCTCTGTGGTCCTCCACAAGGCATGGCACTGGAACAGAAGTTTAAGAGTTCCCCATCCTGATCCCGAGGTGGCAGGAGGGGGTGGGACACTGGGCCTGGCATGAGCTCTTGAAACCACAAAGCCCACCCCCAGTGACACACCCCCCCAACAAACCACACCTGCTAATCCTTCCCAAAGGGTTCTACCAATTGGGGATGGACCAAGCACTTAGCTGGGTGAGCCTACGGGGGCCATTCTCATTCAAAGCACCACAATAACCTTCAAAAGTCAACACATAGGGACTCAAGAGATGTCTCAGCATATAAGAGCACTTGCTGCTCTTCCAGAGGACCAGGGTTCAATTCCCAACACCCATGTCAGGTAGTTTATAACCACCTCTAACACCAACTCCAGGAGACTGCCCTCTTCTGGCCTATATGGGCACCCAACACTGCATGCACATGTGTACACACATACATCATCATCATCATCATCATCAACATCATCATCATTATCAACATCATCATCAAATCTTTAAATATAGAGGATGAAATTAGGAAGTGACATGGGAGGACCCAGAAGGAAGTGGAGAAGAGGTATGACATGTGTATGATTAAAAAATACAGTGTATACATTTATAAAATTCTCAAAGAAAAATAAATCTTTTAAATAAAATAATTAGGTTTAAAAATATTTAACAAGGTAGAAGGGGCACATATTGGGAGAGGGACTAGGAAGAGTAGAGGAGTAGTTGGGGGGTGAATATGAGCCAGATATATTTATAGTCATGAAGCTATCAAAAGATAAGTAAAAATTTTAAAGCCTAAACACTAAAAATTTGTGGCTAATTCTTGAATTACAAAGCGCACGCATTTACTATCAAAAACTTTGGAAATACAGACATGCATAGAGAATAAATGTTCATCTCAGCATGCAGAACTAATAAAAATGTGGGTATATATTCTCATTTTAAAATTTGCTTACACATACATATACTTTTTAAATAAATTTGGAGATATACTGCACATGTTTTATTACCTAATTTTTTGATTGGCAAGTTATGACTATTTCCTTTTATTAAATATTTATTCTCACTACCATTTTATTAACTTTATGGTAGTCAACCAATGTCTGATAATTTATTGCTGGGTACAGCCAATATTTTCCACACTGTGCTTTTATAAATGGCACCATGATGAGTAACCTTGCACACATCCATTTATTTCAGTGGATATAATTCCTAGAAATAGAATTTCTGGAAAAGGATGTATATTTTTAAAAACTCTTGACACTTAGCTACCAAAATATCTCTCCAGTTGACATATTCACCCACAGGCTGCCTCTCATACTCTTCTAAATGAACAAATAACAATTGTACATATTTATGCTATTCAATGTGATGCTTTGTCATGCATGCCAAATGCATGGACTATTAATTAAGGCTAATTATGTATGTACATATTGTGGGATAATTAAATCAGGCTAATCAGCATGTCTTCACCTCTCTCTGTGATAAGAATGCTCAAAATCTACTTAGTCATTTTGAAATACAGCATTGTTAGCTACAATTGTAGGATTTGAAAATACTCAATCTTATACTTCTAAGTATCCTCAGGACTGGCAAATGCTGATTAAACTTAGAAACAATTCAAATCCTTAATTGAGACCCTACTTTAGCCTATAGAGCATAAAACTCCTGGAGCTCAGAGATCACTTTCTTCAAATATATTTTTCCAATTCAAATTCAGACAATAGAATGTATTTCATAAGCTCATCAGTCCATCTAGGTGGTGGCCATCCAGGATAAACTGTAAACAAGAGATCTGAAGCATCATTACAGACATAATGAGGATAATGATCCAAGAGGACAAGGGGAAGATGCCCTGGGTTTACCTATTAGTAATATCTTCAAGTTGGTGGTTATGTTTTCAGGGTATTCGGGTTATTACTCACTGAAAGGAATCTCAAAGGCATAGACCACGCAGATACTGATAGACGGACATTCTGGCTTTGTTTTGCATGACCGGACAAATCTGAAGTGTGCAGTAGGCTCATACTCATGGGAGTGAAGCGGGCCTCAGTGGAAAGCATGGGGGGTGGACAAGCACTGATTTTCTTGTCATTGTTATTTGTCTGAGAGAGAGAGAGAGAGAGAGAGAGAGAGAGAGAGAGAGAGAGAAGAAGAAGAAGAAGAAGAAGAAGAGAGAGAAAGAAGAAAGGGAGGAACATAACTGCTTTCTCCATGTCACAGAAGGAAAACTTCAGCTGCAGTCTGGGAATGCTGTTTGGGGTATCTCAGCAGATACGGCTATTCACAGTGTCTGCACCATGGCCAGATAATAAATAGATGCCTAAGCCTTACTTTCCCAGGTCAGGAAGGAGGCAGTGAGAAGTATGACCCAGATGATGGGGAAGATCTGCTTCACTCAAACACATTGACCCTAAGGCTCTGCCCTGCACCATTCTGTCCAGCCTCTGAGATGCCCTACACCATTCGGTCCAGCCTCTGGGATGCCCTACACCATTCTGTCCAGCCTCTGGGACGCCCTACACCATTCTGTCCAGCCTCAAGGATGCCCAAATGAGGCCACTATTAGTGCCCCACCTGGGGCCCCTTCTTTGGAGTCATTTGGAGGCACATCTAATGTCTTCTGTCATGGACCCCCTCTTCTTTATTCCAATTTGACTGCTCTCTAGATCAAGCCATATTACAATCGTATTGAAAGAAACGAAGTCTGTGTCTTGATTAAAATGGATTCCGTGTCTTTCTCTAGCCTTCTGCACAGAGCCATAGCAGGTGCACAGCAGAGCTCAGTCTGAAACATGAACGTGACTCGATCGGCTTGAATGAGGTCTACAGTATGCTACTTAGCCATCTGTGGCTACTGTGAGCTGTCTGGGTTAGTAAAGTTTGGTTTTATAGTTAATACTGTGGAAGGGACAGATGATAAACAAACAAAAGAACACTAGGAATCCTTCAGCACATATCTGGTTCAGATACCACCTTCGTGTCTGCATATTTCTCAGTCCCTTTACACCTGGGAACACAGCAAGAAGTGAACTCAAGGCGTTCCACTTCAACGGCGGAAGAAACAGCTAAAAGATAGGCAATGGGCCCAGCTAATAAATGACAAAGCCAAAAATCTAACCTCTGATTATTAATTATGAATAGTAATATACTCTCTCCTAATATACTTTCCTCAGCTTCTGTTTGCTAATTGTTGCCTATTCTAGCTTCATCCTGTTGCTGTGATTAAAACAACAACAAACACACTTTGACAAAAATCCATTTAGAGGAGGAAAGGGTTAATTTCAGTCCATCTTCAGGGGAAGTCAGAGCAAGAACTCAAAGCTGAAGCAGGGACAGCCAAGGACTGATGCTTTCAGGCTGGCTCACGGGTCTATGCTCAGCTAGTTTGTTGATACAGCCTAAGACCATCTGTGCAGGGAAGGGTGCCGCCCACGATGGGCTGGGCCCTCCTACTTCAATTAACAATCAAGACAGTCCCCCACAGACACGCCCGCAAGCCAATCCTTCAATGGACACCCCCTTCTCAAGTGACTTTTGGCTGTGTCAAACTGATACTCAAGGCTAAGGAGGACACACTCCTCTGAGTTTTTCTAATGGAAACCTGACTTCCAGCCGGCTACTACATTAAGAGGAATTTAATAGCATAATTCAATGTTATTACCTTCTTAAAGATTTTGGTTGCATTTGAAACAACTGTGGGATTAAATTCCAATGATAAAATGTTATTTTTGTGTATGTCCTGTATGTGTGTGTGTGTGTGTGTCTGTCTCTGTGTGTGTGAATGCAGGTTGAAGTCAGGGGTTCCCCTCTGTCATTCCCCACCTTAGTTTCTGAGACAGCCTCTTACTGAACCTGCAGCTCCTTTCTGCCCCAACCCCCAAGCCCTGGGCTTGCAGGTGTGCTCCCCCATACCCAGCTTGGTATGTGTGCACTGGGGGTGAAAACTCGGCTTCTCATGATTGTAGAGCAGGCCCTGGATCCACTGAGCTACGTCTCCATCCAGCCTCTAAGGACGAAGTCTTAGACATCACCTTAATAAGAGATATTCCAAAAGTGTTATCCCAGAAAAGGGGGTCAATGTTTTCAAGCGTGACATCTAACGTCGTCCCGGTTTTAGAAATTCTGAAATAAGAAGTCATGTGACTGCCCATTTCGGCAACATGGCAGAGTACACTTGAAAAAAAAAATAGTGACAATGATTCAAAACCAAACCAAAGTCTCTCAAAACTTGTGTAAGTTTTGGAGGAAAAGAAACCTCTGTAAAGAAGCGACGTGTTCCTAAGTACGTCTCACACACTAGAAGAGCACTAAGTATTGTGTCGACTGACGGCCTCGGGTGATGGTGTTGTTCTGTGACTCCGAGATAGAAAGTGATTGTCCGAACTTCTAGAGCGTGATCTGCCCTGTTGTGTTCTTTCCCTTTTCCTCTTAGTTTATAACACAGACAAGAATTCTGAGTTTTATCACAACGATTACTAAACAACATGCTTTCTTTTCTTTTTTTAAAGACAGCTCTATTTTAAGGTAACGTGAAGCTTATAAAAAGAGGTTTTAAAATAGTGCAAACAATTCCAGACAGTCTTCACTCGGCTTCTCGCAGTGTCAGAATCTTGCATAATCAAAGCAATTATCTCTAGCCCAAGAAACTGCCCTTTCCATAAAGCTACAGGCTCCCGTTAGAGCGCACCAGTTTTTAATCTATTAATAGCCTTTTAAAAACGCCATGCCAGTGTCTAATGAGGATTTCATATGGGCAGATTGTGACCTGCCTTGGTGATCCAATCTCTAGTACTTCCTTTCTTTTGTTATTGTCACACTCCAAGGCTTTTGAAGGACACTGGCCAGTCATTTTGTGGAATATGCCTCTGTTTTGGTTTGCTTAGCATTTTCTCATGCTCAGATTGGGATTATGCATTACTAAGAAAATACTCAGAAGTGATATATCCCCCATGACTGTATCAGATCAGGGTGCATAGTATAGATATATCTTGTTCTTGGTGGTGCTCATTTTTGCCAGTTTTCTCCTCTGCAAACTTACTTCTTTCCCCTTGTAATTAATAAGTATTCTTTGATATTATATAAATGTCCTATTTCTCCTGAAATCCATCCACTCAGTTCAATTTCTGCTTCCTTTTCATTTGTTTATTTGGGAAGAGGCTTTGTTTTCTTTGGTTTTTTGAGACTGGGAGTTATATAGCCCAGGCTAGACTTGAACTTTTCATGAAGCCAAATGTGACCTTGACTTTCTGATCTTTCTGCCTCTACCTTCCCACTATGGTAATTACAGCATGTGTCACCATACCCGGCTTTATGGTTCTGGGATTGAACCAGGGCTTCAGACATGCTAGGCGAGGGCTCTACCAACTAAGTTACCATTCCCCACCCCTCGCCATGAATTTTTCAATAAAGGAAATCCAATCCATTGATAATAAAAATCTATCGGTAACACCAAAAGCCAGACGTAACTGGTGATTTTTAAAATAAGCCAAGAGTGGAGAACTTTAGAATTGCTAAAGGCAGGGTGTGTAAAGCCAAAACACCCTCAAAAGGGCACAGTTTGACATTCATAGCAAGAAAACCTCTCATTTTCAATAGCTTGAGCACAGAGCTGAAATACATGGGTAAGATGCGCAGAGAAGCAGACGGCATTCCAGACGGATCCCACACTTATCAGAGCTACATTATCATTTGTATTTCTGAACTTATTTCTGTATCAGTAAGTTATATGGTTCACAGATGGTTTAAAATCATATTTTCAGTGTTCCTCAGATCGAGTACATAAAGAACTATAGGCTTTAGGGTTTTTGAGTCATTAAATTTTGGCAGACAGCTGAATGCCAATTATTTGATTGGTTTAATATTTTTTCCTCAACACTGGATTATAAGATAAAATGTGCATTCCAGTTACACCATAAGACATGCTATGCCTTTGGGAGTGTTTACATATCATTCACCATAGCCACAGAGCCCAAATATTCAGAAACACCAATCTTTTGGGATTTGAGGCTTATTTTTGTTTATTGGGACAAGAACTCACTGTGTATCCCTCAATGGCTTCTTGCTATAAAAACCTAACTGCCTTGAATGTGTGGCGGTCCTTTTGCTTCTGCCTCCTGAGTGCTGCCATGGCAAGCATGTGCTACCATGCATGTTTCATGAAACCAATCTTCAGAGAATTTCTTTGACTCTCTAAAAATGCCAACTGCATTGACAAGGGGATATATTCAAAAGAATACCACTGTTACATTATCACTTGGGGAAAAAAAAAAGCCAATCTACACAATCTACAGTTAATGCATGTCAAATACCAAAATACTGCGTTAATAGTGAACTAACTATTGAAAACCGATTTGGGACACTAAGAGTATCAAAAGCTCACATCTATCCAGTGTTTCCCATGGGCTAGTCACTACGTTGTATGACATTTAATTACTAGAGCCACATGAACTACCAAAGACTGTGGCAGATACAGTATGTTGCCCTGCTTGCAAGCTAATCAGTTAGCCTTCTATCTTTTTATGGATGCTAGTAGAAGACAAGAGACTCTTGGGTCCAAGACAAGGGACATTATTACTCATGGAAATAGAGGTGACCAGAGCACAGGCAGTTTCTTAAACCACCTCTCCAAGCTTCAGTTGCCGCAGTGAATCCAAGGAGAGGTAATGTGCATACAAATAGTGGGTTACATGACAGGCCAGAGACTCATTCAAATTCAGGAGAGCCGAATCTTGTAAAACGGATAGTAAGCACCCTGCCACTTCTTCCAGAGGAAGACACCATCACTACCCTCCAAGGCTATTTACCACAAAGGACAGAGGCAATCAGGCCTCTACTCTCCTGACACACAGGAAGGTGAGACATCCATGAGGAATCGTCACCTGACATGATGAGGTACTGCAATCATTTCCCTTACAAATGAGGAACTTCAGGCTTGGAGACAATGGCTTTAATTTAAGAAGACTTTCAGTGAAGGCATAGGCATTCGCTTTCTTTCCCATGGGAATGTTTCAGTATTTATCAGCTCATTTCATTTATTACATGAAGCATGAGCCCTATAAGGTTCTCAACCTGTGGGTCACGATCCCCACAGAGGTCACATCGCATGCCAGATATCCTGTATACCAAATATTTGCATTACAATTCATAACAGTGGGAAAGTTACAGTTATGGAATAGCAATAAAGTAATTTTATGGTTGGGGTCACCACAACATGAGGAATTGTGTTAAAGGGGCGCAGCATTAGAAAGGTTGAGAACCACTGCGGTAAGGTGTAATGGATGAACTTACAAACTGTAAGAGTTTTGGGCATAAAGATGTTCCCTAAGATATGCTTTGTATCGGGCATCTTGAAAAAATACATTGTGGTGTCACCTCTGGGATATCAACTTAAGGTGTGACTATAAACTTCATACGGTTTCACATCTTCTATACCCGCGGGAAGACATACTGCAGTAGGAAAAACATGATAAAGCCTCTGGGACCAAGTAGTGAAAGACCCCCAGGGGAGATCTTCCTTCAGGAGAGACCCCAAACCCAAGGAACACACCGAAACCACAGATCAGATGCAAAAGCAAGAGGGTTTATTAGATACACGGGTACCCGGGGCGAAGTCTCTAGGAGGACTTGCGCACCTTCCTAGGGCAAGGGGGACTTTTTATGGGATCCCAGGGGCAGAGGCGCGGTTACAGAAGCGAGAAGCATAGTTACAGGGTCCCTATTGGTTGTTTCAAAGAAGGCCAGGGTGAACTTGGGGTCGTATGTGTGTGGCTGACTTGGCCTTGCCCAGGGTATAGTGGGTGTTTTTCCAGCCCAGCTGCTTATTCCTCAAGGCCAGGGGGCCAGCCATAAAATATCCTGATTTGACTCAACTGTCTTTCTCCCAAGGCCGCTGGCCACAGTTATCTCTATCCCAAGGGCGGATGGCTAGCCAGCCACAGCTGTGAACTCCTGTTTTTCTGATTCCTTTAGAATGGCGTTTCTTAGGCTAAGTTATTGGGACTGGGGGGGCATTTCATCGGCCCAACACCCCATGTCCTTATAATGGAGCGGGGGTCTTTCAGTAGCATCAAGTTGTGATTCTGCTCTGTGCTGCTAACTCTTCTGAGGTGTTTCCCCATGTGTGAACTAGGGGTCCCCTGCAGGTGAGCTCCCAGTACAGCGCTCTGACCCACAGTGTGTATGCAAGGCAGCCTTCCACAGTAGGAAGCAGTCCTAAGTTGGAGGTGACAGTGAAGTCTCTAACTTTTATTGCTTTCCCAATTTGGAAAGTTCAAGAACAAACTCAGAAGGAGATTTTTAAGCCCTCCTTTTTCCCAAAAAAAGCCTTTTCAGGCACTGAGGCTGTGTCGTGGTGAATTCAACCCTTTTCATTCAGATTCATTTTAAACATGGAGTGAAAACGTTTCAAGCTGTCAAAGCACTCACTGTTAGCAACAGAATAGCTGTTGTTCTTTTAAAAGGTCTCCTAATGTTTCTCTTACGGACTTGAAGTGGGAGAGCTTCGATTTCTCTGAAAGGGATGTGAATAAAATCATGTGGTCGAGACCAGTGCCTGCTGGAGCTCAGCCATCTACATGTGCCATGGTCATGACTCTGAGCCTTACGACTTTGCGTGGGGATTGTGCTGTGCCTCCAGACGACTTTGTTGATTTTCCAGTGACTCATATGGGAGAGTGTGGAAGATGGAATTGTTTTTTTCACATTCACTTAAAAGTTACTGTGGTGGTATTGTGTTTCCCAAAGTATTGTGCACGCTAATAAACTTATCTGGAGTCAGAGACAGAACAGCCACAATATTAAACATAAGGATAGGCAGTGGTAGCACATGCCTTTAATCCTAGCATTCCAGAGGCAGAAATCCATGTGTTCAAGGATACATACAGGCATGGTGACTCACACCTTTAATCCTAGGGAGTGATGGTAGAAAGCAGAAAGGTATATAAGGCGTGAGGACCAGAAACTAGAAGCATTTGGCCTGGTTAAGCATTTGGCTGGTTAAGCTTTTAGGTTTTGAGCAGCACAGTTCAGCTGAAACCCATTCTGGATGAGGACTCAGAGGCCTCAAGTCTGAGGAAACAAGACCAGCTGAGGATCCGGCGAGGTGAGATAGCTGTGTCTTGTTCTGGTTCTCTGACCTTCCAGCATTCACCCCAATAACTGGCTCAGGTTTGATTTTATTAATAAGAACTTCTAAGATTCCTGCTACAAGTTACACCACAGACACCAGAGAAAAGCAAGAAAAATTGCCCGCTCAGTGGGCAGGCTGCTCCAGAGGAAGCGGCACGTTCAGCAAACAGTTGTGTATTCAGCAGCTGGGCCCTTGCATCCGTTGGTGGGTTCTTCCACCCTGTAAACTTTAATGATTTGCCCTCCTCACAGACTCCTGTCCACGATTGCTTGATGCTGATTGGCTCCGAAAGCCTCTCAACTTTAACTAATAGCTGCAATCCAAATTAACAATAACCAGGGATGTATGGGAATGACGGGTGCATTCTGGTAATTCACTCCAAGCTGAGCTTGTTCTCTGCCTGAAATACAACTGTGGCTCCATGAAAAATTCTCAAAAACGTTGAATTTAAAATGAGCACTGGGTAGGATAAACAGTCGTTGAATAATACTTAAACTCCGCCATCTGGTATTCTAGTTTTTAATGTGCACTGAATTTCTTTTATTAGGTGCCTATTTGTGATTCTTTCTGTATAGACTTTTCTGCAGAAGGAGCTGAGTAAACTGGGGCGGGGTAGGAGTTATGATTCAGGACCACTTTCTTTTATAGAATGTTCTTACAGGGAAGCCCGGGGCCGTGCGTGAAAGCTCAGCTGCTTTCCCTAGGGGGCAACTAAAGAATCCCTGACCAAGTTTCCCTTAATTCAGAGAATTCATTTGTGAGACTCCATATGGGTGGTGTGTGCGGAGGGGAAGGAAAGAGTCCCTTGGGGAAGGAGGGATGAAGGGAGGGCCCAGAGACAGTAAACAAATAGAAATGACTAGCAGTACACATTCATAGCGTTTAGTGGGGTGGGGGATGGGAGAGCAAATATAGAATTTGGGGGGAAAATGAGTTGGTATTATGAAAGGATCATCACACTTGTAAAAATAATAATTAATTTTTAAAAATTATTTTAATTAAATAATTAAATTGGGCCTGGAGAGATGGCTCAGAGGTTCAGATCGAGGTCTGCTCTTCCAGAGGTCCTGAGTTCAGTTCCCAGCACCATTTGGGTTGCTCACGGCCACCTACAGCTCCAGTTCCACTGAGTCTCAAGCCTCTGGCCTTTGTGGGCTCCTGCTTGCACACACACAAACTCCCACACATTCACATATAATTTAAACTAAACGAGGTATTTAAAGTGAATGCTCTTTTCTGAAAGTCATACACTGAGCCAGCCACTCCTGTGATTTAACATGGCGTTTGCACGAGAGATGCCTTTCTTCCTGAGGTGTGAGGTTCCACATCAGCTTACCCAGAAGAGGCACATGACAACAATCATGAACTATACGAAGCTCCCTGACAGAAACCTTTCCACATGCCTTATCCCGTTTGATTGACACAGAGCAGGGCTGAGTGGCTCGGCCCAGTTCGACATCTCACCGGCAGGGTCAGCCACTGAGTGACAGAGCCTTCAGGTCAGTTCTCGTTTTCAAAATTTCAACTCTAATTCTTACATTTCAAATTAGCACTAACCAAAGTGGGAAAGATAGGCTGCCTGAGCTGCCAGGAAAGCCACGATCTACCTGGAAGGTGTCTTCTGACAATTACAACTGAGCTGCCTGCGGAAATCTGATTCTGATACCAACTCAGAAACAGAGCCTGTAATCTCCACAAACTGACAGCAAGGCCCCAGGGCTGAAGATAACACACACACACACACACACACACACACACACACACACACACACACGCACGCGCACGCACACACGCGCACACACACACGCGCGCACACACGCACACACACCCCTCATTGAACACGGAGAAGTCAAGCTGGTGCCTCCATAGAGCCTTCACTCTTGTGTTCTAGAATCTTTGGTACAGGAAGGTACTCTGCACACTGTCAAAAGAGAAATGTAAACACCACAGCGGCCACAAAACCTCTGATCTATCCTCTGTCCTGCCTGCAAGATATACTAGTGCCAATGTGGCACAAAGCTTGTGGGAGTGACCAACCAATGTCTGGTTTAACTTATGGCCCGCTCCACAGGATGGAACCCATACCCGACACCGCTTAAGCGACCAAGAACCTGAGACTATATAGTCTGGGGGCCTAGAATAAAACCAAGTACTATTGTTCTTAATAGTAATAATTTTAAAAGCAGCAGTAAAATGACTCCTAATGACATTCAGAAGTCAGTGCCTTGTTCAGCCATCATCAGAGAAATTTCCTTTGTTGGCAGATAGGAACAGATACAGAGGCCCACAGCCAGACCTTATGTAGATAATGAAAGACGTTGGAATACTCAGCCCTAAAGGGAATGTCTCCATCAAATCCTTCCCCCTGCAGAACCTGCAGAAGAGGAGGTAGGAAGGGTATACAAGCCAGAAGGGATGGAGGACACCAAGAAAACAAGGTTGTCTAAACTCGTGTGGACCTCACAGAGACAGAAGCAGCAAGTACAGGGCCTGCACAGGTCTGCACCAGGTCCTCTGCATGTATACTATGGCTCCCAGTTAAGTGGTTTTATGGGATTCCTAAGTATACAAATAAGTGGGTCTTGGATTCCTGTGCCTTCTCTTGGGCTCTTTTCCTTCTATTGGTTTGTCTTGTCCAATTTTAATGTCATAGTTTTTGCTTTATCTTATTTTATTTTATTTTGTTATATTTTACTATTATCTCTTAGAAGCCTGTTGTTCTCCAGTGACAGACAGAAAGGGAGTGGATCCAGATGGGAGAGGGGTTGGGAGGAACTGGGAGGAGTAGAGGGAGGGGAACCATAATCAGGATACATGATGTGAGAAAAGAACCTATTTTCAATAAAAGGAAAAAGTAAAACAAACAAATAAATAATAGAACCTGGAGTTGGCTGTGTGTGTGTATGTGTGTGTGTGTGTGTGTGTGAGAGAGAGAGAGAGAGAGAGAGAGAGAGAGAGAGAGAGAGAGAGACAGATAGACAGACAGACAGACAGAGATAGAGAGGGACAGAGACACAGAGAGTTTCCTGAATGAACACAAAAGGCACAGTGCAATCCACACTTCCCCCTTAAGGTCTCTATTGCCTTCCTATGAAATCTGGGTTTGGTTAGAAGTTTTCTAGATCTTTTTCAGTTCTATCGGACCTAATATCAAGGACGACTGGAATAATCCATTGTTTATATATCAATAATATTATAGTGGCTTAGCAATACAAGGATAGTTACATAATTTTCTAATAGTGTTTAGGGAAAAGATAATATAAGCCTTTACTAAATAGTTATTAAAGCACTTTACCATACTAATTTCTACAGGAAATTGTGCCAAATATGGTAAGAAGAGCAAAGCATGAACCAAGAAGCTCCTCTCCTCTCAACAGTATATGCTATAGTTTGGGGTGTCTTGTACCACATTCACTGCCAAAGGACCACCAGACACAGAATGCTCTTGGAACTGAGACAGGAGGTAACCTTAAGCCTTAAACTGCAAGTTGGGTTCAAGAACTCAGAAATTGGAGCAGAGACGCAAGGTTTCATATGCCATCTGTAATTAGTATATCTCTTTCGAACCAAAGCCTATATGAAAGTGAGATTTTTGCATGGATGATAATGGCATTATGGTCATCTGCTATCTTGTGGTTATTGCAGCTCTCTTAGGAAAATAAAAAGGGAAAGTTTCACTCAGTACTTGAAGGTTAATTAATGCAGGTACACAAACCCACACCCTGCCTTAAATTCAGGTACCAGTGTCAACCTTGTCTTCAAAGTAATCATTCTTTCTTTCTTGTTACATCTCCAACAAGATCTACTAAGGATGATCACTCAAATAACCATTTCAATCTCTTTCTTTCTCTTTGTACCCAAAAGTATTAAAGTGGTCCAGAATAAATAAACAGCAAAATAACAGAACGGACAGACAGCAGGACACACTACTAAAACACCAAAACCAGTAGTCTATGAATGACTGAACTGACATATACCAATGATCCGTAACTGTAGCTCTGTACCTGTGATGCCATCCTAAAAACCAAGCAGCTTCCTGCTTATGCTGAACTTGTAACTACACACACAGTGCAGATCTCCCCCCATGAAACGAGTAAGATGGATGTCAGAGCAGACCATGGACTATATTGAAAACAGAGCTCAACAGTGGATTGCTCCAGCAGCAGATTAAATAAGTAATACATGAGCATCAATTCTGGATACCCTTCCCGTTTAAATTTCAACACTGCATCAAACATCAAGCAACTGTATAAGATGCAGGAAGGAAATTATGATAATGTAGCTTGCAATATAACTTGATTTCAAATAACATCTTTCACATAAACTGGTATCCAAAGTGCTTTATGAAATAAAATAGTGTGAGAAAGTGGACGGCATGTGGTATAAATAACAGGAAGCGGTAGAGCAACCGGGCCCTGTGTGGAGCAAATTAAAGCTTTCCATCATAAAGCCAAGAGCAATGGGAGAGGGCATGCAAGAATCTTAGACGAGGTACAACAAACTTGACATTGTCAAGAAAGCCATGTATGTCCATGGGTTTACTTTTTTAACGAAATAATCACGATTTTCCTTTAGTAGACTATTTGAGTGGTAGAATCCAGAAAACTGTACTTTTGGGTGCTTTAGCTTGAATACTGGAGTCAAGCATAGAGGACCAGGAGTTCTGTGTGAACAAGCACACACCTCTACCTCCAAATGGGCTGACTGCTAAAAGTGACAGGCGTCCAGGCAGCGGCCACCTCCTCTTACCACGCTCATCATAGTACAGAGACAGGCATTGCCATTGGCCTGGCCAGCTCACGCCTTGGCTCTGTCATCGAAGAGCTATATGGCCCAAGATGTAAGCAGCTCAGGCCCCTGTGTGCTCATCTCTAGCATGAAAATGATAATAATGCCAATAGAGCAGGCTATATAAACTAAGCAAGAATTCATAGGAATCAGCATAAGGTCATTTGCATCGTCACTGGAAGGTTTAACTGCTGTGCTGGGGAAGTGGACACAGAGTCCCACCCCAAACCAAGAAGCTATCCGTTACTGATACCTGCTGGCAAAGGGAAAAAGTTTTACACTCCTGGGTAGGCCCGTGCTCAGGAGTAGCTAGCCAAGACAAAATGAATTCAATGGTATTTTTATGGACTGGCTTTGTTTTGACATTTTTTTTGTCTTATTAGTCTTTTGCTTATTTGTTTTGATTTGTGTTTTGTGGATTTTTATGTTTCTCATTTTTTTTTGTTCTTGTTTGATTGATTGTTTTGAAAGAGAGAGAAAAAGAACAAAGTTGGATGATAGGAAAGTGGGGAGGTTCTGAGAGAAATTGGAGGAGGGGAAACCATGATTTCAATAAGAGAGATTATATCGGCTCTGAATACTCCGTATAAAGGTGAGCTCCACACGCTAGGGGAAATCCAGAACCACCTTTAAGTCTGTCAAAACCCCATAGTGCTCACATAAAGTCATCAGGATTCACCTCAGATCACTTGCCCACAACATACAGTCATTCACAAGCCTTCCATCATGTGCCCACAGAGGACGTGGCCTTGAATGGTATGACTCCGACATACCATGACTTTCCATTTGTAATCAAAAATCTGAATCAATAGAGAATGAACACTCCTTAAAATTTCATAGAATCCAAAGCAAACTTTTTGTTGAGATTTCAGAAGGACAGTTAAGGCATATGATATGAGCTCTGACTCCCTACATTATGGCTTTACTGTGTCCCTTAACTATTATCTCTGTCCTGGATGGCTTCCGTGAAGGTTCCCTCTAAGGAACCTATAGCATACATCATTTCTTCAGGATTGGTTATAGATTGCTGGATACAAATTAGCCCCCAATTCACACAACAAATGCTCACCATCATACCATTTCTGAGGGTCAACAATCTAGAGGTAGAAGACCAGTTTTATGGTTCTCTCTCAACCTTTCTCATGAGGTCTCTGCAAACTTGGGCTGCCAGCCAGGACCTTTGGGACCATTTCCATGGGCATTCATGTGACTGTTGGCAGGAATCTTTAGTTTCCCACTGTGCAGATCACTTCACAGGACAAATGATGATCTATGAAGGTACTAAGGAACTGAGAGAACAAGACATTACCCAGTGTATCCCCTAATCTGGTTTCACAAACAGCACACCATGATGTCGGCCAAAGTTTACTGGTCACTCACACTGATCCTGACACCATGGTGGAATACCAGGGCATGGCTTCCAGGAATATAGCTATCTGTGCCCCTGTGGTTATTCTTCTATCCTGGCCATGCATGAACATCTTTAGCATATCAGTGACATGATTTAGTCTGTCTGTGTCTATTCCTTCCAGCAAACATCCACTGAACTGGTATATAGTGCTAAAGTTTTCTTTTCAAAGCACAAACTGAATCATTTTTCCTACTACACAGAAGCTCTTTAAAACTTTTACCCTTCGAACAAAACTCAGGTTTTTAAGAGTCATTTCATTTTTGATTATGTGTATATGGGGGAGTCTGCACACGTGTGAGTGCAGGTGCCTGAATGAGTCCAGAGGAGAACGTCAAATCCTGTGGAGCTGGTTACAGGTGGTCGCTAGCTATCCCATGTGGCTATGGGGAACTGAACTTGGGTCCTCTGCAAGAGCAGTATGTACTCTTAACTGCTGATCTATCTCTCCAGCCCCAAACCTACGATTCTGAAAAGCATGAGCTATTGGGATGAAGGATCACGTTTCTGTAGTGACTGCAGAATCCAGCGCACCACCCTGAGTTTGAAGAGCAGTAAGTTGACCAATTCTGACTAGCATCAACAGGTATCACCAGAAAACAAATTCTTACCTCTTTTTTAAGCCCCGCTAGGCTTTGCTAAAGTGTTCATACAGATAGCTCTCTACCCTCTTCCTCACGTCAGCATCTCCTTCTCTGTGGGTCACTTCACCAACACCTCCTTTGGGGAAATCCTCATCCAGAACCACCATCCCTTCCTTCCCTGAACTGTATTTACCCTCCATTTGTATTTCTCCTTTCCTACCATTTACTCTTCAGAAGGTAAAGAGGCACCAGCCAATGCATCTATGGTCAACTGATGTCTGGGCTTTTATTCACAATTGGAGATTCCCAAAGCACTCGTTTTCTGAAGAACCTGCTAATTTGGCAACTCACAGAAGAGTCTATCTGGAGGAGTCCAGGATAACATGCTTCCTTCCTGGCATGAGGAAATGGTTGCCTTTCCTGTAGTCCCTGACCGGCAACATCAGATCGTGATCTTTTAGTGTTGTTTGTATAGTGACCGTAGGGACTCAATCCAAACCTGCCCCCTGCAGGCCTGAAGACCTAGCAGTTGCCATGGAGGTAATAGAGGAAGTACTGACTCCATTTCCGCAGGCTTTGCTTAATCTGCACTTCTGAGGGCCGGAAATCCTGACTGTCTTATTCTATGTATGTGCTACCACATCTCTCTTTTTATTATGAAAAGCTATTGAATCTACTCTTTAAAAAATATAGAAAGGATGAATAAAGGGTAGATTATTGAATCTACTCTGAAAAGAAAAAAGGGAAGATACAGAAATAATAAGATAAAAGGTAGATTATTGAATCTACTCTGAAAAAAGAAAAGAGAGAATATGGACATGATAAGAAAAAAGATAGATTATTGAATCTACTTTTAAAAGGCAATTACTAGTTTTAAATATTTTCCATTGTATTGGATTTTTGTATATTGTATACAAATTTTGTATTGGACTCACCAAATTAGGATACATAATGAAGTTTTTGTCTGAATTTGTCAAATGTTAATGGACTGGACATTGTTAATGTAATTTTTGACTGTATATATTGTATATACTTATTGTATATATTTTTCTAATATTAGTTACAACTTTTTTTTATTTTAGACAAACAAAGAGAAAATGTGGTGATATTTTATTTGTGCTCCCCAATAAAACTCATCTGAGGATCAGAGAACAGAGCCAGTCACCAAATTAGACATAGAGGTCAGACGTTGTGGCACGCACCTTCAATCCTATCACTCGGGAAGCAGAGATTCATCCAGATCTCTGTGAGTTCAAGGCCACAGAGGGAACAGAGCCAGTCATGGTGGCACACACCTTTAATCCCAGCACTTGAGACCTCATGTCTTTGCTTGGGAAGGACACGCACGCCTTTAATCCCAGGAAGTGATGGCAGGAAGCAGAAAGGTAGATAAGGCTTGAGGAACTAGAGGCTTTTAGGCAATTCAACTAAGATTCTCTGGAGGCTGAGGATTTCAGTCAGAGGATTCATGGTTGGGGAGGTAATAGCTGGTGGCTGGCTTGTTCTGTTTCTCTGATCTTTCAGCGTTCACCCCAATATCTGGCTCCAGGATTTTTTTTTTTTTTTATTATAAGACCTTTTAAGATTCGTGTTACAAAAAGCAAAGAGCTTCTTTCCAGAGTCTAACTGGGTCAGGGCGATCCCTACTGTCTGATGGTGTTCTGACACTGACTAGTCAGCGTTTAGCAAATATGTTCAGTTTCCTGCTTGTTTTGCTTGTCTTGTTAAAATCATTACATGTACATGTGCACACATACTCAACCTCCATCTCCTCTCTCCTACATGCTTCATCCCAATCACCTGGTTGTCTCAGCTTCTTAGACATGAAGCAGGAAGCACGTGAAGTTCCCTCCCGAGCTTTTGTCTGTACACACATGAAGTTTTCATACGGCTGCATCATAATGTAAGGTTATATTTTATTCTCCTGACTCTTCACATAAAACTGTTAGGGAGATGACTCATGGCCTTCATAATTCACTGAAAGGATTTTCATGGTTCACCTGGGATCAGGTCCCACCTCTGTGATTTAGTAGTTGTATTTCCTTGGACAATTAATTAACCTCCATGGGAATCACTTCATCTCTAAATACAGTTGACAGTATCTGTTCCATGCTGTCGAGAGTAATTAATGAGTACAGAACGCAAACTCTTAATGCTGGCATACACTAACTGTCCAATAAATTTTAGCTAAAAAAAAAAATAATAACCTTCTTAAAATATAAACGCTTATGATGGCAGAGCATTCTATCAGGTGAAAAATAAAAGTTTGGGGATATAGCCAGTCTGATATATGATGCAATGCTTATTATTGTAATCATAATCTCTTTAAATTCCAATTTCAGCCATTCGAGCCTAATGCTTCTCTCTTGTCCCTGAGAGTAGAAATGTGTCTTGTTCTCCCTTCCTTCATCCTGAACAGGCACTTGTCAAGAGAGCGAATGAAAATACTCCCTTGCTGGTATTGATGTTGAGGGTAACCTCTGGCTGATTTCTGAGTTTGGGGGATATTCAATCCAGCATGCAGCAGGAAGTAGGCATTCGGGATATTTACACATCAGGCGAGTTAGTGGTTAAGGACCCAGTAAACGGCATCAGGCTTCGCAAAGACCAAAGGCGTGTTAATAAGGAAAGCCACCAGCTCCCCAGATTCTGTCTGAACCCTCCAATTATTTGTGGAACCAAGGAAACAGGAAGAATGAATTTTGCTGATAACTTGAGAGGGGAGGAATTCTTTGGCTGGGAAGTTCTTTTCTCTTTAATTACTAAAGCTCTGAAAATGAACACACCGCACTGATTCACATGACATTTCCCCTTCCGGCTCTGTAAATAGGATTGTTGCCAGGCTGGTCAAACAGCGCATACTGAAGTTTCATGAGGGTTGGATTTTGCTTTGTTCTAAAAAGAAAGAACTCTTATCGTATTGGTAAGACTTCTTAATTATAACCACAGAATACTTTGTTTTGCAAATCTGAAGGGGAATGGAACGGATGAAGAGTATTAAATATTTACAGAATATTTGGTAGGGCCAGGGGACAAACCTGAGAATCGTTTGAGAATACCCAGCCACTTCTCTAGCAGAAACTCTGTGGATGTTCCTTTGTGGTATTAAAGAGCTTGAGACTGAATGGCAGAAACATTATCACCCCAGCCTCCAGGAAATGAATCTTTGTATACCTGGCTCATCAAAAGATTGGCATCCTTAGGTACATTGCCTCCTGATGTGGTCCCCCTAAATCTGTCTCCCAAGGACAGTGTGCTTAGAGGAAGTGAAGTCACGGGCCTGCACCTTAGTGTAGGAAGCCTGGGAATACGAATTATCTGGCTTCCGCTTTGGTGAGGTGGGGCATACAATTCTAAGTATATAATCATCACAATGTAGGGAGCGTGTCTGAAGCCATCAGGTAGTTTGGGTGATGAACAGACATTATAGGGTCAGACATTTTGGATGTTCTGTAGACCCTGTGAATTTCTGTCCCTGAAGAGAGAGATACTCTGTCTCACATGCTTCTCAGCCTGCTGGTGACAACCCCACATTTCTCTGGTCCCACAGGGACCCTACTCTCTCTCCATTCCTTACCAACATGCCTGTGGGGATGTTGAGATGATGGAACTAAAACTGACAAAGCACGTGTGTTTGTACACACACACATGTTCTCATGATGTAGAAAGTCACCTTTGATATAGTTAGACATAACGGTAACAATTTTAGAAAAGGTATTACAAAGTTAAAGTTGTTTCTCAGAAATTTGAAAGCATAAAAAGGAACTAGAAACACATAAATAATTATAAAATGTCTTGGGCAAGAAAATAATATACAATTTCATCATCATTATACATGCAATTCTAAGACAGAATGCTAATTAGCCACTATAATTGGACATATAATATGATAGTCAATGTTTCCAAATAGTAATTGCAGTCAGGTAGGGGAAAGCATATTTTCTTGTCAGTGTTATCTTCCGAAGCCTTATCAGTCTTAGACTTTCCACACTAAGAAGTATTATATCTATCTTGTTAAAGTCAACCGTAGGTCAAATAATTAGTGTATGGAGAAAATTAGTAACGATTTGTTGAGGCAACTTTAGGCACGATTTCCATAACTGCTTTAATTAGTGGTGTGTTTCTGACAGAATCATCCATATGCTGGAGATTTTCTGCTATCATAATAGTAGATCTTCAAATATTCTTTCATATTCTAAATGCAATGTGTCTATCATAGAAAATTTAGAAACCATGCTAAACAACAGAGAGAAGCATCGCCTCATTTGTATTCATTCATTTAGGGAGCTGTGACACAACACTGTAGACCTAGGACTTAACAGTGGATGGTTATTCTTCCCCAATTATAGAACCAGGGATCTCTCATCAAGGTGCCAGCCAGCCAGGGCAACCCTGAGAGAGAGAGAGAGAGAGAGAGAGAGAGAGAGAGAGAGAGAGAGAGAGAGAGAGAGAGAGAGAGTTGTGAGAGAGAAAGACAGACAGACAGACAGAGATGCCAACCAGGGCAACCGTGTGTGTGTGTGTGTGTGTTTGTGTGTGTGTGTGTGTGAGAGAGAGAGAGAGAGAGAGAGAGAGAGACAGACAGACAGACAGACAGAGAAATAGACAGAGATGTCAGCCAACCAGGGCAACACTGAGTGTGTGTGTGTGTGTGTGTGTGTGTGAGAGAGAGAGAGAGAGAGAGAGACAGAGACAGAGACAGAGACAGAGACACAGAGAGGTAGAGAGGTAGAGACAGACAGAGAGACAGAGATGCCAGCCAACTAGGGCAACCCTGAGTGTGTGTGTGTGTGTGTGAGAGAGAGAGAGAGAGAGACAGAGACAGAGACAGAGACAGACAGAGAGAGACAGAGAGACAGACAGAGATGCCAGCCAGCCCGGGTAGCCCTGAGTGTGTGTGTGTGTGTGTGTGTGTGTGAGAGAGAGAGAGAGAGAGAGAGAGAGAGAGAGAGAGACAGAGAGAGACAGAGAGAGACAGAGAGAGACAGAGAGAGACAGAGAGACAGAGACAGGCAGAGAGACACACAGAAAGAGCCCTCTCTAGTATCCCTTCTTATAAACACTAATCCCTCTGTAAAGATGTCACTTTCACAACTTCATCTGCTAACCCTAGTCACCTACCTAAAGCCCCACTCCTGGATGCCATCCTATTGAAAGCTAAAACTTCAACCTATGAATGCAGGGCCCAGTACTCAGCCCGTATCATGGTAATCAGAAAAATAATCCCAGACACGTGTTTTCATTTTGCATAAAATCAAAAGTAATCGTGTAATTTATAATGATTTACAATTCACTTTCTGCTTTTTATTTAATATTATTCTGAGACTTTTTACTTAGTTGTGTTATTACACTATACAATATATATTAAAAGTATTTTTAAGTTAACCAAAAAAACTAACTAGACCCAAAGTCTATACATCTTGATGAACTGCTATTCAGTTATGATAGACATTCTGAAACTGTGGAGCTTTACATAGATTTTGGTGTGAGATGTTTTTGTTTCCAAGATTTTTATAATAAAGTTAATAAAATTTTAAATAAAGTATTTAAATGTCTTAAAATATTCTGTAGATCGGTGTTAATAGTGGTACAGAATTCTACTATAAATGTATATTCTATTAGTTTCTCAGTTTGCTTGGCAATGGAGAGATATTTACATGTTTGCTAATTTTTAAAGATTTTAAAAATTGTTGTGAAGAATATTCTGGTAACTGTTTTATTGTCATTGCATTCCTGAGGTTCCTTACATGGTAGAATTTCTGAGGATGTGTGTGTGTGTGTGTGTGTGTGTGTGTTTGTGTGTGTGTGTGTGTATCTTCATGTATATATACATATATATGTATATATATGTATATATAAAAGCTTTTAATAGCATTGCCAAATTTCCCTCAAGAGAGTTTATTCCAAATATATTTGCAAGCAGCAATAGGGAATACCTATTACTGATATCTTCATTCATAATTATACTAAAGGAAGGCATTATCATTTAAAAATGTTTGTCAAAATATGACACTATCATTTCAGTTTACTTTTTAAAAGTTTTATAGACATGTTTAGTCTGCCTTTAAGCTTAGAGTTGGTCATTTGAAAGATTTTCCCTGCCCAAAAGTTGAAAAAGCTCCCCACATGTATTTTACATTTTAAGGTTGTATGGAGGAAGCTAAAGAGGCAGCTGAGTGGTTAAGAGCATTTGTTGTTCTTGCAGAGGATGGGGTTCTATTCACAACACCCATATGGTAGCTCACAACTATCTGTGACTCCAGTGCTAGGGATCCAACACCCTCTCCTGACCTCTGCAGGCAGCAGGCATGCATAGTGCACAGACATACATGCAAGCAAACACTCAAACAGATCAATATAAAACTACTTTAAAATTTATATTTATAATCCACCTTGAGTGTGTTTTGGACTTAATATTTATTTCAAATGATTAAAAAGATGTTCCAACATGGATCCTTTTGAAATTGAGTTGAACTACACACAGGATGTTGTGTCTTGCACAGAGAAATAGCTCCAGGAAGGTACACAATAGGCCTGAGTCCAAGGGTCCTTACATATGCAACAGTCCTCCTGGTGTGGACTCAGGGGCATGTTACTGTAGAGGTCACGCAGATTGGCTCAAGCCAGGTGCTGATAACCTTGGTTTGTGAAACATGGTGTCAGCTTGGCCTACTATAACTCCCTGGATAACAATCTTGAAAACTAAATTTCCTCATCTACAGTTTGCTTCCAACATAGGAGGCTGTGCATATTTGGTCCCATAGGAATAACCTCATTTTAATTCTGAAACTAAAAGTATAAAAGCTAAAGAGATAATTAATTTTGAAGTCTCAAATTAATTCTTAATCTTTCTTGGCATTTACAACAACAACATTGATTTCTATCAGGATTTTTTAATGTAAATAGCTATATGATAGAACATAGATCTGCATTATCCAATTCACTTTAAGCTGCCACTAGATGAGATCATTAAGTCATTGCCAAACTAATGTGTATTTATATCTAGATAACCATGACATTATCTGAATTTGAGTCAATGGAATGTCTATTTTTGAATTAAAATGTATGCTATTAAATATTGCAAACTGGTAGTAAGCAAACAAATTCAATAACATTTCTCTATGTATATTCACAATAATCAATTAGAAAACATAATTTATGACACAGTGAAATTATTAGATTCGTAAACTACCCAGGAATAATTCTAACAAAAGATGTGCATGGCTTATACAGAAAATTGTTACGTATTAAATAATTTAAAAGTCCTGAAAGATGAAGAGGTATACAATGTTTGTGAATAAAAAACTAAATAGTATATCAGTCTCTAGTAATTAGATCAATTCCAGCTAAAATGTTGTGAATACAATTTTTTGTATAAATAAATGTGATAATACAAAGTTAATACATAATAATCCAAGATTTATAATAGTCTTCAATTACTTTATACAAATTAAACTGAATATTGTATAAATCCAAAAGAAATATCAGGATAGCAAAAAACAAACAATTGGTTGGATAAAACAAATCTAATTCAAATTAAATTGTTATATCACTTGAATCAAAAGTATATTCCAAGATAACTAAAAGCTTTGATATTTGAAACCATTCAAAGTAAGGGAAGAAAATAGAAGTTTGTTTTCATTCCGGGATAGGAAGAAATGTTCTAGAAACTATGAAACACAAAGAAAAATTATAATTTTTTCCATATTAAAATTTAAAACTACTGTGTATCCAAAAAATACCACAAATAAGGAAAATGGAAAGTTTGAACTGTGAGGAAATTTGTTGGAAACTATAATCATATTCATGGCAGTAGGTAATTTCTAAGAAAAGTAAGAAGAAACAGGGAAGTTGTTTCTTTTTTTAACAAAATATATGAAATGAATAGTCAAAAAATGCATTATACTAAGATTTGAAAAGCTGAATGGAGAGTGTGTGTGTGTTCACTACATGTTTAAAATGCTGTCACTTGAAGGGAAGAATTTGCTCTAACCTTCAGGATTTATTTGTAAAGAAACAAGCATATCTCACCACAGAAGCTCTGGTATCCCTAATAATCTCAGAGTTTGGGTCCTTTTATTGTCATTTTTACAATGCTACCTTAGGTGTGAGTTTAGAAAGAAATAGGTTTAGAAAATAGCAAAGGGAATATAGTGGGGATTTTATTTTGCTTTGGGTTTGGAGATTTTGGTTTTTGGTTTTTTTTTTTTTTTAACTTCTAGAACTTTCTTACAGGAGCTAGAGTTATCATAACTGTTCTAGAAACAATTATTCCTCCAGACACATGCAGATTCTGAAAACTATGTTTCCAAACTCCTATATAATCTGTAGAAATTTTATAAATACATATTTCCTATCATTGGTCTGATTACCAGACCTGCTCATCTTTAGCTCATCATCTATGCAAAGCAAAACTAGAAATCATCATCCTATTCTTTGCATGGCAATGCCCAGCTCTGCCAACCACATGCCTCAATGTCATGCTTCCTCTTTCACAATACTGCCTGCCATTTTTATATATACATTTAAACCTCTACTATGTAAATAATCACAGTAAATTGTGTCCTAAGTAGAGAAGGCAAAAAGTCATAACCATAACATTACAGAAACTTGAGTCAAATTGTTAGAGCTACTTTTCTCAGGCTGTTATCAGTCTTTACCAAGCCAAATTAACTTTTAAGCCCCCTCCCTGGGTTGATAGGTGGGGCTGGAGAATTGTCTCAGAGGTCATGAATGCACACTGCTCTTGCAGAGAACCTGAGTTTGCTTTCCAGTATTCAGGGTGCCTTACCTTGCTGAGCCTGGAATATGGACCCCCTCATTCAATCACATTTGCATCAGCTGCCTCTTGTTGATGTTTTCCTTCACTGGTTAAGATTTTCTTCAATTCCTTTTCACAAGTCAGAAGCTTAGCTGGGTGATGTCTTGCTCGGAGGTCATCACTTTATACCATTTAGCAGCAGCCTCTTCTTTAAACATTTTGTCTCCTTGAACACAGGACTCTGCTCCATTATACTTCCTGGTGCTCCTTTTCTCCTCAAACTGTATGTTTTGTATTTTTCCTTTCTCAGCTTGCTCCCTTGCATTATAGATCTTAAGAGTGACCACTAATAACCACATGACACAGTCAATACTAAACTGACTTGAAATCTCCTATGTTAATGCCATTAATCCAAAAACTCTTCAATTTAGCCTCAGGCAGAATTTTTTGAACAAGGGCAGAAAGCAGCCATAGTCTTCACTAAAGCATCATAAGAATGGTCTCTAGGCCACTTATTAACATTTTTCTCCTCTCAAACCTCTTGAGCCATACCCCCACAGTCCAAATCACCCCCAGGACTGTCTTCCATGCTTCTTCTGGGATGGCCCATTGAGCACCACTTAAAGCATACACTGGCTTTTCTAGTCCAAAGTCCCAAAGTCTTCCCTATCCCTCCAGCAAACATGGTCAGGCCTGTGACAGCAATACCCCACTCCCTCCTACCTCTTAATTGGTGTTCTATTGCTGTGCATAGACACCATGACTAAGCCAACTCTTATAAGAGAAAGCATTTAATTGGGGGCTTGCTCACAGTTTCAGTGGTGTAATCTATTACCATCATGGTGGGAGCATGGTGGTATGCAGGCAGACACTGGAGCAGTAGTTGAGAGTTGCATCCTGATCCACAGGCAGAGAGAGAGAGAGACTCGGCCTGGTATGGGCTTTTAAATCTCAAGCCTGCTCCCAATGACATACTTCTCCAACAAAGCCACACCTCCTAACCCTTCTAATCCTTTCAAATAGTGTCACTCCTTTGTGACTAAGCATTCAAATATATAAGCCTAGGGGGCCTTGGACCATTCTTATTTAAACCACAACAGTTTGCTTGCTTGTTTGTTTGTTTGTTTGTTTTGTTTCATTCTGGTTTGGTTTTCATTCTGCTTTCAACTTCTCATAAATCATGTCATATATCCCAGTTACCTGTCATAACTGAAAGAAAGCTTTGGCAACTCATTCTCATTTGATGAGACACAAGACTGGCATTTTTGTCTCTTTAGATATATTATCCTTACCCAGCATCACCTATCTGCTGTATAACTGTTCTTGAAAACTGTAGAATTCACATACCTTTGGATCTGATCAGGGAAGAGTTTCAAAGTACCAATACCAAATTTGTTCCTTATTTTAGAAAGTTGCAAGAAAATACATCAAGAATGAAAATCACAAAGGATGAAGATGCTGTGTAAGGAAGACACTACCTGTTCCTTCAATGTTTGCTTTGGGGATTACTAACTGACTGGAGTTGTTCAACTAGCTGAAGTTTAGGAGGACACAGATGGATTCTTTCCTACCTTCTTGTTTATATGGTACACTATATTGTGATTAATTGACTAACCAAATTTGTCACCTGGATGTACTCAAAGGACTACCTGTGATATTATTTATATGTATCCTTTCCTTATTGGTAGAGAAAATTTGAAAAATATACTTAATGTTTTTCACTTGGCATTGCATAGTAAACATAAAATATAAGTGCTTAGAAGTTTTTAGACCTTAAAGTTGGCCAAAGTGAGTATGAAATTTTTTTTATAAAATCAATCAGCATGTTCTAGTCATGTTTTACTGGAATAATTGACTATGCAATCATCAGCCAAAAAAATATGTACTCAATTCATGCCAAAAGTGTATCTCAAAAAAATCATTCATTTAAATAACACTCTATAGCATTTCAAAGTATTAGGTTGGTTTTAATATATGTCGTTTATTGAGAATTCATTTCAAACCAAATTGTTTTGGCTCTTCTTGTCCTCTCTGATTCTTTTTGTCACTTAATTAAGGAAAACAGTTCATTACCTGTAGAATCTTGAGCAGACATAAATCAGGGAACAATAGACTTTAAATAGATGTTTCTGTTCCACCAGAAACTCCCAAATACCCAGCAACCACTTCCCAAATCACCACACAGAGGCTTATATTAATTATACATGCTTGGCCAATAGCTCAGGCTTATTACTAGCTAACTCATGCATTTAAATTAACCCATATTTCTGTTTATGCTTTGCCACATGATTGTACCTTTTTTAGTATGGCACATTCATCTCCTGATCTCTCTGTGTCTGGCTGGCAACTCCTGACTCAACCCTTTTCCTTCCCATCATTCTTAGTTTGGTCATCCTGCCTATACTTCCTGCTTGGCTAGTGGCCAATAAGCATTTTATTAAACCAATTCAACTGACAAATCTTTACAATGTACTAGAGGATTATTCCACAGAAACAGCCTAAACCCCATTTAGTGCCCTTTCTACTAATTGCATTAGAACTATCATTCATCTTGTTCCCAAGATCTATTGGTTGGTTGGGTTAAGGGTGCATTTCAGTGTTCACACAAATGTTGGTTTGTGTCATTTCCTGGAACAGTACAGGCAGTGCTATTTGTATCCACAGTACATTCTTGTATACCACAGCATAAAGGGATCTGTGGTAACACAGAGCACTTCCTCCTCACCCCACAACAAGAGTCATAGCTGAAGGTTACAGTCTAAGTATACAAAAGCAAATAAATTATGACTATTTCCACTTAAATTGCCATAAAAATGAAGGCTCAACAGTGATATCTTCCCATAATAATTTTAATCAGTAAAAACCATACTCGGTACTTTATAAAAACAGATATGAGGCTTTCAACAACATCAGTTATGAAATGGGAAAATGTACTTAAAATGCATAAAATCAATTTAAAACATGTACCACAAGTCAATTTAATAAACTCAATATCTTAATTTTCTTTTAAAATTTTAGAATTTCACATAGAGGACCATTGGGTTTTGTTGCTCTGGATTTTCTTTAAAAAACCAACCCAGTGCATCTCCAGTTATGGCTACTTTTCTTCTTTATATTCCAATGTACAGTCATTCAGGGTCACTTTAAAAGGTAAAGGGGAGTGTATGTGTGTGGGATGACTCTGAGGAAACTAGGGAAAAGATGATGGTGTTGGTTAGGTCCTCTCATGAAGCATCTTGCCCTTAAAACCTCCCTCAGTTCTTCACATGGCTCAAAGCTGCCTTTGTGGCTACATGGGGCTTTACCAGCGCCATTTCCTTCTGACCCATTGGGGCTGTCACTGTTCTATTTCTGTGCCTTACAAAAGCATTGGGTGGGTAAACGCATAGGAGAATAATTTTAGAGATATTGCGATTGACCTGGCAAGATTTAAATACACAGGGCATAGCAGGTAATGATAATTTGCCTCTCATGTGATCTTGGAGCTCAGGGTAGCCATGTAAGGTGATGGACATCTACAAGGTAGGGCCTAGGAGAAGGTCCTTAGGTCAATGAGGGCATACACTTTCAAGGGACTGTAGAGCCCTTGTCTCCTTGTTTACTGTTTCAATATGTGATCTCTTCTTCCCATGGGTACTCGTGACATTGGCATCTACAACCAAGGTGTCCCTAGCCACAGTCTGGGTATCACCATTAGACATTCTCACCCTAAACCTGTGAGCTAAATATTTCTTTTTGTTTAATAAGCCTATTTCAGCTGCTTTGTTTGGGTAACAGGGAAAACTAAGACAACGAGTTCCAATTTCTTTCAAGTATTTTGTTCCTCATTCCCTGCAAGGCTCCTATCTCTTGTCTTGAATCTCAGTTGCTCTGGTAACAAACTTATCCATGCCACTTAAAACAAGAATCGTCTCTTGCAGCTTCCTTCGGAGCCTCTTGGAACACTTGCCTGTGACACTCAGCTTCTAGGCTTTGAAGAAGCCCAGGAAAGTATGTGGAAAGATCTACATGGAAAGAACCAAGGTCCCCAACTGACAGGCTAGTTGAGTAACCATCCAAGAGCCAGTGGCATTTAGACAAATCTGACTAAACCATTTTGAGTCACACCAGCTGACACTATGTGGAACAAAGTAAAGCTGTCCCTGTTGCATCTTCCTCCAACTGAAAACTTGTGAGAGATTAATAAAAGATGTATGTTGTGGAATATTCCTTTACACTGTGTAAAGATATGTCTCTCTGATTGGTTTAATAAAAAGCTGAATGGCTAATAACTAGGCAGGATTTCTGGACAGAGAGGATGCTAGGAAGAAGAAGGCAGAGATGCCAGGAAACACAGAGCAAACAGAACAGGCAATATGGAAATGAGGTAATAAAGCCAGAAACAGAAAGTAAATTAATAGAAATGGGTTAATTTAAGTTAAAAGAGCTAGTTAGAAAAAAGCCTAAGCTATCAGCACACTTTCATAATTAATATTAAGTCTCCATGTCATTATTGGGGAGTCACAGTATCAATGAAAAGGTCTGATTGTTGATTTAAATGATGGTTGTGCTGACCTAACAAGTTTTGAGTGGTTGTTACATGGAAACAGATAACTGCAAAGAACAGAAGGGTAGAGGAGAAAAACAGCATTTCAAGTTTGAATAAACAGAGGATGACACTTTCTGTAGTGAGAAGACAGAACAGTCTATGGGAATAGTATGGGGAAGTGGATGGATGAATAATATTGCTGGAAAACAATGAAAATTAATATTTGGGTTTAGTTCTAATTATTGATCCATTTATTAGACATGGTGTCATAGCTACCTACATAAAAATCTAAAACCCAATTAAATCTACAGTTAATTGCAAGTTTATTCGAGAATATACATAGCAGATAGTAAAAGCTTTTATGCCAAAAAAAATTAGATTCACTATTAAATTACTTGGATAATATATTGTAATAACTGTCATAAAAATATGAGTTATTAAAAAATTGAAGATCACCACTGGTCCCTATCTTCCCCAGGAAGTAAATTACCTTAAAGTGCATGAACCAGCAGCATCAAAACTACACTGACTTTCTCCTTACTTCTGAGTTTAATACGGCTTCGGCTCTCATTCAGCAAGTTCCGGTAGAGATCTTGGTTGTGAATAAGTATGATCCCATCAAGGAAGAGGGAGCAGAAAGACACTAAGAGCCAGACATGATGGACGTTTACAGCAAAACAGGATTTGCCAGAAACGACAGGGCTATCAAGTATATGAGCACATAGTAGCTGTGGTTGTACGCACAAGACCTGGGCAAGATCACACCAGCCAGAATTACAGCTTGGGCAAAGGGAGGAGCTCATCGAGTCCCACCCACTAGCTGAGGAGCAACTGGAAATTGATGGCTGCTCAGGGAGGGAGAGTTAGTTGTCTTCAGAGATATAGCCCCTGAGAGGCAATGCATGCTCCATTCCATTGCCATATACCTGTGCACACACAGGCAGCATCATTGGACTCAGTGGGTTCTTTTTTTTAAAGTGTACACGAAGTTGGGTGTAAAAAGTGGTGGGGAAATTTGAAAAGGAATTGGAGGAGAGGATACAGAGGGTAGATTGGATCAAAACACGTAATATGCATGTGTGGAATTTTCAAATAACTAAAAATGCAAAAGATACCATCCCAAATAAGTTAAGCTTAAGTGAGAATAATTATATTTAAATTCATAGAAATAAATGCACGTGTGTGTGTGTATGTGTGTGTGTGTATGTGTGTGTGTGTGTGTGTGTGTGTGTGTGTGTAATGGTGATATACCTATTAAAGGGTGTCTCCTGAGATTATGCATACATGCAGTTTAATTTAAATGCTCACTGTGTCATACAAGGTATGACACATGACAACCACATTGGCCTCTTTTTTCCTCCCCAAACAAGCAAAACTCCCAAGTGATCTGTCCCTTTAGCCAATAATCTGAAAGAAAACCAGCAGTGGAAGGAGCCGACACGCCTCTGTTTATTTATAAAGACCCAAACTGTCTAGAGTGTCGACCCTTGCGTGACCGAGGCTCCTCCTGCCGAATGGTTTCCAGTAAGTGCGTCCGCCAACCCGTTGATAGGGAGGTTTGCATTTTGCCCTCTCTCCACTCTGCTAAGGAGAAACATGACAACTGCTTTTAATAAAAGCGCCAGTAAATAGACTCTGAAAGTTGAAATTGGAATTATTTCACTTCTTTTAGTGTGTCAAAAAGTTTTAAGGACATAACCCCTAACATCTCTCTGGTGAACCAAAAGTCAATATATTTTTACAGCACTTAACTTTTCATGGAATGGCTTTCACCTCTTTCACAATAGGTCAAAACAGAAAACGTATTTGAATCCCTTTCATCTGCTCTCCCATTAACTGAAAATATTCTTCGTATGCTCAGTGCCTGTCACATCTGAAGAAAGGGAGCTGAAGTGATGGGGGGGGGGGCAGGAAAAGGAAAGAAACTGGAGAGAAACCGGAGGGACTCCTTCAGAAATCTGCTGTTGATCCACCCTGAGAATTAAATGACACTTGCGCTCAGTCGCTGTGACTTACAGCTTCTGTACAGAACACCACACAAATAGATGCGTGTGCCTCTGGGGTTTTTATTTCACAAATTGGGAAAACAAAATTTGTACAGGGGAAACGTGATTAGAAACGTGAAGCCGGTCTCTTCTCTCAACACACGGATGTTGTCACCGGTGGGCTTCGTGATACCGCTTTCATCAGGGCCACCACCCTAACAGGCTAAGAATCTAGATGTCACTACGTCCTGCTGCTAAACGTATGGCAACCATTAGAGTGCCCTGCGATGGTGATTAACAACTCTCCATAGGATTTAGCTTTAATTTCCAAAGCTTCCAAAAGTTGAAGTTACGCGTAACCGAGTCCTGCTCGCTGGGCTGTACAATGCCCCCACAGTGGGTCTCAGGGGAGGCTGTGATAAAGATCATGATGAGCACTTCAGTGACCACACGTAACAGATACACTCTGGGCTTTCTGTGTACTTCATTATCGTACCGGATGCATTACGCCAGGCACAAATGGGAGCTCTTTTCCAAATAAAGAAGCAGAGGTTGAGTAATTCTGTACGGAGTCAATTCAGGGTCTCAACTCTAAATACTCTCTCACGATGCCCGCTTATACACACAAATATTGCCTATGCTAAAAAAAAAAAAAGTTGCATATGTGGCCAGCATCACAGTGGTGGTTGGTGAACAGTACAGGCGTTCCCATGTTTCTTTAGATAAACCGACCTTCACAATTCTCCTTCGGAGGGACATATGGGGAGAGGGTGGAGGTCAGGAGGAAAGGGAACTGTAAGGTAAAGGGGTCAGCCAAAGAAACCCACCCTGACCCTGAAACCAGAGCCAAAGCAAGCCACCTGACCCTGAGACCAGAGCCAAAGCAAGCCACCTGACCCTGAGACCAGAGCCAAAGAAACCCACTTCGGCCCTGAAACCAGAGCCAAATCCGCCCGTGACCAACTGAACATGAAACGAACCAATCCCTGAGCAGATAACCAACCAATCCCTGAGCAGGAAAATCTAGCCAATCTGAGCTTGTCCAAGCTCAAGGGGATCAAAACCTGACCAATTCCCATCTGGAAATTCTCCGCCTTGGAAAAACTCCACCCTTAAGAAGCCCTATATATAAGCCCGGAGCCTATTCAATTTGATGCTGCCTTTTCCCACCACGACAGAGGTGGCGGCTCTCTTGGATTCTTCCCTCCCAATAAATCTCTTGAATGAGGTTTGGGTGAGACCTTCTTTCGCTGAAATGGAGTGAGGCAGAGAAGTAACATCTTTCCCGGGGAAGAGCGGAGCAAAACTCTGGGGGACCTGAGCAGAACTGTTAACAACTTTTCTGGGGAAACCCTCCCCTGCAGGAGCAGAGTTGTTACATTAGGGAAACCTTTTTTTTTTTAGAAACCTTTCCCTGGATCAGGGCTGTAAGCTGCTACTGGTGACTGTGGTACTACTCCCTGACTCTGGACTGCCAGGGTCCCTTTCCATCTGAGCTGCAAAGCTTATAGGAACAAGAGGGAGTAGCGGGGTGGAATGATTAAAGTATATTCCGTACATGTGGAACAACTTTTTGTAGGTGTGCAAGACCTGGAACTCATGTGATCTTTCTTTATTGAAGTCAACATGGTAAGCCTTATAAGTTGTGTAGGGCCCCTCAAGATACCCAAGAGTAAATATTGAATCACAGAATTGTGGGACGCGATTAATTCTGCACACCCAATATCAAGCCTTGGGTTTGATGTTAGGGATATGTCAATCCTGACACGCAGTTTCCTGATCCTCACAAGCCCAGAGTGGTACCTCAATGTACCATTTCCCCAAATGTACCATTGCCCTGAAGGTACCATTGCACAGAACCTACCGTTGTATAGACTGTACCGTTGCCCTGAACATATGTTGCCGGAAACATACCGATGCCCAGAAAGTACTGCTGCACAGAACATACCATTGCACAGAAGGTAACTTTGCACAGAACACACCTTTGCACAGAACATATGGTTCCCCAAATGTCCATTTGCACAGAACAAACCTTTGCACAGATCATACCGTTGCACAGAACATACCGTTGCCCAGAACATAGTTTTGCACAGCAAAACAAACTGCAATACTGTCACCAGGGTGAGGAAGAAAGCAAACACCACCAATCACTTGGAGGTTCCAAATCGCTAGGGCTGAAAATAGTTAAACTGGCAAAAATTTAGTGAGTATCGGGTTACCTTAAAGCAGACAGAAATTCTGATATATCCAGGGATAAACAGGCTCCCTCTTTCCAAAATAAATGTCAAAATGTCATTTTGTTAGGGGTCCCCAAACAGAAGCCGATGCACTTTAAATTCCATCAGAGGGCTAAAACGGGGAAGGAATGTAGGAGACGCCTTGAACATGCTTGGATACTCTTACATACAGCTAAAGCATTTTAATTCCACTTGCAAATGTTCTTGGTGTTGAGTGACAAGGAGAAACTAAGACGCTTTGCCAGGAGCAGCAAGCGAGTCTGAGACCTGTGCCATTGACTTGTGCGGTTAACTTTTCCTTTTGAAACCCTTGTCTGCTCTACCGTCATGGACCTGCAAATACGTTCTTTTGTTTATTCTCTCTGCTCTGTGCTTCCATTCATGTGTCTCCTTCGTGTGAGGGAGCTAGGATCCCCAGAGTGAAAATATTACTGACAACTACAAAGTGAACAGAGTTCTACCGCCCTGGGGGCTGCCAGCGTGCTGGTTCCTGGCTATCAGCGAGGAGCCAGAAGATGTTAAATTGACATCTGTTAGGAAATAGTTTTCTGAGACTCGTATTTCAAGATGTAGCAAAGAAAAACAGATGACACTACTTTTTTCCCCTCTTTTTTTTGGCTTAAACTGAGCGACTAGAAAATCGCCCCAGATGTGCTATGATGTTTCTCTGTAAATACATGCTGTTTCCTACAGAATAACACAGTCAAGTCAGAGGTCAGAGAGGCACTCCTCAAAGCGTACTTTGGGGTTTTGTTTTGTTTTGTTTTTTAAACAAATTATAACTTTCTATTGTGATTAAAATACTTGCAAAGATGGATGGGGCAAAAACAATGAATTCAATGTTTTTATAATTATTGTGACTTGCGATAAACTCAGTTCTCCATAGAACTGGCTAGTGGGAGATCTAAATAAAATTCCGAGAGGAGACACGTCACCACAAGCCTGGAAACCACTGAATGAAGTGACTTAAGAACAACTAATGACATTGGTGTGTCTGACACACTTATCACAAGTCATTTGTTCCACATGGGAATTAGCACACACACACACACACACACACACACACACACACACACACACACACACAAAACCACAGTTAGGAAGTTGTCATTTTACATTTGCTGGGTTTAATTCTCAGTATCCAGTCCTCTCCATCAGGCAGCGTCCTGTTACTGTATGTACACATACACAAGAGCACATACCCTTTCCTGAATATACCGTATAGCTGATTACAACTAGATCAGTTTCAGAGGAGAGCATGGGAGGATCCTAAACTCATGGCTATAACGACTGGGTTGAGGGTTGAGCACATGACCCTTGTTAGGTGAGTCAGATACATTCTTAGACCTTTTTGTGAAAGTTTTCCCTTATTCAGTCTAAAACTTTCAGGATATAATCATTGAGCTTGTGGCTGACATTTTTGCCTCCACAAAGAAAGGATAGAATAAGAATAAGTCAGGCCGGGTGGTGGTGGTGGTGGCGGCGGCGGCGGCGGCGGCGGCGGCGGCGGCGGCGGCGGCGGCGGCGCACGCCTTTAATCCCAGCACTCGGGAGGCAGAGCCAGGCAGATCTCTGTGAGTTCGAGGCCAGCCTGGGCTACCAAGTGAGTTCCAGGAAAGGCACAAAGCTACACAGAGAAACACTGTCTCGAAAAAAAAAAAAAAAAAAAAAGAATAAGTCAGCACAGAGGAGGAAGGAAGAGGGGGAGAATAATAAGAAGAGAGAATTCTGATAACTTATGACTGTGGGACTAACTAGTGAACTCCCAGCTAGTTGGGGTTGGTTCCTCTCTTGATTCAAGTCTGGTTTCCGTTGAGTTTCACTCTGTTGCCTTCAAGAAAGCATGATCATTCCTTGAGAAATCACTTTATGTTGAGAGCATTGCACAAGTTTCGTGAGAGACACAGCCCTGGGCAGGGTCTTGAAGGATGCTAAACCAGGACAGAAAGAGATGTGAACAGAGGGATGCTGATCACGAGGCCTGATAACCCAAGGCATTGGTTCAGGGAGAGTAACCACGGAGTCTCTAAAGTTCAGGCTACAAGACAGACTCCAGACTGGTCTGTTGTCTCAGTTACTGCACGTGGACTCCAGTCTGCTCCATTTACTTCACAGCATTGCACTCAAGGGGGGTAGTCAGTGATACGAGGTGTGTTTCATGTATTCTGACACACAGCCGGGAGACTGAATACATAGACTGTGTGCACAGTGGTAGTGAGACAGAGAAGAGGCACCAGACTTTAAAGATGAGAATTCCACCCTCGGACTCAAAATGGGAACTTCTTCTTCTTGAGCTATGTACTCAGGGAGATTAGATTAATTAAGAAAGATCACCACTGAGCATTTAAGCTCTCTCTCTCTCTTTCTCTCTCTCTTTCTCTGTGTGTGTGTGTGTGTGTGTGTGTGTGCGCGCGCGCGCGCGCGTGCATACATGTGCACACCATCAGAGGTCAGTGTTTGGTGCCCCCCTCAATTGCTCTCCACCTTATTTTTTGAGACAGGGTCTCTCACTCAAACTGGAACCCAGAGATTCAACTAGACCAGCTGGCCAATAAGCCCCCAACGACTTTCCTGTTTCTGCCTCCCCAGCACTGGGATTAAAAGCACACACCGTCTCACCTGACTTTTTATACGGATGTCGGGGATCCAAACTCATGGCCTCTCACTTGTATGGCAAACACTTTCTGAAGCGAACATCTTCTTGGGTCCTCTAATAGCTTTAAGCATAGTCAAAAGGACTTGTTACACCAAAACACATGTTAGAAACAATCAAAGGTTTTATACAATGGTGCTGTCCCTCATTTATTTCTGTTACTTGTTATATATGCCGACGTTCTGTATTCCGTTTCATTGTTTCTCCTGAATGCTGTATAGAGTGCTTTACATCGTTTTCGTGGCCCACTTTTTAATTCAACCCTGAAAAACGCTGTCCTGACAGTGCCGGGGATCACCAGCAGATGTCACTGTGGGTGACCATGCCTGCCTAACAGACAGATGCTGGCAACAGTTGCTCTCTGCTGAGAATCACAGTCTCGCCTTTGCTGTGTATTTTAAAGGCCCTTGTTTGTGTAAGGTCATTTTATCATAAGGTTCTACAGCTCAAAACATAGAAGGGTGTACAGGGAAATCCCTCCTAACTCCTGCGTCGCACTTCCAGCTCTTTCATCGAAGGCAAATCTGTTACTACTTTTCAGGTATTTTCCCCCAAAGATACCTTATGCTTAATCAAATAGCTACATGCACACATTCTCCCCCCTTTATTTACAAAAGGCCAGCATTGTTTGCTTGCATTCGGTATGTTTCTTCTCTTCTCTTAACATGCTTTAGGAGTTACAGAGGAGAGGAGTTCTTCCTGTTCGTGGCTTTATGTTGGACAGTACACAGGGCCTTTGCTTAATTAGATAACTACTCACAGAATATGTGAGCTGTTTATGGCTGTCCCTGGTTTGTTTGTGAAAATGATTTGTGGATCTACTACCGCTGCAGTCTTATTCACTGTTAGCCCCAATCTTCCTGGGAGTTCTGACTCTCCAGCCTTGAGTCGTCAGACTGAGGACGGTAATCGTACTTCATTGTATTCTCTCCAATCACCTTGCCCCTTCCCTAAATTCCATCTTGCCCACACCAATTGGACTGATGCTCTTGAGTCTCTCCACATTCGCTTGGTATCTGGTTATTTAAGTGTAAGATTTGCCAGCACTGGGAACCGGACTGCGAGTTGTCACTGCCGTATCTGGAGTCTCCTGGTGTCTTCTGCTCTTCTCAGAACTTTGAAAAATAAATTGTCAACCAAAAAGAAACATTTCAAAATGAGGGTAAAACTGTTTTCACTTTTATTAAGTCTTTAATTTTGCATATATGTTCTCAAAGTTATCATTCCCAGGAGATACACGCACACACACTGCACATCACATTCATAATTTTAGCAAGTAAATAACATATTTTTACAGGTTTCCAATCTCCAAAGGGACCATAGATTCTGACCACCAGCTTGAAGTTCTGTAACACTTCTAAGCTTCTCCCAAATCTCTCTTGTCCATCTTGAGTCTGGTGGTTATATTGACCTCTAGGAGTCGCCTTCCAAATTCTCCCCTTCTCTGGTGTTGAAGACAAAATATTCTGTTACTGAACTGATTCTCTCTTGTTCTTCTAGACATCAGATTTGTCAAGGTTTGGCTTAGGCCTCAGGACATTGCAGAGACCTGTGCCTACTGTCCCATGTGGTTCTCAACCTCTGGGTCACAACCCCTCTGGGAGTCAAACAGCCTTTTCACTGGGGTCACATTACAATCCATAACAGTAGCACAATCACAGTTAGGAAGTAGCAAACAAAATAATTGTGTGGCTGGGGGTCACCACAACACGGGGAATTAAAGTCACAGTGTTAGGAAGACTGAGAACCACGGCTTTCGATGAAGAAGAACTTATAGCAGTGAACCGCTTTGAAAGGGGTGAGTACATATTCTACTATCATTTAAAAAAAAAAAAAAAAAAAAAAAAAAAACCTTTGTTCTCAGCTCACTGATGCACGAATCCTAATTGGTCTTCATTAAAACCAGGAGCCAGATACTGGGGTGAATGCTGAAAGATCAGAGGCAAAGGAACAAGCCCCTAGAGAACCTTCTCACCACTACTGAATCCTCAGGCCAAAAAGGTAAGATCCTGTCTGCAGGAATCCTTAGACTGAACGCCCCTGAGTCCTCAGCGGAAAAGGACTGAGCTCCTGTCTCCTTCTGCCTTATATGCCTTCCTCTGCCCAGCCATATCTCTTCCTGTCTCAGTCTTCCTAGTTCTGGGATTAATGGCATGTGTGCTTCCCAAACACTGGGAGCAAAGGCATGAGACCCCGAGGGCTGGGATTAAGGGTGTGTGCCACCACTGCCTGGCCTCTATGTCTAAACTAGTGACTGACTCTGTCCTCTGATCTTCCGGCAGCTTTTATTTGTTAGAGTACAAACAAAATATCAGCACAGTTCACTGTTTCTGAAACATTAGGAACGAGAGCTCCAACTGTGCTTCTTCTTCTTCCTCTGGCGGTCAATGGGAACTAACACCAAGAGCCACAGCTGGACATCGTGCAGCTAGTGTTGGGAACACTTAGCCCTAAATGGAATGTCTTCATGGAATCCCTCCCCTCGGGGCTCAGGAAACTATGTGGAAGAGGAAAGACTGGAGAGCCAGAGGGCATGGATGAGACCAAGGAAACACAGTCTTCCAGACACAGCAGGATTGGCGTTCATGTGATCTCAATGAGACAGTGACAGCCACACAGGACCTGTACAGGTTCAAGGGAGACTGGGTCCCAGCACAGAGAAGGGCAAGTGGACTCTGGCTCCCATCCCTACCCAAGAATCTGTCTCTGGTTGACAATTTTCACGCACGAAAGAAAAATCAGTTTTCTCCAATGGCGTCTCACTGGGTATAAAAACCACACTAAAGGGCGGGCCCCATGCTGAGCAAGAGGAGCCCAGCACTAAACAAGCTCAGTGGTATTTTTGGGAGATACCTTTTGTCTCCTATTGCTTCAAGTTTGGGCATTCTGTACCTTACTGGATTTTTTGTTTTTTGTTTTATGGTTTTGGGTTTTTTTTTTTTTGCTTATATGTTATGGTTTTCAATTTTGTGTTTTTATGGTTTTGTGCATTTGTGTTTGTATATGTGTGTGTTTTATGTGTATGTCTGTATGTATATGGGTTTTTAATGCTTTTCTTTTTTAAAAAAATTACAGTTTTTTTCTTTTATTTGGAGTAGCACGAATCTTAAAAGGTCTTATTAATAAAACAAACCCAGGGCCAGGTATTGGGGTGAACATGGGAAGATCAGAGAGACAGAAACAGCCACAGCTAACCTCACCTCACCATTTCCTCAGCTGATCCTGTTTCCTCAGACTGGAAGCCTCTGAGTCCTCATCCAGAGTGAATCTCAGCTGAACTGCTGCTCAAAAGCCTAAAATCTTAACCAGCTCTAGTTCCTGTTTTCACGCCTATATACCTTTCTGCTTTCTGCCATCACTTCCTGGGATCAAAGGCATGTGTCACCGTGCCTGGCTGTTTCCAGGGTGACTTTAAACTCACAGAGATCCGGATGAAACTCTGCTTCCAGAATGCTAGGATTAAAGGCCTGTGTGTCACCATTTTCTGGCCTCTATGTCTATCTAGTGGCTGTTCTGTCCTCTGACCCCAGATAAGTTTATTAGAGTGCACAATATATTGGGGAACACAATATATCACCACAATTTGGCTGTTTGTTTCTGAGAGGTGGGGAGAGGGGGGAGAGGTGGGGAGAGAGGAAGCATGGAGTTGGATAGATGGGAAGCTGAGGAGGATCTGGGAGGAGTTGGGGGAGGTGAAACCATGATCAGAATACATTGTATGAAAAAAAAAATATTTTCAGGTTTTAAAAATGTGCTTTTCCTACATTTTTGTTAGTCATTCTTCTCTCATCAATGTTGTAAAAGCAAGGTGAGGCAAATCTTTTGTTGTCTTTGAATCTGTTTGTTTGTCTATTTTTTTATTACTTGGACTGAAACAAGACGCTGCATCGCTTCAAACAGTTACTTCTCAGGCTCTTACTTACCGAGACGGTAGAGTCTGGGAGCAAAGCTGGAATCCATAAATACTGTACCAGTGCCAGACCTGCCAAGGCAGCTGCCGTATATAACCCTTCCGCTGTACCCAGCGGGTCAACCCACGGACCTCCAACGACAGCTATACGGCTCCCTCCGAATGCTCTTTATGCCAAGAAGTCTGTGTGTTGGATATACAGCCACGGATTCCCTGGTGTACTTTAGTTATTTTCACACCCATAAAGCAAAGCAACAGCAACTATTTCGGCCTTCTCTGACTGGACCTTAATGTTTGGAAAGAAACTCACTCCAGTGGAGTCCAAACCAGATTAACGCTGTAGAATTGGGGTGGGAGATTGGTCCTTACTTAGGTTAAAAATGCTTCTAGCAGAGATACATTTTTGTGTTATGAAAATAACTCATTTATCTTTTTGACATTTATGGAGAAGTTAATCAGATACAATTTGATTTTTTGTTAATGTAAACTGTCAAATCCCTCAAATGTTAATGTAGTAGAAGTTGTAAGACGATCTTGACTATAGAGATGTGCAAACCATGTTTGATGGTACAATATTTTCAAAAACCCAAACTGAAATCACAATGGGAGACTTTCACTCTTGCAAAGCTATGGACTGATACATTCTTACACCTCAAGTCCTTCCTCATTTGCAATATCCAATCAAGGTAAGACAAATTGTAACATTAAATCTTGAAGACAGAATATATGGCCAGGATAGTCATAAATTCTGGAAAGAGGTATCCAGTGCTGTGTAAGTGAATCCCGGAACAGAAAGACCCTGAGATGACCATAGCTCAAATTTGGTTTCAACCACAAGAGTTGTGCTTTTATAAGTCTAGTTGGGACTAGAAAAAGTACCTTCAAAGGATTTCACCCAAATGTGATCACAAGCAGTGCTTTTATATTGCTGTTTCAGATCATTTTCATAAACACAAGAGAAGCTAGCATTTCACAGCTCACCTTGTAAATGGTTTCAGAGTAGGGAACTGATTCTGGCCAATGGTTACTCAGTTGAACTAAAGGGATCTATGCCACAACAAGACAAAGCAAACCCTGAAGCTGGGACTGCCCAGATCACAGAATTCTTCCTGCATCGGAATTTTGTAGAGTCATGGGTGTTTCTGGATTACTTTATTACTTCGAATAGCTTCCGCTGACCAAATGCAATCCAGAAGCAAACTTTCAGTATAAATAATGGAGACACTTATTTAATCTGGAGTGTGGGGAAAGGGGGTAGCCTAGAAAGAAACATGAGAGCTTTTTTTTTAAGAAATAAATAAATGTTATGATGATCTTACAATTTTTTGTGTGCTCATAATAGAGACCAAATCAAGTGAGGGGCTTTGGGCATGCTTTCTTCTTAAAGAGCCTCACAGCCTAATGGACTTCATGGGGCTCTCCTAGAGATGCGGTACATATTTTCTTTGATCTTTGAAATTATTAAATTGAAACATAATAGTTGTCCTCTTTGGATTCCTTTTATGAAACTCAACCATTGGCTACTCAAGAGGACATCTCAAAAAGGCTAAAACAGTTCATGTTCTTAGAAAATCATTTTAGAAAGCTTAATTTATAAGATTATATAATATTTTATATACTTCACAAAAAAGAATAGAGGCTATTATTCTAACTAAACTTTGGGGAATTCATTTTTAAAAATCATTTTCCATATTTTTTCTTTAAAAGTGGAGTAGAATTTATTTGGGGCTGCTCAGATAAAAGCAATAAAAAAAATTTAAAAAACAAAAAAAAACTACCTTTACTGTAGTTGGAATCAGGCCTGAAATGTAGGCTCTGCCAGGCTGGCTTCCACATGACACCAATGGTAGGCTCTGCTGGGCTAGCTTCCACCCTGATGCTGCTAGGGACTAAACTTTTCCAATGAAGAACTTTGATTCAGAAAGAAACAAAAGAAATAGAAACACCTCAAAAGATTCAGAAACAGCGCTTGAGTGGCTAAGGCAGGAGGATTGTCATGAATATGAGGCCAGCCTGGGCTACATAGTGACTTCTCTCCATCTCAAAAATACAAAGTAGTTTTAAATCACAAAAGTTATCAAATACACCTGGTACATGTTAAACAATGTTTCTAAAGACACTGCTAAATATTCATACTGGTAAAATACATCACATTTGAACTAAGAAAGAGTGATTGTTTTAAAGGGGAATTTGACAGAACCCTTATTAAGAAAGTAACATTTTAACTAATATTTTTCATAACCCAAAATAATTCTGTCCTTTTTAGTTCTTTATTTCCACAAATGAAAAGCTGTCTTTAGTTAATTTTTTTTTGGGGGGGAGGTTGGTTTTTTTTTTTTTTTTTTTTTTTTTTTTTTTTTTTTTTTTTTTTTTTTTTTTTTTTTGAGGCATGGTTTCTCTGTGTAGCCCTGGCTGTCCTGGAATTGGCTCTGTAGGCTAGGCTGGCCTTGACTCACAGAGATCCACCTGCCTCTGCCTCCTGAGTGCCGGGATTAAAGGGTGAGCAACCACTGCCCAGCATTCTTATTCTTAAATAAATTCTATTTATTTTGGTTCCTTCTTACATCTATATAAATTTTGTAGTTTTGATTCGTTTTTACCTATTTAAAAAGAAAAGTATTGCAGAAACTTTGCAAAAATCAAGAAAGTTTTCACATAATTTCAAGATATCTTGATTTTATGACTAAGAGCTAGAAATATCTAACTATGAAAATAAAATGTTTCCCACTCCTAATGGATTGGAAAAGAGATCTTGCTGAATATCATTAATAACTGCATTAATGGTTTTAACCAAAGACTTAATGCATGAGTTTCATTCAAATGTTGATTTAGATCATTTGACTTGTTAAACTCAATTTAAACTTCACACGGAGGTATGGGAAGACTATAAGTATCAATATCTTGATATTTATACTTTATGAGATACTAGCTCAACTAATTTCATGGAAATTCCTGAATATGTGTTAGATTCACACAGCTAACTCAGAGACTTTAGAATGTGCTGTGGGATATCTTTCTGTATGATGTGAATATATGTTGTCCTCATTGGTTAATAAATCAGCTGCTTTGGCCTATGGCAAGGCAGCTTATAGGCAGGCAGGAAATCTAAACAGAAAAACAGGAAAGAGACATGCAGGAAGAGGAGATACCAGCCGCCGCCCAAGGAGCAATATGCTAGCAGACAGGTAATGCCATGGCTGTGTGGTCAGCCATGTGGCAACATATAGATTAATAGAAATGGGTTCATTTAAGATGAAAGAGCTAGGTAGCAAGAAGCTGGAGACATAGGTCATACAGCTTGTAATTAATATAAGCCTCTGTGTGTTTGCTTGGGACCCAGCGGCTACAGGACAGGGCAGGACACAGAAAAACTTCCAGCTACATCTGACGTTCCAACATGGGGCAAGAATTTCCACCTCAAACCTGAGAAAGCTTTTTTAAAAAAAGATTCTAAAATGGAGCCAAGAGCAACTTCCTAGTTGTGTCTCTCATGCGGGCCGAGGCACAGAGATGCTGCAACATTTGAGCTTGAGCACAGCATGGTGGATTCCTACTGCTGTACACAGAGGTGTCTCCAAGCCGCTTGCAAAATATAACATCCGCCTCTGGCACACGTTCCTCAGTGCCCAGGGCATACTCCAGTGACCATTGTTCTTAGATTCTTGGGACTCATTCAGTGTCTCTCCATGTGTAGACATACCAGCACAAGCACAAACAGATGATACTTTTCACTTCACATTTTTGCAGCACTGGAAGAGGCGCTTTCCCAGGGAAAGCTGTTGGTTTTTCCTTGCCTGTCCCTGTTCCTCGCTAATGAGCTCATCCTCCCTTTTGCTACCACTATTCCAGCTGCGCTACCCTTGGCTGATGCCAGAATCCAGCTTCTTCAGCCTTCCCATGCGGACCGAAGACCAGTGGCTCTCCAGGAATCCTCCAGGCTTTCAGTGCCAGAATGGGAGGACTGAGGTGTCCTGCCACCAGGTTCCCAGCCTTGTACAGACAGACGGACAGCCACAGATAGACTACTCCAGTGCTATCGTTAAGCCAGCCTGGTAAATCTCCTTTGTAGAAAAGCATATTTATTTGGTCAGCTCTAGAGAACTCTGACTAATATAGTTCCTAAAATCCAGTTCTTTGGTGTTTCACATTACCATCTACCCAAGTGATCTTATCTGTTCTCATCAGGTATAAATAAAGGTATTGGCACTGATGTAATCTGTGGGCCAAGTCTTTTTTAGAAGAGAGAAGTTTGCAGGACAAAGAGAAATTAAAATGGGGGTGGGATGGGAGGGCAGGAAGGGGGTTCCTACAAGAAGGGAACAGGATAGACAAATGGACAAATGGATGGAAGAGGAGCAAAATGTCGTAAACCAAGTCTCCGGCTCACTGTTTGAGAAAGACTGGCAATGCCAAACTATGAATGAGCGGTGAAGGAAGACGTGCCTGACCACAGGGACCACCCTGCTCCGTCAGCCAGGCAGGTGACGGACACCGAATGAAATGACTGGGAACCGAAGGACTAAGTCTGTCAGCAATGCAAAACAAGAAGAGTTAGAGCTGACGTGTGCTTGAAGAAACAGTCCCCTGGTCTGATGCCTGCTGCCTAATATCTGCTTAGGTGACCTCTGGGATAGGGAAGGTTGTCCCAGCAGCACTGAAGACTGGCACTCTGTGAGCTCTCTCTCAATCCAGGTAAGTCTCTGCAGCAGGACTTGATGCTCATTTGCTCCGTGGATGGAAGACCTTTATTTTTTGTTTTATTTGCATTTGACACCCATCGACCACAATAAAGACAGGAGACATGGGAACTGCTCTCGGCAACTCTAACAATGTGTTAAGCTGCATGGAAATCATTCGCTTCCTTTTCGGATATAAGAAGAATATTTTCATTTGTTTAGACTTCTTATTGCCCTAGCTGAGGGTTACAGAGTCACAGCCAAAAACCAAAATGAAAAGAAGCCACTCAGCTTATTTTAACTAAGGAACAGCTAGTTCTTGGGAGGACAGTGTGTTGATTGGGTTGCAACATATTTGCCCTTCACAGAATAGTTTTGTGAAACTTTGCATTCTTCTAAATCGATCCTTGCAGTATCTGCAAGATTCCTGCAATTGTTTCTACAGTGGACTAAGAACAGCAGATCTTGATTCCTTGCCCAGACACGCAACCCTTGCCCTTGCTCCATCCCTCATCCCTCTGGACATCACTGTCCTCTTTTTTGCTGACCACCACACAGCTTGTAAGAGAAGCCTAGGAGATAAAACTGCTTGTGGAGAGCTAAATATTCCCAGGCAGCCACAGAGATTTGCTAAACTCGGACTCTGCACTTATTTGGGGTCGTGGATACTTAGACAGCCCTTTCTACTCCAATGAGAGCAAGGCCTGGTCACTGACAGAACATTTCACATCCCCTTGATCTCCTGTGTGGTTCAGCGATAAAGAGCAAAGGACTCTAATTCTCTCCCTAAAAGCAAGAATGGTCATCTATCTGTCCCAAGCTGCAGGGTCAAGATCTCTGAGCTGGCAAGTGGGGAGTAGATGGCAGAAATTCTACCCATAGTTTTAAATCCAAGACTCGGTGGGAAACCCCTCTATAAATAAGGTGCATCTCACCCCTTTTATTCTTGCCCTAAGGCAAAACTATGACCTCAATAGGAAATACAATTATAGCTTCCTTGTGGGAGATTTGTAGATATTACATACCCTCACTAGGAGCATGCAGCTTTTTCAGAAAAGGGTACAATGACCCTGGCATGTTTTACTGAAGAACAATGGTCATGGCCTAACAAATCCATGTTCCCAGGAGAAGAAAAATCATTATTTGGAAATGCCAGGGGTCTCTAGCCTGTTGGAAGTTTTCAGGATGGTCTTCTCAAAGGAAGTACAGACTAGTGTGTTTTGTTTTGTGGTCTTTCAAGACATGGTTTCTCTGTGTAGCTTTGTAGCCTGTCTTGGAACTTGCTCTGTAGACCAGGCTGGCTTTGAACTCACAGAGATCCGCCTGCCTCTGCCTCCCAAGTGCTGGGATTAAAGACATGTGCTACCATGCCCAACCTCTAATGTGTTGTTTTTATCAAAACCTCTATTGTTTAATTTTACCAATAAAGACTTGGAAGCCAGATGCTGGGGTGAAAACCTGCTAGCTCAGAGAGGCCGAGAAAGCACCAGCTGACCTTCCTCCTCCACCAACTTCCTAGAACAAAACAAACAAGCAAACAAAAAACTCCTCCTACTTCCTCTGCATATCTCTTTCTCTTTCCATGTCTATCTCTGTCTGTCTGTCTGTCTCTGTCCTGACTTCCTCCCACTCTCTATGGCTTTTTCAACTAGTTGCTTGCTTTGCCTCTCGACCTATGGTTGATTTTATTTAATCTTGTTCACAATATTCCAGCAGAAATCTCTTGGATTAAAGGTATATGCTAGGGTCAATCCACACCACAGCTAGAAGTAGGTTCCTCTGGTAAACACTGTAATCTCTGGGTTCACACTATGATTAAATATCTCTTATCTCTGGGTTCACACTATGATCAAATATCTCGCAACACTAATGCGACTGGGAAAGAACCATGTCTCCTTTGCTTAAGTGAGAAGAGTGAAAACCTAGTCTGTCTATTGTTTTGTGCTGTGTAACCTCAGCAAGTTCCAACTCTGGCTGTGTCTGTTCCCTCACCAGCCTTGGGTCCATATGTGTAGTCTCCAAGATCCCTTTCAAGTCTGCAACACTGTTTTTTCTCATCGTGGCTTTCTATAAACATGTGAATCCTATCTGGCTTATTAGGATGGAAAATGTGGGGTTTGAGTTTCTCGGTCTGTTTTGGTAACCTTTAAAAGATAAAACTAAACTGTTTGATTAAAGAGGGGAAATCTTCACTGGTGCTAATGAAAGTCCATCAATAACTCTCCCTTTTCCTATGCATGGTAGAAGAATGCTAATCTGCATATGGGCTAATTTTGTTCACTATTGAACTGGAACAGATTTGATGAACTCTGCCTTAATGCCCACCTCAGTGTTAAGAGGCATAATGAGGGTTAAAATTGGAGGAACAGTGGTCTCCATAGCAAGTAAATGGCTTGTTTCCATCCATAGTACTATGTCTATTCAATGCTATGTTTTGTAAAGAATTTTTTTAAAAAAATATATATATAGCAATGGTGAGGTTTGGAGGTTTATAGTTGGTAGAAGGAAAAAAAAAGCAAGAGCCAAGAATTGTAAGTTCAATTCAGGACTGAGAAGTTTGAGTATATGAGTATTAATAAAATTAAAAAGTAAACATTAAAATTAATAATAAAATTAATAGACATAACTTCCTCACCACCTCTGTGCTGTAGCTAGAGTTTTCCTGGTCCTGCCTGGCCCACAGTCAGGACAAATCTCTCTCATCTGCCAGTCCTGCAGCTGCTCAGACCCAACCAAGTAAACACACAGAGACTTATATTACTTAAACTGTATGGCCATGGCAGGCTTCTTGCTATCTAGTTTTGTTTTTTTTTTTATCTTAAATTAACCCATTTCTATTAAGTTTATAAGTTGCCACGTGGCTCGTGGCTTACCGGTATCTTAACATCTTCTCATGGCAGCGGCTGGCAGGCTCAGCCTTCAACTTTCCAGAATTCTTCTCTCTCCTTGTCCCACCTATACTTCCTGCCTGGCTACTGGCCAATCAGTGTTTTATTTATTAACCAATCAGAGCAACACATTTAACATACAGAACATCCCACAGCACTGTGCCTCTCGGTAAGTCATTCATATTTCACATCTCTTTATATGCTTTCATTCATGTATGAGAGGAGACTCTCTTTTCATAATAAAAATGGGAGCACAGCACACACACTTTGTTTTACCTGTTTTCTCACTGACCCTGTACATTGAACATTAGCACATGTAACATTCATATGACTTCCCATGTCTAAGAAGTCCATTCCAATCTAACTTAATAGACCTAGGACTTTCGCTGAGATTTCTAAAAGGCACTAGGGTTTGGAATGCAGCTAGGTGGACAGAGGTCTAACTTACCTCTACTCCAAACTCTCCCTAATAGAACCTTTAAAAGAAAAAAAAATGCACCTTATGTGTAGTTAAAGCTGTTGCCAAAAACAAAGAAGGACAGTCACATGTTTAACAGCTCTAACATTGAAACGCATGTGTATATTCTGAATAATAATTCCCTTTGGTTTAAACCCCAGCTCCATCTCTGTGTGACTGCAGTGGTTTTAAAATACACCCAGAATTCTTTGCCTCGCTTCCCACCAGGGGTGTGATCTAATTCCTTCCCCTGGAACGCTGGCCAGCTTTGCTGATTCACTCCTAATGAAGAGGCTGCGGCAGCATTAACTTGGCCTGACTTCCAAGGCTTGGCCTGGACAGTCTTTGGAACTGAAGAAGGGGACCTTGGCAAGGTGCTTACTTGTCTTTGGTTTGGTTTTCTTAACGATGAGACGAGAGAAAAAAAATACCACCATTTTAAGATTTTAATATTAGTATGTGTAAAAACCTCATCACAGTCAACTTGAAAGTTCTATACAACCATGATCTACTATGATTACTAAGTGGTATTTCACTATTTTTGGAAATTTATATCTACATATGATAAATATTCATATGTGGTTAAACCTCTGCAGGTAACTGATAAGTATTTTGAATCCCTGGTAGTGTGTTTCTCCTCCGATTCAATAAGCTAAATCAAGCCAAATTAATAAGGCCAGGTTTAATCTGAGCAAAGCATTCCTGGGTGATCTCTGGGGAAGAGGAGAAATCACACGACAGGTCTATGAACCAGAGTTTAAATACCCTGCCGATGCAGTCTTGTGGAGCTCCAGGGGAGGAGCTGCCACTTTGGTGGGCTTTCTGAGGGGCGGGGTTTGGAAAGGGAGGAGGGGGCTGAGGCCGAGCTCCCAACAGAACACAGACATTAATCATAATGATGACTGTAGTTGCTGTTTTTCTCTTTGTGGGCCAAAATGTTTTTAATGGTTGGATCTTTCTTTTGCTTTTTTTTTTCCAAGACAGGGTTTCACTGTGTAGCCCTGGCTGGCCTCGAACTCACAGAGATCCACCTGCCTCTGCCCGCCCCCAAGTGCTGAGATTAAGGGCATGTGCCACCACCACCTGGCTTGGACCCTCGTCTTTATTCATCTCTCCAACCTCTGTGTCTAACAGATGCCTGGATAAGAGAATTAAATTGGGTCTTGAGTCTACCCCATTCTAGAATAGACTTTGTCCACATCTCACGTCCTCTCCAAACCCTGTAAAGTGGGGGCAAGGTCCATGTTTTGGGGTTTATAGAGGCTGGGGTTGGCTGTATCTCTTAGTAGGCATTAAGGGAATGGGGAGCAAGATGTGGGGACACTTAGGTCAAGCTTGACCGTTCCTGCTTGGCCCCATCCATCCCCCATGGGAGGCATCACATGCTCTCTGCCCCAATGTCCCACCCAGCTCATGAAATCAATGCAGCCCTCAGTCCCTGCCTCCCCCTCCTACTGGCCCCATTAGGTTCCCAAATGTCTGAAACCCTGGGGAGGGGCCTGGCTGAACGAGGAGATTAGACTCAGAGTTTTTGTTTGAAAAGAAAAAACAAAGAAAAAGAAAAAGGAGAATATAGATATGAGGTAGATCATTGAATCTACTCTGAGAAAAAAAGATAAAGAAATAATAGGATAAATGGGTAGATCATTGAATCTACTCTAAAAAGGAACAGGGGAAATATAAAAATGACAAAAGGTAGATTATTAAATCTATTATGAAAAGAAAAAAGAGAGAATATGGATATGATGAAATAAAAAGGGAGATTATTGAATCTACTTTTCAAAAGGAACTACTTATCTTAAATAGGATAAGTAATGAAAATTTTTTTTGTCTGAGTTTATCAAATGTTACTGGACTGGACATCATTTTATATATATATAAAATGGAGTTTTTTGTCTGAATCTGTCAAATGTTAATGGACTAGACATTGCTAATGTAATTCTTGACTATATATATTGTATATACTTATTGGATATAGTTTTTCTTGTATTAGTTATAAGCTTTTTAAAATTTTAGATTAAAAGGGGGAAATATGGTGGTATTGTGTTCCCCAAAATATTGTGCACCCTAATAAACTTATCTGGGGTCAGAGAACAGAACAGCCACAATATTAAACATAGAGGTTAGGCAATGGTAGTACACGTCTTTTTTTTGTGATATATATTTTTTATTTTACAATATCATTCAGTTCTACATATCAGCCATGGGTTCCCCTATTCTCCCCCCTCCCATGCCCTTCCCTTACCCCCAGCCCACCCTCCATTCCCACCTCCTCCAGGACAAGTCCTCCCCCGAGGACTGTGATCAACTTGGTAGACTCAGTCCAGGGAGGTCCAGTCCCTTCCTCCCAGACTAAGCCAAGTGTCCCTGCATAAGTTCCAGGTTTCAGACAGCCAACTCATGCAATGAGCACAGGACTTGGTCCCACTGCCTAGCTGCCTCCCAAACTGATCAAGCCAATCAACTGTCTCACCTATTCAGAGGGCCTGATCCAGCTGGGAGCCCCTCAGCCTTTGGTTCATAGTTCATGTGTTTCCATTCATTTGGCTATTTTTTTTAATTGAGTAAAACTGAAATTTATTATATGCCACAGTCGTCCTAGGGACCTCCATGCTATATATATAGCCTCTATGGTTCTATGGGTCGTGGTCTGATTGTTCTTTATTTTATATCTAGAATCCACCAATGAGTGAGTACATACCATAACTGTCTTTCTGGGTTTGGGTTACCTCACTCAGGATGATTTTTTCTAGTTCCATCCATTTGCCTGCAAATTTCATGCTTTCATTGTTTTTCTCTGCTGAGTAGTACTCCATTGTGTATATGTACCACATTTTTTTCATCCATTTTCCGTTGATGGGCATCTAGGTTGTTTCCAGGTTCTGGCTATTACAAATAGTGCTGCTATGAACATAGCTGAGCATGTATCTTTATGGTATAAATCAGCATTCCTTGGGTAGATGCCCAAGAGTGGGATGGCTGGGTCTTGAGGTAGTTCGATTCCTAATTTTCTGAGAAACCGCCATACTGATTTCCACAGTGGTTGTACAAGTTTACATTCCCTCCAACAGTGGAGGAGTGTTCCCTTTGCTCCACATCCTCTCCAACATTGGTTGTCATTGGTGTTTTTGATCGTAGCCATTCTAACAGGTGTAAGGTGGTATCTCAGAGTGGTTTTGATTTGCATTTTTCTGATGATTAAGGATGTTGAACATTTCTTTAAATGTCTTTCAGCCATTTGTAGTTCTTGTTTTGTGAATTCTCTGTTTAGCTCTTTAGCCCATTTTTTAATTGGACTGTTCAGTGCTTTGATGTCTAGTTTCTTAAGTTCTTTATATATTGTGGAGATCAATCCTCTGTCAGATGTGGGGTTGGTGAAGATCTTTTCCCAATCTGTTGGCTGTCTTTTAGTCTTATTGACTGTGTCTTTTGCCCTGCAAAAGCTTCTCAGTTTCGAGAGGTCCCATTTATTAATGGTTGTGCTCAGGGTCTGTGCTGTCGGTGTTTTATTTAGGAAATGGTCTCCGGTGCCAATGCATTCAAGAGTGCTTCCTATTTTCTTTTCTATTAAGTTTAGTGTAACTGGATTTATGTTTAGGTCTTTGATCCACTTGGACTTGAGTTTTGTGCATGGTGACAGATATGGATCTATTTGTAATCTTTTACATATTGACATCCAGTTATGCCAGCACCATTTGTTGAAGATACTTTCTTTGTTCCATTGTATAGTTTTGGCTCCTTTGTCAAAAACCAGGTGTTCATATGTGCATGGATTAATGTCAGGGTCTTCAATTCGATTCCATTGGTCCGTATGTCGGTTTTTATACCAGTACCAAGCTGTTTTTATTACTATAGCTCTATAGTAGAGTTTGAGGTCTGGGGGTAGTACACGTCTTTAATACTAGCATTCCAGAGGCAGAGATCCATCCGGATCTCTGTGAGTTTAAAGTCATACTGGAAACAGTCAGGCATGATGACTCATGCCTTTAATTCTAGGAAGTGATGGCAGAAAGGTATATAAGGCATGAAGACCAGGAACTACAGCTGGTTAAGCTTTTAGGTTTTTGAGCAGCAATTCAGCTGAGATTCATTCTGGATGAGGACTCAGAAGCTTCCAGTCTGAGGAAACAGGATCAGCTGAAGAATTGGCAAGCTGTGGCTTATTCTGCTTCTCTGATCTTCCAGCATTCACTCCAATAACTGGCACTGGGTTTGTTTTTATTAATAAGACTCTTTAAGATTCCTGCTACACCGAGGTAGAGGCAGACCCACCCCTCTGGGTTTAGAGGCCAGCCCAGAATTGTTTGGACATGGACCTGCTGGATCAAAATATATGAATTCATTTAAGGAGAAAAGTTTATGTTGAACGCTGTTTGTAATTTATAGTGAGAAGTCCTGTTCTGTATGATTATAAAAAAGCACATGGCATCATTGAGTCCTAATTATTTTGGTGGGCATTCATGTCATTTTTCAATCACCTTTCATATTTCATTTTTAAATCAAAATAAAAAAACAACAACAGATAAGCATACTTGAATTAGCAAATGATTGTATAAACCTCTGTGTCCTCTGCTACAAAGCTAACAAAGGAGAATCACTGGCTAGTCTATGTGTCTGATTATGGACGTGGTAATGCTGGGAGTACGATGTGGAAGGAGGGTGTAACAGTAGGATGTATAGACCAGCACACACATTCATGTTATATAAAGAGCTTATTAATAAAGCGCCTCCCATAGCAATGGAAGATATCACAATCCAAAATAATGGGGGGAAGGCCCTCGACTACTCATATTGCCTCACAAATGTCAGTATCTGAACTCTCATTTTGAAAAAGAAAATAATAAAGCAATTTCAAGTCAGTTCCTCTGAAATTTCAGGTCTACCAGTTTTTTAACATTATGCTCAGAGTTCCCACTTGTGACTACACCCATTAACTGAGAATTCGTTTTGAAAGGGTTACAAAAGACTACTTTGTAGGCTACAGTACTGTGATGAAGGCCAGAGACTCTTGCCTGCAGCCAAGCCTCCAAAGGGAATGTTCTACAGAAATGATAAACAATGTTACCACCACAATGAAAGCTTTGTGCCGGCTGCTTCAGTCAGCTGAAACGCAGCTGGTACCAAGGCCACCGGAGGGCCCAGAACTTAACCCCACAAACATTGCCGCCACCACGGAAAGCCAACCGGTTTGGTTACTCTCCTCACTGATAGTGTGTCCAGAGCCTTCCTTCTTCAGGTTGTTGATTTCCCAAAGGTGTAGAGAGTTGAGTGACAGATGACATCATCTGGTTCACACAGGTTTTCCTCCTCTGGGGATTGTGAGTAATTCCTGCTCACCTTGGTTGAGTCAGACAACCTGAGAAAGCAATTCTCTGAAGCTTCAGAGTTTCCCTTAGACTTGCTGGGCAGAAAACATGGAGTGTATCTAGAAAGGGAGCTACAGATTTAGAGGGCTTTTCCATACAGTCCTGCTGTAAGCCCGGAATCTAATCATCATGGTCCACTGTCACAGATTCACTTCCTAGAGATTAAAGCTGTAGCAGTCCCATGTGTGAACCATGTGACTCTTTTTTTTTTTTTTGGTTTAGTTTTTTGAGACAGGGTTTCTCTGTGTAGCCCTGGCTGTCCTGGAACTCACTCTGTAGACCAGGCTGACTAAAGGCATGTGCCACAATCATGTGAACTCTTAATGAAGAAAAAAAAAATGGAGCAAAATCCCTCCGGGGTCCATGTAGAGCCCTATCCTGGTTTCATGAGGCCATCAATTCCAGTCCACCTTCCCTGGTACTCACTCACCTGCAAGTCACAGTTTGTAGTTGCTCACAAGTCCACCCTAAGACTTCGTGGAGCCAAGAAGAGCAAGAGTTAGCATTGTTGGTTTGGAAAACAAAAGACAGAGAGGTAAGACAAGAGCAGAGAATTCCTTTGGAGCAGTTATTCTGAGCACTGAAAAAGAACGAAGTCTCACTTGGCCTATTCTAGATTTACTCCCATATTAACATGCTTCACCAAAGGGTAAGGACAAGAGTGGATGGAAGCCGAAGGTGCAGTTTTGATAGCTAAACTTAGAGCCCTTTCTAGGAGGCATGTGTGATACGTGGCGAGGGGGGGGGATATGGGGGGATGGGGGGGTGTTTTAAAGCTGTGTTTTTATAAACACTTTCAAAATTATACTTTGATCAAGCCTGATATAAATAAGAGAAGGAGAACACACTCACCTTCACTGTCATAGGAAGACATTTGGCCTTCCCTAGGGTATCCTGAGAGTTAAAAACCAGAAAATAGGTTTGATCTCGCTGAATCCCAGAATGTGCATACACATGTTATTATTGTACTATTTGAATTTATTTTTCCTTTGAGAGAAATTTATGCTTTTAACTATTCCTTTGATCTAAGAATTATTTAATGAAGTCTAATTGTTAAAAACATAAAGGCTGTCGCTCAGTGGGAGAGTGTTAGCACATACATGGCTCCTGGTTCAATACTCAGAACTAGAGGGGAAATGTTCATATGGGTGGGCCTTTAGAAGACCTTTATTCATTTCTAACTATTGCTTTGTGTTTAGAAAGTGCTGTTTGCGTTATCTCTATTCTCTGGATGGTTGGAGTGTGTATGGTCAACTTTCATGAATGTGTTCTGCACATCTGATATGTGACACCCATCTGATAAGCTGTATTCCCTACCGTACCATTTAATATATTTGTAGGGCATGCCTTATTGATTGCAATCTTATGACTTAACTGTTCTTTTTAAACTTTTTATTTTACATTTATTTAGCTGGAAGGACGAGTGCAAGCCTCACAGTGAGCATGCGGAGGTCAGAGGTCAGAGGAAATCTTGCGTGAGTCACTTCTCTATCTCTGCTGTGCGGGACCCAGGCTTTGAACTCAGGCCATCAAGTCCAGCGACAAGCACCTCCACCCACTGAGCCATCCCCTTAGCCCACAACATTCTTGTTCTATTTTTTTTTTCCATTTCCTTTGTACTAAATTGAGAGGGATATGGTAAGGATTTCTGGTTTGGTTGTATTTCCACCTGTTTCTTGTATTTCCTGTGTTTTTTTGTTTCTGTTTTTAATAATGCTCTTAAGAAAAGCATTGAGAAATAAACCTGAGCTAAAAAAAATATGTATGAGCTGTGAGTAAGGATATGGGAAGGCTCAAAATGTCTTTCGGACGAATCGAGAGAGCAGGCCTTGAGTGAACTGCTTTATAAGTTTTAGCTCTTTCGTGGCATAAACATGGAAGTAGCTCCTTCACTCAGGGCTCCCCCGGGGAGTTGCCCAGCTGATCCTGGGTGTAAACACACAGCCAGTCACTATTATGCACACCCAGAGCTTGGTTTTCACTCTAGCCTAGGTTCTTCTCCAGAGTCAGAAGAAGGAAGCTGTTCTTTGCAGAGACCTGCGGCAGACAAGCTATTGCATATAGCTAGCACGCAGTGAGCTGGAAAGAACTTAGATAAAATAAGGGCCATGTGAGAGTGGAGGTAATGTGGCAAGTGATCCAAATGTAAACTTGCAAGGAGTTATGACGTTTTATAATTTTAAACATTGCCTACTTGAGACATAATTGAGATTTATCAATACTTCTTATAGGAAAAGTCCAAGAGAGGAAGAAGATGTGTCCACACATTAGTCTCTGGATGAATCATAACTGGTAATAATATGACTCTTCTGGCACAGCTGATGTTTGGGGTTTGCTCTGAGACACAGCTGTGGGCTCCCCAAATGAGATTAGACTACGAGCTATTTATTCTCAAATAAGTTCATCTTCATCCAATGCAGATCATCCCTGCACAGTTATGAAAAAATGCATCAACTCTTAAAAATCAGCCAGATCACAGAAAACGTGATGGCTGATCCAAAGCACTGTGTACACGAAGGCTTTGATTACTCTAGGGCTGTGTCTCTTCTACTTCATTTAACTTGGTAATCCAACATGTTTGCACCTGTCCATTGCCTCTCATAACGAAGAGAAACTTCTACGGCTATCATCTGTCAGTTCCTTACAAGTGTTTCTCCACGTGGCAACGAATGGAAAATGCTGGGCTGCCAGAAGCTAGATACAGTATATTTTGAGAACTACATATACAGGTGGGCCTCAAGAAGTTAAAAACAAAGGAAACACATTGCATTGTTAGATTCCGACTGTAAAAGGAACACAATTACCAGATATGAGCCGGGCAGATTCTCCTGCATAAGAAAGAGTTTAACGAGCCTTTGGAGTCATAATGGAAAGGGGTTGTTTACAAATTCCTGTCAGAACACCAAGGAAATCTAGACGGTGAATATGACTCAGATGACTTTTCATGGGCTATGTTACTCCCTTTGTGTTCAAAGTTTATGGGAGAAAGGTTTTCTAGTGGCTTACTTAGAAATTAAACACACTGACACTGATAAAGAAAGAAAATGTAAAGCAGAGGCAGGCATGCCTCTCTCCAGCTCCGTAGCCTATATCCTGGTCCTAACCCAATAAAGCTCCACAAATCCATCTGTGTGTGGTGTTCATCATATTCCCCTCCCAGCAAAGCCTCCTCCACTATTCCCTTCAGTGACTATTCCCTTCTTTCCAATTTCCCAGTCAAAAGAGTGGGCCAACTTTTAGCTTCAGGTCGTCCATGAATTGAAATTTCCTCAAATGCAGGTTTTTGCCACAGGCCAATAACAAGCTGCTAGCTAATAATAACCGAGGAGTTAGTAGATGTCCACGGTTTGTGATCAAACTTTCTACTAAAATGCAATGGAAGAGCAGATTTTCAACAGAAGGGACTCCTGTCTTCAAGACGGGAAAGATGTTTTGGAACGACAAACATAAACTTTTCTCTTTGCATTTCTCTAAATGTGAAATCAAACACTTTTCAGGAAATTTAAAAATCAATTTTGTTGCTTGTGTGTTTTTCACAGTGTTTCATGTTTCTGGTTTTTTGTCTTTTGTTTTTTTTTTCCTCGTTTTTTCTAATTACTTCTTAAACCTCTATTTTTTATTTCATTCAAATTTTAAAAACTACACATTTACAACAATTTTAGACTTACAGAAAAGCTCTGGTAGCCCGAAGAGTTCCTATTGAAATCTTACATTATTATGGTGGTCTATTTGTTATCACTAGAAGTCCATGTGACACCTTGAATGAAGTCTGTCATCCACCCAGATTTCCATCGTTTTTACCAGATTTCCTTCTTCCTGTACTAAGATGATAAGCCAAGAAGCCACCAAACATTCCAGCTGTGTCTCCGTGTCTCCTCCTGACTGTCGTTTCTCAGACTACCTGTTCCTGAGGCCCTCAAAAGCGCTCCTCTGCCATGGGCCTTTACCTGACGTTTTTCACATTGTAAGAGTGAGATTAGGAGTTTGGGGGAGGAAAGCCCCATAGAGAGAACGCCGTTTTCAGTGCGTTACCTCAATTGAGCATTCTGCAACAAATGACTCAGGAGTGTCGACGGTGTCCTTGAACACACTGCTAAGGTAGTGTTCGTCACATGTCTCTACTACAAAAGTCACTATATTCTTACCACTTTCCATACCTTGCTGTTTGAAAGGACATGCCTATGTAAACCCACGTTCATGAGATGAAAATTATGCTCTGTATCCTTGGAGAAGGAGTAGTTGATGAACTATTTGAAATTCCTCTACAAAGAAATTCTACAATCAGGCAGCGGTGGTGCACGTCTTTAATCCCAGCACTCGGGAGGCAGAGGCAGATGGATCTCTGTGAGTTTGAGGCCAGCCTGGACTACAGAGCGAGATCCAGGATAGGCACCAAAACTACACAGAGAAACCATGTCTCAAAAAACCAAAAATGAAATTATTCTTCCCCAGCTGTCATGTTCAATCATTTATTTATATCACTATAGACTCGTGGATATTTATCTTATACTTTCGGCAATAAACCAATGATACCAATGATACTTAGTTTTTGCTCAAATTCTTGCAAGTTCAGGCAATTAGGAGCTCCTTTGAATCGGCTCCTGTATTCATTGACACGCCTTCATCAAAGGTTCTGAGTATGAGTATGTGTGCTAGTACTTCCTTTTTTTTTTTTTTTTTTTTTTTTTTTTTTTTTTTTTTTTTTTTTTAGCATTACCAGTGGTCTAAAGATGTTTTGTACATTCCCTTCCCAAGTTGTAGAATTAGCCATTTATAATCAGTTAAAAAAGAGAAACATGGTAAGGACAAAATATGTGAGGCTATACAACATTATACAGTGTACTGTTTTACAGAAGATATTTCATACGTAGAAGACACAGCCTCTCAAACAGACTGGAAGTACAGTAACTCTATACACCTATCATGCACTGTGAATAATAATTACATGTGCTAGCTCCTTCACACGATGGGCAGAACGCCTGGCTTGCGGACACCAGCCTAACCATCAACGTCCGCCTTGGGCAATGACTTTACTACAGCCACACTTCTCCTAGCCTAGTTTTTCAATTTCATTACAATTTTCTGGAACCAGTGTCATAGATGTGGTCCATACTTGACTAAAATGCCATTGTATTTTACACTTCATCTTGTGGTTTTCAGACATTTTTACATTTTACCTAAGCTATTTAACTTGTGAATATAGGATTTTTATAAGGATGATTATCTTTTTAAGTTGTGAAGGATCTATGATGCTGCTCCCTGTTGAGTTCCTGATGCTGGAATTAGGGTCCCCTCTGTGTATCATTATTCTTGGCTGAAATCCATCACTCTCACTGGCCTTTTCCAAACAACTTTTTAAAAATGGATTTTATTTATTTATTGTATGCTTTCAGTTTGTCTATTTTGTAAATCTTAAATTTCTTTGTTCTTGCCCCCAATTTATTTTTATTTTTTTATTTCTTGATTTTGTTTGTTTTATTAACTTAACAATTTTTATACATTTACTATATTATTTATTGATATGTGCTTGTGTGTGTGTGTGTGTGTGCGCGCGCGCGCGCCTGATGTGGTACTGGGACCTGAACTCTATCCACCGAGAAAGCAGAAGTGCTCTCAGCCTCTTTTTTTTTTTTTTTTTTTTTTTTTTGTTTCAAGACAGGGTTTCTCTGTGTAGCTTTGCAGCTTTGTGCCTTTCATGGAACTTGCTTTGTAGACCAGGCTGGCCTAGAACTCACAGAGATCCACCTGCCTCTGCCTCCCGAGTGCTGAGATTAAAGGCGTGCGCCACCACCGCCCAGCCTCTCAGCCTCTCTTGGTCCCTTCTTTCCCCTGTAAGTACTTTTAAGTATAGATTTTCATTCCATATTACTGTAGCTGTGTCTCATAGATCTTCATAACTTACACGTTCATTTCTATTCAGATCAATATTTTTATTCATCTTGAACCTTATTCATTGACTGGTAGATTATTTAGAAGCCCATTATAAATTCCAAATGTTTGAATCTTATCCTAATGTTTTTCTCTTCCTGGCTTCTAGTTGAATTCTCTTAAGGTCAGAGACTGTGTTTTGCATGATTTCACTTCTTGTACCTTGTTAAAGTTATTTTATGACTCAGCATCGGGTCTATCAGAATAAATGCTTGTGCACATCAAAAGAAACATGTTCTGGTAATGCTAAGTGGAATGCTTTATAAATTTCAGCCAGATTCAGTAGGTTAGTAATATCCAGATCTTCTCTGTCCTTGTTGCATTTCTGACCACAATGTCCTTTTTCCCGAGACCTAAGTCCTGCAGCTTTCTCTGTCAGTAACGTAATTTCCCAGTCCTCCACGGTTAATGCTGCCTGGCTAGAGATCATATGCTCTACCTTCTTTGCAACTGGGCATGATTTAGTGATTAAGTTTGGCAGTGCAATGGGAACTGAAGCGATGTAGGTCCAGTCGTGCCAGTGAAGGATGAGATTATGTTACTCTTATCCTTTTTCTTGTCGTGCTGGGGAATAAATGAAAGACATAGAAGAGACATGTATTCTTCAGATAAAAACCACATGTGAAGATAGTAGAACAGCCCTGCATTATCCACTCTGGGCTGTTATAGAAGGAAGGACACTTTTAACTAGTTGTAAGTTACTCTCTTTTGAAGGGCTTTGTTGCTGCTCTTTATCCACTTCTAGATCTTAAAATTAGAAGAAAGATGTTAGATTTACATATTTCATACAGATAAAATTTAAAAAAACATAACTTTCAGTGAATTAAAGTAAGTTGAATGATTTTATGGAACTATACATGGATACATACATTCTGAAATGTGTGAAAGAAAATTATAATTATTCACATATAAATAATTGAATTATAATAATTCAAGTTAAAAGACACATCTAGCACTCGGGAGGCAGAGCCAGGTGGATCGCTGTGAGTTCGAGGCCAGCCTGGGCTACCAAGTGAGCTCCAGGAAAGACGCAAAACTACGCAGAGAAACCCTATCTCGGAAAAAAAAAAAAAAAAAAAAAAAAAAAGACACATCTATGGTAAGTTGGGAAGACATCAACATCAAGAAAATTATATTTAAGGTAGTTAATATCAGTTAGTTTTATTAGTTTGAAAATATCCTAAACTTAACAAAAATGCTTTAAACATTTTTTACTCAAGAAAAAATAACAAAGTTAACAAAACTGGTCACAGTAAATTTTTCTTGAAGCTCATAGACATTTCCAATATTTCATGATTTGAAAATAAAGATGAAGACACTTAAGAGCACTTATTGCTCTTCCAGAGGACTGGAGTTAAATTCCACTCATCCATATTGGATGACTTATTAATACCTATAACTCTAGATCCAAGGGCATCCAATAACCTCCTTAACCCACACACAGCCTCCTTAACCCACACACAGAGCATGTATTCACACACACACACACACACACACACACACACACACACACACACACGGTGGGGGAACACATAAATAAAAATAAGGAAAATATTTAAAAATAAATAAAACAAAAATAATTAAAGACAAAAGCCTTTGTGGACAGGTGGAATGAAGGATACATAGGATTTATGCAGTCATGTTGTATGAAACTGTATTAGTTATTTGTTGCTGCTTTAACAAATTATCACAGACTTAGTGGCTTGAAGCAATATACTTGAATTATCCTCCAGAGCTTATTTGTGATTTGGGGAATTGAATCCAGGGTCTCATGCATGCTAGGCACACACTTTACCCCTAGGCTGTATTCCAAGCCCTGACTCGAAGCTTTACAGGTCAGAAATCCAAAACAGATGCCTATGGTAGTTAGAATGTTATTGGTCCCCATAAACTCAAGGAGTAGCACTATTAGGAGGTGTGGTTTTGTTGAAGTGGGTGTGGCCTTGTTGGAGGAAGTGTGTCACTGTGAAGGCAGGCTTTGAGGTCTCTTGCTCAAGCTTCCCTCAGTGTGACTGTCAGTCAACTTCCTGTTGCCGGCAAGCTGTAGGACTCACAGCTATTCCTCTAGTATCACATCTACCTGCATGCCGCCATGCTCCCCACCATGATGATAATGGACTGAACCTTTTAAACTGTAAGCAAGCCCCCTCAATTAAATGTTTTCCTTATAAGAGTTGTCATGGTCATGGTGTCCTTTCACAGCACTAGGAAACCCTAAGACAATGCCACTGTGCAAATATCAAGTTGTCAATGGGGCTACATTCTTCCTGGGAACTGTAAAGGTGACTCTATTTCTTAGAAATAGCTAGATTATAATTGTCCCATAATTATCTAAAAAGCAAGAGATAATTGGCAATCTCTTTTAACAAACTCCACTATCTTGATGAATCAGCTCCAAAAATGTTTTGCTCTTATGCTGCTCAATATTATAACTCCAAGGAGAAAAGGAGAAGAGTGCTAATTTACACTGAGTAATGTATGCATTGCTTAGCCAGGGATATGATGAGCAACTTAACTGAGGAATCCCCCCAAGATTGTTGGCAATAGGAAGGGGGTTCTTTATCAATGGGAACCCAAGGTATTATTGTGAAAAGAGGAAATGTACCATAAACAAACAAGCAATGGAGCTCCTTGCTGTACCAGACAAAGACATGTTGGGAAACATATCAACTAACTTGTAGTAAAATCCCAGTGAATTGAATACTTTGTGAACAAATTTAGTTTTGCTGGCGTGGAACCTGTAACTAGCCTTTATAAGGCAGCAACAGGAAAGGATCGTGGATTCCACTGTGTAGAGCTGTCCTTGAATAACCAGGTGAAAGAGTTTGAGTAAATGTCAGAGGAATGCACAGCTAGAGACGGTCTCAGGATGAGGAATACCAGAGCTGGAATTATCCTGGGAGCCTAGAATAGTGGCTTCATTAACAAATGGAACCAGAAGTTAACTTTAGAGATCTATTTATGCCACAAATCTTACCTAGTTATTTCTACTCTCACTTGTATTAGAAATTCAACTTCTGGTTAGTGAGAGATTAGTCTGGTTTACTAGAAACCAGGGGCTTCTACAGATCTTTGAGAGACAAAGTAAGATTTAAGGTCGCTTGTGACTGGGGCTGGGACGTGGCTATGGTTCGGGGACAGGTTTTGCCTTGTGTGCACAAGGACCTGGTTCCAGTCCCCAGTGCTGGGGAAGAGAAAGATTTTCTGTGACTTCACCTCTCTAAGGCCCTGCACACAGTTACTGTACAACCTCACATAACAATGACTACCAAACAGCAGACACGAAATTGTCCTTTCCCCATTCTTTCCTTTACGACAGCCAGATCAAATAATTTTCTCTCTTTGTTCTTCCCCCAGGAGACCTTTCCCCCAGTTCTCCAGTGAAGGAATTATGCATTCAACCAAGCAGAGTCCTTAACTGAAATACACTCCACGTGAAAAATTGCTAGGGGATGTGATCTTCAGGCTTCTCAAGGAGAAATGACTAAAGTAAGTCATTTGAAGGTTAAAAACATGTATAGTGTAAATACACACCACAAAGATAAAAAGAATTCTTGGTCACAACAACTCCTCGGGAATCCCGGAGGCAATGTGAAACCCAAGCTGAGACTCTCAAGAGGAATGTAAAGTATTAGCAAGTACTAGCAATGTACCATCATCACTGCCTAGAAATATTTTCCCCCTGCTTCTGAAACATCATCCTTTTTATCGGCTTTATAACAGCCCCTCTTCTCTCTCACTTGTTTTGCTGGCCAGTGGAAGAGATGAGTCATTTTACCATCTGGGCTAAAAGAAAGAGAGATGTATGGCTGAATAAAGCTGAATATTATCTGCATAAAGATGGCCCCACAGTCCAAAATATCTCTTTTTCGGAGTGTCCTTATCTACACTTGTATCTCTCCAAAATAAAATTAAAGGGTATTCTACAAAAGCAATTTTGTGGCTACTTATTCCTGTGTCTAAGATGACATTTCCAAACTTTTGGCAATATAGACTAGAGGCAACACTGGGTTCTCGACAATCTGGGAAAGTTGGATTAAAATAATTTAGCAAAAATATGTAGTGCCATGTTTTGTTTTTAAAGTGTCATTCAAAATCCTCAACAGCACCAATCCCTCAAACCAAAGTCAAGAGCTTAAAAAAGAAAGCCAGTGTTTGTTTGTAGGTAGAATCAGTGCTGTTCAAAGGCTGCAAATTGTGTGTGTGTGTGTGTGTGTATGTGAGAGAGAGAGTGTGTGTATAAATGCTGATAAATGCCAAGTCAAGAAAGTAGACATATTTTTTTACTCTCATAAAATATAAAGATGAGTAAGGTAAAAACTGTATTTTCTTTCTCTAGGAATGTGAGCCATTTACTCAACGTGTCAGCAGATAATCAACTCTTGCTTACCTAAGATTAGAGTTATTTCTTTCATAATTAGAGAAGACTATCTGGTTTGTATATTCTATTATAGATTTACCTATACCTTTATACTCTAGCTTTAATTTTTTTCAAGTATGAGTAAGAGTTTCAGTTCCTTGAAGGAATACGTTTACTAATACTAGTCTAAGTACTCTATATTCTAATAGTAGCATTGGCAAGCATTTCTGAGGAGGATGACAAGATCTATGTGTCTTGGAATCAAGTGATACAATATTGCAACATAATACAAACTATAATGCTGTGGAATGTCGTTCGGTATGCTGTGAATATGTGTTGCTCTGATTGGTTGATAAATAAAGCTGTTTGACCAATGGTGAGGCAGAATAAGGTTAGGTAGGACATTCCAACTAGAGAGAGGGGAAGGAGAAAGACAGAGCTGAGGAGACGCTGCCAGCCGCCGCCAGAAGAAACAAGATACAAAGTACCGGTAAGTCACGAGCCACGTGGCAAAGTATAGATTTATAGAAAGTATAGAAAAATAGATTAATTTAAGATGTAGGAGCTAGCTACCAAGAAGCCTGAGCCATTAGGCCATATAGTTTGAAAATAATATAACCTCTGTGTGTTTATTTGGATCAGAGTAGCTGCAGGACTGGGTGAGATACAGAAAAACTTCCAGCTACACTATAACTTCATTTTTCCCTCAGTTTTTAACAACACGGGTCCTAGAATCCTCGTTATTCTCTGAGCTACAGTGGTGAGTGGATTTTCTTATTTTGCTATTTGGTCTTTGGCCATGGTTCCTAACTCAAAGTTCATTTCCTCAATTATAGGAATTTCTCTTGTCCTAATGAGATGCTCTCTGTTGTTGGTGGTTTTACTCTTTACTATTTATTCTTTTGGGGACCTGCCACCCAGCTTCCAAATAAATCACACACAGAAGCTTATTTTTAATTATAAATGCCTGGCCTTAGCTTGGCTTATTTCTTGCCAGCCTTTTCTTAACTAGTTATTCTATCTACATTTTGCCTCTGAGCTTTTACCTTTCTTACTTCTGTATATCTTACTTCTACTCTTACTCCATGGCTGGCTGAGTGGCTGGGTGGCTGGCCACGTGAGTCCTCCTCTCCTTGTTCTCTTGCATTTTCTTTTTCCTTTCCTCCCAGATTTCTCCATCTGTTTATTCTCTCAGCCTACCAACTCCACCTATCCTTTCTCCTTCCTCAATATTGTCCATTCAGCTCTTTATTAGACCAATCAGGTATTTTAGACAGGCAAGTAACACAGCTTCACAGAGTTAAACAAATGAAATATAAAAGAATGCAACATATCTTTGCATCATTAAACAAATGTTCCACAGCATAAGCAAATGTAGCACATCTTAAGCTAATATTCTACAACAGCTCTCCGTGAATCCTGGATAGTTTCAGGATAGAGACTGGTCCAGAAAGACCAATTATGATTAGCAGTCTAGAACTTTCAGCCCGTCCCCCTCTTCTCCAGGAAGAGGAGAGTGTCTGACTATTCATGAAGCTGGCATGAAATCCCAGAATCAGAAGTTTAAAAGTTACCACTGAATATATATGCACACACTCACTGAGAAGGAGTTGCCCAACATCTTCACAGGCAGCTCTGTGTTCAGGCCACTCCTAAATGTTTCAAAGTACTTGATCATGTAGTGTGTATCTGAATCCTTCATCATACCCTTTATAACATATGGTGAAGATGCTTCCCTGAGTTCCCGGTTTAGCTGTAGAAATCCTGATTTGTAATCAAATAAGCAAGAGGTAGAGTGACTTGGCAACTCACCAGGTGTGGTTGGCATCTCAATCTGAGGGCAGTCTTGAGGACTGGGGAGCTCTTGGGTTACTAATGCAAGGTAGAAAATGCCAGGGTTGAATTGTAAAATACTTGGCCAGTATTGGAGAATCAGCCAGAGTAAAAAAAAACAAACAAAAAACCCTACACATTTGATCACAAAAGTTTTGAAAAGGTTAAGTATGATGGAAGAAAATTTGTTTTTTTTTTTCATTCAGTTTCATATATCATTTATATAAAGAATAGCTGAGGGAACTGTGATATTCAGTATGAAAAACAGATGAGACACGTGAATATAGATCTTGGAATTTTGAGCCATCAGGCCTACAACTCATGGGGATGTGTTGAGAGAAAGAATCTTATCTACGGAGAAAATTTCTAACATTTCACTTTTAAAAATTTACAGTTAGAATGAAACTTTATTTCAATGAGCTCCACAAACATTGTTAAATGTTAAACAATCTTGGAGAAGAACTTCTTGTTGAATTAAAAAAAAAAAATCAATATCAATGTCCTGGCTAGTTGTATGTCAACTTGACACAAGCTAGAGTCATCTGAAAGGAGGGAACCTCAATTGAGAAAATGTCCCCATGAGATCCAGTTCTAGGGCATTTTCTTAGTTAGTGATTGATAGGGAGGGCCCAGCCCATGGTAGGTGGTGCTATGGCTGGGCTAGTGGTCCTGGGTTCTATTTATTTAAAAAAAAAAAAAAAAAAAAAAGCTGCTGGGCAAGCCATGGGAAGCAAACCAGTTGGCAGTACCCCTCCATGGCCTCTGCATCAGCTCCTGTCTCCAGGATCCCACCTCTCTTGAGTTCCTGTCCTGACTTCCCTTGATGATGAATGGTGATGTGGAAGTGTAAGCCAAATAAACCCTTTCCTCCCCAACTTGCTTTAGGTCATGTTGTTACATTAAGACACCTAACTAAGACAGTCAACTCTTTTAATTTTTCAGATTTTAATTTTTTTCACTACTCAGTTCATAAAGTGTTATGGATCCCATAGTTTATTTGTCCCTGTGTTTTGCAATTACTGGAATTAAAATGTATATGGCAAGTGTCCTAAACATCCACATTTTAGAAAGTTAATGCTAAATGCTGTTCTGATATTGGCTTAGTGCCCTGCAACGGATGTTTGTTGTTTCTTTTGGAATCTGAACTTCTTTCCTATTTGGACAATCCCCTACCGTATACATGTTATGCAGAGGCAGATCTTCCTATTATAGTATCAGAAAGTATCAACCACCGCCGTCCCTCTCTCTGCTGGCACATGACTTAGGCTCTGGTAACCAGATACCGCTTGCAGGGACTTTGGCTCAGGAGCAGGTGAGATACAGAAGCATGGTCAGAGAAGGATTTGTTTTGGCAGAGCAGCAGCCAGTTTTGAGGAGCCAAGTTGTTGGGAGCCTGGACCAGAGCAAGCCATGTCATCCCATCCCATGCCCAGTGGAGTGGCTGCAATGTCCTTGCCAGGTTGGCTATGCTGCAAGTCTCAAGCTCTAAAGCCACATATCCAACCTCCTTTCCCAAGTCAGTCTCTCCGGGCTTCTGGGAACTACCTTTCAGAAAATAAGCCTTTCAATTATGCCTTTTGTTCTTAACCAGCCTGTTTCTATTACAGCCCTTTTACTGTTTTCAACATAAGGAAATATGAGTAGACACTTTCAGTTTGACGTCTTCCCCTTAAAAGTTGGAGATTCGTTATGAGTTGAAAGAATATCTACTGTCTATAGTGATCTCTTCTCGCCAGTGCCCAAGACACACATGGACATATAACTCAGAGTGTGCCTGCTAGGTTTGAATAATCTGTGTGTGTGTGTGTGTGTGTGTGTGTGTGTGTGTGTTCAAAATAGCACGCTATCTCTTATTCCTTCTGAATATATTAGGATAATATTGGAGAATTTTCTAACCACAAGTCAAACTCATGAAGATAACGGGAAGGGGGACATCAATATAGAGATACAACACATTTTTTAGAAAATAGTTTTCAGTATTACTGATGGATTCCGACAGGAAAGCTACAAACTCAGAATTGCTTGGAAGGGGTCATAGTGGAGTGGAGAAGGAGGAGAGTTAAGCCTTTCCCCCAGCTGTTCAGGATTTGAGAATGCTAGGTTTTGCTGCTACATCAGTCGGCAGTCAGAAAGGTCTGGCTCGGAAAACAGGCCCACCAGAACGGGTCGAATCAATACATCATTTGCAGTTTTCCAGTAGCCCAACTTAGAAGGTAAAAAGGAAGGTTAAAGTTAAATAAAACCCAACATATAAAATATTAATACTTAGTGTAGAAAATTTTTAATGACATATATATTTGGAGGGATTAAACCTTTAAAAAATTATTTCATACTTATATTTCCATGTATCTTAGTAGGGTGTGCAGTGTCCTCCACATCCATATGAGCTGCCATACTGGACAACAGGGTACTCCATGATGTGCTGTGGATATCACTCTATATAAATAAAACACTGGTGGCCAGTGACCAGGCAGGAAGTATAGGCGGGACAAAGAGAGGAAAATTGGGGAAACAGGAAGAAGGAGGAGAGACACTGCAGCCACCGCCAGGAGAGGCAACCTGTAAAGACGCCGGTAAGCCACCAGCCACGTGGCAAGGTATAGATTTATAAAAATGGGTTAATTTAAGATAAAAGAACAGTTAGCAGGAAGCCTGCTACGGCCATACAGTTTATAAGTGATATAAGCGTCTGAGTGATTATTTTATAAGTGGATTGTGGGACTGAGGGGCTTGGGAAACCTGGAGAGAAGCCCTCCAGCTACAAATGGCTGTATGTACAAACATTTAAAAAGCAAATACCTTTTCTCTCCGACAGACAAAGGTTTAAAAAATTCCCCTTTAAATAAGTATAATGTTCCAATTCACATGTTGGCACTATAATATTTGGGGGTTTCACCAACCAAGTATCATCATGCACTTGGAGAAAGGGGAATGCTAAAATGGGAAGATGCCATCAACGGTACTGAGATAAATATGAATTCACTCTAGAGAGAAGAGGAGACCCCCCACATGAAAAAGAAACCTAGAAGTCGAATCTTTGGAGAAATGAAAAATAATGTTATGTTCGTAAAGAGCAGTGTGTTATGAAAAGAAATCATAGAAATGAAAAATAGAGTGATCAAAATAACAAGTCCCAAGAAGCGATTAAAGGTGAAGTTTAGAACACCTACAGAAAGATAAGGCAAAAAGATGACAGGGTGATGGTAAGGAGAGTGCAGAAGTACAGAGATAGGAGGCTGTTCTAGGACAGTTTCTCTCTAGATTCAAGTCTGTACACGGAAGGATTTACCCAGTGCCCAGCAAGAAAACCCCAAACAACCCACATTCAGAAATCATAAAATTTGAGTTCATATACACAATGACACCATACTCAGTGTTTCTAAAGGGAAAACCAGGTCACCCACAACACCATTTAGAATCATTCTAGCAAGTTTAGGCAACATTCACACTACTTTAAAGAAGGCTGGTAGAATAGACTCAAATGCAAGCATCTATTAATTACATATAAATAATATATATTTATATATAATATACATAGATATAAGTAAATATAAAATTACATCTAAGTCACACTGGTCCACCAAGAGAACTTCTATCCACCCCACAAGAATAAAACAAAACAAAACAAAAAAAGCCCAGAGTACCAAGAGCTGGTGTTGATGCAGGAAACTCATCACCACAAAGATCAACTTATGCAAACCAGTCCCGGCACAAGCCACACCAACAGAGTGGGAGTCTCTCCCCCAATCCTACACTTTCACAGAGCTCTATACCAGGCAGTAGGCTGGCTCTCCACCACAGCTATTGGAGGTGATGGCTAGCTTTGACTTGCCACATCCTTGCACAGCCCTGGGGACCGCCCTAGCTGGGGCTGTGAAGTCACGAAGAAAGGGCAGACATGTGGACACGGCAAAGCTAGGATTCAGGGGTCTGGGCTATCTGTTGTCAAAGTTGCAGCATCCCAGAAGTTTAGTGTGTGTGTGTTATACATACCTAAACAGGTAGACAGGGTTATTACATAGAGATAAACAAGGAAACAAGGTTAGTTAGTCTCCTGAGAGCAGTCTCTGTAGGAGAGCAGACTTCGGGTCATAAAAATGGGGTGAGGAAGGAGTTACCTGGACATGTTCTGTACATACTGTCAGCATTCACCTAGGGAGCCAAGGTAGGCTATGGCACCCCTCTGAGCCCCATTGAGGGAAGGCTATGCCACTCCCATGGGACTGAAGCATTGGTCCTTGACATGACTGTACTCATGTCCACAGCACATTCACTTAGGACTTCATTTGCCCCTATATTGACTTACAATGTTCACGTTTACCTTCCAAATCTTATGTGAATGCCTCTAATTGGCAGGACCTACATTATATGTACAAGTCTAGAAGGAAAGGATGTAAGTGAATTTCTCTGCCTTTCAATGACTCCAGAATAGGGAAGTATGTTAGGAGGCTGTACCGAAGACTGAGGAAGCAAATCTGTATGGTCTATCCCAGCCACAGGCACACACGCACACACATAAGTCTTCTTTCCATGTTTAAACGTGCACACAACAGTTGCCATGTAACTGTACTGAAACTCTACAAAAAGGGAGAGTCAAAATCTTATTTTTGTTAATCTCAACCTAATGCTGATGTTCAATATAACTCATCATTTCTGAAAACTTACCCTAATTAGAGTCACCTGTGGAACTCATTAAATACAGATTACAAAATCCCATTCCCGTGATGCCCAATTTTACTTGTCTGTTGATGTGAGAGGTGGCCTCAAAATTTGAGTTTATAACAATTCCTGGATGGTGCTGATATTGCTTGGTCAGTGACAACAAGTTCAGAAGTACAGATAAAAATCTGCAGGACAAATGATATCAGAAGATGTAATTGATACAGTGTTTCTAATTTATTTTAAAAACTATTTCACAAGGCATTTGAATTATAGCATAAAGAAGAACTTCTCCTGCCACTAGGTCAACTCCATGAGTTCTATGGGGTTAAACAATATCATGTTAGTCTTGAAAAGATATTAGCTAGAGTGCTTAGTTACAACACAATTTCTTAGAAGAAAGGGGTGTTCAGAGGATGGTATGCAACCGACATCAGATGATGAAATGATGGACATACAAGCTATAGTCTCAAAGAATTAGGTTCAAGTAGCTAACATGAACTGGAGAGTTGTCTCAGGGCTTAAGAGCACTTGTTGCTCTTTCAGAGGACCTGGCTTCAGTTTTCAGCACCCCTCTGGTAGCTCACAACTAAACATAATGTCAGTTCTAGAATGTCCTACACCCTCTTCTGACCTCCATAAGCACCAGGCACATGTGTGGTACATATACATACATGCAGGCAAAACATACATATACCTGAAATAAATAAACCAAATTAAAACAAAACAAAAACAACTTTAGCTAACACTGTGGTGAGACATGGGAGGTAGACACAGCATCTGTGGAATCTGTAACTCCAAGAGCAGAGGCCAAAAAACAGATTGAGGCTGTCTAGCAAAGGGTAAGATGAATCAGATGAGCTCGAGCAAGAAGTGGCTACTTTTAAAAAGAGTAATTAAACGAATTCCAGAAATTTTGAACTACAAATGAATAGAAACGTGAGCCTCCAAACTGTAAGGTTAAAAAAAAGCAAGGGGAGGTTTTGTTCAACAAAGGCTAACCAAGACTCAGGCCTGCATCTCCCACCCAGGCGCTATACGGTCTCCAATCGGTCACTGTTAAATTGAATGACAGGCAAGGAAGAAAATAATTAAGCAAGATGAGAATTAAATTTGGGAGGAAAATACTGAATACGGCTAATACTGGAAGGGAAGGTACCAGAAGTTCACCAACATTTGGAAGGAATCCTAATGCTGAAGAACTATGTGTCTAGACCAAAAATGTGTTTCCCTGCAAAACTTCAAAACACCTTTCCAGTAGGCTCCTGGTTGCAGCTGCTCCTGATTACTTCTCTCCTTCTGAAAGACAAGACAGAAGCAGGTAAAACGTATGAGGAGCATCTGAGCGCCGCCAAGAGTTAACAATGCTTAGGTCATGACTGTGAAAACACCTGAGCTAAGCTTCCCATTCAGCCTGACATTGGTCAAAACACATGTCAAAGAGAAGTATAAGCAAGTGACATCCACAATGACCTTATTTCCCAGGAGACAAGGATTTGGGTTCAAAACTGCCCAAGGGAATTGTTTTAAAACCTTCATCAGAGAGTGCTACAAAGAAGGACCTAAAAACCTCTGTAGAAATCCCCTCAAATCACTGACTGAATCAGTTAAGACACATCCAAGGAGCAACTGAAAAACAACAGCAGGTGGAATGTGGCAAGTCTACCCATCACTAAGCTTGCTGTGTTGCAGACTGTCTTGATAAATGAGAGGACTGAGCAGATGCCATGAAAGGCTGCTCAGTCTTCGCTCAGAGATCAGGTCTCAATTTCAGTTTTCCTGAGACTGGACAGGCAATTTCTCTAAGAGCCATGAACATAGGACAATTAATCACTGTTGCCCCTGACCACAGGGACAAGGGAGACAGGACGCATCAAGCCTGGTCCACTGAGCCAGCCTCTATGATCAGTGCATACTAGAACAGCCAGCCTCCACAGCAGCTCAAGGACAAAGCCTGAGACTTGTCCAGGTCTGCCCATAATTGGAAAACTATAGCCTTGACCAGCCCTTAACCAGCCCTAGCCAATTAAAACGTACTAATATGATTGCCACTTGCTTAAGCCAATCATATCTAAAATGACTTAACTTCTCTAGGACATCCCCTTGTCTATGCTTAAAAGGAGCCCACACATCTCTCTTGGAGTCTTTGCCATCTTGCCTATGCGTTGGATGGCAGGCCCCAGCATGCTGGAATAATAAATGCTCTTGTTGATTGCATACTTGGATGGTGTTCTTTTGTGAGACTTCTCCAGGATCCTAACAATAAACAATTTTTTTGAATGTTGTAGGCTCTTGGTTAATTTCCAGAGTTCTGGGAAAGTTGTTTCTGACCATTTTGCTAGCATTCCCAAGGCTTATATCAGTGGTTCTCAACCACAACCATAAAATTATTTTTGTAGCTACTTCATAACTGCAATTTTGCTACTGTTATGAATTGTAATGACTCTGATATGCAGGATATCTGATACGCAACCCTTGTAAAAGGGCTGTTTGAAAGGGAGTCAAATCCACAGGTTGAGAACAACTGGCTTATATAGAAAAGAGCATTTTCAGAGGTCTTTGTATCTCCATGTTTGTTGACCTCACTCTAAAACTGTGATTTGAAGGCAGGTACTCTCTTTCCTGGTTGATTCTTTGGCTTATGCCCATGACTATTAACATCTATGTGCATCAGGATTACCTGGAAGGTTTGTTAGAGATAGCTGGGTCTTCACAGGGGTTCTGATTCAGGCCTGAGATTGTACCTGCAAACTTGCATTTTCAAAAAGTTCTCAGGTAAACCAGATGCTATTGTTCTGGTGAACATTCTTTGAGAGCACACCACACTGTGTGGTGCCTGCTTCAGGGACTGCTTGCCAACTACACAATCAGCAACAATACATTTACATTAATACATACTATTATCTCACGCCCATACAATAATACAGTTCATAAACCCATATGTATTTAGTACTTCATTCTAGGCATGATGTTTTTCATGTAATGGGTTGTTTAACCTGTACCAACAATGCAAAATGGGTACTATTACTTTCGAATATTAAAATGGTAAATTCAGGCCAGAGAGGTTAAGTAGATTACTCAGAAGCACACAAGTTTGAGTGCAGGAGCTAGTGTGAGAGTGTATCTGTCTGGGTTTAGAGTTCAGACTTTAAGGCCCCACCCCAGCCCTTCTCTGCAACACACATCATTTGTGATGCATTGGATGACTGTACTTAGGGCATGCTTGCAAGATGAAAAACAGTGACTCAGATAGTGAGAAAGTGATTGCTATTTGGGGTCTATTTTTATATCCTTTGATGACATCGCAATAAAAATGTCATTTAAGTGCTGTGTCTTTATCATATGTCTAATGTTTGATAATGTACCCTTTCAAGAAAGAGCCTTCAGTTGATGTATTAGTCAGGGTTCTCTAGAGCCACAGAACACACACACACACACACACACACACACACACACACACACACTATATATATATATATATATATATATATATATATATATATATATATATATAGAGAGAGAGAGAGAGAGAGAGAGAGAGAGAGAGAGAGAGATGGAGCTAGAGTTTTCCTGCCTGGCCCACAGTCAGGACAAATCTCTGTCACCCGCCAGTCCCACAGCCGCTCAGACCCAACCAAGTAAACACAGAGACTTATATTGCTTACAAACTGTATGGCTATACAGGCTTTTTGCTAACTGTTCTTATATCTTAAATCAACCCATTTCTATTAATCTATATCTTGCCACGTGGCTCATGGCTTACCGGCATCTTCATGTGTTGCTTGTCATGGTGGTGGCTGGCTGGTCTCTCCACCTCAGTCTTCCATTTTCCCCAATTTTCTTCTCTTTGTCTCGCCTATACTTCCTGCCTGGCTACTGGCCAGTCAGTGTTTTATTTATTACCCAATCAAGCATCATACGTAACATACAGAAAATCCCACAGGGGAGAGAGAGAGAGAGAGAGAGAGAGAGAGAGAGAGAGAGAAAGAAAGAGAGAGAGAGAATTCCATATATGTGTGTAATTTATTGGAATGACTTATGGGCTGCAGTCCAACTAATCTAACAGTGGCTACCTATGAATGGAAAGCCCAAGAATCTAGTTAGTTAGAGTTAGTTGCTCAGTTTCATAAGACTGGGTTTCTCAGCTGGTCTTCTTTATATACTGGAAACCCAAAGAAGTAGGCTCTTATGCCAGTGAAGGAATGGATGTCCTAGTAAGGTGAGGGCAAACAGGCAAAAGCTTCCTCCTGCCATGTCCTTGTATAGGCTTCCAGAAGAAGGTGTGGTCCAGATTAAAGGTGTGTGTCTTCCCACCTCAAGATGTGGATCAAAGGTGTGTCTGCCTACCTCAAAGGTCAGGACTAGAAGAGGATTCACCCAGTTTGAACCAAGCAGAATATCTCTTACAGGTGTGCCCTCCATTTCAGGATTGTAGTTCATTCCAGATATATTCAAGTTGACAACCAAGAATAGCCATCACAGTTGGCAACAGATTTGGACAGCTATTATTTTGCATTCACTTTTCTTAGTTACCCTCAACTTAGTTGGAAGGTGGTATTGTTTTCCACTTACAGTACTTTCATAATTCTCTCTTTAGAAATGGAAGAAAAATACATTCATATGAGAAAAATAATACTGAAAGCAGTATACACAGATATGGTATGGAAACAATTGAAAGTTGAGAAACCCTGCGCTTGCCCACCAGTTAGTGTGTTCAATTGAATCAACCTGCAAGAATCTAAAGGGAAAATTAGAGGAATGTAATTAAAATATAAATTCTCTTTCAAGAAGACAAGGACTTGGAAATGCGTAAAAGACAGAGTAGTATCATTTTTTAAATAAAATATGTGCTACTGTGGTAGTCTGGGAATTAAACGTGGTTTCAAAAAAAATGTCTAGCAAATTCTCGTAGCCTGGGATTCTATGGGAAATTTCGGATAAATTGTTTACATCAATGGCGGAAAAAAATAGTTCCAGTTCACTGGCGGATTTTACAGTTAAAGGACATCAGAAGAATTGGGGCTCTTAATTCGTGGGGGAGGCGACGTGATAAATATATCCCGGGCTTTGGGCACTAGGCGATGGAGCTGCAGATGGGGGCGGGGAGTAAGAGAAGAAAGCTGGACTGTAATCAGAGAAGGGGGCAGGCTTCGGGATGAGAAAAGAGGACATGTGTGTGCATCACTGACATAATGAACTGAAACTGTAACTGGGTTTAAATTAAGCAAGGTGTCCAGGGACTCCAGCTGTTGTATTTATTTTGGTTACATGTGACGAGAACTGTTACCTCCCAGCCTGACAACCGATTTAGCTTAGAGATGTCAGCTGCTAAACTCTGGTCAGGCCAAATCTACAAGTCACCTTATACCTGCCCTCTCTGAACAGAACCAGAGAGCAGGGCGGGGGGATCTGGCTGGTGGCGGACTAAGCACTGCGGAGAACCGTGAGGGCGAGCCAACGAGCTCTTCCTCGGGTGATTTTCTTCCCTCCCTCCCCCCACCCCCCACCCCCCACCCCCGGCTGCCATCAAAACTGCAATCGCTCGAGGGGGGTTTCTTTTCTAGTACTTAAACCGCAAATATTGGGCATCTTGCACTTAGACTGCAAATATTGGGGATCTTGTACTTAAGCTGCAAATCCTAGTGGGCATGGGGATCGAATGCAGCACCTCCTCCATTTTGCCGGGGGCCGCGGGGATGCAGAGAAGTGTAACTGCGCCAGTGCCCGGCTCGGCTCTCCACACCCCCTTTTCCCCTCCAGGAGACCCCGCCCTTTTCTCCCAGCCCAAACCACAAAAGGCTGAACCGCCTCAGCCGGCCGCGGCGCCCCGCCCCCGCCCCAAACGTCGCAGTGCTTGCTGCAGGGGAAGGCGCAGGGCCAGGCAGGGGGCGGAGCCGAGTGCGTCTTCCCGCTCGTCGACCAATCCGCGAAGGCCCTGGGAGAGAGCCTTGGGGAGCCGGGCGGGGCGACAGCCCGAGTTATTTTCCCTTTTTCTGCCACGTCCAACCACTGACGTCAGCCCACTCCTCGGGCTCCGATTGGGCGGGCGCATTTTCCCCCGCAGAGGGCCTTGAAGTCTATTGGGTACGCCTCCGAGGGAGGGGCGGGACCAAGGCACTCCACTTCCTCCGCCTCCTTCGCGGCGCAAGGGGCGGGACGCGCCGCCGCCGCCGCCGCCGCCGCCGCCTCTGCTTCCGCCGCCGCCACCGCCGCCGCCGCCGCCGCCGCCGTCGCCGCTGCAGCCGCTGCGCGTTCGGCGGGGGAGGAGTCGGAGGCGGAGAAGAAGGCGGTGGTGGCGGGTGGAGGATCGAGCGCTGTCCTCGCTCTGGAGCCGCTGCACATTTCGGTGAGGGGGGAAATCTATCTCTCTCTCTCTATTTTTTTTATTTTCTCCAATCTGGCTGGTTTGGTCGGAGGGTTTTGGGGGAGGAAGCGGGCCGCCTCGGCGCCTCGGCTTCCGTGGGTCCTGGGGAGCGGGCCGGGCCGCGGCCGGCCATGGTGGGTGGGGTTGGCGGCTGAGAGGCCTCTCGCCCTCCCGGGCCTCGTCCAGCCCGCTCGGGGGCCGCGCTCTAGCCCGAGCCGCCGCACCCGCCGGCCGCTCGCTCCCGCCGGCTCTCCGCCGTCCTTGGTGCCCCGGGCCAAGGACCTGGCGCCTTCCCTTCCCTCCCTCTCCCCCGCCCCCACTCCGCGGCCCGGCAGTGCCGCCCACCCCTCAGGCCCGCCGCGGTGGACCATGGCGCCGCAGGCCTGCGGGGGGGCCCCTGCCCGGCCCCCCGGTATCTGCGTCTTCCCTCCTCCCCTCCTCCCCCCGGTTGTCACCGAGGCCCTGTCACACGGTGCCAGTGGCCTAGCGCCTTCTCGATCGGCAGCGTTAGGCCCGAGCACGCCTGTCAAGAGGCACCTTCAGGGCTGCCCACCCCCACCCCCACCCCGAGATTCCTCCCGGTTAATCCTTTTTGCGCATCTGACAAGATGGTGAGTTGAGAGCTGCCCAGACCCAAGTTGAAGAAGAGGGGGAGAAGGTAAACAGTTTTTGCTGGAAGAAGAATCGGGGGAGGAGGTTTCCCTCATCAGGCATTTAAAAAAAAAAAAAATGTCTGCATGAGACAACTGCCTCGATGAGTCTCCCCGGTCTGTCAAGTATACGATTCTCTGTTTAAAGAGGCCTTACTCTATTTCTAATCACGAAATATTTGCTCGTATTTCTTTTAAGATGGCAGTCATCGTTGCTGAAGACTAACAGGTCATTTGAAGAGTATGTCAATAAACATAAAAATAACGGAAATAAACGTAACAATTTTTGTGATTGTCTTCTGGATTTCATGTCGTTTTTATATAAAATAACTTTAATCTTTTATTACAGGCATGCAACCTTGGTGTGAAATTCAGCAGTATAAAGACAGGAGTATTAAGTCAAATGTGAATATTTTCCTCCTCCAGTGCCACAACCAGTATTTAGAATTGCTGCTCATCTTTCAAAGTGCTTTCACAAATGCACATTTAAAGACACATACACATGCAGAGTTGTCTTATGCAGGGGTGCGGGTGAGGGTTATACTGAGCACATTTATGTAAAGCTTGCTTCTTCACCTAATTACATATCTTGGACATAGCCCCTTGTTTTATGTAGGTCTCCCTAACACTTTTCTAAGAGTACATATTTCCTTATTTTGATGGGCTTGAATTAAACTTTCCTATTGAAAGCCATTTAAATTGATTGCAGTTGAAAGTTAGGCTTTATACTAAAGGTAATTCATTGATAATTGATGATGAATTGTAAGCTTTAAATCCTTGATTTTAGAACATTTCACGGTGTGGGAGACTGTAATGTGAAAAGAGCCTTTTCCAGTTTCCCTTCTAGTGTTTCCTCCATCCCAATATTTAGCCACTGTAATAATTGAAAAAACTGTGATCATTTCTGGGGCACAGGTCCATGGGAATAGAATTGCAGAGGTAAAGGATTTGAATATTTAAATTTGATAGCCACCTAACCCTCGTTATTACTCTTTTCAAAGATATTTTGAGTATTTCTTCTAGGGGATGTTTAGACCAGTTGTGATTTAAATTTTAAAAACCCCATTTTGAATAAGGTTATATATAAATTCTTAGAACTACTTTATAGTCGTTAAGCCCCCCCTTTTGTTCTCACCTTTTTTTTTCACATCCTGCTTTATATTAAAGCTTTAGTTATTCCTCATACATATTTGACATTCCTTTTCAGTATTTCCAGTTCCTTTATGGTTGGGTGGTTGTTTGTAGATGAAAACGTAACATTTCTTTTCCCTGTCCCTGGCAATATAAAAGCTTTTGGTTTGTTTGTTTTTCATGGAGCTAATACTATTATTTAGTTGTTAATTACCTGAAAAGTCAGTTTTGTGGTTTTCTAATTGTTATAACATTGTATCCATTGCATTGTCCAGTAGGTACCACATATTGTTGAGTAGTAGAGCTAACAGTTAAAATATGGTGTTATTTCTTACTTTAAGGTAAAGCTAGCATTAAATATACTTCACAAAGCTTCCTAATAGCCAATATTAAATTAAAACATGGCCTTCTATTTTTAGTTTGCCAAGATAATACTATTTTTATTTTTACAAACATTATTTGGCACTTACGAGTGCGCACGCGCAGTCAGAGGACAACTTGTAGGAGTTGGTTCTGTCCTCCTATCGCACGGGGTTCTGGGAGTGAATGCATATTGTCAGGCTTTGTGGCAGGCACCCTTACCTACTAAGCCAGCTCATTGTCTCCTATTTTTTCACTTTTGTTAATATTTTTTAAAAACCTTAAGTAGTGGATGTTAGGTTTCTTTTTTCTTCCTTTCTTTTTCTTTTCTTTCTTTCTTTTTTTTTTTTTTTGACATCTTTTCAGTTACATATGTGGTTCTGTTTGGGTGTTACCAGTACTTCTTGTATACTAATTCCCTGAAAGAGATTATCTTCTCAAAAAGTCAGCCTTGGGAGAGTACATTAGAAATAATGAAATGTACTTATTTAAAATGTGCAGCTCATTTGTTTTCATAAAGGTATACCCTTGTCATCACCCGGAGAATAGAATATACAATATAATCAGGATAGTATTTTCATCTCTGCAAACTTTCCTTCCATCCTTTGTAGTCAGCCACACTTGGACCTGGATCCCCAGGAAACCACTTACCTTTTTCTCACTATTCATTGGTTTCACTTGGTCTACTATTTCATATAAATGAAAGTATTTCTCTTGTATCTGCCATTTCCAGTATCATTTTTGGAGATCGTGTGTGTGTGTGTGTGTGTGTGTGTGTGATTTAACTGGTTCACTTTTATTGTGAAGTAGTTCATGATGATTAATTTACTACTGTTTTAGTCATTTGATCTATTTATGGATATTTGGGTTGTTACTGATTTAGGGTAGTTATTAATAAAGGTGCTGTGAACATTCATTCTGAGTTCTTGTATGAACTAAAAAAATCACTAGAAATGATATTTATGGGCTTGTATGGAAGCCAGCCAGTCTACCCAATCAATGAGCTTGAGGTCCAGCGAAGAGACCTTGTATTCATACATACACACACATGCATGCATGCATGCACTCACAGAAACATAAAATGAAGAGCTATAGAGTTACCTGACCCAACTCCTAACCTTGACCTCTGGCCTCTAGCTCTTCATGACAGATGGACACACATGTACATATAAACACAGACACATATATACTACTGGTAGTTTGAATTAGAAATGTTCTCCCTTGCCTCGTGATTTTGAACACTTGACACCCAGTTGTTGGCACTGTTGGGGGAAGTTTAGGTGGTACAACCTTGCTGGAGGATGTATGTCACTGAAGGCAGGCTTTGCGATTAAAAAACCTTGCCTACTTCTAGTTTGCTCTGTCTTTGTGTCATTGTTTCATGGGGATATGAGCTTTGTAGTTTTTGCTTCAGTTTCACCATGCCAGCTGCTTACTGCCATGTCTGTGCGCCATCCTGAACTCTCATACCTCTGGACCCAGAAGCCAAGATAGGCTGTCTCATGCTTGAAGTTGCCTTTGGTCATGGTGCTTTATCATAACAACAAAATAGTAACACGCATACACACACACAATTTTGGCTGTTCTAGTTCCTTATAAAACCTGTAGACGCATTTTGTTTCTGAAAAAAAAAAAACATAGGAATTTTCATTTGGATTGTGTTGAAGCATAGGTCAATTTTTTGAAGAATTAATATCCAACTGAATGTCCTAGTTTGCAAACATAACCTATTTCCAGTTATTGAGGTCCTTTTGGTCATCTTTTTATAAGCATGCTATAGTTTCAACATTTAGATATTATCACCAATTTTGTTTGTGCTTATATTCATGATGCTGTTATAAATAAGTATTTTCTGAGATTTGTTTCTGGTTGTTTACTGCTATTATATAGAAATGCAGTTGACTTTTGCTTATTGGTCTTGAAATCTGAAGCCTTCTAATTTGTTGTGGTAACTATTTCATAGATTCTTTGGAATTCCTTTGTCACTGTGGTTAAGGAACAGTTTTACTCTTGTTTTGCTTTGTGTCTTCGCCTCCCCTCTTTTCCCTTACTGCACTGGTAGACCTTCCATCATACTAACGAAGAGAGAGGCAATAGCAGCTGCCCTTGACATCTTCCTGATTGGAGTCTTGCAATACCATTAATTATGATAGAGAATTACCGTAGGCCAAGTGTTTGTGTCCTTCTCAGACTTTATGAGTTGACAATTGTCCCCAGTATGGACATATTTGGGAGGACTGGATTTTTGGGGGGTGTGATGTTGACCCTTGTAGGTAGATTATTACCTTTTTAAAAGAGTTCCCCAGCCACTTCACCCTTAATGAAGATGCAGTGAATGTCTGCAGCCTCTCAACTGGAAAGCCACCCTTTGCCCCTGAGACCTGCTCAGACTTGGGTCTTAGACTGTCTAGAGTTTCCGCTGTCTAAAAGCCACCCAGTCTCTGAAACCGGCCTTGCTAACTAGCCTTAATAGAACAAGGCAAGTGACCTTTTGTCACATTAAGTTCATTCCCATTCTGTTAGAGACATTGTATTTTAACTGTATAAGTATTGAGTTTGGTCAAAAAAGTTTTTGTTTTTCACTATAGGGAGTTATTTTCTGTAGTTTTTAAATATAACAACTTCATTTTCAAATGTATCACTTTACACCTTGCATTCTGTGGTTAAACCTCAATTAGTAAGAGGTTTGCTCCCCTATGAAGATACCTTTTCATTTCTTTCTTTCTTTCTTTCTTTCTTTCTTTCTTTCTTTCTTTCTTTCTTTCTTTCTTTCTTTTTCTTTTTTGTTTTTTTTTTTTCTTTGAGACAGGGTTTCTCTGTGTAGTTTTGGAGCCTGTCCTAGAACTCGCTCTGACCAGGCTGGCCTCAAACTCACAGAAATCCACCTGCTTCTGCCTCCCGAGTGCAGGGATTAAAGTTGTGCACCACCACCGCCCAGCTCTTTTCATTTATTTCTAAAAAAAAAATTGTGCCATTAGTGTTCTTTATCTTATAAATTTTTTTACAGGATTTTTCAAGCTAAACATTTTTGGTGTTGGTTTTGGTTTATAGAGACAGGGTTTCTCTGTGTAACAACTCTGCCAGTCCGGAACTCGCTCTGTAGCCCAGGCTGGCTTCATACTCAGAGATCTGCCTGCCTCTGCCTCCCGAGTGCTGCAGTTAAAGGTGTGGGCCACCACCACCACCACCTGGTTTAAAGTTGCACTTTTTTAATTCTCTTACTGTGTGATATTTTTCCTGATTTTTTTTTGAGGGGGGGGCATTGTTTCTTTTTCTTTTCTCTCGCTTGTCTGTAAGAGTTTGGTTTGGTTTTAGTTTTACCATTCATTGTTTATATTGCTCTTTGTGAAGAACCAGCTTGTTCATTTATTTTATTATTTTCAGTTTTGGTGGTTTGTATTCATGCTATTTCTGGGTGCTTTCATTTCAAAGCGCCTTGCTGATTTCTCAAGGTGTAAACTTGGCTTGATGACTTGAGACCTGCTTTTCTTTCTAACTACTGTATTCAGTGCTCACATAAATTTGATAGTTAATATTTTCTAACTTGTTGCATGATTTCCATCTGACCATGGCAATTGAAAATTGTGGTTTCCAAGTGTTTAGTGATTTTGATTTTTTTTGAGGGGGGAGGTCTTCAATTTGGTCAGTCTTGGTTTTGTTTCATGTAGTCTTCAAAACTGTGTGCTTTCTTATTTTGAATAGAGTGGTCTCTTACGTGTCAGGTCAAGTTGGTGTGGTTTTTTTTGAGGGGGGGTTGGGTTTTGTTTTTTTTGTAGTTATTTTGTGAATCATTTAGAGAAGACTTGAAGTCTCCAAGTATAATTGAGGATTTATCTTGTTTCTTTCTTGTCTGTTTTTACTTACTGAATTTTAAACCTCTCTTGGTACACATGGATGTCTAAGATTATTATGTATTGTGATGTGTAGACCCCATTATTATTAACTAATGCCCCTCATCTCTGAAATATTCCTCACTATTGAGTCTATTTTAATATTTTTTTTTTTTTTTTTTTTTTTTTTTTTTTTTTTTTTTTTGGTTTTTCGAGACAGGGTTTCTCTGTGTAGCTTTGCGCCTTTCCTGGAGCTCACTTGGTAGCCCAGGCTGGCCTCGAACTCACAGAGATCCGCCTGGCTCTGCCTCCCGAGTGCTGGAGTCTATTTTAATATTAATACAGATTTTCTATCACTCTGTTGATCAGTGCTTGTGTGATAGATCTTTCCCATCTTTTCATTTTCATTCTCTGCTATTTTACTTAAAGTGTGTTAAACAGGTCACTTTTTAAAAAAAGGATTTGTCTGTGCATGTGCTTAACTATATGGATGTGCACTCTGTACATGCAGGAGCTCGAAGTCAGAAGAGGTGTTGGATACTCTGGAACTGGAGTTACAGACAGTTTAGAAACATGTGGATGCTGGGAACTGAACTCCCTTGTTCTGCAAGAGCAATAAGTGCTCCTAACCACTACAGAGCCATCTCTAACCTGCAGCTCACTTTTACTAACAATTTATTTTTTCATTGAGATGTTTAGGTCCTTTACATTTAATGTAGTTATTGGTAGGTGTGATGGCTGTCTTAGTTAGGCTGTAAAGAGACACCATGACTATGGCAACTCTTCTAAAGAAAACATTTAATTGGGGTGGCTCACTTACAGTTTCAGAAGTTCACTCCATTATCATCATGGTGGGGAGCATGTTGGCATGCAGGCAGAAGTTGTGCTGGAGTTGAGAGTGCGACATCTTTCAGGCAACAGGAAGTCAACTAACTGTCACACTGAGGGAAGCTTGAGAAAAAGAGATTTCAAAGCCCGCCCCTACAGTGACACACTTCCTCCAACAAGGCCACACCTCTTAATAGTGCCACTCCCTTTGGGGGCTGTTTTCTTTCAAACCACCACAATGTCTATTCTTGGTTTTCAACTTGAGTATATCCGGAATGAACTACAATCCAGAAATGGAGGGTACACCTGTAAGAGATTTTCTGCTTGATTTGAAGTGGGTGAATCCACCTCTAGTTGGACCTTTGAGGTTGGAAGACACACCTCTGATCTAGATCTTAAGGTGAGAAGACACACCTTTGATCCAGATCTTGAGGTGGGAAGACACACCTTTAATCTGCGTCACACCTTCTCCTGGAAGCCTATATAAGGACATAGAAGAAAGAAGGATTTGTTCTGCTTGCCATGTCTTGCTAGCAAATCCGTTCTTTCACTGGCATTGGAACCTACTTCCTCGGGATTACAGCATATACTGAAGACCAGCTGAGATACCCAGCTTTGTGGAACTTAGCAACTACCAGATCCTTGAACTTTGTGTTCACAGCTAGCCATTGTTGGATTAGTTGGACTGCAACCTAAGTCATTCTAATCAATTCCCTTTATATATAAAGTTCTCTGACTCTAGAGAACCCTGACTAATACAGTAGGGTTAGATTGAAATCTGTTAGCTTACAAGTTGCTTCCTGTTTAGCTTACCTGTTCTTTACTTTGTTTGTCTGTCAGTTTTTTGGGGCCAAATGATCCTCCTGTCTCACCCTCCAAATAGCTGGGATTGTCTCATTCTTTATACATGAAGAGGCCATCTCAGGCTTAAAACCTTCCCCACCACCCCTTCTCCCAGGAGTGTTGGAGCATCCATGTAGTAGACAAGTGTTTTATATCAGAGCTGTGATTCCACCCATCTACTACCCAATTTTAGCTTAGTTTAACTTCATTAGTAGATCATCATTTATACCTGTGTTTTCTTCTAAACAACATTAAGTTTTGTCATGGCTGGATGTAAAATGTTACCTCCAGGCGCATGCCTTTGAATACTTGATCTCTGGCTAGTGATTCTGTTTTGAGAGGTTGTGGAACCTGTAAGTGGCTTCTTGTCAGGTATGTATTGGTCACAGCAATAAGAAAAGTAATAATAGCCCGGTGGTGGTGGCACACGCCCTTAATCCCAGCACTGGGGAGGCAGAGGCAGGTGCATCTCTGTGAGTTTGAGGCCAGACTGGGCTACATAGTGAGTTCCAGGATAGGCTCCAAAGCTATACAGAGAAACTCTGTCTCGAAAAACCCTATCTCAAAACAAAAAAAAAAAAAAGAAAGAAAGAAAGAAAAGCAAAGAAGTAATAATAGAATTTCTCTGTGATTTATATTACAAGTCTCTAATCACAGGCTGTATTCAAGCAATATATATAACAGGTTATTTCTTCCTTCCTACTGTCATTTATGTAATTGTACATTTTATTTTACATATGCTATAAATTCATAATCGATTCTCACAATTGTCCTTTGGCATCTGTAGGACTTACTTCTGAGGATTCACTGTAGATACTGACACTCAGGGATATTAGTCCTTTATATAAAATGACATAATTTTCACATCTGCCCACATTCTTGCACATACTTGAAATATTTTTTACAATGCCAGTGTGATGAGTAGTTGTTATCCCATATTGTTTGAATAATTAAAACAGATCAGAAAAAGTCTATTAATGTTCAGTGTTGGTGCAATTTTTTCCCTTGAGTATTTTTTATCTGAGCTACATAAGGTAATCACTAGGGAGTGTAGCTATTTAAATCGGAGTCTGTAATAGTCACTATTTGGGGTTGGAGCGATAGCCACTCTTGGGGAGCTTTGCAGGGATGCAATCATTCGCAATATCACTGTTATCTTGTTTATTTCAGAGTTTTTCTTCGAGTCACTTTTTGACTTTAAAAATAGAGTTTCCAACTTTGTAAAATTTCTTTAATCATCTTTACAGTTGTTCATTTGTGGCCGTTGGCTGTTACATATTGAAATATTTCTTGTGTAGCTTCCAACTACAATGGTTATAGTAGTAGAGTACTTGTTTGTTTCTATAGTTAGCTATAATGTTGTTTTCTAGTTTTTAGTGAAATACAGGGATGAGATCACCTGTCCTTTTTTATCCTGTATCTACCTGTTAGAAAACATGTACAGAGCAATTTTTCAGTTGTATTATAAACAAACATACATGCTTATGGGTAGAGGATAGACGTGCTAACTGCATAGATAAGAAGAAAGGAATAAGCTGGTGTGATAAATCATTAAGTGCAAGCTTTGATATTACTCAGAATTTTTCACATATTAATCTCTTGGAATATGTGCTTTGTCTTAGCAGCTGAAAATAGGAAGATAACAGTGTGAACTAAATTACAGTGTAGTTGATTCCAAGATGTATGGAACAAAAGTTAGAAACATTTGTTGTAAACTCATTTTGTCAGTTTTATTATTAATTTGTAGCTCTGGTGTAATCATTGGTGTAGAAATTTCCAAATTCTGTGTTCCTGAGGAATTACTTTTTATCTAGGTAATGTAGGTTATATAATCAAAAAGAATTTTAAGTGCATTTTAGATGACTTTTGAAGCATATAATGATAAAATGTTGGCAAATATAAAACAAATCCTGCAATAGAATTGGAAGAATAGGGGGAAACTGACTTTAAATAAGAATCAAATTATATTTGTTTCTCAAAAATAAACCTCCCCCTTTTTTTTCTAGAGAAAACACTTAAGTTATTAAGGGCATGGACCCAAGCCGTCAATTAAAACATGTCAGCTCAGCTGATTTTACCCTTTCTCTCCTAAAATGGCATGTAAATTAATTCTAAAAGTAAATGTTCTTGCTTTGGTAGTTTAGCGTGTACCTATTAGGTGATAGTGTATTGTGGGTACCAAGCAACTGTTCTGAAATTGACAGAAAGCAAAAGACCAGTATATTTAATATACTCCCATCCTCACATCTGTTCTCATTCAAAATTTTTTTTTAAAAATGTATTTTCATGAGATATTGTATAGAAAACTTTGTCCTATAATTGAAGATATAAGAAAATTCAGTATCTAAACATTTTTTTACATTATTTATATGTCATATATTGAAGGATAACTAGTAATGTGTTACCCTTAGTAAACTTAGCAGCTTAGATATGTATTGTCTCACAATTTCTGTGGGCCACAAATTTAATAGCGGCCTGGCTATGTGTTTTTTTTTTCTTCAAGGCTTCTCCTAAAGTTATAGTCATAGACAGCAGTCATATGAGGGCTTGACTAGAATCTGTCTCCTCCATGTGAAAGAAGACCTCAGTGACTCTTGGCAGGAAGAAGATGACTAGTATTTCACCATGTGCCTCTTTGCATTGGGCTAGTTGTGTGATCTCCCAATGGGGCACCTGCTTCTCCCAGAGTGAGCTGAGAGAGCACAAGGAGAAATGATAGTTCCTCTATCCTGATCTTATGTATTACACAGTCACAGTTACCACTTCTTTAGAGACAAGTCACAAGAGGGGGCTCTACTACTGAAAGCAGTTGTTTAAGTGTCAGGGTTTGACCCAGTGTATACCCCAGCTCCTAGCCTTCTTTCTGTTACAATATTTCCATCAGTGAAAGGAGCTCATTTATTCAGCTACTGTTTAAGTATTAGCATATTATTTTTATTATCAGAGTTCTCTAGAGGAACAGAACTTCAAGAATGAAAAAATTTATGTATATATATCATGAATATATATGAATGAATACACACACACACACACACACACACACACACACACACACACACGTGTGTGTGTGTGTGTGTGTGTGTGTGTGATTAATGGCTTACAGTCTGTGGTCTGTCTAGCCCATTAATAGATGTCTACCAACAGAAGGTCCAAAAATCCAGTAGTTGTTCAGTCCACAAGACTGGATGTCTCAGCTATATACACCAGAATTCCAAAGAAGTAGGCTCTAATGCCAGTGAAGGAATGGACTTGCCACCAAGAGCAAGAACAAGCAGGCAAAGAGAGCAAGCTTCCTTTTTCCATGTCCTTTATATAGGCTGCCAGAAGAAGGTATGACCCAGAATTTGAGGTGGATTTTTTCCACCTCAAAAGATCCATGTTAGAATTGGGTCTTGCCACTTCAAATGATTTAAGAAAAAAATAAAAAATCTCTCACAGTTGTACCCAACCACTTGGGTTTTAGTTAATTCCTGATATAGTCAAGTTGATAAATAAAAATAGTCTCTTAGATAATGTAACAGACAGTGTTTTCAAGTAAAATAAAACCAGGCCATTGTAAGTTCAGTAGTTTACTGTAGGCATTTTTGTCCCATGCTCATGCCTGTCTTTCTGTTTTCTGTTTGTTTGTTTTTGTTCGTTTGTTTTTTTTTTAAGTTTGTATAGCTTCTCTGGAGCTAGTGTCATAATATCTTAGATAAAGTGATGGTATCTGAGCTACTAATGGGAAGATTTCAGACTAATGCTTCCTTGACCCTCTTTACAGCAACACACACTTTTAATTAGAACCGAATATAAAAATCTCAAAGCATTTGGAATGAATAGTTACTACAAGTAGAACACAGTCATACTAATTCTGGAGGAAAATATTGAAAAAAATCAGAGACTAAATACTCCTTGTTTTCTTTAGGAACAAACCCAGAACTGGTGAATGAATCATTTCATCTTGACCCTTAACTATAATCTTTGTATGTCTCTTCTCCCTGTTATAGGTTTCATACTCCAGAGGGGTGTGGAAATAGATAACACTGTCATAGATAGTTGATTATCATGGCATCAGATAAAATAGAGAAAAATGGTATATGCAGAGGCATTATAGTCTGTCTAACACAAGACCCATCATTGAAAGTAATAAAGAAAAGGGAAACAAGAGAATAAAGGCAATTAATTGTAAATTATTACAGAGTAAAGGAAAGTGATTTAAATCTCTTAGTCCATAGAATGAAAATATGGAAGAAAGTTTTAAAAGATTAAGACAAAAGGTTAGTCCCTGTTGGTCAAATAGAGATAATAGGAAAGAAAAAAGACGTCTTTGTGACACTGATAGAAGTTTTTTAATTAAAATAGCCCAGTTATTATTATGAAGGAGAAAATCTTAATAGCCTGCCACTAAGTACATCCTTTTGAAATTATAGGATATCAGCTTATTAAGACAAGATCCCAAATAGTGCACAGAGAAAAATGTAGTTTTCCTACTGAAGCAGTAGTAAATTGGTTTGATATTTCCCTAACAGGAATAAGTATATTAGGAAATAGTACCTTCAGGGTTTACAAAAATGAGTTTGGGTTTTTAACTGTACTAAATGGTGATAGACTAATGAGAACATTTTATAACATGCAAAAAAGTCAAAGTTTGCCTTCTCCATAAATTCTCTGAAATAGTTATTTGAAGATCTTCTATTAAAGGGAAAGTAGGGGGACAGGGAGGAAATATGATTCAAACCAGTGATCTCAGTTCAATGTGCAGTCAGAATATACCACAACAGTAACTGGTAATGGGCCTTGAAAATAAGTACATTTAGGTCAAGATGGTGAGAGCCTTTGTGAGTTTGTGTTTTTTGTTTGTTTTTTTAAAACAGTGTCTCACTATGTAGTTCTTGCTGGCCTTGGTATTGGATGTGTAGACCAGCCTGATCTCAAACTCACAATGATCTGCCTGAGATTAAAAGTGTGTACTACCACATCCAGCTTCGAATGTTTAAGAGATTTTCACAATGTAGTAAAATAATTGCTGTTCTGTAAGACAATTGCTAAATGTCATATTAATTAAAAAAAAAAAAAAAAAACAGAGCCAGATATTGGAGTGAAAACCAAGAGATCAGAGGAATGGGACAACCACAGCCAATCTCACCTCACCATACCTCGGCCTCCAGAGAGACCTAACTTCCTGTATACCCACACCTGTATGCCTTTCTGCTCTGCCATCTCACTTCCTCTCTCCGCCCAACTATATCACTTCCTGTCTGTCTGTACAGACCTCCACACCTCTATGGTTAGTGCTGGGATTAAAGGTGTGTGCCACCACGCTTGGCTCTGTTCCCAATGTGGCCTTGAACGCGCAGAGATCTGGATGGATCTCTGCCTCCTGAATGCTAGGATTAAAGGTGTTGCTACCACTGCCTGACATCTGTGTTTAATACAGTGTATGACTTTTCCCCCTAATCTCTAGATAAGCTTTATTAGGGTACACAATATATTGGGGGACACAAGCTGCAGTCAGCAAAAACATGTTTTTCCTTAGAGGCCTATAAACAATTAACAAGAGCCAGTTGTAATGAATAATTTGAAGTAAATTCATTTCTATCTGTTATACCTGGGAGGGGCATGAAAGCATATTCCAAGAACAATTCCTTGTTTTTGAAAAAACTGAGGTCACAAGACTCTTGTCTTAGTTCCTTGGAGTTTTCTCACAAGCACTCAGAAATCTCCTCACATGTCTCCATTCTTGCACCATGTTCCTTCATCTCCCCCTTTTAAATTCAGAGTATCCAGAGTGGTTTTGATTTGAGATGTTGTTGATAAATATAATTGTCATTTGATGCATCAGTATCGTATAAGGAAACAATACTAGAACAGTGAAAGCTTTGTGTGTGATATTCTGCCACTAAGAACAGGGGTCTGAACTGTCCAGTACTGTTGTTTACATTATCATATTGATCAGAAAAATCTAGAAAATAGCTTGAAAAGAGACTCATATGATTAGTAGTTCTGGCCTCTTGTAGTACATAAGCCCATATTTGCCCTTTAGTAGGAATACACCCTTTAATAACTCTTGGTTCTTTTCTTTAATCTAGGAAAAAGGTCTATGGCATATATTTAATCCTTATTTTTATTCTGTACTGTAGTTTTAGGTCAGCAGATACATCCATTCATTTTATTCATTGTTATATTCTCAGCTCTGAAAATAGTGCTTGGAACATGTTAGACTATAGCCTGTTCTAAGAAGACTGGATAAAGTATTTGTGATGTGAACTTAAATCTGTGATGATTCTTAGAGATTGCCATATACTACACAGTTATCTGTGAAGTCAGGTTATTTCAGACTTTAAGAAAGCAATGTTAATGAGAACCTGTGTTTTTTGACAGCATGATAAAATTATGATTTTTATACACTCCTTTGATCCAGATACATTAGAAGATGGTATGTCCTCATATTTGTTATTTTTATAAATGAATATAGATATATGCTCTTTGATGTATCCTACTGTTTAAGTAACAGTAGTCAGGCATAAAAATCCATTTTCAAAGTGCTTATCTAATAAGTTTGTGTTAATGGTAGAAAATTAGTGGTAGTTTGTATGCTCAAATATTTAAGTGTTTAAATAAGAAAAAATAAGCTTCTGCTAAACTTAAAAAAAAGATCTTCAACATCTATAATAGTAAATGTATTAATTTCAAATTGAGAAATTGGGGTTTTTGTTGTTAAATAATAAGTGTTAGTTTTTACTGGTTTAGACTAGGTTCTGGGGTTAAATTATATGATCATAATTGATAAGGACATCATTACTTGTATACTGTAGCATGAATCTTAAAAGATCTTATTAATAAAAAACAAACCCGGGAGCCAAGTATTGGGGTGAACACTGAAAGATCAGAGAGACAGAACCAGCCACAGCTAACCTCACCTCGCCAATTCCTCAACTGATCTAGTTTCCTCAGACTGGAAACCTCTGAGTCCTCATCTGAAATGAATCTCAGCTGAATTGCTGCTCAAAACCTAAAAGCTTAACCAGGCTCTAGTTCTTTGTTCTCACACATTGCATACCTTTCTGCTTCCTACCATCACTCCCTAGGATTAAAGGCATGTGTCACCATGCCTGGCTGTTTCCTGTGTAGCTTTGAACTCACAGAGATCCAGCCGGATCTCTGCCTCTGGAATGCTAGGATTAAAGGTGTGTGTGCCACCATTTTCTGGCCTCTATATCTAGTGGCTGTTCTGTTCTCTGATCCCAGATAAATTTATTAGGGTGCACAATATATTGGGGAACACAATATCACCACAGTATAATTTATATATTTCAATTTTCCATTAAACATTTTTAAGGTAAGAATTGTATTTTTAAGCTTAAGAATTTCGCCAATGAAAGCTAAATGAATCTATGGAAAAGCCAAGATAGCATGGTGTGGTAGACACCACCATAGTTAGGTCACTATTTCATCACTGTTGCTGTGATAAAACAATGACCATAAGCACTGTGGGGAAGGAATGGGTTTATTTGGCTTACGGGTTACAGTCCATTGTTGAGGGAAAACAAGGCAGGAACTCCAGGCAGGAGCTGAGTTGGAAACCATGGAGGAATGCTACTTTCTGGTATGCTTTCCACAGCTTGCTCAGTTTGCAATCCAGGACCCCTGCCCAAAGGTGGCTGTACACCAATCATTAATCAAGGAAATTCTCCGTAGGCCCGTAGGCCAATCTATTATAGACAGTTCCTTCATTGAGGCTCCTTTTTCTCAAATGTCTAGGTTTCTGTCTAATTACACAAAAACGAATGGTGTCACATTTTCCAGTCAGTTCTTCAACAGTGTATTTGATTATTTACTTACAAATTAGTTCTGTATATGATTGTTTGGGGTGTTTTTTGCCTGTTTGTTGTTGTTTTTGTCAGATCAAGTTATATTTCTCTAAGTGAATAAAAGGCCAACAATTTTCACTGGTATTGTCAATTGTGCCATTTTTCGTTTTCTTCTTTTCTTCCTAGTATTTTGTTCAATGCATTGTTTCTTTGCAGGAACCGTTTGCAGCTTATTTACTGTACAAGTAAAAACCAAATCCCACCCGTAATTCTACTGACCGGGAGCATAGCCGCTGCCCTCTATGTCGCAGTACACTGAAAAAGAGCCCTCAGGTAAGGAAGAGTGGTGCTTCTTCTACATCTGCATCATCGAGGATTTCCTTTCTCTTTCCTGGGTTCTTGAGATAGAGTATGTGAAGCCAGACATAGTGGCTCACACTTTGAATTCCAGCACTTGGGAGGCACAGTCAGGTGAATCTTGGTGAGTTCAGGGCTAGCCAGGGCTACATAGAGAAATCTTGTTTCAAAAACAAAACAAAACACAGACAAATGGAGAACATTACATATGATGTGTTATATCCTCTGATAGGTGATCTTATATCTTTACTCATTTTAAGTCATCTATACCTATTTAATATTTGTAAAGATTAATTTCTTTTTAAAATATTTTTATTCATTTGTGTATGAATGTTTTGTCTGCATGTAAATCTGTTTGCCACATGTGTGCCTGGTGCTTGTGGAGGTCAGAAGAGGGCATCGGATCCTCTGGAACTAGAGTTACAGGTGGTTGTGAGCCACCATGTAGGTGCTGGGAATTGAGCTTAGGTCCTCTACAAGAGTAGTCAGTGCTCTTAACCACTGAACCATCTCTCCAGCCCCTTAATTTCTAACTTAATATAAAACGCCCCCTCATTTCTATCATATGTCCATTTTGGAGGCTGTTCTTTTGGAGGAATGGTTAAAGATGTTGATTCTTATTGAGACAAGTGATAAAATACTTTTTCCCTTTTTGTAATAAAATGTCATTGTGTAGCTTAGGCTGTGCTTCACTTTACCATGTCCTTGCCTTAGTACTGGGGTTACAGGTATACATCTCCATGCCTGACTTCTTAACATTTATTTTGATTTTTAAAATAGATAGTGGTTAACATCTCAAGGTTGTTGAAGGGATTAAAAAATAGTATAACACTTGATAGCATTTGAGAAATACAAGTTTGTCATTTGTACTTTGAAATGATTGTTTTACTTTATTGCAAAACAAAAATAGAAAACTGTAGCAGGAATTTTAAAAGTTCTTATTAGTAAAATCAAACCCGAGGCAAGTTATTGGGGTCCATGCTGGTAGATCAGAGAGACAGAACTGGCCACAGCTATCTCACCTTGCCAATTCCTCAGCTGGTCCTGTTTCCTCAGATTGTAAGCTTCTGTGTCCTCATCTGGAATGGGTCTCAGCTGAACTGTGTTGCTCCATAGCCTGAATGCTTAACCAGCCAAAATCTTCTAGCCAAATGCCTCTAGTTTCTTGCCCTCACGCCTTATATATCTTCCTGCTTTCTACCACCACTCCCTGGGATTAAAGGTTGGCTTTCTGGGATTAAAGGCGTGTCACCATGCTTGGCTGTTTCCAATGTGGCCTTGAACTCACAGAGATCCAGAGGGATTTCTATCTCTGGAATGCTAGGATTAAAGGTGTGAGTGCCACCATTTTCTAGCCTTTGTATCTAGTGGCTGTCTGTTCTCTGACCCCAGATAAATTTATTAGAATACACAATATTTTGGGGGACACAATACCCCCACATCTCCTCTCTTTTTGTCTAAAATTAAAAAAGCTTATAACTAATACAAGAAAAACTATCTAATAAGTATATACAATATATACAGACAAAAATTACATTAATGATGTCTAGTCCATTTACATTTGACAGATTCAGATAAAAACTCCATTATATATATTAACAATGTCCAGTCCAGTAACATCTGATAAACTCAGACCAAAAAATTTTCATTACTTATCTTATTTAAAACAAGTAGTTCCTTTTTAAAAGTAAATTCCATAATCTCCCTTTTTATCTTATCATATCCATATTCTTTCTCTTTTCTTTTCATAATAGATTCATTCATCTACCTTTTGTCATTTTTATATCTTCCCCTTTTTCTTCAGTGTAGATTCAATGATCTACCTATTTATCCTATTATTTCTTTATCTTTTTTCTCAGAGTAGATTCGATGATCTATCTCATATCTATATTCTCTTTTTCTTTTTGCTTTCTAGGGGTGAAGATATCTTTAGGGAATCTTGAAAAGAAAATTTTGGGGTTAATCATCAAGTCCTGTATCATTTGTCTAGTCTTTGCATAAAAGGAAAGTTCAGGGCTTGTTTCAAGTCCTTGTTCGAGTAGTCTGTCAGGCTGTATCATCTCAGCTAGTCCTCTCGAAATTGTCCTGACCAGTTTGTAGTCCAAAGTCGATTTTTCCATGGTGTTAATCGGCTTAATGGCTTTATCATAGTCCATGTGGAATCATCGTTGTAGGATCCTGTCATCTTTTTGAAGATTTCAAAGTCACTGTTAGGCATGGTCATGGTTTCCTGTAGACTTTTTTTTTTTTTTTTTTTTTTTGCCTCCTCTGTGGTTTGGAGCAATCACAGTCTGATAAATGTCTGTCTCTCGGAACCATGAACATTCTTCCCTAGAACAGAAAATCTTCACAATAATTTCTCCCCACCATTTGTCTTGCCAAACTTTTCCAAACTGACCTTTGCCGATGCTTTCTTGTAACACGATGGTCCTGGCAATTCTTCTCTGAATCAGCAGCAGTAAACCCTTCGTCCCAGGTAGCAGCATCACTGCAGTCACCAACATGATGAGAAAGAGCTGGCAATGTGGAGCAGTAGCCACTGCTTCCATGGTCCCACAACTGTTTGTGGTTCAGTCCGGGCCAAAGCTTCTCCCAAGCCTCCTAGGCCGGCTCAAACTCGGGATCCTCCTGCCTCTGTCTCCTTCAGCAAATTCTACCGGCGTGCACCACCACAACCGGCTGAGTGTAGCTTGGGCCTGAGCTGGGGCTCACAAGGCCACAGGCAAGCAGCTTTTTCATGAATTCGTAACACGAACGTTGGGCGCCAGATGTTGATGTATCCAACCGTCTTATTAAATAAGAAACACAGAAACAATGTAAAAGAGAAAGCCAAGAGGTCAGAGCTCAGAGCTAAAGAAAACTTTCATTTATTGATTATACTGTGTACTGTGAGGAAATACCCTATTCTTGCATAGATTATATAATAATTGACTAAGCAAATTTAGTATATTTGCATATAATACTGTACTGTTTAGTAAAAGGTGAATTAATATTCAAGTTGTTTAAATGGTGGCTTTTCTTAATTTATAATATCCATTTGTAATTTAGAAGATGGAATAGCATGTGTTTGATTTCTCCTGTGATTATTTCGTTTTAGAGAATTTAATCTGACCCTAGGCTTCAGGGCATAACTATTTAGTTGTTTCTTGTCATCACTACACCATTTAAACAAGACACCTGTTCAGTGGTATATAGTTTAGTAAGTAATAGCATATTTGTTGAAGCACTTTTTCCCCAACTTGTTGCCATAGTGAAGGTCATTGCTGACCTTCTTTAATTTAATTTATATTTTCAGTAATGGATCAAGAATCCAACAAAGCTGCTTGGCCTAAACCAGCAGGAGGATATCAGACTATTACAGGCAGGAGATATGGAAGACGACATGCTTATGTCAGTTTTAAGCCATGTATGACCAGGCATGAAAGAAGCTTAGGTCGGGCTGGTGATGACTATGAAGTATTGGAACTAGATGATGTTCCAAAGGAAAATTCCTCAGGTATGTAACATGGAGTCAATTAAAGGCTATTATTTTAAAATTCATATTTTTGATTCTAAATATAGTACATTTTCTATTTGGAAATTTTTATTGAATTTAATAGAAGTACCATATACATTAAATAGAGAAGATTCAATATGGCCAGTCACTAAGGTAACTAATTGTTATGGTAATGATCACACAGTCACATCCATCAGCTAACTCCATTTTTAAATCTCATCTATATTTGCCTTTATAGCTGAAGTGACTGAATATTACTTTTCCACTCACAAGCCTTGCTGTCCTTACAAGACCTAGGGGAGTTTAGGGATTTGTTCTCAATGCTTTACTTGGGAAGATAGACCATGCCAAATCTTGAATGTGAACTGAGAATGTTTTTCCCTGCATACTGTATTTAAGTAACTTTTAACTTCCTCTAAATAATTTAGCTTAGCTTATTTATTTGTCTTTATTTTGTAAAATATCTGGTAATAGTTATTCAGTTAAACCTTCTTAATTATTCAGTGGTTTGAAATGTTATATACAGATATCTTATACCATAGTTACATAGTTATGTTTTATAAAACTATGTTTTTTAAGCGAGAAGATTTTTACATATTTATGTATATATCTGTATATATATTTATATATGTATATATATAAACTAGTTTCATTTTTCTGGTTCCAAGTAAACTGGATAATTCTAGAATATTTTTATTGTCATTTGTATATCAGATTCTGAATTGATAGCTAAGTCATTCCAATAAAGAACCTTTTCTGTTGTAAGATTAAATTTCATTTATTTTATGATTTATGCATTTGGTTATAACAAATCTCAATATCTTTGTGAAATTGATTGTAATAAAAGATAAAGTTTAAAATAATTAAAGATTTGGCTTTAAGTGTCAGAATCCTAACAAAGTATGGCAAATTGAATCAGTATACTCACTTTTTTTTCAGTTGTATCTCTAATACCTAAATTATAAATGTATTAACAATATATTTTGGGCACAGAAATCTGATGCATGTCTAGAACCTTAGATGTAATTTTTTAATTAACACTAAAATTTTTAAAATTGTATAATTAAGAGGTAGAATTGGAGAGTAGTTAGAGGTTAGATTATTCTGACTGCTTTTGTTTCTCATTATGTAGCTTTCTATTAGCTTCTTTTGGGGGGGGCGGTCAGAAAGCAGATTTTGATATTGGGACTTAGGTTTAAGAAAAAAAAAATCGGTAAAAGAAGCACAAGGAGAGAGTAATGAGAGGCTGTCCAGGGGGCAGGACTGAGTTCGCAGTGTAACCAGTCTGACTGTAGTAAAGTTAGGGAATATAGAAGCACTTGGCATATTGTCAAACCGAGAATGATTTCTCATAGAACTGATATTATATAAAATTTTATCTAAATTAATCCCTCCAAAATGGTTTCTTCTGTTCTTTTTATGAAGGTTCCAATTCACTGGATCAAGTCCATCCTTCTTTACTCAATGAACCTACATTTGAAAAAAGTGAAACAGAAATTTCCACTTGTGGTCCAGCACTGAATCAAACCACTGAGAGCAGTCCATCCATTGCCACAGTATGTCCTAGTGAGGAAGTCAGGGAGACTTTAGAAAGCAATGCGGATCATCATAATCACACTGAGGCAGAGTATTATTCTCCATCAGTCTGTAAGGTCTCAAGTGTCCAGAATGGAATTGTGTTGGTTCCTACTGACTTGAATAATCCAGACAGCAAACATGATGAGAAGAATGACTCTCTTCAACTCTCTGCAGAAGCTGTGGAAGGTGGTAGATGTCAGGAAGTATTAGGCAATACAGTGTTTGAGCTAGAAAATGGAGAAACAGAGGTGTATGCTGATCTTTCATCATCAGTTCCCTCTCTCAACTGTGAAATAAGTGATGAGTTTGAAGAGCTAGATCCAGCACCTTTAGAGAACAGTTCTACTGGTGATGCTGAGCTTCTCCATCAGAATGGGCAGGAATTTCCGAGGTCTTCTGAAGATGGCATTGTTAGAAAGAGGCAACAAGGTAATGCTGATGAGGGAAGACAGACAGAAAATTCAACTGAAGACGTAGACTGTGTCCCAGGGCATATTTGTAGTGAACAGAATACTAGTGGTAGAGCCAACCACCATGCAAGTTCTCCTGAGCAGGTAGTAAGGCCCAAAGTTAGAAAAGTGATAAGTTCAAGCCAGGTGGACCAAGAAATTGGTTTTAATAGGCATGAGGCTAAACAAAGAAGTGTTCAGAGATGGAGAGAGGCTTTAGAAGTTGAGGAATGTAGTGCAGATGACCCTATCATGAAGTATGACGACCCTGATGTAGAACAAGATTGTATGTTCTTGACTCCACCTTATTCAAGAGCTGCACGAAGGGAAGCAGAACATAATCGTGCAACATCAGAAAATGGAGCCACAGCTTCAGGAAGGCCAGAAGCTCGGGATAATTCCTTCTGGAATGGCTGTGGAGATTATTACCAACTCTACGACAAAGATGAAGATAGGTAAGCTTCATGCAGTATTTGGTTGATGTGTGTATTGAGCCAGGTTCTTTTCTTTTTAAAAATAGTATATATTCATTATACAAAGTTTAAGGGTCTCACACATGTACGTCTTGTGCTTTGCCTGATTGCCGTGTTTTAGCCTGCCTTTCCACCATGCTGGTTACCTTTCTCTTTCAGATAGTTCCCCTTCCACTTTCATGTCCAGATTCTGCACAAGAGAAAGCATGCGATGGTTGTCTTCTGGGTCTGACTTGCTTTGTTTTACATGAGAATCCCCAGTTCCATCCACTTCGCTAAAATACCAAAGTTCTTTATGAATGAACCAAACTACATTGTTTATGTACATCACATTTCTTTATCTGTTCATATGTTGATGGACGTATGGTCTGATTCCTCAATTTGGGTATTGTGAATAAGGTTACGATAGAGCCAGTGAGATGGCTCAGTGGGTAAAGGTGTTTACTGCCGAGCTGAGCCTGGTGCCCTGAGTTCAGTCCCTGTGTTTCATATGGTGGAAGGAGAGACTTGATTCCCAGTAGTTGGTCTCTGACCTTCACACATACACTGTGGCACACTTAAATCTATATACCTATACATGTACATATAAAATAAATAAGATTTTAAATTTCAATAAAATGGTGCTGAAATAAACACATGTGTAGGTTGTCTGTGATATGCTGACTTAGATTCCTTTGTATATTTATACCCAGGGTGGTATAGTCTGATCATATTATAGTTCTATTTTCAGTCTCTTGAGGAATCGCCATACAGATTTCCATAGTGGCCGTACAGATTCCCATTCCCATTAGCAGTTAGATGGATTCCTCCCTTGGTGTATACTCCCTGGTATCAGCTGTTTGTTTTCTTGCTTACAGCCATTCTGGCTGCGGTAAAATAAGACTCTCACTGAAGTTTTGTGTTTCCCTGGTTGTTGAGGATGCTGAACTTTTCTAAGTATCTTTTGGCCATTTGTACTTTTGAAAACTGTCTAATCAATTCATTGACCATTTGTTGATTGTATTAGCATTACTGTTCCTGTGTGCTTGCTTTTCTGCATTAATCCTCTGTTGGATGTATAGCTGGGAAAGATTTTTTTTTCTCATTTTGTAGGCTCTTTACTCTGTTAAGTGCTTTGTTGTGCAGAAACTTTATAATGTCATGCAGTCCTACTCATCAGAAAGTCCTTGCCTAGTCCTATGCCTTAAAGTGGTTCTCATCTGTTTTTGTAGAGGGTGAGAGATAGGAATCACCTTTGACCGTTTTCCAGGTGGAGACTCAGTTTCTCCAGCACTATTAAAGAGACTGCCTTTTCTCCAGTGTGTGCTTTTGACTTCTTTGTCAAAGTCAGGGGCCACAGCTGACGGGTGTGTTTCTGGGTTCTCTGTTGTATTCTATTGGTCTGCGTGTCTGTTAACAAAGTGCTCTATAGTAATAAGAGGTTTGATGGGCTGTCTTTGGTGTAGAAATTAGACATCTTGATGATCAGATACTCTGAGTATGAAGCATACATGCAAACTGCAGAGTATTTTGCTTTCTTTGAGGCATTTTAATAACATGGGCATTAGACTTTTATATACATAATGATTATTACAAAGAATATAGATGCTGATTATTTTAATTCACAGTATTTCAGTGAATTACATGCAAAATATAAATTAGTTGTGTTTTTTTAAATTCGTGTTAAGAGGTCTGTTTAAAGAGTGATTAAGGTCACTTAATTGCCACTTGATTGGCAATACTGCATTACCTTTGTTAATAGTTAATGTCACCCATTTCTTTATTGGGTCCTTGTTCTCTCTTCCTATCACTAAGCTACTTCTTACTTATTTAAAAATTAATTTCTGAGTATGGTGCAATAGACCTGTAATCCCATCATTCATGAGGTTGAGATGCAAAGATCATGAATTCAAGGCTAGCCTGGCCTACATATGGAGACCATATTCAAGCAAAAGGTCTCATTATCAGTTCTGTGTGGTAGCTTCTATTTTTTCCTGTTTATAGATCAAGAAACAGGTATAGAGAATTAACTAATTGGTATGTCATAAAGTATGTAAGTATTTATTACAGCTAGAATTTGATGCCTTGAACTCCAAGAGGCTATATTCTCTATGTTGTACTGTTATTGTCAAGACTTTCTAATTCCTTTTCAAACATAGATTACTTCTCCCGTCCCAAACCATAAAATAGCAAAGGGACGGGGGGAGTTTTTGTATAGCTGCTCCATTTTTATTGCAGAGTCCAGATTTTTATAAATCTTTTTAAGCTAGTTGCAGCCCCAGCAGTACTCAGTTACACACATATTTCATAAACTATTAACATTATTTTAACTAGAAAGTTGTATAAAGAGAATTTACTCATTTGGACTTACTGTTTCTTGCTTTGTTTAAACAAGAGAAAAGTCGTTTTTTTATGTGAGTTTCAGAGTTAAATACATAATTGTTTAAAAAAAAAAAAAGATCAGATACTGAAGGAGGCAAGAAAACTTGGAGAATAGCCAGGTGGTGGTGGTGGTGGTGGTGGTGGTGGTGGTGGTGGTGGTGGTGGTGGTGGTGGTGGTGGTGGTGCACGCCTTTAATCCCAGCTCTTGGGAGGCAGAGGCAGGCGGATCTCTGTGAGTTCGAGGCCAGCCTGGCCTACAGAGCAAGATCTAGGAAAGGCGCAAAGCTACACAGAGAAACCCTGTTTGAAGAATGAGAAGGAAGGGAGGGAGGGAGGGAGGGAGGGAGGAAGGAAGGAAGGAAGGAAGGAAGGAAGGAAGGGAAGAAAAGAAAACTAGGAGAAAAGGAATAATGGAGAAAACAACTTAGATTTAAAATTGCCATATCACTGAAAAATATGTGTTGAAATTGATCAAGAAAATGGAAAACGTACCAACCAACTCAGTGTCAACTTCTAACTTGGAACTAATCCAGAGATAATTCCTCTTGTGCTTTATGTAGACCTTCATTAAGCCTTCCTAAATTCTTTCTACTATGCTGTATTTGACAGTGATTTTATATAGAAGTGCAGGTTTAATTATGATGATGGCTATATATTTAATAGCAGAAACATTAAATATTTGATCAGATGATATTGTTATAAATATAAATAGCTATTACATAGATTGACATGTGCTACAGAAATAACTAGGATAAGTTCCTGGTCTCTAAGAGTTAGGAATTGCTAGAAGACATACAGCATATAGAGCTGTAATAACTAAATCCATACTGCTTTGACTAAGCTGTAGATCAACAGATTTCCTAGGAGAGTAGAAGATAATCAAGATTCATATTGATTTGTAAGACCTACTGTTGTTTAAGTTGAGAGTAAAGTTAAGGTATTTCTCAATTTATATGTATCAGTTGGAATCCATTGTCTTTTATTCAAAATCCACAAAGTTTCAAAATCATAAATTAGCCACAAAACTCCATTTGAAATTACCTTTGGTAGATACTCTGGATCAAAACTAAAATGAGATACTTTTTCAAGCAATCGTATTTTGCTCTAGAAATATTGATGTGTTTAATAACTGTTTGCTGGTCTGGATTCTATTGAGTGATGTTAGCCATTGCTTATGAGCTTGGGAGAAAAAAAATTAAATTCTAAAAAATTCAGCTCCAAGATTTTTGGATGTGATCGAGTCTCTACTTGTAGATCACTATTAAAAAGAAATAAATTTGCCATTGTAAGGTTGTTATTGTTTTTCCCTAGTTACACATTTCTTGAAGAAAAGTATTTAACTTGTCTGTATCTTTACTATTGTGGACCTACTAAAGCAAAACGAAATAAAGGCCCTTAAGTTTGACTTTCTTTTTCTTTTTTTTTTTTTTTTTTTCAAGACAGGGTTTCTTTGTGTAGCTTTGGAGCCTGTCCTGGAACTCACTCTGTAGCCCAGGCTAGCCTCGAACTCACAAAGATGCGCCTGCCTCTGCCTCCCGAGTGTTGGAGTTAAAGGCGTCCGCCACCAGCGCCTGGCTTGCTTTTTAAATGAAACTGTTAAAATCTTTTTTTAAAATCATCCCTAAAACAAAATATAGTTGTTTTCATGGGCCCTGCTTTTTAAGAATTGGTTGTTTTTCCCCCTAGTTGTAGAAAGTGTATTTGTCTAGGGGAATTTTAACTGGTTATAGCATGTTTTCTTAGTGTATTTAGAAGTGATGTTAGTATTATGAACAATGGTAAATTTTTGTAAATACAATGGACAGCAGGAGAAACATTTAGTGTTAATAAAACTTTTCCTTTCAACTCTGTTGTATTGTATTGACTGGTAGGATTTGCAGTTGGATGTGCCAGAGTGATGGAGTTAAAACTCCCTGAAATGCTAGAATAGGTTTATGTTGTTCAGTTAAGAATCACAGAAGGTGAGCATGGAGGCACACATCTGTAATCCCAGTATTTGGGAAGTAGAGGTAGGAGATTAGGAGTTCACGATTTTCCCTGGCTATGTAGTAAGTTCAAGGCCAGTCTGGCCTGCATGAGATCCTGTCTTTTAAAAAAAAAATGCAGAATAAATTCTGAGGGATAACGAGTTTACTTTAGACTTCAACTGTATTTTGTAAGATTTAAAATGTATTATATGATTGAATTAATTCAATCTATTTCCTGCTCTTCGTATCTGACTCTACTAAGTATTTGTTACCAGATGTCTTTTAATCTAGTACCAGCCTAATCCAAAATGGAGTAGCCACGGACTGTAGTTTAATTTGACCCCTACTCATCTGAATGTTCACTCTCTGTAAAGCTCTAACAGTAGTTCACTAGAGGAAAGGGGAAGCAGGGACCGCTTTTCTAAAGTGTCTGAGATGGAAAGTATACAGAACTTTATTTTAGAGTTAACTCTCTCCTTTGTAAAACTTACCAGTGACATACTTGAAGATATTTTTATTGTGTTTGTATTACAAAGGTAACACAGAACATTTATCAAGAATACAACTAAAATGCATTTGGACACTATTAGATACTTGAATTTGACTACTTTAAAATAATAGGTGGCGGGGGCTGGAGAGATGGCTCAGAGGTTAAGAGCACCGACTGCTCTTCCAGAGGCCCTGAGTTCAATTCCCAGCAACCACATGGTGGCTCACAACCATCTGTAATGAGATCTGGCGCCCTCCTCTGTATACATAGTAAATAAATAAATCTTTAAAAATAATAATAATAGGTGGCTCACCGGGTAAGAACATTTGTTGCTCTTGCAGAGAACCCAGGCTTAGTTCCCAGCAACCACATAATGGCTCACAACCTTCTGTAACTCCCAATTCCTGGGGATCTGACACCCTCTTCTGACCTCTGTAGGCACCAGGCATGCATGCGTACACCAGGTAAAAGCTAAATTCACATAAAATAAATAAATCTAAAAACTTTTAGTAATGAATATACATTTCTTTATAAGTAGAAAAGGATTTGATTAATGTGTGGTCACTATCTTCCTTGAAAAAGTCTTAAGTGATGGCTTAATCATATCAGAACACTGCAGTCTATAGGATAAACATTTGTGCCAGGCGGTGGTGGTGCACGCCTTTAATCCCAGCACTCGGGAGGCAGAGGCAGGTGGATCTCTGTGAGTTCCAGGCCAGCCTGGTCTCCAAAGCGAGTTCCAGGAAAGGCACAAAGCTACACAGAGAAACCCTGTCTCGAAAAACCAAAAAAAAAAAAACAAACAAACAAAAAAAACCATTTGTGCTAGTAGCATTGTTCTGAGCTGTTTTACAGAATATAGGTGCTACATTATTGAATTAGAACTGCAAAGGAAATTGTAGCAGGCAACATAGAATTACCAGGCCTGGGATCAGACCAAAAGACTAAGGTTAACACTTCCTCTTTTGAAATATACCCTGAAAACTGTAGTAACTGAGGACCAGGGAGGGGAAGGAGAGGGAGAACTAGCTTGCTTTCAGTAATACTAGCACATTTTAACCTTGGGCCTAACTGTTTTGAAGAGAGACATGCCCATCTACTGACTATTTCTTATAGTACTTGAGGCTTCTTTGAGAGATTTTCCTGTCACTAGGACTTAATCTTGCTTAAAAGGTTAAAGCAAAACAAAAAAATACCTTAACATTAGGGAAAGTTTCCAAGACAAATTTGAGTCAGACCTGGAGTCCCAGCTACACAGGAGGCCAAAGCTGGGATTACTAAATTTCTTTTGAAAACAAGACAGAAAAAGTCTGTAAAAATGCTTAAGCATGTGATAGAAGGACTTTGTTTTGGCTGCTTGTGGATATTTTAATGTTTTCTTAGCTGTGGTACCTGCATGTCAGAGAAGCTCTTTCTGTTTGATACTCAGACAAATTATAAAGAACAGGAAAGAGGCAATCTCAGCCTTATAGCAATGAACTTGTGTATTCTGGTCATTTCTCTGTAAGGCTGCTGTTCACCATGGGAACAGGGAGCATTATTATGTATTTATATAACACCCGTAACAGAGTCTGGTACCTTTTAATATATCAAACTAAACTCAAAAGCTAATCTGCATTTATCTCCCACCAATGTCAATAAACACAGGTTTTCTGGTTTGCACTGTGTGGTTATAGGGATTAACCCTAAGGCCTGCCTCACACATACAAAGCAAGCCTCTCCAGCTGTGCTGTGGCTCCTCCCAGATCCACCTCTACCTCCTGCCTTACCTTCAGTTCTACGGCCTCTATAGTTTTTTCTCATTATAAACATTTATTTTAACAGTTCAATCCAGTAAAATATTTTATTTGTAAATCTCAGGTGAAAGTAAGATCAAGCAAGTACCATCCAAGAGCAACATCTCATTCCCTGATTCCTCAAAGAAGTGCTTTGTGTGTGTGTGTGTGTGTGTGTGTGTGTGTGTGTGTGTGTGTGTATAAATGGTATTCAGGGTAGACCCATGTTCATATGATGGTATCCTTTGTCTGGACCTCAGCTCTGAAGACAGTTTTTAAAGGATCGCTATAGAATGGATGTTTTTGAGTTTGTGAAAAAAAACAAAGGAAAAGGTTATTAATTTGAAATATATAAAACTACTTAGATTTAAAAATTGGAAAATGAGAGTCCGCCAGCACCCGATTGGACTAAGAGTAACATGGAACTGAAAACTCACCTGGCCATTGGAGGCAAGAAGTTTGCATCTAGTGGGTTTAGTATCATGGTGTCTGCTTCTCAGAACTGTCAGACTTTCATTACATCAGTCATCAAATTCCTACGCCAACACAATTTTGACTGTCTGAACCTGGACTGGCAGTACCCTGGGTCTGGTGGACGCCAGTCTAAGGACAAGTATCTCTTTACTCTCCTGGTGAAGGAAATGCATGAAGATTTTGAGAATGAACCCTTAGATGAACACAAGACCAAGCTGTTAATCACTTCCACAGGCGCTGGTATCATCTCCATCATTGAGTCTGGCTATAACATCCCTGACCTGTCACAGTCCCTTGATTACATTCAGGTCATGACGTACGATCTCCATAGCTACAAGGATGGCTATACAAGAGAAAATAGTCCCCTCTACAAAGGTCCAAATGACCAGGGCAATAGTGACTGCCTCAATGTGGACTGTATCATGACTTGCAGGAAGAACCATGGGGCTGATCCTAAGAAGTTCATTGTTGGATTCTCCACATGTAGACAAACCTTCACCTCGAGTGACCCCTCTGAGCCTGGAATTCATGCCCATACCATTAGTGCTGGACAACCAGGGAAGTACATAGACAAAACAGGACTATGGCTCTACTATGAGATTTGCAGCTTCCTGATTTACGGAGCCACTGAGCTGGAATGCCCCTCAGGAAGTACCCTATGCTTTTAGGACCACAGAATGGGTTCGGGCTATGATAATGTCAAGTGCTTCCAGATGAAGTTGTAAGGCGTCTTATCGTGAGGAGCTTTAGCCTGTAATTGGTCCTCAAATCGTGAGAATAAATGCAAGATCAGCAGCTCTGGGGCAGTGGGTTCTCTGTCAGCCTCCTGTAGAAAATATCAAAAGTAGCTTCTGCCTCCTGCCTGAATTGAATCACACACCAGCACAATTGTATGTAATGCATACCAACATCTGTGATGCAACCAGGCATGGTCTTCACCTTTTACCTTTGTCCAAGCTCTGAACATACTTCCATGCTTCTTTTAAAGCTTCCTATTTTCCTGCCTAGCTTTTAAAAATAAAATTCATGTTCAAATCGAAAATAAAATAAAATTGGAAAAATAATATCTTATTTTCTGTGTCTTGAAGAAACGGGTGACCTAGTTTAGGTGATGGTCTAGGGTATAGTTTGATATAGTAAAGCTGATCTTTAGTGAAAAAAAAGACTCAAGTTGGGTTTCCCAGGAAGCTGATGTCATCAAGACAAATGAGGTGGTGTAGAGTAGCTGTGTCTTTGGCACAGACAAGGGAGAAATAGTGGTGGACTAGTAAGCATCCCACTGAAATATCTAAAAGGACATACCATGCTTTACAAGAAGTTAATGGTTGCCTTTTAGAACTATTTACCACTTTGCAAAAATTGTACTACATACTTTATTTCCAGATTTTCATCTAAACATCATTGTAGGCTTGAAACTTGAATATTAATATGTCACTTTATAGATGAGGAAATTAAACAGAGAAATTATTCTGGATTCTAAGTCATATCAGTCTGATTTCAAAGCTTGTTCATAGAAATTGAGTTTCATCAATACTATTGTGTCTTCCATAAAGAAATTGGCTATGGAGAGTTAGAATTTTTAGTAGTAGAAAGTTACAGTGTCCTCTGACTTTCTTAGGCTCTATAGTTACAAATTAGTAATAAATACTATATTGACATAATTAATAAAATTCACATTGAAATAGTACTAGAAATTGTTCGTGTATTTTTATCATTCATCACAAAAATGCATACACTTTTGGAACTTCCTTATAAATACCTACTGCTGATCTTTTTCAAATCAGACACTACTAATAAAATTTTATATTTGAAGCTGTATGATTGAATAGTCTTTAGTACCTATTAAGAGCCTGTAAACATTTAGCTCTTCTGTCTTTCAATTATTAGGAAACTGCTTTTATATTCATATAACTAGGAAAATATCGTAGATCAATTAAATTTTGTAACATTTGTTTTAGTAAAACAAGACAAATATAATTCATGAATTGGCCACCTCTCAGAACTAGAGGAGGATGAAAAAATTACTCCAGCAATGCAATTAGACAGAATTTGGAAGATGGATGTAAAGCATAGGAAACAACTTAATTGACTACATCTTAGTTCATCAGTCTTCATCAGTTACAGCTTAATTCATTGACTAGAAGGCCATCTACAGCCAGCCAGAGCTGGGTGGGACTAAGCTATAGGTTGTTTTACTTTGTTAAGCCCAAATCCATTGTGAATGCTTAAGAATAGTAAATTCAGTGTTGAAGAAGTAGCTGCAGGACAATGATTTGGACTGAGTAAGCCAGATGCCAAGTCCATGAATAGTTGCCCCCCTTAAAAGGTAATATTACCTAGAAGTATCTTGAAAGAAATGAAGTCTGGTCTAGTCCTGAAGGCTGAGAGGCACCAAGTAGCTATGAAAACATTTTGATGAAAAGAGAAACACCTTGTGTAAGGGAAGAGGCACTAGTTATAAGAAGGAAATAGGATTGTGTGGTTGTAAATTCCAAGTGTTATTTAAAGAAGTTTGAATGCTTTTTCTGTAAGCTAGCATTTGCAAAATAAATACATCAAGTGGCACCCAGGTTAAGATTTGTGATTTTAATCAGTACTTATTTGAATGAGAGTTTAAAAACTAGCTGGCACCTCACACCTGGGATTTAATAGATACAGCTTACTCTCTAACTAAATGTATTTGATTAAACATATGTTAAGGGAATGGTTTTGCTGACAGTTATTTGTGTCTTTCTATAGACATATGTAGACATTAATATAGTGATATATATATATATAAATTTTCTTGTCTCTCATATGAGCTCAATAGCCATTAGATGCTGTTACTGTATTCACCTGATATGTGAGAAATCAGAGACACACAGCAATTTTCACAACTGCTAAGAGGTGGATTTAAATCCAGGAAAGCTAACTTAAGAACTTATGTGGTCATCTTTTGTACTTTGGGAAACACTGCAAATACTGAATGGTAGAAAAACTGTGAGGGTGGTAAATGTTCAACTTAAACTTGTGAAATACTGCTTTAGGGAGAGAAGACAAAGCTTTGAGCAGTTCGTGGAATTCTACTTTGAATGTAGCAGTTAATGTATAAGTTGAAATGATGCTAGTGTTCAGAATGTATTTTTTAAGTGAGTTGAGGAGGTCGGCTTAAATTTGGGAAGATCAGTCATTAGGTTCTACAGTTCCAGGCTGGTAGAAAGTCACTGGATGGTGGTCGCTGCTGCTGTCATTGTATTGTGGGATTTTTTTGTTTTTTCTTTGATAGTAGGAGAAGTGAAGAAAAAGGTATTAGGATGTAAGAGCCATATACAAAGAGAATGGAAAATAAAGGTTTTGAACATAGAAAATTGGGAAAGAGTTCAGCTAGCTTCCAAGATAAAAGCATGGTGAGATGCCATTTAATAGGTAGATAGTAAGGTAAGAGACTCACCTAGTAGATGGACTCTTACAGTAAAAGTATAATTTGAGAGGTTAGTGAGAATGTTCAATGGCTAGTTAGTATTTTAAATGCTTAGTAAGCTGCTCATCGGTGGCTAGGGATACACTTTCAGAAGTTTCTCCTTGATGGAAGGCTACTGTGAGTATTAATAATATAGGCCCAGAGCACATTTTTTTAAAAAAAAAAAAAGTGTCAGTATATAATTAGAAAATTGTTTCATTTAGACCCGGTGAGTAATACATACATTATTCATTCTAGATACTATTTTTTGATTCCCAAATTACATTTAAATTTTATGTAGAAATATGTCTAAACTCTTACATATGCCATTATCATTTGAAAGAGTTACATTCTGTTGAGTCTATTTGTTTCTGTTGTTGTTGTTTTGTTTTTTGTTTTGATGTTTTTAAAATGAATGAGCAACTGACTAAGCCTGGACATGAGTAGTCCTGCCTCCCATCCATAATGTGTGGTAACTGTCCACATACTAAGAATAACGTAGTGTGTGATAGCAGTTTGTTTCTGTTCCGGTTTGCAGTTCAGAGTGCAGTGATGGGGAATGGTCTGCTTCTCTGCCTCACCGATTTTCTGGCACAGAAAAAGACCAGTCCTCAAGTGACGAGAGCTGGGAGACTCTGCCAGGAAAAGATGAGAATGAACCTGAGCTACAGAGTGATAGTAGTGGCCCTGAAGAGGAGAACCAAGAACTGTCTCTTCAGGAGGGGTATGTGTAACAGGGAGATTCATTTTTTTAAATGTGTATTATGCAAGAATGGCATGCATCACATTCAAATGTTGCTGTACATTAATTACATTTATAAGCCCATGTTGAACAAATAAATTGCCTTTACATGGTGCTTTGGTATTTAATAGGGAACAATTTTAAATACTAGCAATTTCAGTATTTTTCTGAAGATATAATGTGTGTTTTCATGTTTCTTTATAAAGGAAATTTGAGCATTTAAAACAGTGGTTTTCAGCCTTCCTAATGCTGCAGCCCTCTAATATAGTTCCTCGTGATATGATGACCCCCAACCATTATTTTCGTTGCTACTTCATAACTATATTTTTGCTGCTGTTATGAGCCATAACCTAAATATTTTTAGAGATGGGGAATCACAGCCTGCAGGTTGAGAACTGCTGATTTAAAAGGTCATTTTGGCTAAGTTAGGATTATTTGAATTAATGTTGCCCATTGCCATACACTGAAGAGACTTGGGAGAACAATCTGCCTCGAGGTAAATCAGCATGGTAAATTACACTTAGCATGTCATGGTAGTTTAAGTGATTCACTCACAGAATGGAGGCAGTTAGTTGCAAATGAAGTTTTAATATATTTTTATCTAGCTTGATTGGATAGTATTTCCAGAACATCAAGGTCTATAGTAAACATGTCTGACTATACCTTGAATGGAAATAGCCTTAATCTAGGAGTTCTCAAACTTAACTGGTGAAAAGCCAAATAAATATTGTTGGTTTTGTGTGCCAGTCAGTGTTGCACTTCTCATGTGTTCTGTTGTATCATACAAGCAGCATAGGTAATATGTAAAGGAATTGGTATAGCTGTGTTTCCAAAAACAAAAAACAAAAAAACAAAAGGAATGGCAGGCTAGAAAGAACCTGTGGCTCTCAGCTCCCCAATCCTTGTTCTAGTAGTTCATCAGTAAAAAAGCTTGAAATCTTTTCCCCTACCCCTCATGTGTATGTCTCTGTGTGTGTCTGTGTCTGTTTAGAAGCTGTTGTGAATGTAACTTTCTCCTTGATTTACTTCTAAGCAAGTTCATTTATTGCTATATAGAAACTACTGATTTTTTATGTTTTTTTTTTTTTCCTATTCTTCTACTTTGTTTAGTATTTACTGAATCTTTGAGCTTTCTGGGAGAATCTTTTGGGTCTTTTAAGAATAGAAACATACTGTCTGCAAACAGAAGCAATTTGGTTTCCTTCCTATTTGTATTCCTTTCATTTGTTTCTCTGCCTTACTGATCTAGGTAAGACTTAAAAAGCACTGTATTGAATAAGAGTAGAGTCAACACTCTCATCTTGTTCCTAAATTTAGAGGAAAACATTTTTCAATCTCATTAAGGAATAACAACTTTTTAATTTATTTTATGGGATTCTACCAAGAACACTGAATTTTAAGTCTTTTCAGTGGGAAGATTAAAGCAAAATCATTTTGACCTGTTAAACATAGGAATTTTTGTTTAGCTAGACTTCTTGATATTTACCTATCCTTATATTTTAAAAATAAACCAAACGTGATCATGTAATCATGGTTTAATGATGAATTGTTTGCTATTATTTTGCATAAGATGTAACTGTTGAGATCTTTAAGTAAGCATGGTTTCTAGATTTAGATTTCACTATCAGTTTGATACTTATTTTCCTTTAAAAAATAATGTTTTTCTTTTTTTCTGTACTCTGCCTCTGTTAAAATAGATTATTTATCTGGTAAATGTTGTTAGCATTGGGTGATGAAACACCATCTAACCATTTAATTATAAGGCAGTGTTTTGATTATTTAAATTTTTATAATGACAAATTGTTTCAATTTTTAGCTTCTAATAGGATAAGTTCATAAGTTATATTTTTAGGCTAATATTGACATTTGTACTTTTTGAACTGTGTAAATTTCTAGCTTGGTATTATATAAAAGCATTTAGGTAGGAAAGGTACATAATAAGAAAAATAAAAGCATTAATTCCAGATTGTTTGCTGCAGAGAGAGTAAGACAGTAAGTAATGAGACAAATGGTAGCTAACAGAAAACTATCATTAGAGTGGTCAGGAGGATGCCTCAGAAATTGACACCCTCCCCACCCCGGAGACAGAGTTGCTCTGTGTAGCCCTGGCTGTCCTAGAACTAGACCAGGCTGGCCTTGAACTTACAGAGATCCACCTGCCTCTGCCTCCTAAGTGCTGAGATTAAAGCTGTGCTCACCACCACCACTGCAGCCAGCAGAGCAGCAGTGAGCTTTTTAAATGGAGAATTAACTGATCTCATAGGCCATTTAAAGAGATTATTTTGTGCAGATTAATTGGAAATGGACTGGAGTTTTTAAAAGGAGAATGAATTGTTCTGATTAGTGGATACTTCTGAGTTTTAGAAAACAAGCTTTATGGCTAAGTATATAACTCTGTGAGAGAGTACTTGCTAGCATCCATAAAATCCTGGGTTTGATTATCAGCTCAGGCCCTCTCCCTCCAAAAAAAAAAAAAAACACTCAAAGTTTGAGAATATTTTGAAGTTTCAAATAATAAAATAGATTGTTGGATGAGGAAAAATGAGCAACAGTTATGACTTAGGTTTTCACTTTGGTCACCAAATAGATGGACAGACAGCTCTAGGAGAGCTAGGAAATAGGAACTTACTTGCAAGTGTTAATTGTCCATTAGGCACTATAGATGACAGATAACTAGATATAGTTTGAAGTTTAAGAGGATGTTCTTCCTTGAAGTTGAATACCAAGACACGTAAGAATAAATAAAGTACATTTCGGGATATTAGCTGTTTTCATCAACATCATTCTTTAATGTAATGTAATGTACCTGGTAATTTTGCGTTGCTCCAAGTGTGGCAGGGATAGAGCTCAACATTGGACACCATTAATTTTTAAATGGCTGGGAGAGGTCTATAGTATTAGTTAGCATTGTGTTGCATGTGTATAGTAACATTCTAAGGATAATTGCTACAATGAAGAAAATAAAACCATGTGTATTAGGGACTGGAAATGTAGCCCAGTGGCAGAATGCTTCCTGGTATGCACAAGATACTAGGTTTTGTCCCCAGTACCAGGGAGAAAGGAATTGAAGCATAAAAAAGAACGTTAAAATCCACCCAAAAAGAAAAACACAGAAAAGGAGAAAAAAAAAGAGTAAAAAGATAGGCTACAGAAATAGTTCTTGCAATTACTAGTTGCAAATATATATATAAGTTGATTGATCTTTGTTTTGATAAGGTAACGCTTATCAGAATTTTAAAAGCTGAAAAGAGACACATTTAAAGTATAAAACTAGCCGGGCAGTGGTGGCGCATGCCTTTAATCCCAGCACTTGGGAGGCAGAGGCAGGCGGATCTCTATGAGTTCGAGGCCAGCCTGGGCTACAGAGTGAGTTCCAGGAAAGGCGCAAAGCAACACAGAGAAACCCTGTCTCGAAAAACCAAAAATAAATCATTTAATTATTTAATTGATTGATTGATTGATTGATTGACTAATTAAAGTATAAATATATAGAAAGATTAAAAGAGAAATACAATATTTCAGGCAAACACTAACCAGAATATAACTATAACAGTTACATTAACATTTACAAAACAAACTTAAAGATTGAAAAAAATGTAATTAGAGGCTGGAGAGATGGCTCAGTAGTTACAATCACTTGTTGAGCAATCTGAGTATCGGAGTTCAGATCCCTGCACCATGGGCTCATTCCTATAACCCCAGCTCTGAGAAGGTAGATATGAGGCTTGCTGAGGGTTTGCTGGCTTACAGAGAACATGAAAGCCCTGGGTTCAAGGAGAGACCCTGCCTCAAAGAAATTAGTAGAGCATTACAGAGTAGGATATTTATTGCCTTCTTTTGGCTTCTGAGTTGTGTACAGGCATGCACAATCTGTGCGCTCTCACACACCCACATCCACACACCACAAAGAAATCTTTTAAAAAGGGGTATGTATGTATGTGTCTCAGAGGACAACTTGTAAGAGTTGGTTGTCTCTACCATGTGGGTCCTAGGGCTGGAACTCAAAGTCCTTAGGTATGGTGACAGGAACTTTGACCCACTGTGTCACCTCACCAGCCCTTTTATTTTCTGTTGAAACACTTTTGCAGGTGAGGAAAACAGTTACTTAGAATCATAAGTACCAAGGACTTAAAACTACAAGAAAGGCAGTGGTGGCCCACGGATTTAATCCCAGCACTCGGGGATTACATGTACTTAGTAGAGTGACTGTAAAGTCCAGTGTGGTAGGTGTGAAAGCAATGTTTTGTTTTCTTCCTTCCTTACAAATGTTTGTCTTAGGGAGCAGACATCCTTGGAAGAGGGAGAGATTCCCTGGTTACAGTACAACGAAGTCAATGAGAGCAGCAGTGATGAAGGAAACGAGCCTGCCAATGAGTTTGCCCAGCCAGAGGCCTTCATGCTGGACGGTAACAACAACCTTGAGGATGACTCCAGCGTGAGCGAGGACTTGGATGTGGACTGGAGGTACGTGGCCTCGTTACTACATGCTCCGGTACTCCTGAGCGGAATTACAGTGGGAACTGCGTCTGACAGGTACCAATAGGCTTCTGCCAATCTCATTTCAGATGTCACTGTCTGTATGGACCCTTCTTTGACTTTACATCTTTCTAGCATTGATTGGAAGAGAACATTTTTAAAGGTTGTTGTTTTGAATATGTCAATACCCGAAATAATTTCAGACTTAGAGAAAGTAGACAGAATGGTACAGAGTATTCCTGTATTCTTCACTAAGATCCCTTAAATGTTAATATTTTACAAATGTTTATACCCTTTCTGTTTCCTTTTCTTCCTGTATTAATGGTAAGAATTCTTCTGGTCTTTCTATGAGTCCACAGACATTATTTATTTACCTGTAAAAATTCTAGAATGAGTTTCTGAAAGTGTTTTTTTTTTTTTTACATAACACAGAATTGCTGAAATCATAAAATTAGTGTTGATATAGTGCTAATAATTTAATCCTCAGAGCTTATTCTAATGTCCATAGTTATCTCACAAATGACTTTACAGAAAATGTTTGTCTGATCTAATTCAGGATGGTCATTGCATTGATTTAACATGTTTGTCTTTTTTATTTAATCTGGACATATCCTCAGTTAATCTTTGTTTTTCATGTCTGACAAATATTTGAAAAGTTTAGGCCATTTATTTTGTGGACTCTTCCTCACATTGTATTTGTCCAGTATCATACATAGTTATGTATTTTTTAGCAAGAACAACAAAAAATGATACAATTTGTCTTTATAGTATATATCAGAAGACACATTATGGCATTGAATTTTGTTACTAGTGCTATTAATTTTGATCATCTGGTTATGATGTAGCCTTTCAGATTCTGGTACTCTCCAATTATCATTTTCCCCTTTTTAATGGCTGTTTTGAGACTATAAATAACCTCCTTTTCTTCAGCTTTCAAACCTCCATCTGCTAGCATTAGCAACCATTGGTAGTTCTTGTCTGAAACATGAATTTTAACACTGACTGTTCTTCAGTGGCCCAGTTACAGCTACATATCAGGTCCTGGGTGTCTAGGTTTGTTTATGCTACTGAAGAAAAGAATGATTGCGAAGTAATTTACTTCAGTCATTTGAATGGACTTTCTACAGAAGTGAACATGTTTGTGTTGTTTCAGTAGACAAATATAGGGAAAGGTGAAAGTTTTAAGTGTAAGCACTATTTCAGTTTTAATCTGACCCATTGAAAAGCAGTGTGCATGGAAGGATTTTGCTCATTTCTGGTGTGTGCACTCCCATGCCTGGGTTTCCTAATTTTGAAATACTTACTAATTCTAGAGACAGGGAAAAAATAGGAATCTGACTTATGGCGAAAGGAAGTAGCTTAACGTCAGAGTCAACTCTTGAAGGGCTCATAATCCTTAGAACCAGAAGTCATAAAAACGACAGTTTGCCTGGGCACTTGTGGCACACACTTTTAATCCCAGTTCTGAGGAGGCAGAGGCGCTTTGTGGCCAACCTGGTCTACAGAGTGAGTACCAGGATAGCCAGGGATACACAGAAAAACCTTGTCTCAAAAAATAAAGCAACAAAAATGAAGAGTTTGGAAAAAGTCATTTTCTAGCTATTAATAAGTAAAGGAGGCCTGATTGTTAGCAGAAGAAGAGAGATTGAGGAAGGCTTGAGAAAATAAAAATCTTGCAAAACCCAAAGTAATTAAGCAGTTCAAAGTAGAGGAAAAAGAGGTCTTGACTAGTAATAGAATTAAATACAATAATTACCTTTCTCATATTTTCACCTTCACCCAGATTAGAAACTAAAATTAACAGAAAGAAAACTATAGGTAAAGGATTCTACGCGTAAGAATCCTACCATTCAGCAGGCTTTGGGTCAGAAACAGAAAGGGAGCATTTCCTGCATGTGCAGTGAGGTAGAAAACTGGTGAGCAAGTGATGTCCTTTTAAGTCTTAATTTAACACTTAGCTTATCTGTTGTTTTTTCTGTTCTCCCACTGTTATCGTTTTCTCCTGACAGGACTTTACAGCCTATCAGTATGGTAATATATAGTTATCCTCACTGTAAGATTCTTAAGTCTTAGTCATGATCTTGTTTTTTTCAGCCTATTTGATGGTTTTGCGGATGGACTAGGAGTTGCTGAAGCCATTTCTTATGTGGATCCTCAGTTCCTCACTTACATGGCTCTAGAAGAACGCTTAGCCCAGGCTATGGAGGTATTTGGATAACTGATAAATACATGGAGGATTGGTAGAATATAAAAGAGGGTTAAAGATTTGACAGTGTCCTTTTTAAACTTCACTGAAGAGAAAGTGGGTAGTTTCCTGGACACTTTCATAACTGCTGAGTAGTGGTCGTTACTGGCGTGTGTCCACAAACTCACTTGCCGTCATGCCAGTTGCCTTCAAATGGCAATCGTTGTCAGTTTTTTCTACAGCAGGAAAACTCTTTTGCTTAGGTTTAGGAAATGCAGTTTTTCCCTGTCCTGAACTCTAGGTATGTGAGTGTGAATGTTTTACACATACACACGTAGACGCAGAGAGGCAGAGTTGTGGAGGTGAAGATCTAGGGACCTGGTACAACACTTTCCCTTTGTTCTTTCTCCAGATGGCTTCCTTCTGCAGCTGGGTTTGCTGCCCTCACCCGCCACATGTGCATGCTTTCCAGCAGCGCCCACATCTGCTACCTCTCCTTGCCACCTTTTTAGTTCTTTGAAATAAAACGCAAACTTATTCTGAAATGTATTTGCCCCAGTTTAAAAGCCCAGACATTTTTACTTGGGAACGAACTTCCATAATACTGGTGAACTTCAATGAAATAAGTTCTCTCTAAATCATTAGTCGTAAAGTGACTCCAGGCTGAAACAACAGTACTGAGCAGTTGAATGAGAACTGGTAAGGAAACAGGTCAGTAAGAAGGGACTTCCAGGAGCATTATGACAGCACTCCATCTTGAAATTTCTAAGTAGGAAGTTCAGTTCAGATTGGTAAGTTAGGTAGTGGGCAAACAGACATTAGCTCTGCTTTCCATCACGTTTTTGTGCATCCCCGTGCTTTTCCATTAGAGTGGACTTCAGTTATGCTCTAGTAGTAGATCGTTCTCAGAAATCACCATAGCAGAAATAGTGTGTGCAAGAGCGACCAACATGATGATGATCGATCGCAGTCACCTGGGACTGTCCTGAACCCTTCTTCCCAAAGCCGACATAAATAGTAATGGTACGGTGTGAGAGCTTGCATCCCCGACACAAGACACTGAGATTACGATTATGGAGATTCGCCTCCATAAGCAGTGGGGTGAAGCACATCCATTTTAGGGTTTGGTTTCACAATCTTTAAATCATTTCATTTTTCTGATCTTAGATTTTTAGTTCCTTGAGAAATATTGAGAACAATGTAAGATCTTATTTATTACTAATGGGCAGTGTGACATTTGATTGAAAGAACAGCTGAAAAGATTGGTCCTGAGAGGCATGCTGTAAAAAGATACCAGTACTGTGAATAAAGATGAAGCAAGAAAGAATATAGTCTCCTTAGGAACTTGCAGCTTCAGCCATTGTTCTGTGAATGAGAACCCAGTACAGTGTTGCCGCTTTCAGAGCTGTTCTTTCTTCGCTGTCCTGTGTCTCTGATGAAGTGTCCTTAGCTCTCTCCTGTCTCCACAGCATTAACAGTCTCATTACATTTTAGCACTCGACATTACTGGTTTAGAATTTTAATTGAGTTATTTCACATCTAGATTATCACTACAATTCCATTTTCCTATCACACTACAGAAATAATTTTTTCATGTCTAGAATGCATTTATTTAATAGTTTTTCTAATGGAATCCATGTTGATCCCAATTTTTTAGATTATACTTCTAAGTTACTAATTTATAAAGTGCAGGAAAGTATACAAGGAATAATACTTGGATTGTAGGTGCATGTTCATGAAGGTTAGTTTCAGGAAAGATTACTTAAGTTAAGTGAAGTTTATTCTGAGAATGGTCACACTTGTGAACCCTTCAAGAGTCTTTACAGACTCACAAAAGCACATTATATTTACTAGGCTGTAAATATTAGGAGCATATGTAGAGGTCAAGAACATGAGCTCTTTGGCCATTAAGATCACTCATTGGGTAAGGAAACTCTGTCTGCTTGCAGAGTTCAACCCTTGGAGCTCACACAGTAGGAAAGAATCCACTCCTGTAGGTTGTCTCCTGACCTCCTTATAGATACCATGTGCCTATATGCACCCTTACATGCACACGTACACTAAGTAAATTAGAAAACCTAATTTCAAAAGCATGATCTCTTAGGTTAATAGGCTATGTGATCTTGGACTATACCCTTAACCTCTAAGCTTTAGGAGCCTCGTCTACAAAATGGGATTAATAGTTTCTCCGTTACCTATTATAAGATTGTGTTAAACCATGTACCATAATATTTAGTATAGCAGTAGTAAGCTTTCAGGACTATATTCATTACTCATTTTAAATCAGCAGTCAACCAGGTTTCAGTCATCCAGCACCATGTGCACTAGGAACATGTAATGTAAGAACATGTAACGAAAACTGGCAGGCGAAAAGAGACAAGGCCTGCCTGTCATTTCATCTGACTTGGAAGCTAGGAGAGGATGATTCATACAAAATGGCTGTGTGACCCTTTCTTTTTTCTAGCCTTCATAGACAGGTCATTTACACAGACATTGAACCCCTAGATGAAGTTGACCAGGTTAACCTGTAACTTGGTGACTACAGTGTGCATGTGATAACTCTGTGCCAGTAGTAGGTAAAACCACCCGGGAGTCATTGGTTGTTTTCACATTAAACATTTAGTAGTCTTTCCACGTTATCTCATGAAGTGAGCTGTTTCACTCATGTGTTTCTTTCCTGATATTAGTGATCTCACATAGGAGCTCTCAAGTTGGAAGCATCTGAACAATGCAGTTGTAATGAGCAAGTCGATTACTGAATGAGATGATAGGTTGGGCTTTCTGTAGACGTGTGCATGCGTATGTGTACGCTGGTAAAAAGAGGGCATTTGACTTAATGATCATGGCCGTGATCCTTCCGGAAGAGAGCAGAGGAGTAACAGGAAGAGAATATGAGAATATGAGAAATGTAATTTGATGAGACATCTTAGAAATAGTTCCCATTACTATTTTAAAGTGTCTGCTAACAAAGAACTATACTTTTTCTTTTTCAGACTGCGCTGGCACATTTAGAGTCTCTGGCAGTAGATGTTGAGGTGGCTAATCCTCCAGCTAGTAAAGAAAGCATTGATGGGCTTCCAGAAACTCTTGTTCTAGAAGATCATACTGGTAAGGTCAATGTTTTCAAGTTTGGGATGCCATGTTGTATATTTTGATGTATTATTGGAGCACCTAGGAGATCAAGTAGTTGATTGTTATATTTTTTATAAGCCAGAAGCTGACAAACTTTCACCTAGTAGAAAATGATTAATAAAATGATAGGTTCAGACCAAGTGTTTACCCAGTCACTTTTTAAAAAAGGAATGCTTATGAAATTCCAAATTAACATGCTAGATTCCTGCTTGCCAGTTAATTGATACGAGTTCCTCTTCCGTCTTGCATAGTCGTCATAGTGACTGGTCTTGTTAGCCCTGAACTTCGCGTCTTGATGGATGCCGTTGTTTGTGTTCTCAGCTATCGGTCAGGAGCAGTGCTGTCCCATCTGCTGCAGCGAGTACATCAAGGACGACATAGCCACAGAGCTGCCCTGCCATCACTTCTTCCATAAGCCCTGCGTCTCCATCTGGCTCCAGAAGGTGAGTTGTCGATGGACTCGCCGAAAGTGAGCACTTGAATAGTTTCTCCTTCAGATAGTAATTGTAGTCACCATCTAGACACATACTCATAGTATTTTATGTTAAAGACTGGTTCCCTTTTGTAGAAATTTAGGCAACAGTAACTATTTAATATATTGTCATTCACAGCCCTAAAATTCTTTTCAGAAATATCTCGGAAGTTTCTTTTACACTACTTAAAGCATACTGTGATAATAAAAAGTGTTCTGCAAGTGTGCACGGGTGTTGCTGAAAATGTGTGAGAAAAGTACACCCAATCAAATAACTCCTCCCTCTTCTAGTTTTGGTGTGCCTACCTTAAAGACTTAGCAAGAATTCCAAGTATATGAGTTACTTCCAGCCCATGATCTCTGTTGTCACATGTCCTTCCCGTCTAGCCTAGTAGAAATCCCCAAGTTGCTTTCTTGCCATTGTTCTTGTCTGGCTCCCTCTTCCCTATAAACATTCCTTCTCATTTCTCTCTTCTTACCTCTGTCTTTCTCGCCTTTTATTGGAACTGTCTTACTCTTTGCTGTCACTTTATCTTCCTAAAGCTGTATTTAAGAGCTCTGAAATCTAGTGTAGAAATGTGCACGATTCCTTTACAAATTCGGAGGAATTGTTGCTGTTGCCTACTATGTTGTCGTTAAGAGTAGACTCACTTTATACTTTCCTCATTTGCTGAAGTCTTGATTATTCCTCTGATTCCCTCAGCTGCGGCTTTGCCCTGCCTCCAATAACCAATATTCCCACCCACCAGTGGGCGTGTTTGCACATTCCCCGGCTGTTGACATGTGTGGGATTTTTTTTTTTATTCTCCCCCCAAAAGGATTGTACAGTTTTTTCAATACATAATATTTTTTATATTTTATTCCTGAGTACTTTTTTTTTGTCTAAACTTTAAAAACACTTTGTTTGCTTTTCTCTCCCAAACTAATTCACTTTGGTTGGAATTTATTATTGTGATAGCACTGAATTTATACATCTTGTTGTAGACTTGCTCTAAAATACTTCTAGAGTTGAATTAATTGGACACAAAAATATCCATGAAATGCAGTGCTCTTTTGAGCTGAAGTTGGGAGTTCTATACCTGATTACTGCTGGTATTTTTGTTTTTATTTTTATTTTTTATTTTATTTATTTTATTTTTTTTTTTGGTTTTTCGAGACAGGGTTTCTCTGTGTAGCTTTGCGCCTTTCCTGGAGCTCACTTGGTAGCCCAGGCTGGCCTCGAACTCACAGAGATCCGCCTGCCTCTGCCTCCCGAGTGCTGGGATTAAAGGCGTGCGCCACCAACGCCTGGCTCTTTTTAATTTTAAAGTTTTTTTAAACATCCATTATTATGTTGATATGTATAGTGTACAATGTTGTGAGAACTAGTGTGATTACCTAGGAGATAATCAGCGTCTAGTAAACATTAAAAACATAAATTACATCAGTGCTATTAGTAAAAATTAGAGATGGCTTGTTAGTAATGAAATGACAGATGTAAGTTTAATTGATGGTATAAGTTAGGAGGACCTGTCAGCAGACTTCAGTAAACTGCATGTTAACGAAGTGATTCCTAACCAAGTAGTACAGAACATGGGTATTTCAAGTCTCTTAAAACTTCTGGCGTGCCGGGCGGTGGTGGCGCACGCCTTTAATCCCAGCACTCGGGAGGCAGAGGCAGGCGGATCTCTGTGAGTTCGAGGCCAGCCTGGGCTACCAAGTGAGTTCCAGGAAAGGCGCAAAGCTACACAGAGAAACCCTGTCTCGAAAAACCAAAAAAAAAAAAAAAACCTTCTGGCATTCTAGGTGATTTTTTTTTCTTAATTTCTTTATTTGGCAGTATGCTGATTATAGCATAGATAGCTATATCAAACAATACAATCTATCTGCCTTGAATTTTATATAAAGTTGAAATAGATTGTCGTATTGAATGTAATGTATTTCCTATAACAAGTACCTGGTATGGTAAAGCAAGTTGGCAGAAATGAAGGTGAGAGGTAGGCAGGAAAGAACTTGTAATTCTGTGCACGACGGACGGCAGAGGGGATGCTAGCGAGCAGGTTTTCTGAAATGAGGAGAGTAGAGACAGGCTCCCAAAGCTGCACTGTGCGCACACCCAAGCCTTGGTCGTGGCCACCCCTGCACATTAGCTCGTCAGCGTCCACCTCTTCACCTGGGGGTTGCCCACTTCTTTCCTCGTCTTCATTCTAGATATCATCGAAATTGTAGCTCTGCTCATGTTCCGTCACTTGCCTTAAAGGAGAGAGGTTGAGGTTGGTTTTCTTTCGCTTGCAGAATAGTGGAATAGTGGGTTTCTGTCTTGGCTTTCACGGTTTTCTGTGCTGTAGCTCCCAGCCTGTCCCTTCAGACTTGCTCTTCTCTACGTTTAGTCTGGTTTCTGGGCATTTGTTCATGAAGCCTGGCTTCCCTCCATCCCATCTATAAGATGAGGTGATCTAAGCAGATGAGCTGAAACCTTGCCTTTGCTGTCTTCCACATAACAAGCTTTCTCTACGCCCTCAGTTGTAGAGACTTAAGAAGGATTCAGTCTTTCATACAATCAGTTTCAGTCGCCACAAGATGATTCCCCTGTGTTTGTCCATTTCATCCTCACAGAACTGAAAAATGTACTGGTGTTCTATTCCCTAGTCCAGTGATTGTTACCTGGGTTAAGAGGCTAGAGCTGGTACCTCCTAGGCCAAAACTGTAGGATTTGTTTTGTAGGATACTGCTGTATTTGACTTTGTACACACTGTACTTGACTTTGCTAGAGCCCAGACTAACAATCTGAGTTTTGTCCTCTGACGAAAGAATTTAGTATAAAGGCCCCCCTGGGAAGAAAGTTCCGAAGATAAAATTCTTTCTCACCTTCAGCAGCATGACAACTTCGCTGCCCTTTTATCAGGGAGATGTATTCGGAGAAAGATCAGATTTGCAAGGACATGATCTGTCATCTGTTAGATGATAGATCTCTGTGGTCTTCCATTGGTCCTGAAGCGACTCCCTTCCCATCTTTCCCAGATCTGTGGTTGATTTGTTTTGTTACTAAGGAGGAAGTATGTGCCTAGTAGATAAAAATAATGTTAGATTCAGGTCATTCCTAAGTTTAAGTGACCTCCATGAGGCAATGCACTAGTTCTTTGTCAGCTTTGACCACAGCGTCCATGCCAAGCATGGACAGCTCTAAATAAACATTCAGTGAGTAAAAGGCGAGTTGAGTACAAGGTACGAACATGATCATAACACACTGTTCTGTATAAAAGAAATTTGAGCCGGGCAGTGGTGGTGCACGCCTTTAATCCCAGCACTCGGGAGGCAGAGGCAGGTGGATCTGAGTTTGAGGCTTTAAAATTTTGTCTTTATGTCGTGTGGGTTTGAGGTGTATTTTTTGTTTTTAAATACTTGATTTGGGAGCTGGAGAGATGACTCAGCAGCTAAACATGCATATGCCTCTCACAGAGGAGCTGAGTTTGCTTCACAAACACCCACGTCAGGTGGATCGCAGTTGCTGGACCTCCAGCTCCGGGGGGTCCGACACTCTTGTGGCTCCTCTGGCACCTGCACCCATGTGCATAGACACACACATACACAAAATGTAACAAATCTGTTTTTGAACGATCGTTGATTTGTGTGTAGGATAATGATGCTATGATTTTTCTATAAAGACGAGGCTATTAGTGTTGACTGTTAATTGGTTTGTTTGTTTTTCCCTCCAGTCGGGAACATGCCCAGTGTGCCGCCGTCATTTCCCACCTGCAGTTATTGAAGCGTCGGCAGCTGCTTCCTCTGACCCTGACCCTGACGCCCCCCCTGCCAATGACAATGCTGCGGAAGCCCCATAAAGCGTAACATTGAAATGCGATCTGGATTCTATCACAGTAATCTGCAAATTTCTTCTAAATCTGATGTGCAAATAATTATATATAAATATATTTAAAATGCTATATATAGTATATGCCATAGTTTAGAAAGAGAATATTAACCTTTCTAAACTGAATTTAGGTTTGCAGAACATACTAAACATTTTCAAGCTGAATGTTCAAGCAGTGCATCCATTTTCTTTAGTTGAATATGTTGGTGTTCATTGTAAAGTCTGTAGTCATCTCTGTGGCATATGTTACTAGTTCTGTCTGAAGTGCTGCCACTAAGAGATCATAAAATAAGCTCTCCTATCCACATCAGATGTGAAGACTGTGATCACAACAGTAGTAAAATTTGGTTTCGTTGAAAATAAATTGAATTCTAAAGCATGCTTTTTCACTGGTCCCTTTGCTTTTGCTACATCGAAACCTCTTGGTTTATAATAATACTGAGAAGGTTAAGATTAAAGCTTTTCAGAATGCCAAACAAAGACTACAGCTTTGACCAGAACACCGGAAGAACTTTACATCTTAGATGTAAACCTCCTGAGTTGGTTAGGTAATAAAATATTCAATGAACGTTGGATGTGTTTAAAGAAAGGTTAGTGAGGTATGTGAATAATCTGATGTGCTCAGTGCTTGGCACAGTTACATGTGTTTGGCCTTATGAAACACTATCTAAGCCCTTACCCAATCCGCTTCTACTTGTTAAATACTTGAAGGTCCAGAACACTCTTGACATACTTGTTGAAGAAGTTAGATGTAGTTAGTTTAAGGTAGTTTGGTTTCTGAAATATTTTAGAAGGTCTGAAGATTTGCACATGGTCATGTTTGTAACTATATCACCCCGAATAAAAATTACACAGCTTTTAGGTGACCACATGGAGTAGGCAAGTCTATACAGACACGGTGTAATAGGTAGCTTACAGATGAGGCCTGATGTCCACACTAGAGAACAATGGCTTAGAAGGTACAATACCAGAGCACACAGTGAGTGCACGTCTACCTGGTCCACCGCTCATCTAGTTTCGGGAGTGTTTCAATACAGTTTCATTTCATTTGTGTAATATCTCTGAGTATTTATATTCGTTCTTTTTTCCTCCATTCTTAAAAGTAAATGAAGTTTCACTGTTGGCACATTTGAGGCTTAAATATAAAAAACATAACACTTGCATTCTGATTTTTGCATATATTGTAAATGTGGCTGGTATTTACAGCAAAATACTGTGTATCCTTTTATGGGTAAAACAAAAGTGAACATTGCATGCAAGTACTGTGGTGACTTTGTAATTTCGGGGTTCTCTGGGGCTTCTGTGACTTTGGATGCTTACATTCAGGCCTTAATGTTGCTCTAGCTAGCATGCTTCCTTCCGATGTATATAGACAACGTTGTATAAACTAATCTGCTTGTTTTCTATTCTGTGATCCTTCCATGCCATATTTCACTGATGATCAGTTAGTGTCAAGAAGTCATACCAGATTAACATTAGTTCTCCTGTGTGTACTGTGGAAATTTGTGGATTGTGTGGTTTGTTTGTTTGTTTTCTTTTATGTACTGTTGATGAGTTGTGGCACTTACTGATTAAACTTACATTGCTGCAGATTGCTTTGTAACAAGCCACATGTTAGGTTTAGTCAGTATTAAGGGACCTTGGTTTTATTCTCCTAGATAGCAGCTGTCCCAAAGAAAATATTTCTTCTTTGCCTATTAAGATTTAGCTATTCTCTGCCAGTTGTTACGAGGTTTGGTTCCAAACTCAACCAGAGAGTTGAACGTAAGATAGCTGTTGTACTTTTTGCTTCCCATCTGTTAGTGTCCTTCATTGTTGGCTCCCGACTCTGTCTACACAGCTGCTGTGAAGGAGAATGCTGAATGAGACTTGCTTTAAATTTTTTAAAAAGAAAAATGAAGTTTTAGAACTTTCACGGTAAGAAGCCAGTATAAGCTGAGGCTGACAAGTTCAGACCCCAATGTATTATTTGATCTTATCTTGGATCCTTTTGAAAAGTTAAGAATATATGAAGGTAAATTAGAAATAGTAAAAATATTGATAAAATGCCATTTATCTTATTTCTTTTTTGTTGTTGTGACTTGGCCTAATAATTTTAATTTTTTGAACATTTTCTTATTTCTTGTAAGATGAATGCTGATATTTAAAGTTAGACTCATGTGGATTTCTTTTGTGTTTCTTAGTTTATCTCTAAGCTAACTAACTTTTAAGATTATTTGTGATATGGATTTATATATAAGCTGTTAAATATATATGAGCTGTTAAAATGGAATGCAAGGTTTTCAAAAGCCCAGGTCTAACTGTAATGATTGGTTTATTGTTCTACAATCCCAGCCCACCATTTTCCGTGTAAATCATAAACAATAAACAGGATATACCCGGTGGTCATTTCTAATATTTAATTGTGTAATCCCATCACTTCTATAGCATAATCCTTGAAGGATTTAGAGTCAATAACAAAGTTCACAACTATTAAAGGACTCTAGACTGAGCAGACAGGGTTTTCTTTTTCTAAAGGACTCTAGAGGGCTGCGTAGATCACTTAGGGAGGCAGCTGGCGGCCTTGTGCTGTTGCAGAGGCCCTGAAGGAAGAGCTGTTGCCCTTGCCTGCTGACAGTCTTCTGCAGAGCCTGGCTCCTGTGCTGACTTAGACCGTGGAAACACTAGAAAGTTCTGTGGTGCTTCACTTGAGTGGCTGTCTCCAACTCAGTGCGGAACTGCTGTCAAATATGCCCATTGAGAATGATCTCTTAGGGTTCAGGGCTTATTTCGGAGTCAGTTGGATAGTAGATTATGTCCACATATTAAAGTCGACAAAAACTAAATTTGTATAGAGGGTTAGAATCCTGTTTTCCTAATCAACAGGCTAGAGCAGTGCAGTCAGAGTTAGGAATGACAGTGGTGGGCGTGCATATGCCCCTGCTGGAGTGCAGACGCACTTCCAAAGTGGCGTCGTCTTTGTCCAGCCATGGCTGGTGCAGCCACCTTGTACCCCCGAAAAGGCAGGAGTTCTCTATAAAAACAGCGTCGTTCAGACCTCTGTAGATAGCACACATCTCTTCTGTGTGCCCAGCTCTTCGTGTCCTCCCTCAGGCTTCATGGTTTTAAATGTCCCATGATATCTGATCCAGACCAGTCTAAGGCTGGCTCATCATTGACTTAAAATGTTTGCTCACAAAGTAAACAGTTCTTCTGTAATCTAACTAAAATACACGGTTCAGGGACATTTTGCCAATTTCAAAATTATTCTGAAGGTGTAGGTGCGGTGAGTTGTGTCCTCATTCTTAGGCAAGCGTATGGCATGGCCAAAGAACTCATGGGCATTGCCATCAAGCCTGTGTCTACTCTTGACTTAGTTTCTTCATAACCTAACTGAAGGGCCACACTCATCCTCACTGCTGTTACCGTGGAAACACCCTCTCAGCCTCTGTCAGCTCCAGTCTTGATGACGCTTACTGTCCATGTTGGGTGGGGTTTATTGGTTTGTTTCATTATCTGTTGTCTGAGGTCACTGATGGAGATGGACTACAGAGCCCCGGAGGTCACTATAGACAGCCCTCTAGTTGGCACTTGTCGTACGCCTAACTACCCATTGTCACCGTGTGTAGTCATTCCAGCCTTTCCTGGAAAAGACACCAGAACATTTTTGCCATGTTTCAAAGATGTCTTTGAAATTAGTTTAATCTGCTAGTGTACTAAATTAAGAAAGGGAAGGAAGTCAGCTGGAAATGCCTCCTTCTTAACAAAACTGCAAACTCGGTTTCCTGTTGCTCATATGCCATCTGTTCAGTAGGCTGTTTTAGAATTGATAAGTCTTCAGTGTCAAGTTCATTTCTGGAACCTACCTTTTCCCTGCTCAGAAATTATCTTTGAAATAATATGATGTTAACAAGTCACATAATTACTCGGCTTCTAATTTTGCTATAAAGTGATAAATCTAATTAGCTTCTGTACTGTTGTCCATGAGTAAAAGTTTGAAACATTTTTTTTGTTTATGTGCAATCCTGATGGGAATATTAAGTGCTTGGTTTCCGTCGTTGCTTTTAGCAATGCCTTTGGAGTGTGATGAGCATTGCACATAGAAAATTGTAAATGTGTCATAATCACCCCAGGGACTGGAAAATTTTGACAGGAAAACCTTATTAAGTAAAATAAAATTTGAGCCCCACGAGATGACTCAGCAGTTAAGAGCATTACTGCTCTTCCCGAAGACCAGTGGTCATCCATGGCAGGTCTCACAGTTGCCTGTAACTTCAGCTCCAGGGTTTTCAGTGCCCTTTCCTGGCTTCTACAGGCACCTTCACACACATGACGTGCAATCACATGGACACATAACATAAATAAAAATATTTTTTTAATCTTTAAAAGAATTGAATTTTACTAAAAGGCTTGGATAACGCAGTAAAAATAATAAGAATTTGGCTACTTGTTATATGTTCTCATGGTCAGAATTTTTATAGTGAAAATTGATGAAGAGGTCTTTCTCTTATTTTTAAAAGGAAACTACTCTTAAACTCATTGTCAGCAAGAGAAATTTTGCCAGCCATTATGATTTCTTTTCTTTTGACTTAACAGCATTTACTTACAGGATTCATCGTTGAGCCCACGTACATTTTAACAGACCCTATAGACAAAGCCCTTAACTAAGGGCTAGTAAGCCCATATTTAGCCCCCTGTTGTAACTGGTCTTCGTGATAAATCTGAAAGGTCCCAGAGACGACCTAAGAGCCCTGGTCTTTCTGCTTCACACCACCTCCCTGGTCTGCGTCAGTTACTTCATCCTGTGAGATGTGGTCGGATTGTCTTTAATGAAATAACCTTACAAGGAAATAAATCTTTACTGAGCATTTGTAGGCTTGCTTTCTGATCACTATTCCTTGATGTTACATTGTAATAGGTATTTTAAATAATGTAGGGATGATGAGTGATACATGTAAATCATATACTATGTTTTATGGGGGAGTTGAGCAGCTGGAGATTTTGGTATCCACAGGTGCCCTGGAACCTGTCTTCTGTAGATAAAGAAGGATGACCGCATTATATTGTGCCATAGCCATTTTTATACTGCTAACCAAAATTTCAGTGATGTTCTGGTTCGTGAACCACATTTTTTAGTCATTTATGCACTGATGAGACCTTCCTGCCTTTGCCTGATGACTGGGATTCATATTATTTATTCATTTATTTCTAAGAGACTGTCTCTGGCCACAGATGTGTAGCATCCTGCTGTCCGGTTAGGCAACCAAGACCTGACTGAAAAAGAACACAGTAAACCTATCCCGAGTCGATGCTACAAGGCCAGTCAGTCAGTATAGTAATCATACTACAAATGTATTGTAACAACTGTCTGTATGACTTGGGATATCTTTAAAAAGCTCCCCTGTTTTCATATACTGTGGTGTGTGTGTAGGGAGGGTGTGTAACTGCACTTGTCATCCACAGGCGCTCTTCCATCTTACTCATTGAGGCAGGGTCTCTCAGTCAAACCCAGAGCTTGCTCAATGGGTAGTCTTATTCTTGGCTAGACCCAGGCCGTCCAAGCCTGGTATTTCAGTGGTCTAGGTTTGGTTTCTCCTCAATCGCAGAGGTTTGGCTTAGTTTAAATTCACACGTAAAGCAAGTAAAATTGGGAGTACGGGGCTTCCAAAGTCAGTCTTGTCTGGAAAGCAAAGTATTGTCTCAGCTTTGATTGAAGAAAATGTTGAAGAAAAGTAACAAGGGGACTTGGTTGCAACCCACATCTAAATGAATAAATAGCACCTGAAACAACATGTCTAGACGTTTAAGGTGATAAATTTGGGGAAAATAATACATAGAACATATCAAACCGTCATCTTACCTGAATCTGTCAAGAACCATCACCAAAGCCAACAAATTATCATTTACATAACGTTACCCGAGTCACTTACTAAATATTTACCGAATGCCTAGTCTGTTGTAGGGAGAAGACTGCATGTAGCGCCAGCTCTTGGCCCTAGGTAGTAAGGAGGATCTCATCTGTAAGAACTCTGTTTTAGGGAGCTAAAGAGATCACTCAGTGGTTAAGAGCACTGACTGCGCTTCCAGAGGACCCGAGTTCAATTCCCAGCACCCACGTGGCCGCTCACAACTATCTGTATACAACTCCAGGATCCAACCCCCCACACCGATATACATATAGGCAAAACACGAATGCACATAAAAATAAGTAAATAAAAGAATTCTGGGTTAGTACCTGGTACTCAGAGCCTTAGAGGATGTTGTGTGGTTACCCAAGCTAAAAACAACCAAAGAAGGGAGACCACTTAAGTGCTGTTTCCCCCAAAGGGATGTTAGCTACCAGAGCGCACCCGAAGCTAAAAGACCCATTGCTAGGCCGGAGATCTCTTCCCCATACACCTTCCAGGAGCCATGATGTCTCACAGCCACGACACTTAAAAAGAATTTCTTTTAGCCAGGCGGTGGTGGTGCATGCCTTTAATCCCAGCACTCGAGAGGCAGAGCCGGGCGCATCTCTTGAGTTCGAGGTCAGCCTGGGCTACAGAGTGAGTTCCAGGAAAGGCGCAAAGCTAACTCCGAGAAACCCTGTCTCGGAAAAAAAAAAAAAATCTTTTTTGGGCAATGCGACTGGGAGAGAAGCCAGGGTTTCGGTTTCATCTGATGCGCGTTACTTTTTAACCTTTCGCACCTCCCTTTGCTCTAAGACATTTTCACATAGCTAGACAGTTCTGATACAGCGCTGGCAGGATTCTTCTCGTGGGAAAGTTTTAGTGACCACCAACACAGCAGTTCCCTACAGACTGCCTTACCTAAAGGCTTCACGAGGAGTAAACACCTCTGAAACTGCTAGACTGCCTCCACTGTGGCTCTCTCGGCTGCTGAAGAAGCTGTGTGGACACACACCCACTGGCTTCGACCAGTGCATTACACCAGCTATCAGATCTGCAGCACACCACATAACCGATGTTCTGACGCGTTACAGCCACCACCCTGCTGCTCCAGTGAGGTCTCCCCACGCCTTGTCAGGAACTCTGAAGGGTCCTAGATTCGAGCAAAATATGTGACACCTTGGGGGGGGGGCTTACTTCTCCTGGCCCAAGTACCCAAGTATCGTAACTGCATCAGTTGCTTTTACCCCATCTGATCGTAAGGATGATGTGAAGGTCATTGGCAATAGTTTGTGTCACAACTGAGGAAACCAGCTTAGGAAACCCATTCTTCTGAGGTAGCCACTGACAAACCTGCCTAGAGCATGGCATTATCTGGCCAGGAAACAGATCTGTCGCCCAGCCTGAGGGGACCAATGCATGTCTTTAAGACTGCTTCTGAAAGGGTATCTTTGAAAAGACGATACAAAACAACAATGCTTGTTGCTCAGAAGACGTCCAAAAACAAACCCCAGTCACCAACTCTGCCACTGTGCAAGGGTGCTTGTAAAGGCCAGCAGTAGTGAGAAGGGAGCTAGCTGGGCCTGGTGTGGAGGGGGGTGCTAACCAAAAAATGGACATCCTTAGGATGCTTGCATAAGCCATTACCGGAAAGGACAGCTGAGCCTCTCTTAGCCATTTTGTAAAGCCATTTGATTGTAAAGGACAGGAAGGTTGAAAAAAATAATTGACATTAACATGTATTGGGTGTATACACTGAGCTTATTTTAAAGTCGTTTTGACATGTATCATCCTAGTTAATCTTAACAAAAATTTTTAGGTGGAGATAATCAGATGACCTCCAAAAGGAACCAACAGATTATAGTAGTAGTCAATCAGTTATGTCGCCCTTACAGAAGGATTCCATCCAGTGCTCATAACTTTTGTTGTGTTTGCCTCCTGCCTAGGAATTCCACTCTACCTATCTTGCCCTGTCCTAATTGGTCTAGGTCGCAGACCAATTAGGTTAATGGATACCCGGAGCCCCCTCGTCTCCAATAGCAGATACCACGGGAGGCTTTGAGAGCGTTGCCAAAGCACCTTGGCAGAAGTGATTTGTCTGTTCCTGGACTGCTTTGTACTTAGATCCAGTAAAAAAATTAAGGACATAGATCACACTGTTTTATTAGCTACTTGATGAAGGCACCAGTGGCTTGCCTGAGATCACAGTCACAGAAAATTCTGCGTCTGGGACTTGAATCTGCAGCCTCTGACTGCAGACATGTGGTTTCCAGTAAGTCAAAAGCCCACTATGTACCTAGCCATTGTCATCCTCCTCCGGTGAGTCGAGCAGCAGCCAAGGTTAGATTAGAAAAGGGCTACGTGCGAGTCGGAGCCTGCCCTCCTACAACCTGTTCCGAGACGAAGTGCGCACAGGAAGGAAGCCCTAGGGAACTCTTCTGCTTCCTTCCCGGGGGTGGGGGTGTGTGTGTGTCAGATTTAAGTTCCGAGGCTTGGGTGCGGAAACAAAGGCCTTTCTCTCCAAGCGCTTGCTATTCAGCTGGCCCTTTATGAAAACAGAGGTACAGGGTGGAATTTCCAGCTCTTTAAAGACAACAGCACTGATTAGTAATCCCTGGGAGCTGTGATTGCTTCACGGCCCTGAAGCAGGAACCCTGCTGAGTTTTTTTTAAGAGACAAGGAAAGGAGCGGTTTGCCTTGTAAATTGCGTAGCAGCATTCTCTGGCATCCTGTTAATGTCAAGGATGAGGCCCACAAAAGTGAAGATGAGCTTCACCCACCTAGATTTTTTTTTTTCAAATAGAAATGCAAATTGAGGGTTGTTCTGTTGGTCTCTACCCAATCTCCTGTGCCTGTCGCCTCCCCAGTACAACAGGGACAGAAAGGACGTATGTTTCCGGGTTATGAGGTTTGTGTTAATATGAATGATGTTCTTAGAGTCCGTTCAGGGTGGGAACACTTCTCTGTCCTTAGGTGTCCGTCCACTTGGCCGGATTCCTCTGCTGGGACGCAGCCTCTCCTACCTCTCTTCTCCCGGGCTGACTCGAGGGAGCACTGGGAGGCACACACTGCCATGCCTGTCTCAGGTCCGCCTTCGCTCTCTTGGAGAGTGAGAAAGGGCCTCTGCCTTAGGTTTAGCCTGGCTGCCTAATGCCAGAGCTTGATGTTGACCTGTTTCCACCCTGGCCACAGAGTTCTTGGGGCCTTATTGAAATGAATGATAAACGGCGCTGGTTACCGCGAGGAAAGGTCATGGTCACAGTCCCAACAGAACCCAGTATCAGTTTCAGAGCTTTATTAGGAGGAACAGGGGTGGGTGGGGGGTACCAGAGAATCAAGCCTGGGAAGGAGCGCGTGTGCAGAAAGCAAAGAGAAAGATGGTGGGATGGGGGAGAGAGAGCAGAACAGAGAGAGAGGGTGGGGGCCTGGTTCCATTTTTTAAGGTTTCCCGGTGAACATGCCCAGGCAGGCTTACGGAGCTACACCACGCATGTGCTGGTTGTGTGACCACGCCGCGTGCACAGTCTCCAGCGCACACAGACGACATAAGACGCCAGACCCTTTGCTTAGCTCCTGAACTGCGCATGTGCGGTCATGACTTATGATAATGTAGTCTCTATCCTGTGTGCAGGCCGGTGTCACCCAAGTCCCACCTCAAGTGTACAGCACTCAGAAGGCAGAAAATGCCCTTTATCCTGTGTTTACCATTCCCAATGCTAACACCGAGGGCTGTCACCCACCCACCCCTCTAAGTGGTCTCCAGCGTGTGGTCCTGACTCATCCCAGGCTACAAAAACCCATCGCTCCCTGTACTGGTGGGCCCCGTCCGTCCGTGTCCTCTCCTGCCCCCTCGTAGGCTGCCTTAGTTAAACGGATATGCAGCTCGTATTCCTTGTGCATCAAGGATGACTCGTCTCCATTTACTCCTCTGTGCTCGCGACACCGGTGGAAGCCAGGGGCAGCCGGCGTGGGGAAGAATCACATGCGAGGAGCGAACACAGTCTAGGGAGTTCAAGTGAGGCTGCAGTCGGAAGCAAGGCTACTTTGTTTATGCTGTGAGAGTCAGACCTGCCCACTTAGCAAGGGTAGAGCCTGAGTGACTGCTCACATTTTCCTGCATAGTCGGGCTAAGGCTCACAGAGGTGGCCATTATCAGTGGGGCACAGCGCACCTTTGATAGAGCCGTGGAAGCCATTACTCAGAAGTAACAGGGTGGTGATAGAGGGCCGTGAGTGATGATGTAACCAGCATTAAATTGTCGCGCATCTACAGTGGCAAGAAGGCTTGTGGTATTCCCATATGAAACAGACTTTTCTAAATTCATTGTGGGAAATAGGAAATTAATCAGGAACCGTGCACATAATAAAAAACATGAATAAATGGTGCCTGGACCCTGGAGAGCAAGCGATGACATTTGGCCAGCAGGAACACTCCTCCCATGTGCTGAGTCCATAAATACACCCACACTTCTTCCCATTTGTTCCAGGCCTCCATTGGCAAACTAATACCTCACATGCTTATGAGTTTTGCCATCAAATGGAGCATATAGGTAGAAAGCTAACAGAAAATTTGGGCCTAAGGAAGCCCCGGAGAAGAGCATGTACCCACTAAAATGAGCCGTTTCTCTGTCTGAAAGGCTAATGAATGACCTAACAGTCACAGGTGGACTGAAAACCTGTGGGCTGTCAGGACCGCCACCCCCCCACCCTCATCTAATAGCCACACCCCACTCCCCCACCCACGCAACCTTCTGATAGAAGATCTGCATCCCAGCCTGCATTGCTATCCACCACTCTGAGACTGCAGGGGAACAACTCACCTGCAGATGGAATTCCCATCCCCAAAAATCCTCCCAACCCCCTCTCCCCCACACTATAAAACCCCAGCCCCTCCCCCACTCTGTGCCACATGCACAGTCTCCACTCCCAGGGAGACACTGGTGTCCTCCACCTGTTCTGATTAAAAGAACAGTCCGGCTTCTGGAGACACCTGTCGGCTGCTCTTTATTTCACCTCCACCAAGGCCGATCACACTATCAGCTGTGGTCAGCAACAAGACTATTATTGGCCACCGTCTGCTGCTCATTCCTTTACCCCTCATCATTGTCCAATCTGATGAGGACAGAGAGGTGTTACTCCCTCGGAATCCTCCGAGATCTCAACAATAAGCAGTTGACAAGGTAGGTACTGTCATTTTTCTAGGTGTCCCCTGCCCCCCGGGAGGGGGCGGGTATTTTGATTTACATCTTTTCCTTCAACAGTCCTCGGAGCTTACCTCCTTTAACTTCATAAGCTCCGCTCTGAGCTCAGAACGACTCTTGTTTGTTCATGCTTGTTTGCTTTTCATAACAACCTTATACAAACATGGGCGCTTGAACACGCACGCACGCACGCACGCGTGCGTGAACACACACACACACACACACACACAGAGTCCCCTGGGCGTCCATCAGAATCTGGACTGAATGAACCCCACGGCTTCCCCACCCTTCCCAGCTCTACTCTGAGGCTGATGCTCTGAGCTAGAGGAGGATCACAAGAGCAGACACTCGTAAGTCAAACACCTTCAAGAGGCGCACAGCAAAACCAGAAGCAGAACGATGATGATAAAGTGAAAAGCCAAACAAAATGGAGCTTCTCACGGGCGTGTCCAGGAAGACCAGGGAGACACAAAGAGTGGACAGAACATGTGGAATGCCCTGAGGAGAAGAGCAGACACATCATAAACATAGGCCCTGTCGTTAGAGTTCATAAAATTGAGCATCTAAGCAAAAGACGGGTTAAACTAAGGGGATTTAAGAGCAGGCTTGGATTATGACATTTGCTGTTGTAACACAGTTCTCTAGGGTTTTGTCCTTCCAGAGGAAGCATGGCCTACCTTTAAACAGGCAGGCATCGGGTTCACCTGGCTGGGCTCGCAAAGCAGCCCTGGCCTGGGTCCCTGCTGCCTTCCCCTCCCCCAGAGTATGCTCAGTAGGCATTTGGAATGGGCCCTAGAAATGGGGCTCAGAACTGCATTCTAAGCAGGTTCCTGGGAGATTCTTATGCACACTACAGTTTGGAGGAAGATTGCTTAATTTCTCTACCAAAGTCATTAGAAAACCACAGAGGGATTTGTGCGATCTTTCTTATTTCTTGAAGCAAAATTAATCCACTGCAATTATGCCTTGTGTGTTTGGATTTCAAAGACTTCACACAATGGGCTTTTTTTTTTTTTTTGTCTAGAAATAATCACTAATAGTTCGCTAATTTTTTTTATAAGACACCCTGATAGACACAGGTTGCCCTGTCAGGATTCCCAGTTCGTCCCCCACCCCATCTCTTTGAATCCTGCCATATTCAGGGCTGCTTCGCCTAGAAAGTCACTTTTCCTTCGTTGATCAGAATGAAATAAACTACAAGTGTTGGGTCTGTGTAAGGGGTTTCAAAATTTCCCAAATTCTCTGTTATTCCAATGCCCAGGGACACCCAGTTATGATGTCACTTGTCCAGTCTTGAGCCCCAGTAGCAATCCAGTTAGGGCGGCTGGTGATCTGCACTGGAGAGGCGGTACACTGGAGGGGCGGGGCACTGGAGGGGCGGGGCACTGGAGGGGCGGGACACTGGAGGGGCGGGACACTGGAGGGGCGGGGCACTGGAGGGGCGGGACACTGGAGGGGCGGGACACTGGAGGGGCGGGGCACTGGAGGGGCGGGACACTGGAGGGGCGGGACACTGGAGGGGCAGGAGGAGAGGCGGGACACTGGGGAGGCGGGATACTGGAGGGGCGGGACACTGGAGGGGCGGGGCACTGGAGGGGCGGGACACTGGAGAGGCGGGACACTGGAGAGGCGGGGCTCGTGAACTCCAGGGAATGCCCTGCCCTCCGGAATTTCACTCGGTAGAAGCTGGGAGCTCAGACTTTGTCCCAACCTCGGGTTGTTTTACCTGGTTTCAAGACCTGTTTTTTAGAAGTCAAGAAACGCCCCCATCTTTTAGAAAAATAAGTATGTTTCTAAACAATCGGGCGTTACCCCCTCTGGGGAAAGAGACAGCGCCCAGCTCCTAGGTTGCTTATTTCCTGGGGTTGGTGGGAGGTCATCAGGCCGGGACAGCTTTGACTTAGGGAGGAGCCTGTCCCTACTGCGTAGTCTCTGCCTGCTGGTGGTGTGCCAAGGCCGGCTAAAATGCAACTCCCAGCCCACTAACACAAACTTCTTTCACTTCCTAAGCCTGTGAGTAAACACACTTTTTTAAAATCTCATGTTTTCCTGTATAATCATTTGAAATTTCTGCCCAGGATAAAATCATCACCCAGATTCTCACAGAACTCATGAATAATATTTAAATCCACTCTCCTAAGCAGCAGGGCCTCTATTTAAATAGTGCTCTAAACGCAAGCACAAATTTATTTTCAAAGCTCTGAAAATAAATGATGAAGCTGCCTACGAGGTTATCTTGTATGCAGCAGAGGAGAAATATCTTTGAGGGTCAAGTTGCTCAGGCTCTGGGGAGAGTCAGATTCATGCACTAGGAGGCCATGGGGCCCCCAGAGGTTGTATGCAGTCGTTCACAATGGGACGATGCAGTTGGTATTGAGGTTCCAGGCTGATACGGCCCTTCAACTGTGCCTAGCCTAGGCCAATAGAAGTCTTTTCTCATACTATTGACCTCCTCACCCCTTAAGGAAAGTCGCTTCTACTGGACTGCGATCTACTTTAAGGCATGCACAATCCCTTAACCCCTTGTCCAGAGCCAGGAGCACCAAAGAGCACAAGGCTATTGACCAGGAATCCCCTCTCTCCTTTCCTGTCTTTACAAAGAGTGTGACTTGTACTCAGCACCCAATCTGTTTTTTAACTTTACTTCAAAAATAAAAATTTAGTGCCAAAATAAAGCCACCCAATAGGGTGGCAAGGCACGTGTGCAGACCAGTGCGAGGGGAGCCCACGGGCTGGAGCTGGCACCCAGGCTAGGTGAGAAGGCGCACAGGAGATGAGCTCAGCATTCAGGCCCCACGGAGAGCAGCCCACCACAGGTATCAGAGCCATATGGGGTGAGAAGGGCATCGTGTACCTGGGACAGCCCCGTGCAAAGGGTATAGCTGGACTGAAGGGGGTACAGGGGAGTGCCTGGGAGTGGCAGAAGAGGAGGCTGGCACCGTGCAGGGGATTTGATGAAGTGAATGAATGAATTAATGATGTAGAATAGCGATTTTTGTTTTCATTATCAGTCCCAGGTGCCGCAGATGTGGAGAGGGGGAACTAGAATAAGCCTTGGGGTGTTGAGCTGGAAGGAGATCGGTGTGAATCCGTGATTTTCAGTAATATACATGCAAATATAGATTGTATGTGCATCCCCCCCGCACACATACACACATGTAGTGTCTGCCTCTGTTCACTGTGACAGTTATAGCATCTCAGGACTGTTTAGTGGTTCCACTAAAAGGAATCGGGGTTTATTGAAGAAAGATGATTACAGAGCTGGGTCAAGAAAGCAAAACTTATCCGAACACATCCTGGACCAGAAAAGGAAATGACCAAAAAATCAGCTGTCACGCCCAGAAGATAGCAAAAGTGGGAACGGTTTGTAAATCAGGCTAAAAAGTAACAATAAACTATTATAACAAAATAGTAGTCTATTCAGATATAAATAAATAAGTGGATAAATTAAGCTTAATGAATGAGATCTTAAAATAATTTTTAAAGATTTCCCCTTCCGTGCTTACTAACTTCCCAAGCATGAAGATGAACTTTACAATGAGAACATCCGGCAGACATCCCCTGCGGTGGTTTGAATGAGAATGGCCCCCATAAGTGAATATATTTGAATGCTTGTTCTGGAAGGATTAGGAGGTGTGGCCTTGTTGGAGGTGCTGTGTCGGGTGGGCAGGGAGGGGCTTTCATGTCTCCAAATCCCACACCATTCCCAGTTGGCTCTCTCTCTGCTTCCGACTTGCTGGTAGGATGCGAGCTTCCAGCTGCTGCTCCAGCACCATGCCTGCCTGCCCGCTGCCATTCTCCTTGCCATGGTGGTCATGGATGGACGCTCCCCCCGAAACTGTAAGCAAGCCTCCAATTAAATGCTTTCTTTTGTAAGTTGTCTTGGTCACAGTGTCTCTGCATGGCAATAGAAAAGTAAGACACACTTACTCACATGGTCACAGTGAAGAAACATCGCAAACAGTGAGACACTCGGAAATCCTGAGCCACATGGTGGTAGGCCTCCTGGCACTTACATGGGCTCTTGACACTTCTGCTGAAGACACACCATCATAGTATCGCTGGGGACACAGCAGGACAGTCCCAACCCAAGGAAAGCCCTACAGGATGAATGCACTGAAATAAGAAACCAAAGGGACCCGAGCAACTGGAAACCCAGTGTGTGATTTGGAGCTGGGGCCTTTGGCTATGAAAACACAGTTGGGAGAATAGGTGCTCTGAGGGCTGAGGGTTCACTGCTAGGGTTGGACCGGCGGGGATTTCCTGATTGCTGACACTTGTGCTGTGGTTGTATCCAGAGAAGGCCCCATCTGTTGGAAATGTATACTTTAAAGCATTCAGGGGGGATAGATGTTGCTGGGTCCTAAGGGCTCCGTCAGGGGAGAGGGTGGGAAGGCACAGCATCAGCAACACAGACACAGGGAGTCAGGTGAAAGGCAAACAGCAGGCTCATTTATTCAGCAATGGGGAAACCTTATATACTCTTTTCCCAGCACCCAGCCTGTGAAACAATCTGGAGACATTGTGTGGTCACCCCTCATTGGCTAGGCACAATCAGAACCTCTGACAGTGTCTGATCCATTGACATTGTGTGGTTACCCGTCATTGGTTGGGCAATCAGGACCTCTGACTGCCTGTTGCTAGGCCCTCAGGCAGACTCCAGGTTGGCTCATAAGGAAGTACGTTATGTGTATGCCTTGGCAACTAGTTTGAGTCTTATCTTCCTACAGATAGACAGGTTGGGAGTTACAAATAGATCTAGATGATAGAGTGTTGTGGAATGTTATTTTTAAATGTGTTGCATTTTTTCCTACTGCTTTTGTTAACAATTCAAAGATGTGTTTGGTTAAAAAAAAATTAACCATTGAGCAGGAGGCTGAGTCAGCAATTAGCTGACAGGAAGCAGTAGGGAGGAACCACATGTAGCAAGGGTTTTTTAAAGTGGGGACTGGGAGAAGGATGCTGGGTTTTTTTGGAAGCTGCCAGCAAAGAGAAAAGGTTAACTACTTGCTGCAGAAGGAGGAGGAAGGGGAAGAGGAGGAAAGAGGAGGAGGAGAAGGAGGAAGAAGAAGGAGGAGGAGGAAGAGGAGGAAGAAGAGGGAAGATCAAAGAGGAAGGAGGACTTTATGGGCCAGCTACCCAGCTACACAGCCAGACACAGAGTAAGAAGTAAAAAAAAGGTATACAGGAATAGAGAAAGATAAACCAAGCCAAAGGTAGATGGGACAATTTAAGAAAAGCTGGCAAGAAACAAGCCAAGCTAAGGCCAGGCATTTATAATTAAGAATAAGCCTCTGTGTATTTGATTTATTTGGGATCTGGGTGGTGGGCCCCCAGAAGACCAAGAGCCAAAGAACCAAAAGGGTAAAAAGTACCACCAGCAAAAATAGAGCTATTTATGATGTACTTTGTGGTTGACTCCAAACTCAATTTAGAAATTAACATAAAATATGTTTTTATCAGTTGTCACCTTATCTTTAGCCATTCTTGATTGGACCACTTTTAAAATTCAGAGAGAAAATGTAACATGCTCATGGAAGTCATTTGCCTTCATACTCTTATTACTGAATAACATATCATCAAAGGGCCAGGATGTAGCTCAGTGCTAGAGTATTTACCTAGTATCTGCAAGGTTCTAGGTTTGATTCCCATCACCACAAAAAAAGTCAAAAATGTAAAATTGGATCAACAAATTCGGAAGAGCATCATAGCCGCACTTTTCATGATCCTCCTTTTCCAAACTCTTGGCTGAAATACAGGGTGTGGGAGGATGGAGAGATGTCTCTGTGGAGAAGACTCAAGTTCAGTTCCCAGCACACACATCAGACAGCTCATACCCACCTCACGCTCCACTTCATGGGATCCATTTTGGCTTTCACCATCACCCACGTGCACATACCAGCCCCTTCCCCTCATACACAAATTTAAAATATCAGCAAAACCCGATTTACACAGGAATTCAAGGGCTGAGTTTTTAATCTGATGTTTAGTAGGACCCTTATTTCCCATATATGTGTGTGTGCACACATACCCCTCAGTGGCTTCCTGACTACCTCACTAGTTCCCTGTAGACTTTGGTGACGGTGACTAAAAAGAAGACTTTTGTATAAATAGGAATGCATGTCCACCTCTACATGCCCGCCTCTGTATACCCACCTCTGCATGCGCACCTCTGCAGCCCACCTCTGCATGTCCACCTCTGCACGCCCATCTCTGCATGCCCCCTCTGCATTCCTACCTCTGCATCCCCACCCCTGCATGTGCACCTCTGCATGTGCACCTCTGCATGCCCCCTCTGCATACCCACCTCTGCATGCCCACCTCTGCACGCCCACCTCTGCACGCCCACCTCTGCACATCCACCTCTGCATGCCCACCTCTGCTGGCACTGAACACAAGTCAATGCAAATGTGTTCCCTTGAAAGATGCGACATTTAACTTTATGTTAGGCAAGTATCATAAATTTGTTTAATATAGCTGCTGCCTCGGCATCTATTTTTAGATCTGACAGGAGTTATTTGAAACCCAGCCACACCTGGCCCCTTGGGCCCCTGAAAACACCCTCTCCCTGAATGCAGATTTGGAATGGAGCCTGTTTGTGTCTCATCTCAGCTCCAAGCCAGCACACCCCAGAGCTGTGGGCCGTGTCAGGCCTATTGGCAGCACTGGAGTTATATTAAACAGACCCTCCTTTCTCGTGTGTCGTCCCATCCTAGCCAATCTGCAATCCTGGGAAGCCAGAGGAGTGAAGCTCACGACATGAGGACAGGGACAATGGTCCAGGGGCCCTCCTATGCCCCCCTCCCCCCCACTGTGTGAGCTCCTTCTTGCCTGGACTTATCAGCCCACAGTGGTACCCCGCTTTTCTTCTGGACCTGTCAGTGATAGAATTCTTCTTATTTCGTGTATTTTGTTGTGATCCCCTGCCTATGTGGCCTAACACACCCAGATCCAAACTCTCCTGGTCACAGCTCCCCTAGAGGGACTAGTTTGGTATCCTGGTTGGACAAGATCTGCAAAGGTGTTTATCAGTGTAAACAAGCTTCATGAAACTTTCCTGGTTGGACAAGATCTGCAAAGGTGTGTATCAGTGTAAACAAGCTTCATGAAACTTTCCTGGTTGGACAAGATCTGCAAAGGTGTGTACCAGTGTAAACAAGCTTCATGAAACTCTCCTGGTTGGACAAGATCTGCGAAAGTGTGTACCAGTGTAAACAACGTTCATGCAGCTGAAGTAAAGCTCAGTGACCCAGTGCTTGCCTAGCATGAGCATGGCCCTGGGCTCAATCCTAGCCTCAGGCAGGTCGGGGTGTATTCCACACCAAGTTCAGCCAGCATAAGGAAGTGTCCCGCGGAAGGCACACATGTTCAGAAGCATTTCCTGCTGCTGTGCTAGAGAGAGGATAGCCACTCTTCAGTGAGAGACATCAAGACCAAATTAGAGAAAAACCACGGTGTTGACAGTGGTGGCTGTAGCTACTGGCTCCCCGAGGAGGAAGGTGCAAATGGACAGCCCTCGGTTGGTCCCCTACCCTTCAGTTATCTGTGTCCTCAGTGGTAGCTCATTTAGTTTTATTGTAATGAGGGAAACAGTGGCTTGGGGGTCAGGACAGGGTTCAAAACCTCTCTGGTTTTGGTTCATTTGTTTGATTTGGGTTGGGTGTTTTTGTTTTTGTTTTTTCCCCTACATTTGGCCTCTCACTTAATTGTCCTTCAGCTATAAAGTGTGGGAGCCTATTTTCGGGTTCCTCGTGGCTTTACCCAGCAGGTCCACATAGAGAGGATGATTAGGACCATGGGCCTGAGTGCCTGAGTGTCTGAGATGGTCTGCACTTGGCTGTGCTGGGGGGAGGTCTTTGGCTCCAACCCTTGGCATCTCTATCAATACCCAGGGGCAGAGACAGTCAGGGCCCATTGGAATGGGTTCCAGGCCCTCTCGAACCTGTCCTTTATTTTCTATCTTTATTTATTATATATCTTTATATACCTTTATTTATTATCTCCACAATCTAAATCTTCTATCTAATATTTCCTACTGCTCGAACTCAAGAAAACTCTGGGGAGCTGTGGGGTTGGCGGGTAAATGTGGTGGTATTCTAATTGTACTGAAATGTGATTTTGATTGTATGTTAATAAATAAAGTTGCCCGAGGGTCAGAGCTATTAGAGCCATAGCAAGAGTGTGGCTGTGGTGGCACACACCTTTAATCCCAGCACTTGGTAGAAGAACTAGGTAGATCTCTGTGTGTTCAGGGATACAGCCAGCATTGGAGACATACGCCTTTAAGACCTGGGGGGCTGTACATACAGGCAGTGATGAGGCAGTCACGTGTTTGGGTTTACAACCAATGACAAAGCAGAACAAAAAGACTATGAAAAGACATACACACAGGAAGTAGCTCTCTTTCGGAGAGCTAGGACCACCGCAGGAGGAAGGGTGAGATTTTAGCTCTGAGCTCTGACCTCTTGACTTTCTCTTTTACATTGGTTCTGTGTTTCTTATTTAATAAGACGGTTGGTTACATCTACAGGTAAACGCCCTGCACTGAAGAATCTATTTACTGTCTCTAGTACCCACTCAGCACTGTGTGTGTGTGTTATGTGCTAGTGTGTATGCATCTGTGTGGAGACCTGATGTCAACACTGGGTGTCATTCCTTAGGAGCCATCTGCCTCATGTCTTTGAGGCAGGGTATCTTGATGGGACCGCGTATTAGGCAGATGAGCTAGTGAGTCCCAAGAACCATTATGTGTCTGGAATTCTAGGCCCATGGCAGCACCCCAGCTTCTTATGTGGGCGATGGAGAACACACTCAGGTCCTCTTGCTTGTACGGAGAACATTTTACCAGCTGAGCGATCTCTCCAGCCATTATCACATCCTTCCTCTGACAGAACCTCAATTTGTGCAGGTGGTGCCTCACAAATCTAGTCTGCTCGCCTCTAAGATTATTACAGGATATGAACAAACACCGACCTGTGAAAGCCACTGACATTACATAGCAGTTGTTGGCTGTGACACACGGATTTCGAAGGACTGGATTGCCGGCTGGTTGATGGAAGCAGAGCCTTGACACACGTCACTTTCTCCTTTACTTCTCCGACCCAATCTGACATTCTCCAAAGAGAAACATTTTGCCCCTAAACATCCTCTTCCCCCTGTCTTGAGCTTCACGTTCAATTGAAGGAGCTGAATCACCTTCAGGTGTGGCTAATAACCTGCTGGGCTGTCAGTGCGAGGGATCCAAGTGATCTAAATGAGAATGGGAGTTATACTTTGTGGCAAGTGTAGGGGAGAAGTTAGAAGTCTGTTGAAAGTTCTAGAAGCCCCTGGCTGGATCCAGTCATCACAGTGGTCCCCAGGTTCCCAGACATCCCTGTGGAAATTAGAAGATACAGCACGTTTTCCCGGGTTATCAGTGAGGAACAACTTTGTGAGACTCTAATTAATCTCTTAGAAATAAGTCCAGTTATCAACATCCTGCATCTTCAACACTGTAGAAATCAAAGCTAGTGAACCAAAGTAGTGAACCCTTATTCTAAAAATCCATATTTGTAACAGATTTAATGAAAAGTGCCTCACAATTTTATAAAAATACAGCGAAAGCTTCCCTGCTAGCCACTGGTCCATGTTGACTGGGAATAGTGCCAGGATGAAATCTTCATGAGATCTTCTTCAGACGACCCATCTAAATCCCATTTTCAGGTTGGATTTGCTGGTGGAGCCTACAGTGAACATCAGCAGTTCCTTTGAAAAATTTCTCTTCCAAAGTTTCACTGCCCAGAACTTGATCCCAGAGAACAAGAGTATACACTCTTCAATCAAGTCCAAGGGCAGCAAATCATTGATCAGTCGTCTCTGAGTGGTGTCCTGAGGTCATGTGATTCAACGGTGCCAGTGTTTGTTATTCTCATCTGCTTCTCTGAAATTGAGCAAGGGGCAGCTGCCTGGTGCACTTGACCTGAAATGTGTTCTCCAAAATCCACAGCAGCAGTTCTAAGCAAGGTACCTGTAATTAGCGGGGATAATTCAGCTCCAAGTGCCAGAAGGATGAGTCCAAGCTGGCCATTAGCAGGACATGGATAGGCTTACATAGCTGGGTGGCCTGGGACCAGATTGCTCCAGGAATAGCTAAATCTAAGGCTTAGTGATGTCACTGGGATTCAATTTCTCTTCAGTTTTCAGTTGTGTTCTTCTCAGGTTCTTTCAAATGACTGTCAACTATCTGTTCTCTCCTCAAGATAACGTCTTCAGCTCCATCCTCACCTCCCTTGTGGGGCTGAAATAAACAGAAAATAATTCAGCCATCTTCACCTAGGTCAGTAGGATCACTGCCTGCTTTCCCACGTTGGTTGGTCACATCCATTCCCTTCTGAGTCATAGTGACTGAAGAGGGCCATGACTAATGCTGCCCTGTGTTTATGCTTAGACAGAGACCTATGCCCTGACTGTGGGGAAGGGGTCCATTCAGTGGAAGATTCCATGTAGCACGAATCTTAAAAGGTCTTATTAATAAAAATCAAACCTGAAGCCAGGGGTATTGGGGTGAATGCTGGAAGATCAGAGAAGCAGAACAAGCTACAGCTACCTCACCTGATCCTGTTTCCTCAGACTGGAAGCCTCTGTATCCTCATCCAAATGGATCTCAGCTGAACTGCTGCTCAAAAGCCTAAAAACTTAACCAGGCTCTAGTTCCTGGTCCTCACGCCTTATATACCTTTCTGCTTCCTGCCATCACTTTCTGGGATTAAAGGCATGAGTCACCACGTCTGACTGTTTCCAGTGTGGCTTTGAACTCACAGAGATCTAGATGGATCTCTGCCTCCTGAATGCTAGGATTAAAGTGCGTGTGCCACCATTTTCTGGCCTCTATGTTTGTCTAGTGGCTGTTCTGTTCTCTGATCCTAGATAAGTTTATTAGGGTGCATAATAGATTGGGGAACACAGGGAACATATATTAAGCAAGGGAGGTAAATGCTGGGAAAACAAGGAACTAATTCTCCACTCTTATAGGATATGAAGAACCTGCACATTTCCCTTGAGACTGTTTACTTCTTTTACTTCTTTATGATGTGATTTTTCAAAAATATTTATTTATTTATTTATTTTACTTTTGTAGGGTAAAAAGTCCAAGCTCCCTTCTGGTATTTTTTTTTTCCCAGACAGGGTTTCTCTGTGTAGCTTTGCACCTTTCCTGGAACTCACTTGGTAGCCCAGGCTGGCCTCGAACTCACAGAGATCCACCTGCCTCTGCCTCCTGAGTGCTGAGATTATAGGTGTGCACCATCCAGCCCTTCCAAATTTTGAAGACCCACCAATCCCTGAGCTTGAAAAACTCACCAATCCCTGAGCTTGAAAAACCCACCAATCCCTGATCTTAAAAACCCAGCAATCCCTGAGTTTGAAAAACCTACCAATCCCTGAGCTCAAAGACTCACCAATCCCTGAGCTTGAAAATACCCCAATCCCTGAGCTCAAAAACTCACCATTCCCTGAGTTTGAAAACCCACCAGTCCCTGAGCTTGAAAACCTACCAATCTCTGAGCCCGCCTAAGCTCAGGACTTGAAATACCACCAATCTCCACCCTGGAAATCTCTACCCTGGAAAATTCTGTCCCCAAGAACTCCTGAAAGCCTGTTTTCCACATAGTTCTCTACTGTTTCTCACCCCGAGCAGAGGCAGCCACCCTCTTGTGACTTAGCCAGTAAGTCTCTTGTGCAGTAGGAATTGTGGTATTCCTTGGCTCCCGACTGCCAGGATACATACCTTTCACCTTAGAGCTGCAACACTTATAACTTCATAAGTGTGGGTGTTTTGCCTGCATCTTGTGCATCACTTGAGTTGGCTTCCATGGAACTGTGGTTATGGATGGTTGTGAGCCACCATACAGGTGCTGGGAATTGAACCTGGGTCTTGTGTAAGAGCAACAAGTGCTCTTAACTGCTGAGCCAACTCTCCAACCCCCATCTTGATGTAATTTTTGGAAACGTGTTTAAATAAGTTCAGTTCAGCAAGAAGAAGTAATGCCTTTGGATTGTCAGTTGCCAATATTTATATTTAATTTCCATCTAAAGACAGGTAGATATGTACTCAACCTAGTAACCCAAGCTTCGTTTACCCATACACTTCTCATAGTGCTGCCTGGAGTTCCTGTCTGTCATGAAGTATGGTCTGTTGATAGTCCAGCACATTTGCTCTCTCAGAGTTCTTTAACGTTCTCAGTTTTGTTGTGTGTGGTGGTGCGTGCCTTTAATTCCAGTACTCATGAGACAGAGATGGGCAGATCTCTGCGTCTGAGGTTAGCCTGGTCTAGAGAGTTCCAAGGTGACACAGGAGACCCCATCACAAAACCAAAAGTGAAACAAAACAACAATAAAAACCAAACCCCTTACTTCCTATGGCTTGGGTAGTAACTCTGTAGATGACTTGAATATGTTTCCATGCCTTTGATATGACTTAAATTAGCATCTGTAGTAACCTGCATTACATTTTCCATGAAATTCTCAAAGTTCATGCCAAAAGATAGATAGGCTCTATTTGGCTATGATTCTTAAATGTATAATTTTTTTCTTAAAAATGCCTTACACATGCATTGCTAAATATTGTTTAAGGTTTTGCAAGTTCAGCATGGTATTGCACCTTTATAATCCCAGCACTCAGAAGGCTGAGATAGTAGGATCATGAATTCAAGGCCAGCCTGAGCTACATAGTAAAATCCTGTCTCAGATTCCCTCCTCACAAACACTACAGCTCATGAGTCAGGGCTCCTTAGCACAGTGCTCTTGTATGGATTTCCCACTGTCCCATTTCTGATGAAGACGTGAGTTTGAGATCTTTGGAGTATATCATATTCTAAAGACCCAGGAAAATGGACGGGATCCATCCCTATAACATTTTTCTTTCCTTGTGTTTGCCATTATAAGAATGCCATACTGAGGTGTCTACACAGCTGCTTCAGCACTTAGTGTTGGACGAAGTGGCAGCTGTGGTGATTCCAGGGTTCAGGAATCAGTGGGTCTGCTCTTCACAGGAAGCCAGCTTGCTCTGTCCATCACATAGGTTGCTGCCTGTCTTTCTACCCCGATATTTGCCACGATTCAATCACAGTCACTTGCTAATACAGTGTAGTGGTGGCTTATTTGTGCTTCAGACCCTTGGGAATAGATTCCGCTGTGTGCCCAATATCTCTGTCACGATCCACAGTGGTACACGAATCATTAGATCTTCAATATGGCTTTTGTCGCTCCTGAAGTGATAAACTTAAAACAACAAAAACCTATAGTTTTTCTCAAACTAAGTTTCCAGGAGCTTCTGGGAAGTAGGCTGCCTGATAGAGTACATGTATTATTTATTGTATTTATTGATATGACATTTATTAATTGACACTTCAACTCTGGTTGCAGGTAATCGTTTGCAATCATTTCCCTTTGCTCTGATCCCATCTTCCACTTCGTTCCCAGTGAGAAATTGGGATGTGAACACTAGCACCGACATTCGAAACCTTGTGCGAGTATGTGAGGTCTGCGGGTCTGAACTCCTGGGAATCCCAGGAAACACATGGCTGCCTTCCCTAAGAGTGTGTGCTTGCAAAGTGTGCGCAGGATTCTCTGGCTCCCTGGAAGTTTTCTTCGGTTTGCCGGTCTGAGACCAAGAAGACCGTAGAACTAGTTGTTGGAGTTGAGAGTCAGCCATGGAGTGTGCTAAGTACTCAAAACGAATACTTAGATGTCAAAGGTTGAAGAAAATTCCTTCAGAAGGCCCATGAAGTGCGGACATTTTCCTGTTGAACACGATACTTTTTACAATCATGTGAAAATCATGTATCAAGTTACAGTTACATTTATCAGATACACAATTACTAAGGGAATCCTTGCTACTCAGGGTCCATTATCTAAGGTCTTGCCACTGTCCTTATTGATAAGGGGGGGGGGCGTGGTACTAAAAGAAAGCTATTATCTAAATCATAAAAGTATTCTCTAATAACATTATTTACTGGTGTTGATTCTCACAAATTATACAAATGACTTTGCTTAGGCTCCTAGGATTTGTTAAAATGTCCCCATGAATGCCTGGAAAGTGTAAAGTAAGTGATGTGACAGATGCAGGATTTCACGAGGTGGATGGAAGTGATGTTGGAGAGAGCTGCCCCCCCCAAAAAAAATCAAATGATGCACAGTATTTGCTGAAGCATAATTTTGTTTTAAAGTAATGCCAAAATATGAATGGGTTTTAATTTCATTAAATCCTATCAAGCTGGTTTGTTTTTATCATTTACTAAGAAATTCTGGCTTCTATTTTAAATGTATTTAAGTAGCCTTTTTCTTTTCTTTTTTTCTTAGTGAATATCTCATTTCATTCCAACTTTAAGAACCTGCCGATTGTTTTATGTGTTGATTTTCAATTCTATCTGATTCTACACCTTCAAGTTTCTTGAGGACTGTTACTTTACAAATCTCCCCCTAGAACATATTTTGGTCAGGATCATAAAGATGTGTCGGTAGTGACCCTTGGGGAATAGACTTGTTGTGCTACAAATTGAGTAAATTTTGATTAACAGGAAACTTTTCTGAAAGTCCATGTATAGAAGAACTCAATATAATTTTGAAAAATGGGAATGTCATTGCAAGCAAAGGGCACAGGCATGAAATAGATGAGTTCCGGGTTATTTATGGAATGCCTCTTTTAGATTGAATTTTATAAAGTCTTTTGTGGCTTGAATAATTTGTGACTATGCAGGCTTCTGTTCCTGGACATTTTAATCATTGATGATTCTGCAACATAAAACACTACATGAGACATTTTCATGCTGTTTGTTCATCTAGGAATGAATTATCATCAAATTAACCTTGACTCCTAGATTGTTGGGTTTATCCAGAGGAAAGGAATGATTGTTCATTTGAACTCGGGAATATTAAGCAGTTTCTCATGGGCCTTTCCAATGGGAATCAGATCCAGGGGTAGTGTTTAGCCATGCATCCTGCTCATCCATTGGTCTGTCAACATCTCCACACTTTTTGCCCCAAATGTTTTTGACATTGAGTACCAATGGAAACAGGCATGTTGGCAGGGTGACCGTATAACTTACCCAAATTAGGGCCTTCTTGAGATGGGCTCTTCTAATGATTATACTGTGACAATAGTTGTAAGCAAGGATTATCCTAACAAAGACGACCTGTGGACATTGGAGCTACTATTGTTGGCCAGCAGCCAGAGATTCTTACTTTATTTTGTGTACCTGAGACCCATGTCCTGCCATATTAGAACACACTGGCCCTGATGAAGGCATCTTTGCCAGTAGTCCAGTACACACAGAGGAGGTGAGCTAAGCCCTTAAGAAGCCAGACAGAGCCCCAGCACCTGGGCACTCAAGTCTTCTTACTTCCTGTCCTTGGCAGTTAAAACCTCTCTAAGAGGTCAAGACTAGATGACATTCCAAAGATGGAAAATGAGATAAAGACAATCTAAACATGTGCATGTGTGTGATCCACCAAAATAAGTGATCAAATGGGGCCAGTAGCCATCTTGCTGCAAGTTCTGCTCCTTCATTAATAGTGAAGACCATTTCACTAAGGTTGACTAGAAATGAATGAAGCTTCATGTAAAATGAAGAGGATAATGGCCTTTCTCTGCTGGGGCTGCTACAAAGCCAGAGACTGCTGATTGTGCCCACATTTAGTCTCATCTTATGACTGTTAGTGCTAAAATCTGCAGTTTTAATTTGTTCATATTTTCTAAACTAGCTGTTACATATGCCAGCTCTTCTTCATTAGCACTTTGAGGGTGGGTCATAGGACTTCCTGATCATAAAGTGTCAGGGGCTGGCTCCCCTTTCTCCCTGTCTGCTCTCTAGGAAATTACAAAGTGTACTTTTGTGCTAACATGCAAGAGAAAAGAACATTTGTCTTATATTTAAGCCACTGTACTTGAGACCTCAGAATCACAGCCATAAATCATAGCAGCTGTACTAGTGGATTGGAAAACCCAGTGGACATGGAGTCAAAGGTGTATATTTTATTCCTGCTCTGTTGGTGGAACAACTTGAACTTCTCTTTTCTCATAGTAAAGCATAAGTGAAAATAATACTTAAGTGGTAGATGACCATTCAGTACTATTTTGCTAATTTCTTCTGAGTTCATCTTTATGACATCATTTGTTCCTTTGGTAAACATTTAGGCAGGCAGTGGTCAAAGCATGGGATGACCCAGCATTTCATAAAATAATGAAAGCATTCAACTATCATGTGGAAAGAGTAAGTAACTAAGAGGAAGGGTCATATAATGATGGGTAGATAATAAATACAAGACCAGTTGTCTTGGTTAGGGTTTCTGTTGCTATGAAGAGGCACCATGACCACGGCAACTCTTATAAGGGAAAACATTTAATTGAGGCTGGTTTACAGTTTCAGAGGTTTAGCCCATTATTGTCAGGGTGGGTGGCATGGTGGCACACAGACAGACATGGCGCTGGAGAAAGAGCTGAGCGTTCTTATAACATGAATTGTTAAAGGTCTTACTAATAAAAAAACAAAAAATAACAACAACAACAAAAAAAACGGAGCCAGATATTGGGGTGAATGCTGATAGATCAGAGAAACAGGAGAACCCACAGCCAACCTCTCCTTGCCAACTCCTCAGCCGATCCTGTTTCCACGAACCTCAGACTGAAAGCCTGAATCCTCAGCCCTGAGGGTCTCAGTCGAACTGCTGCTTAGTTCCTGTCTCTGCATGCCTTATATACTGTTCTCCACCCAGCCATGTCACTTCCTGGGATTAAAGGTATGTGTGCTTCCCAAACAAAGGCATGAGATCTTAAGTGCTGAGATTAAAGGTGTGTGCCACCACTGCCTGACTCTGTTCCCAGTGTGGCCTTGAACTCACAGAGATCCAGACAGATCTCTGCTTCCCGAGTGATAGGATTAAAGGTGTGTGCTACCACTGTCTGACCTCTATGTCTAATCTAGTGGCTGGCTCTGTCTTCTGATCCCCAGATAAGTTTATTAGGGTACACAATATATCACCACAAGTTCTACATCTGGATCCGCAGGTAGCAGGAAGTGAAAGTCACACTAGACCTGGCTTGAGCATTTTTCACCTCAAAGCCCGCCTCCTAGTGACACACTTCCTCCAGCAAAGCCACACCTACTCCAACATAACCACATCTCCTAATAGTGCCCCTCCCTATCAGCTTATGGGGGCCTTTTTTATTCAAACCACTACACCAGGCAAGGCACTGGAGGTACAGCAGGGGTCATGGGGGAATGGGGGAGCAGGCATTACAGGACATGGTCAGAAAAGGATCCTCGGACAGAACATTTCTACTGAGACTGAAAAACAAAAAGACTCAATTTATGGAATCTAGGGGAAAAGGATACTTGACCAGAGGAACATGTCACTTAACCTTTGTCACAAGGAATAACTGTTAAAGAACAGAAGAAAAAAAAAAAATCTAGTGTAGTTGAAGAATAAGAAAGTGATCAGGCCTAAGAGCTCAAATGAGAGGTAGGAAGGGCCAGATCACTCCTTCTAACAATGTATGGAACTTTAAACGCAGTGAGGAATCATTAGAGGGTCTTAAACATGTCATAAAGATAGCAGCTAACCCGACTTTCCCAGCGGCAGACGCTACAGCTAAATGGAGACAGTGCTTGTGAAAACATGAGCCTGTTCTACAGCTCAGGCAGCTTGTTAACCAGGGAGCATCAACTTCGGGCATCTGACAACACTCAAGGATACCACTGAGAAGTCTGCCCTACACCAACGGACACCATGGCTAAGCCCTCCAACGTTCTTACAACTGGCTTTTGGATTTTTGTTTTTGTTTGTTTGTTTTTTCTCTTGAGACATCATCTCTAGTTCAAGGTCTTGACTAACTGTGATCAAGGATGATCTTGAACTCCTGGTCTTCTTGTGTCCACCTCCTGAGGATTATAGTTACTACCTATAATACTACCACCCCCAGTTACGGGATGGTGGGGATCAAATACGAGCCTTAAACCTAGGGATTTGTGGATTCTAAGCAAACACTGGGCCAGCTGAGCTACATCTCCAATCCATGTTCTTACTACTTAGGTCAATGGCTTTGAAACTTAGATCTTATACCATTTGATCTGTGATTTTCAATAGGATGCTTCACCTTTTGGGATTTTGTTTTCATACATAAAATGGGAAACATACTACTTAGCAGGGGTTTATGGCTTCAGTGAGATATATGTGATATGGCTGACACATTGTTAAGTACTCTATAAAAGTGGTATGTGTATTTAAACTTAGCTTATAGTCCTGGAATTCATTGGAAAAAAAAAAACAACAACAACTTGCTAGCCCCCAGGGGGTCTCCCTGATCTCCCCATCTTGCTAAATCTACCTTGAGTCCCACATGCAGTGGCTCAGCCTGGTCCGGCCACCTGTGCCTGTGCCTCAGCCAACCTCTAGGCTTCCACTAGGACCCGCTGCAAATGGTTGCAGCCACTATAGAAATCGGTGTGCAGAATCCTCAAGAGCTAACTATAAATCTACCATATGACCCAGCTGTACCACTCCTTGGCACATGCACAAAGGCCCCTGAAGGCTCAGGGAACATTGTAGAAGAGGGGGTGGTGTAGCTAGAGTTTTCCTGCCTTGAGTCAGGACAAATCTTTGTCACCCGCCAGTCCCACAGCAACTCAGACCTAACCAAGTAAACACAGAGACTTATATTGCTTACAAGCTGTGTGGCCATGGCAGGCTTCTTGCTAACTGTTCTTATATCTTAAATTAACCCATTTCCATAAATCTATACCTTGCCACATGGCACATGGCTTGCCGGCATCTTCACATGCTGCTTGTCATGGTGGTGGCTGGCAGTGACTCCTTCCACCTTCCTGTTCTTTTCTCCTCTCTGTTAGTCCCGCCTATACTTCCTGCCTAGCCACTGGCCAATCAGTGTTTTATTATTGACCAATCAGAGTAATTTGACATACAGACCATCCCACAGCAGGGTGGAAATACTGTAAGAGCCAGAGGATCAGGGAGTTTTCTATGATTGTCTCCTAGTAATGTCAGAATTTAAACAAACAAAAACATTACTTGGCTGGTGCTGACTTCAAGATGGCCATGCGGCCCTGCACTCTGGTTTCTTAAAAATCCCCTGGTTCTTCCCTCCAGAGCCCACTCTCCCCACTCTCCAAAGCATACCTAGAGATTCTCCTCTCTGCGTGCCCATAATGGCGGCACTCTGCCATGCCCTACACAGCTCAGCTTTTACTCTGATGTTTCTTTTGCTTCAACTTTGTCCCTAGCTCCCTGAGATGATCACGGGTCACATGTTTCCTATGTGCTCCATTTGCCTAGTGAGAAGATGAATGATAAGATGGCTACGAGCAGTCCACCATCAGGAACCTAGATTCTCCTTGTTAGCTGGATGCATACCTTCCTGAAGCCATAGGATCCCTGTCTAGCCTTTGCTCTGTGCCATGTGTACTGAGTTAGAGTTCTTAAGCCACACTTGCCTTTGGGCTTCTGGTGGCATTTGTCCAGTAAGAGGTACAGATGGGAGATTGGAAGGTGGGTTGTGGTGATATTTGTTTATGCTCTAACAAACAAAGCTTGCCTGGAGATCAGAGTCCAGAGCTAGCCACTAGAGGCCAGGCAGTGGTGGCACACACCTTTAATCCCAGCACTTGGGAGGAGGAAACAGGAAGTGATATGGCTGGGCAGAGAGAGGAAGTGATAAGGCTGGGTGGAGACAGGAGCTCAGCCCTTTTTGATCGGAGGATTCAGTAGAGGTAAGAAGCGGCTGTTGCTTGCTCCTTTGTCTCTCTGATCTTTCAGCATTTACTGATGGTTTTTTGCGGCACTCTTACCCTGTGAGGAAAAGTCACGAAACATGACAGAATCCACTGACAAGAGTTTTATTAAGATGAGGAGAAAAGGATAGATGTGATCAGGCCTGCTGAAAGGACACGTGTGTGAAGGGGGAAGGGGAACATGGGGGCCGGCTTTTAAAGGCCAAGTCGCACCTGCACACACTGACCCAGGCCCACGTGGCTGTTCCACCCATGCACATAGATCACATGGTCACGTCCTTGAGATTATGCAAACACACAGCCACGGGGTCATGGGTCACTCAGGACATATGACCTGAAAATGACTAAGTGTCCCGCGGGGCATGTGCAACCATGGGGGGGGGGCATGGTTGGAATTCCTATCATTTACCCCTATGCCTGACTCCGGGTTTTTATTATTAAGACCAATTAGGATTCATCTACAATGGGTAGAGTGGACACTCTGGGCTAGGGGGTACTCTATGGGACTCCTCCTGGGTTCCAAGATCTGCGGCATTTGACCTTAGGCCTAGACCTGGCCTAGAGGCTTTCCTGCCAGTTCCCAGCGCTGCCCGTACCATCATAAATACATCTAAAAAACAGTAAAAGTCTCTCAGGGGCTGAAGAGATGGCTCAGCAGTTTAAAACACTCGCTGCTCTAGCAGAGGACCCAGGTTCACAAGGGAATTAGACACACATGGTGCATATATATGTACATGCAGGCAATGCACTCGTACACATAAAAAATAAATATATATTAAATTAATTAAATTAATATAAATTAATTTTAATTAATATTAATTAAATTAATATAAATATATATTAAATCTGCTCAAGTTATTTGGTTTGGATCTGCCATTTCCCTCCACAGATACCAGTGAGCCCCATGGGGGACAATGTACCTTTACCAGACGAATGTATGTGCCCGACAGCCTACACATAAACTCCCGACATGCTTGAGAAGAGCAGGTTTGGCTTACACCCATCCTGTGCTTTTCGAGTTGCTACACTCTCGGCAAACACAGTCAGATGGAGCTCTTCACTGTCTCAAAGAGCTAAGCAGACTGTTTCATAGGAGTTCCAGAATGTCGTCGTCGTCGCAGGCCTGAACCTTTGCTGACAGTTAAATGTTTTTAATGAGTAAAGTAAAATGTCACTTCAAGGGAGAAACTAAAAATACTTTTTAAAAGTGTGTATTGTGCAGGAGGTTTGTATTTTTTTTTTTATTTTTTTTTTTATTTTTTTACTCTGGGTTGCCAGGCTGTGGGTGTCGAAAACTCTCCAGATTTGGTCTGTCATGTTTGGATGGTAGGTGTGTGTGTGTGTGGGGGGGAACATTCAGATTCACTCCATTGTCTCCTGTTGAAGTTTGAATTGGAATGTTAGATCGGAAAGCCTTTGACTGGCAGAGCCGAGGCCATCGGGCAGCTACCTAGAGTCCGGTCCCCAGCCCCTTCTCTCCCCCTGGCTTCTGGTCACCGCCTTGATCCTGGGCCACTGATTCCCATGGACACAGGACATTCTCCGTCAAGTGCAGCTGTGGAACTGATCAAAGAACTGAATGTTCACCGTGCAAAGCCAGGGAATGCTTTCATTTGCAAGTGTGACCTGCCTAAAGAGGAGGATGCCGGTTGTTAAGATCAGTGGAAAGGCACCTGGAGGGGGTGCCTGGGCTTTTCATCAGATTCTCAGGCACCAGCTTGGTACAGGCAGGTCTTCTGTTCCCGGATTTGGCAGCCAGACACCCAGGGCACGGCTGGGGTACCTGCTGTTTTTGTGCGGTGAGCTGCTCTCCCAAGTTGGTTCTCATTCTCATTCTCCCCATCACTTCCACCATCTCCTTTGCAGCCCCCCTCCCACCCCACTCCTACCCCCACCTCCTGCCGGGGTAGTCAAGTGGGGTTCTGAGGCTTAAAGGTGAGGCCGGACCAAAATTAATCCCCCCAGGCAAGCACAGCTCCCAGATGGCATGCTCCCTTGAGGGCTCATCACTTTGATGGGCAGGGACCTTGGGCGCAGACAGGAGGACCGGTCGTTCCCTCCCCCATTGTCAAAGGCTCTGCAGAGAAGAGGAAAAGCCCCGCAAGGGGCCGTGGACCTCTCCATCAGTGGCATTAAAGCCAGTTACTTTCCTGACTTTTGTGGTGCTTACCCTGGAGCCGGGCAACGGTCATCCTGTCTCATTCTGGAGAGGGTGGTTAACAAATGTATCAACAAAACCAGAGATCAGTCCCTTCCTATTCCTTACTTTCAAAGAAATACGGTTGTGTAGTAGTTTCTACCTAGATTAAAACCTTCCACTTTGGAGGGAAACTTCTGAAGACAGAATGTTTACAGGGAGGTAAAACAAAAAGTATGTTCAGGGGACGTGAAACACTGTAGCGAAGCTCCCTAAGACGGGAAGTAAACAACCCAAAATAGCTTCAGGAAGTCCCTGAAACTGACCATATCCATTATGCCCCTCCCTCCCGAAAAGTATATAAACAGTAAAGCCTGGCCATATTGGCTCTCCTGACAAGCCCAGCTGTCTGAAAGATCAGAGACCAGTGGAACTGCCTGGAAGGAACAAAGTCATGCTGAACTGCCTGGGAACGCCTCCAACCCACCGACACATCTGGAGAGGACACCCTCCAGCCTGTTGGAGCTGACTGTAGGTTTCAGTCCAGTTCCCAGCTTTGGTGAGCTGTCACCTATACTGGACTGGGTTTAGGTGATGCAGCCATCTTTGAGTCATTTCTGCTCCTGTAAGGAACTCCTCACACATATTCTTCTAAGTGACCCCAATAAAACTCATTGGTTCATCAAGTTGGACACTGGTGGTTGTAGACAAATTTCTAAATGGTCTTAATAA